>NC_140584.1:51097316-51742316 GCF_964204655.1 Triturus cristatus
GGAGGGTTATTGTAAAGTGCATATAAGGGAGCCCTTATTACAATCCAAGTATTAGCAAATATTTTGACAGGTATCGAAATATATCTAAATGCAGAGCAGACATGTAAAATGCAAAATATATCAAGGGATGTGTCATCTGAAATTATTAAAACCAACAGTTGGTGGAGTAGGTGTGACCATCACACAATGCAGCATAACACATGGGGAGTCAAATCTAAAACAACCCAATTTAAAGGCAAGTAAAGAGGTCCTCACTGGAATTAAGGCCCTGCGGCGTCTTCGTATCTAGTTCAAGGATGTATCTCGTTTCGAGGGCACGAAGCAATGCTTCTCTGTTGCCTCCACGTCTTAAAGGAAGCACTGCGTCAATGACAAAGAACTTTAATAGTTCACTTTTGTTGTCATGTAGTTCTTTGAAATGGCGTGCCACCGGATAAGATACATCACTACCATTTATTGCCCGTATATGCTGGAGTATCCATTTGTGGACCTGCAACTTGGTACTACCAACATATTGCAGGCCACAAGGACACTCCAGCACATACACGGCGTACTCGGTCTTACAAGTAAGTGGTTTTGTGATGGAACGAGGAATTTCGCAAAACGGGATCGAGAACTGCGTCCTGTTGACACCTTGTCTACACGCTTTGCAGCTAGGGCATCTCTTGAAGCCTTTACAAGACTGCAACCAGGTTGTGTTGGAACCTATCTCAGGACTAGATTTAACTAAAGCATCGCTCATAGAGCGAGCTTTCCTGAAGGTGATGTCTGGACTGGCTGCCATTAGATCCCCAATGACAGGGTCATTGCAAACCAAGCTCCAATTTTTCTTCAGGATTTTTCTGAGTGCTTGGTGTTGACGATTGTATGTCCAGATCAATCTAACTGGTTCCCTGGTGTGGACAGGTGTGACAGTTGATGCCTTGTTGATCAGGGCCTCCTCTCTAGACAAGCAGTTAGCCTTGCGTATGGCGTTGTCAATTATTGAAGCAGAGTAACCTCTAGCTAGGAAACGTAATTTGCTCAAATTCTGTGCCGCTAGGCAATCGGACTCTGTGCTACAGATGCGCCTGATACGCAGCATCTCCCCGTAGGGAATGCTGTGAATAAGATGCACAGGATGGTGACTTGTGGCATGGAGAACCGTATTACCCGCGGTGGGTTTCCTAAAGAGGCGTGTATTGAGTTTGCCATAGTCAATAAAGATTTCAACATCCAAGAAGAACACTCTGTCTTGACTAATATCTGAGGTGAAACTGAGATTGAGGGTGTTAAGATTAATAACATCGATAAAGTCAAGAATATGTTGTTTTGTGCCTTGCTAAACCATGAAAATATCATCTATAAAACGATACCAATGAATTACATGTTTTGACAGGATATCATGATGTTGACCATAGAGGACCTGCTCCTCCCAGTAGCCCATATGGAGGCAGGCATAACTGGGAGAAAAGCTGGCCCCCATGGCAACACCTCTGACCTGCTGAAAGAACTGATTGCCAAACATAAAGAAATTATTGTGCAGACAAAAGGAAATCATAGCTAACAACATTTTGTTATGGTTGAACATATGTAGAGGTCGGGTACCCAGATAGTGCTGGACAGCTTTTACACCATCAGGATGATGGATGCTGGTGTAGAGGGAGGTTACATCCAGTGTAACCAACCAAAATGTGGGGTCCCAATTTAACCCAGCTATTTTCCTTAAGAAATCGCCTGTGTCCTGCACGTATGATGGCAAAGTCTTGACATGTTTCTGTAAAAAGGCATCAATATATATAGAGGTATTCTCACATAGTCCACCTCGTGCCGAGATGATTGGTCTGCCTGGGGGCTTCTCAAAGTTCTTATGTATTTTAGGAATAAAATACATGGCAGGAATTACTGGGAAGTCATTTTTGAGGAATTTCAGTTCATCTTGACTTAGTAATCCTGTACTCCTCCAGGCCACAAGATGGGAATAGAATTCAGTTCTAGCTACCTTCACCAAAGCTGCATCACAGCGTCTGTAGCAAAGGGAATCATTGAGTTGACTGTAGGCTTCCTCCAAATAGAGGTCCCTGGGCCAAAGCACTACATTACCCCCCTTGTCAGATTGACGTATGATGATGTTGTTATTGGCTTGTAATTTACTGACAAGTTGGAAGTAGCAATTGTTCCGTGCTGTGTACTTAAATTTTTCACGCAGGGTAGATGAATATAGTTTTTTGATCCCTGAGACAGAAAGTTCGTGAAAAATATCGATGTTATCATGCAGCATTAAGGGGGTGAAGGTAGATTTAGGTTTGAATTTGGTGTGTCCAGGCACATTCAGAGATAAGTGTTCTTCAGTGAAATCAGAACTAGAGCCCTCATTCCTTAACTGCTGAAGGTCTTGCATTAAATCCAAATCGTTGGCACTCAATCCTTGTTGCATATCCAACATGGGTGTGAGACTTGGTCTCCGAATGTTGGGATTGAGTAGAAAATACTTCTGCAGCTTTAACTTGCGGATAAATTTGTATAAATCGATCCGAGTTTTGGAATAGTTAAAGTTGCTGCCCGGGCTGAACGAGAGACCAAGATGTAAAATGTTAATCTCAGCTGGACTAAGCTGGGTGCTAGTAAGGTTGACAACTGATGATGATCCCATGGACTCTGCAACTTCATGTGATACTTTAGTTACTTGTTCCATCTCTTGTTGTTTTTCCTTTTAGGCCTGATGTTTGCGGCATGCTTGTCGACGCAATCTGCGCTTTTGGTTGAGTCTTTGGCACTGTTGGGATTTTGCCTTCTGGGTCTCAGGGTTTCGCGACGGTCTTGCCGCAAACAGTCCACCTCTTGTGCCAAGGAGAACCGGGTAAACCCCAATTGCGCGCATTTCTATTGCGCTCCGTGTTAGAATCACTGTCAGGTATGGAGCTGAGGTCGGAAACTGAAGATGCTAGTTGAGAGGTTTGCATAGCACCCTGGGCCTGACCAGAGGAGGGATGTGGTACTGGCGCTTGGGAGGCTTTGATGGCATCAAATTTCCTTGCAAAGGTGAATATGAGACCTTGCTGGTAGTCAATTTTGTCGCGCTGAAACTTGAATGCCTTGCGCTTTTTTATTATCTCCTCCTCTTTGCGGAGATGCATAATCATGTCCTCCCTGAGTTTAATGCAATCTGCCGTATTAGTCAGTGCCTGAATTTCCTTGTTGACCTCATCGATTCTGATTTGCAGCGCTGCACGATCGCTTTCAGCATATTTAACTAAAATAGTTACCAACTTTCGTGACGAGTCCAAATTACATTCGGCCCACTCATTGAGCATATTGGGGTCCGGTTGCTCATAGCTAGGAGCAAGCATTATTCTGAGCCCACGAGGTATGCGACCCACCTCAAGATAACGACTTAAGGAGCGGTGCTCCCACCATTTGGACTGTTCAGCTTTCATTAGCTTTTCCAGACATTTGAAAAGCTCACGTGGGTTGGGCATCCCGGTAGCTGTGTTAGCTGCTTGCGTGGTCATCGATGATTCACCAGCCGGTGAATCATCAAACAGGTCAATGGCCGCCTCCTCCCTGCTCCTCATGGCATCAGCAGACATGGCGCTGTTGTAATTAAACCAATAATGTGGACTCACAAAGTCAAAGGGCAAACGAAGGATAAATCCCGTTGTCCGAAAACCTGGCAAAACTCCTCTTCCGTACTGTATGCAACACCTCCCCACGACAGCACGTACCTTAGAGCTTCCCGAGTCATCCGACTCTCAGCGCCGGTCTTCGCTGCCGTTACTTGGAGTGGTGTACGTAGTCCGGGGGCTGGCGCGGTCAGTCCTGACAAGGACGAAGGGACTTCCGGGTCACCGAAAGGGCTGCTTCCTTCCGCAAAGCCCGACTTGAAAGGAGGGGTCGGTTTAAAGTACCGGAGAAGCAATCCCGGTAGAGTAAATTACGAGGATTCCGCCTGAAGCACTCCTGCACGCCAACAATCTTGAAGGAGAGCGGGAACAAACAGGAACCGACCCAAATTGCGAGTGAGTAGATTGTTTTATTTAGTTCACAGCGCTGCCTGCATGACGCGTTTCAGCCTACCAGAGGCCTTGATCACATGACGCCATGGGAGTTGTGATCCCGCTTTTTAAAGTGCAAAATGCTAATTAATAAGATGACACAATGGGCTGATTAGAGCTCTGCATGAATAGACATAGAAAAGTTTCTTAAACATTGGATAACATCAAAACAGGGCAGTAATACGAAGAGCACCTGCATCAAACAGTTAAAATACTGATAATACAAAATTCATATAATAAAATTGTTTCTAGCAAGTAACCCATGGTAAAATAACTCAAAACAACGTTTTTTTTGGTTTCGTGTGAGTGTAACAGAAAGCAATAAAGTTATTTGATACAGGGTTGAATATTAATGCTTTCCTATATGTGCAAAGTGAGCAAATAATGTGCAAAATTAGCAGAAAACATCAATATATATATATATATATTCACTGAAAAAACCATAGGTTTCACACATGTTATAGTTAGGTGGACATTTCACTCGTAAAAAACCAATGAAATTCCCCCGTTATAGTTAGTTCAGCTAACTATAACTCGCGCGCCCGCAATCCACTGCTGATGACGTCACATATTACATCACTCATGACATGGTCAGTGACATCACTCATGACATCACTGATGACATCTCAAATGACATCACTGATGACATCACTGATGACATCATCCATTGAGTATGTGTTTCTGTAAAGTTTAAATATGTTTAATATATATAGGGAAAGGCCTGTTGAAGAATGAGTGGGTGTACAAGTGTGTAAATGGATGATTTTCTGTGGTGCGTAACTGACTCTATAAGTGAGTCATTAAATGTATCTTACTGCAGACTAGTGACTAAACTGTTTAAATGTTTGTATGTGTCTGTATGTTGGTGTATAAGTGGCTGCATGGTTTTGTAAATACTTATATAAGTGTGTATATGAGTTATTGATTGCTTGACTCAGTATCTGTATGGGTTCCTGAGTGTTTGTGTGGGTAGGGTGTGTGTGACTCTATGCATAAATGTGTGAGTGGGTGATTCTATGGGTGCATGGTTTTAAGAGTGCATCTGTGATGGACTGTATGGTTGAGTGAGTGTATGTATGGGTGTGTTAGGAATTGAATGTATATCTCAGTGGTACATTTGTGACTAACTACATATGTGAAAGGCAGTATATATGCATGTAAGAGTATATAAGTGGGTAGATGTGAGAGTGTGTGATTGTGAAAGTGACTGTATGGATGAGTGTGTGCTTGTATGAATGATTCTATAAGAGCGTAAGAATGTGGTACTATTTTTATGACTAAGTGAACTTGAGTGTGTATAACCGCATAGGTGAGTAAATGGGAGTGTGATTATTTACATGACTGACTAGGTGTGAGTGAACCTCTATGGATGATTGGTGGTGTGTGAGTGTCTATATAGGTGTATAAATGCAGAAAATAGTTTTGTATGGAGTGACTGTAAGTATGACTGACTGTAAAGCTGAATGATTGGAGGTGTATGTAGACCTGAGAGTTAATAAGTGGGTATGTAGTTATTGGTATTGCAGTATGTATAGTTTTGACAATTGAACTCTTAAATTTTGAGTTGGTGTATCAAAGGTTATATTAGGGTGTGAGAAGATGTGCTAATTTTTCACATGGATGACATCATCAGTGATGTCATCAGTGATGTCATTTGAGATGTCATCAGTGATGTCATGAGTGATGTCACTGACCATGTCATGAGTGATGTAATATGTGACGTCATCAGCAGTGGATTGCGGGCGCGTGAGTTATAGTTAGCTGAACTAACTATAACGGGGGAATTTCATTGGTTTTTTACGAGTAAAATGTCCAGCTAACTATAACGTGTGAAACCTATGGTTTTTTCAGTGAATTTGTAAGGTTTTTTAAATGCTATTTCCTAACTATAACGTGTGTGAAACCTATGGTTTTTTCAGTGAATTTGCAAGGTTTTTTAAATGCTAATTCCTAACTATAACGTGTGTGAAACCTATGGTTTTTTCAGTGAATTTCAAAGGTTTTTTAAATGCTAATTTTAGAATTTTTTAATATATTTTTTATATATTTCTTTTACAAAAATTTCCCTATATATACATTTATAAATTATCTGTATCATCTAATTTGGTGTGGGTCATTTTTTTTTACTTTGAATTTGGATAAAGTTGAACAGCATAGTTAATATCTTCTATTAACTTATGTCCACTTTATTTCTTTTTTTTTTTCTATAAATTTTTAGGGTGCGCGCACAGAGCGCGCACCTAGTACGTTTGCGTACGTTTTTCATGTATGCAGGCGTACGTTATCTACGTACGCATACATACGTTTTAGTGCGCGCTCGCAGCGCGCACCTAGTACGCATGCGTACGTTTTTTGTGTACGCATGCGTACGTTATATACGTAGGCATATGTACGTTTTAGTACGCGCTCGCAGCACGCACCCAGTACGCATGCGTACGTACGCTTGCGTGCGTCGTACGTGCTCCGCGCGCTACACTCGCGTATACGCGCAGAGTACGCGCGCTGACGTTCGCGCATGCGCGTTACGTACGCGCATAATACTTATGCGCGCGTACGCGTTTGCGCATGCGCAATTGCACCGTGCGCGCTCTGAGCTTGCTCCGTGCGCGCACCTCGGGTTATGTGATTAATAAAACAACACTTTTAATTGGTTTTCATTACTTTCAGTTTCAGATTGTTTCAACACCACACCCAATCCCCTCATGGCAAGTCATGTGATCAAGAAACATCACTTTTCATTGGTTCAAAGTACTTTCAGTTCCAGATTCTTCCAAAACCACACCCACTCCCCTCATTGTTAGTTCTGATTCCCTTGGAGAAGGAGCTACTCTGTTTTTGTGAGACAATGGCAGAGCACCAGCCATCTTCTGAGAGTGAACAGGACACTCTTGAGAGACAGAGGCAGAGGAAGCAGAAAGACTCCTTTATATGGCAGTTTTTCACTTTTTCCTGAGGGACAAAAGAAGGTGAATGCACCAAAAGTCACCTGCATACTTTGTCACCGCACCTTATCACGTGGGAATCCTAATAAGAAGTACTCTTTTAGTATTCACACAATGTTGAGGCACGTTGAGAAAATGCATCCTGTGACTTTTCATCAAGCTTCTAGAGCAAACCCTCCACCTGCTCAGCCGGCTATAGTTTTATTTTTATTTTTTTCGTTTTTCTCTTCCTCTGTCCCTACATTAACTCAAGGGCTCTTTTTAGAGCCACCTAAAATCTAAACACAAAAACTTGTTTTTTTAAATCTATTTGTCAAATTTTTTTTGGGGTGCGCGCACCCAATGATGTTTTTTTAAAACAAAAATCATTTTTTTCACCTTTAGTAAACCTTCAGGGACTCCCTGACAAAGAGAGGGGAGTGGCAAAGTAATTAAAAAAGAGATGGTGTACATTTCACAGATGAACGGAAGAGAGTCTTCCTATTAAACTTTAAACTCTGCATCAGTACTTACGTATAGGTACCCTAAACCTATCAAAAAAGATAATAGCTCATTTTAGTGCTGCGTTTGAATTGGCTGTATTTACAAGGAGAAGAAAAGACACACAGAGTGGCTTATTCTCTCCTTGTAAATATGAAAGAGCACCCTGCGCCACTAGTACGTCAAGAAAAGTGACGTAGTGGTGGTGCAGGTGGCTTGTAAATCTGCCCCAGAGATGTTAAGGAAGTTAAGGGTAAAACAGACAAACAGAGAGTGACAGATACAGAGACAGAAAGCAAACAACTGAGAAGGAGTAAGGCAGTTAAAAAGACTAAGACATATGGATACAGAGAAAGAAACATGGATGAAAAATTAGTGATGGAGGTACTAAAGGTAGGGGAGTAGTAGAGAAGGAGTGAGGGAGTTACAAAGGAGTAGTAAAGCAGGAAGAGAGAGTGAGAAGAGAAATGAGAAAAGCAGAATAAGGAGAGGTGAAGAAAAGGAAGCATGAAACGAAAGCAGTGGCACATACAGATATTTTAAACTTACCTGACCATCAAAGTAACCTATTTAGAAATAAATGTTTTTATTTAACTGCAAGGAAACTGAATTACATTTTCTAAATTTTCTTTCTAGTTCTGAAAAAAAGAAAAAAAGTATTAATATTCAACAATACATTTTATTAAACAGTACATGTTTTTTCATATTTAGCAAAGCAATTTTTTGCCCTTTTTTTGCTGTTTTCAGAATGTTTTGATTTTCACTGAAAATAGTGAAATCAATTGTATTCATCATTAACAAAGGGGCAAAAAAAAAAACAATCTGAAGAGTGTTTAAAAAAGCCCCAAATGTATCTTCACTAAAACATACCTTAATAGAAATGTCAAAAATACCTTTTAAGTATAATAACAATTTTCAAGAAATAGCGTCTGTAAACCTTGTTGCAAAAGAACATTTTCCAAAGTAATATCTGTCAAAGAAGTCCACAACTGTTTCTTTTACCTTTCCTTGAGGCCAAATGGTAAGTTTAAAATCCTTTATGAGTGAAATATTCCATTTTAATCCTTTAAAATTTAAATAATGCTTTGTTCAGATGCTGAATTTAGTATTTAAAATTTGGGTTTCAGAAAAATTAAGTAACAATTGGGTAAATCATAAGGCAAACGTAGCTTGAAAATCAATTGAGAATCATTACACAGTGTCCATCCTTTTTCACATTTAAGATAAACTGTGTAATGACCAGAAGTTATAGAAGGACCGTCATGAAAAATTATTGCAACTGCTACAAAAGTTTTTCCAGATATAGATAATTGATTACCAACAAACTTCTTTAGTAAAGTTTCCAATTTTGTTCCATCAGCTCTACAACGTTGTACCATTAAAATTACATACTGTCCATATTTCTTTAAAAATAACGTTGACAACATTTCAGATATACATTCAGAACATTCCATGTTGTGATTAGCATCTTTAACTAATTTACTAAAAGTCACTGTTTTACTTTCTGGTAATGGTAAATATATGAACCTTTCAGAATCAACATTACTACTGCTTGTGTTCATACAGTTATCACAACAATGTTCCCATTTATAAGAGACACCAGATAAATTTTCTACTTCTACTCCTTCATCTTCCAGTACCATCAGGATATACATCAAGAATTCCTGTGCATCTTGCTGGACATTTTGTGTAAACTGTGTACATCCAGAACATACATCTAAAAGATTTCTAACATCAGAAGCACTTTCTATTTTATTTTTATCATTACTCAGCTTCTCATAAAGGAGACTCAGCAAAGAACAGAATCTTTTTTCATGATTTAGTATTATCTGCTCTTGCAAACTTTCAAGATAAAATACAACATTCAGCACTACATTTGCGTAGCAGTTGACACCAGAGCTATTTTCAAAATGACAACCAACAACGTCTCCCACACTGTCCTTTTTCTTTTTGCTTGCAGTCACATCACTGTCTTTTTGTTTTCTCTTCTGTACATCCTCATTACAGATATTCTCAAATCTCCTTTTCCGACAAACAACACGTTTTTCAAACACAGGATACTGACATAAATGAGGAGCATAGCTTCTTCTTAATCTATTATACTCCTTTACACAGTTTGCATCAGCACTTACTTTTGAGTCATCAAAGTCTATCATGAATAAACCAGATAATTTTTTCACGCGTGACAAAGCAACATATGCCATACCTTCTTTAAACACAGTAGATCCAATGTTTACAAAAGCACTATCAACAGTTAATCCTTGAGACTTGTGAATAGTTACAGCATATGCTAGAGAAATCGGAAACTGCTTCCTACGTACATATAAGTCTTTCACTAGCAAAAAACGAACTGAACAACGACTAATGACTTTAACCTCTTCAATCTGATCAAATTTTATTTTTAAGAATTCAATTCCATCTTTTTTCTGGTACTTTACAAAACCCACAACTTTACCCATAGCTCCATTCACTAAACCTTTTTCTACATCCAAATTACGTCTTAAAATTACTCTACAGTTCATACACACATAAAGATTATTTTCCAAACCAGCTGTTTTTGAAATGTTTTTCTCCAGAGAATCCAATTTAGTAGCCAATTTGCCTGTAAATATAAGAGTTATTCGTTCATGTTGAATTTTATCCACAGCTTCCAGTTTTATGATCTCTTCATTTTCCAATTTCAAAAGTTCTTGATTGAATACAGAGCATTCATGTAGTGTTGGCATTAAGCAGATTACAGTATTTTTTTCAGCAATTTTCTTGTATATTTTCTCTGGAAATATTTCTTCTGTTGTAAACAAATTACTCAGCAATCGACTCTGTGATACTTTTCTGCCATGTTCTGTGAGTAGTCCAATTCTTATATCTTTCAGAATACTTGCATAGTCCTCATCATTGGCTTGCCTCATATTGGTAATGAGTTCCTTATACTAAAAATATGTCCAAATATTTAAATTGCCTATACTTCCCAACGACTTTTTCGTGTCTTCATGTGTAAGTGTATGGAATACCGGTTGTCCTTTAACTGGAGTAAGTTGCAAAAGATCCCCAAAAACTATGACGTGTTTCCTCCAAATAACACGTCATACTCTGTCTTCAGAATTTGCTGCATTCTTAAATGCACAAAGGCAAGCATTAAGTTTGATACCATGCTTACCTCATCAATAATGAGTACTTTCAATTTCTTCAATACTCTTGAAACTTCCAAGCATGCTTCTCCTGCTAGTTTGTGGTACTGTATTTTGTTCTCATGCTCTACTGGTAACATTAGCAAACGATGTAAGGTAACTCCTTTTATGTTATACGCTGCTAACCCAGTTGAGGCAGTAACAACACAAGACAAAATGGAATCCATTTTCTTCTGTAGGTAGCTTCTAATTACATTAATTAAGAAACGTTTTCCAGTTCCTGCTTGTCCACTTACATACATTCTCATTGGTTCAAAAGATGTGCATGAGCACTCTTTATTTTCATGTAGTAATCCGTGATCAATTTTTTTCCTGACTTCTTCATAAATTTGTTTTTGTTCTTCATTCAGTTGCTGCTCCAAATATGTTAAGTCTACTAAATCTTCCTGAGCTTGATTCATAGCTGTTTCCACTTTATTCATGGCTATTGCTGCTTCATTTTCTACGATTGGTTGTCCTAGAGGATCTTGACTGAATGTCCCAGAACTTTGAATGTCTTGAGAACTGTCTCTAGCTACTTCAGCTGCAATTGTTGCTTCTTGTTCAATTTCTTCATTTAACATTTGAACATAAGTTGTGAAAGTACTGCATTCTATGCTGTCTTTGCTAGCATTGAAGGAATCTTCATAACTCTGGAATTCTCCAAGTAGTTCGTCCTTTGAACGCCATGGTTTAAACAGCTGCAAAAGTGCCAAGTAGTAAAATTCCTTTTTGTCAGGAGTGTCGCAACTCAGCTTCCGGTGATTTATCAAACTTCCTTTTGTTTGCTTCACCAAACATCCTTCCTCACCACTGACTTTATATTTTCCATTGTTGATATCTTCTGTGGCATTCCGTTTAAAAATGAAGTTCTGCAGCACTTCATAGAGACACATGTTCTCAAGGTGATGACTTCTTTGTGGGTAATATGTATCCAACATGTTTGTTCTTAAAATGTCTGTACTTTCTGGTTCGAACTCTGCTAAATATTCAATTTCTCGAATAGATTTCAGTACCCGATTTCGCATTCCTGCAATGCCTAAACTTACCCAAATTATTCTTCTGGATTTCGAGTACAGACTTGCAGATGATAACCTATCTGAGCATTCGTAGGATCCAATTTCTCGATGCGATAACATCTTTAAACTGAAACTGTATAGCTTCTTACTGACAGTCTTCTCGTGAGAAATCTCTTCCCACATTTCCTTCAATTCCGTTTTCTCAGATTTAGTGATGTAAGATGTGACATACCGAGCAACAGCAATAGAATTGTCAGCCACATACTGTATATCCATGTTAGCATTCCACATGGATAAAATGACTGGATTGTAGTCATTTATATATTTTGACTCTTCTTTTCTTCTTAGGTTGAAGGTATTCTTAGGCGATTTTCTTGTAATAGTATGTTGCACAGCTGACATAAAACTGTTTACTCTTCCTTTTGAAAGAACAGGTCGTGGAAATCCAAATCGACATTTTGTGTAGAATTTATCTTTACTCTTGTACTTTCGTCGACAGTATTTTCCACATCGATGACTTTGGAAACGTAAAACTTTCTCTTTTAAGTTTTTGTCTTCTGTGCTTTTAGGTATAGCACATGTTGCATATCCTTCAATGAAACATCAGCATCTGTTCCAAATTTTGGGGCATCCTTGATCCACAACAGCATATGAATGTGAGGAGCACCTCTTGCTTGGTACTCTTTTCTCCAAAAGAAATCCACAACTTCTCCAAGATGTGGATTTTTTTTATTGCAGATGAAGGACATCATAGCCTCAAATCTATGATTAAAATATCTGCAAACATTACCCGGATCCAATGAGCACAATTCTCCTGCTGTCTTGTAGTGTATGTTTTTAATGTTTGAATTTGCCTCTCGAAGAAAATCCAGAAGATCATCCCAAGCGTACTCAGCACAGCTTAGGGTAAGGAACCATGTATGAGTTCCTAAATTCCGTAACATACACTTCAATTCTCCATGTCGTCGGTACCAATATTCATTAGTCCACGCTGACAAGCCATCAAATTGATCAATTGAGATTCCAAATGATCATCTCGCTGTTGCACTTTGTTGATAAAGTCCTTTGCTGACACATTATGTAGATGTACTCCAGTTTTCAAAATGTGATTTACTGCATAAGATAGTGCAGACAGTCACTTTCAAATGAAAAGATGAAACAAATAAGAAATACTTTGACGAAATCTGGGATCTTCTGCATATAATCTTGTAGTCCGATACGCCGAAGCAGGAATCTGTACTGGACGTTCATCATATCGTCCACCTTCTCCTGTAGGAAACAGTTAGGGAAAACAACGAGCTTCCAAGCTCTCCTCCCATACACTCACAGGAGTTCCTTTTGCTTTCTTCATCTGAAACAGATCAATAGCGTTTCCCATAACTTCTTTAGAATGAAGAGGATGTATGCTGAAATGTTCATAAATTTCTTCTTCTTTTGACTTATCCACTTTTTCAATTTGCCCAGTTGGTATTCCTGTGTCTTCTAGTATTTCTTCTTCATCTTCATCCATATAAATGGCTTCATACCATTTATTATTTTTTTTCAAATACAAATTTGCTCTTTGTACTTTTCGTACATCCACCAGCTCCTGCCAAATTTTCTTATTCTTTGTAGGTACACCATTAACCAGAATAACTAATGGTTCAGTTTCCAAAGTATCTGCATCAATTGTTTCCATATTTTTTTTCAAATCCAATGGCAAATAGACAACTCTTCCTTTTAAACCTCTTTGTAAATCCGAAGGAGGTAATTTATTTGTTTTTGGCTCCATACGCACTATGGTCTGAAACGGATGGACACATTGAATGAGTATAGACTCATACGTATTTAAATCATAAAGTTCTGGAGGAATATCAACCAATTCTAATTTATTATGTACAGCTCTTGCTGGCATTCTATTTTCTTCTAACTTGTTATAACAGTATTTACAAATACGCTGATCTTCACCCAATTCAAAACAATTTTCCAGAAATATATATGTTGCAAAATCTTTCCACTTATAATTATCTTCATTTTCACTTTTTTTATACAGATCAACATTCCTTGTTTGAATTTTATAATGGCTTCTCCGGCAACAAATACAAGTAATATTTGGTCTTTCATTAGAGATGATAGTACATTTTGTCATTTCATCTTCAAAATTTTTACTAACAGTAAGTTCTACATTCTCTTCCACATTTTCATCAATAACTGTGTCATTTTCTGCACTTTCTTGTTCTGGACCAAAGTAACAAAACTGAATCTCATCAGTAACCTTCACTACATCTGATACAGATCCACAGAACAGAGCATTATTTAACTCATTTAACTTTAGTGCTGGACTTTTAGCAAAATACAATGTTCTCACAAACTTTCTCATTTCAGTATGATGAACAGCCAGCATCCTAAAATGGTGAAAAACACTTTGACACACTTTCCTAGATAGACAAGCCAGAGAATGTCCTTGCAAACCAGTATTCTCTCTCACTCTGCATGGATCTAGTCTTTGAAGCACCTTAATTTTCTGTTCAACACTCTTTTTACTATATTCTCTTAGAAAGTCACGTAATTTATCAATAGATTCCTGACGCACAGTACAAATACTACTACAATTCCAAGTGTACACTGGGGCTTTAGGACGTCTCCCCATAACCTCAGCAGCCATCACTTCTTCCTCATTTATTGGAACCATTTTCTCCTTTTCCATTACACAACCATCCTTAACTTCATATGCTCTACCATTGGTGTCAACTGCATGCAACAAACTATTACTTTGAAGATAACTCTCTTCATTAAAAAATGGTTCAGTACTTGAACTATGCTTCCATTCTCCTAAGAACACTTTACAAAAGTTATTTTTTTCACTTCTCTTTTCCTTTTGCTTTGTGACTTCATTGCATTGACTAATTTATCTAATCTACGCATCCTGTTCAAAATTAAAATAAATAGTTTTTTTTTTTTCTAATGCCTTGGTAACAATACTTTCAATAAATTTCTTTTTCTTATAAAATTTTGTTTTCTTCTTATATTTTTTCACATCCTTTAGCAAATTTAACATCACTCTTCTCTGAAACATTTTTCGACTAATGTTTTTAAAATCTATTTTTCGTGTTAAGTCACTCTTTCTTACTTCTGAGTCTACATTAGCATTTTGTTTTTGCTGTCGACTCTGTTGTTGTTTTGTACTTGAAACACTGTTTGAATTTATCTTTCGATCATTTTTTTTTTTGGAAGATATTTTTAAAAAATTCTTTAGTCTGCTTACCAGAAGACTTTTTCTGTTTTCCAACACGAGCTTCTCCTCCTATTTTTTCTGTTACCATTTGTCTTCAAATATAGTTGTTGCTGCTTTTCTTTTCTCTTTCTTGACTTTATAGGCATCTTTAAATTTTTCCACTGTTGCTCAGCAATACCTGCAAAAAACTAAAAAAAAATACCTTTATGTAATTTTAATTCATTACAATTTTTTTTGAACTTTTCAAATCCTATCACATGAGCTGATCCTTTCCTACGAGTCCAAGTCTTACAAAACAAGAGAAACATGAATTAAATCTCTGACAACAATTCCTGTGTGCACACAGACTCATGGTGTGATTCTAGGCAGAAAACGATATTTGATTGGCAATTTGAAAGCACATTTACTACTGTTGAGGAGCAAATGATAATTACTGTGACAGCCTGACACATTTTTCTTATATTTTAGAGAAGCAGAAAAGAGCACATGTCCTTACACCTATTTGAGACCATGACCATGTGTTATAGGGTGAGTGATTAGACTAGAGCAAAGGAAATGAGCCTTGGTGACATTGAATCTGTTTGCGTTACACACTGCTATCTGAAACACCACATACAGCTGAGTAGTACGCATGGGAGTGTACGAGAAGCTGCTGCGTGTGTGCAAAACGTGTGTTTCTGGAGACTGTGTATTGTCAGTTGCAAGAGAGATCTGCATGGAAACTTGCACAACTGCATGAAGAGTGCAGACATGTGTATAAGAGTAGATGTGTGGTAAGGGTTAATTTGAGTTTTGAACATGTAGGAACTACCTCAGCCATTGCAAGATTTGATGGAAAATCTACCTTGTTGATTTGAAATGTGTTAGCATGTGCCTCTCATTTTTGAGATAGTGATTTCTGCTGAGTGCTAACCAACACATTTGAAGAAAACAAGCTGGTCCTTTCCTGAAAGTGCAAGTTTTACAGAACAACAGCAACACAAATTAAATCTCTGACAACAATTTCTGTGTGCACACAGACTCATGGTGTGATTCTAGGCAGAAAACGATATTTCCTTTGGCAATTTGAAAGCACATTTAGTACTGTGGATGGAGCAAGTGATAATTACTGTGACAGCCTGACACATTTCCCTTATATTTTAGAGAGGCAAAAAAGAGCACATGTCCTAACAGCTACTTGAGACCATCAGCATGTGTTACAGGGTGAGTGATTAGAGTAGAGCAAAGGAAATGAGCCTTGGTGACGTTGAATGTGTTTGCATTATACACTGCTATCTGAAACACAACACAGAGCTGAGTATTATGCATGGAAGTGTAGGAGAAGCTGCTGCATGTGTGCAAAGAGTGTGTTTCTGGAGACTGTGTATTGTCAGTTGCAAGAGAGATCTGCATGGAGACTTCCACAACTGCATGAACACTGCAGATATGTGTGTAAGAGTACATGTGTGGTAAGGGTTAATTTGAGTTTTGAACATGTAGGAACTACCTCAGCCATTGCAAGATTTGATGGAAAATCTAACTTGTTGATTTGAAATGAGTTACCATTTGCCTCTCATTTTTTATATAGTGATTTCTGCTGAGTGCTAACCAACACATTTGAAGAAAACAAGCTGGCCCTTTCCTGAAAGTGCAAGTTTTACAGAACAACAGCAATACAAATTAAATCTCTGACAATTCCTGTGTGCACACAGACTCATGGTGTGATTCTAGGCAGAAAACGATATTTCCTTTGGCAATTTGAAAGCACATTTAGTACTGTGGATGGAGCAAGTGATAATTACTGTGACAGCCTCACACATTTCCCTTATATTTTAGAGAGGCAAAAAAGAGCACATGTCCTAACAGCTACTTGAGACCATCAGCATGTGTTACAGGGTGAGTGATTAGAGTAGAGCAAAGGAAATTAGCCTTGGTGACGTTGAATGTGTTTGCATTATACACTGCTATCTGAAACACAACACAGAGCTGAGTATTATGCATGGAAGTGTAGGAGAAGCTGCTGCATGTGTGCAAAGAGTGTGTTTCTGGAGACTGTGTATTGTCTGTTGCAAGAGAGATCTGCATGGAGACTTCCACAACTGCATGAACACTGCAGATATGTGTGTAAGAGTACATGTGTGGTAAGGGTTAATTTGAGTTTTGAACATGTAGGAACTACCTCAGCCATTGCAAGATTTGATGGAAAATCTACCTTGTTGATTTGAAATGAGTTACCATTTGCCTCTCATTTTTTATATAGTGATTTCTGCTGAGTGCTAACCAACACATTTGAAGAAAACAAGCTGGCCCTTTCCTGAAAGTGCAAGTTTTACAGAACAACAGCAACACAAATTAAATCTCTGACAATTCCTGTGTGCACACAGACTCATGGTGTGATTCTAGGCAGAAAACGATATTTCCTTTGGCATTTTGAAAGCACATTTAGTACTGTGGATGGAGCAAGTGATAATTACTGTGACAGCCTCACACATTTCCCTTATATTTTAGAGAGGCAAAAAAGAGCACATGTCCTAACAGCTACTTGAGACCATCAGCATGTGTTACAGGGTGAGTGATTAGAGTAGAACAAAGGAAATGAGCCTTGGTGACGTTGAATGTGTTTGCATTATACACTGCTATCTGAAACACAACACAGAGCTGAGTATTATGCATGGGAGTGTAGGAGAAGCTGCTGCATGTGTGCAAAGAGTGTGTTTCTGGAGACTGTGTATTTTCAGTTGCAAGAGAGATCTGCATGGAGACTTTTACAACTGCGTGAACACTGCAGATATGTGTGTAAGAGTACATGTGTGGTAAGGGTTAATTTGAGTTTTGAACATGTAGGAACTACCTCAGCCATTGCAAGATTTGATGGAAAATCTACCTTGTTGATTTGAAATGAGTTACCATTTGCCTCTCATTTTTTATACAGTGATTTCTGCTGAGTGCTAACCAACACATTTGAAGAAAACAAGCTGGCCCTTTCCTGAAAGTGCAAGTTTTACAGAACAACAGCAACACAAATTAAATCTCTGACAACAATTCCTGTGTGCACAGAGACTCATGGTGTGATTCTAGGCACAAAACAGTATTCCTGGGTGATACCAGGCCCTTTCCTGAAAGTGCAAGTTTTACAGAACAACAGCAACACAAATTAAATCTCTGACAACAATTCCTGTGTGCATGTTGTCTCATGGTGTGATTCTAGGCAGAAAACAGTATTCCTGGGTCATACCAGTACACCTTAATTTATGGTGAAGACATACTCCATAATATCTTTCAAGTTCAAGGCACTTAAATATCTTCCTTAACGTAAAATGTAAAACACAACTTTTAAAGTGGTAGGAAAATGTACCATGCTATTTTCAAATGTGTTTGAATTTGCCTCTCATTTTTGAGATAGTGATTTCTGCTGAGTGCTAACCAACACAGTTGAAGAAAAGAAACTGCCCTTTCTTAAAAGTGCAAGTTTTACAAAACAACAGCAACACAAATTAAATCTCTGACAACAATTCCTGTGTGCACACAGACTCATGGTGTGATTCTAACCACAAAGCGATATTTTCTTTGGCAATTTGAAAGCACATTTAGTACTGTGGTGGAGTAAGTGATAATTACTGTGACAGCCTGACACATTTGTCTTATATTTTAGACAAGCAGAAAAGAGCACATGTCCTAACAGCTCCGTGAGACCATGACCATGTGTTACAAAAAACAAGCTGCCCCTTTCCTGCGAGTGCAAGGGTAATAGAGCAAGACCAACACAAATTAAATCTCTGATAACAATTCCTGCGTGCACACTGTCTCATGGTGTGATTCTAGGCAGAAAACAGTATTCCTGGGTGATACCAGTACACCTTAACTTATAGTGAAGACATACTCCATAATATCTAACATGTTCAAGGCACTTAAATATCTTCCTTAACATAAAATGTAAAACACAACTTTTAAAGTGGTAGGAA
Source organism: Triturus cristatus (assembly GCF_964204655.1). Classification (NCBI taxonomy): domain Eukaryota; kingdom Metazoa; phylum Chordata; class Amphibia; order Caudata; family Salamandridae; genus Triturus; species Triturus cristatus. Next base: position 51,116,114 of record NC_140584.1, read on the forward strand.
AATGTACCATGCTATTTTCAAATGTGTTTGCATTTGCCTCTCATTTGTGAGTAACTGATTTCTGCTGAATGCTAACCATCACACTTTAAGAAAACAAACTGCCCCTTTTCTGCGAGTGCAAGGCTAACAGAACAAGAGCAACACAAATTAAATCTCTGACAACTAATCCTGTGTGCAGACAGACTCATGATGTGATTCTAGGCACAAAACAGTATTCCTCAGTGATACCACTACACCTTAACTTAAAGTGAAGACATACTCCATAATATCTTACAAGTTCAAGACAGTTAAATATCTCCTAAAACACAAAATGTAAAACACAACTTTAAAAGAAGAATGACAATTCTAATATTTATATCAAAAATCACCACATACATCCCCTCTCAAACTCATAACTCACCTTTAAAATTAGTTAGTTGAGAAAGAAATGTGGCACTCAAACAGCAGATTATCAGAGCCAGAATCTCAGAGCTGTACACCTCTCTCCTCTCACCACAACCAGTAAATGGCAATGTTTCCCTCTCTTTTTTCACACATATACATGTTAATGTAAAATCACAGTCCTTCCCACATTTTTTCAAATGGAATCACACATTTCTATTGGTTGCAACTTTCAACCCCTTTCCAAATCATCCCTTCCCCCAACATGACTTCTGCCTGCTACCATAGCAACAGGTCATGGAACACTGGTGTGAGCAGAGAGGTCAGAAGTTCAGCACACAATGTTTCAAATCCAAACAGCAAGAGTGCTTGACTTTTCAAACCTAACAGCAAATCCAAAGTAATGTTCTGTGGGGACACATTTTTCTGAACCAATCCAAAACATGCTTTTAAAAATATAAACATACAGCCTAGTTTTAACTGTAAAATGGTTTGAATCAGCCAATCAGTTCTTTTTATTATAAAAAAAGTATGTATGCCTCCATTTTTCAACTGTCTTTCTTTTCATATTGCCATTCTACTGAAAGACACCTCCTGAGTGCATCCTGTTCTCCTTGAAAGATGTTCACAGTGTGGATTGTAGGTCATAGCTATGTCTTCTGGAGTGAAAAATTTGCAGAAAAAAGAGGTATTGTAAAAGACCTTGCTTTGCCAAATGTAGACATTAAATGGATTGGTCAGAGAGGATTAAAGTGGCACCAATTAATGCCTTTGGTGAAAACCTTTCTACATCTCCCACAGCCTAACCTTATTATTGTGCACTGTGGTGGAAATGACCTAGGCACTTTAACTGGGGTAGGACTGGAAATGCTTATTAAGGACACCTTTGTGCAATTGATGTCACTTTTTCCAGAAAACTACCTTTGTATATTCTAATATATGCCAAAGGCAAAAGTGGAACTGGTCCAACCAATTTTGTCTGCAGATTGACAAAGCAAGAAAGCACGTCAATAAGTCTGTTTCTGCTTTCCTCAGAGACTATGGTATGGGTTCTATATACCACAACAACTTGCGTTACAACATGCAAGAGATTTATAGAGGAGACGGTGTACATTTCAATGATGAAGGGAACAGAGTCTTCCTCTTGAACTTTAGACTCTGCATCGGTACTTACTTGTAGGTACCGAAAAACACTCAATAAACACAAGGGCTCTTTTTAGAGCCACCTAATATCTAAACACTTAAACTTGATTTTTATTTCTATTTTTTTAAATGTTTTTTTTCGGGTGCGCGCAGAGTGCGCGCACCTCGCGATGTTTTTAAAAAAAATTAAAATCTTTTTTTTGGCCCTTTGTGGTCCTACTGTGACCCCCTGACAATGGCTAGGGGGTCAAGAACTCCTTACTCTGCCCCCTATTCACGTTCTCCACCTTTCCTTTTCAGTGCGACAGACAAAATGGCGGCCGACACTTCCTGATTTCGACCGATTCGAATGTTTACTGACATCTAACAACCAATTAGAATTACGCTCGCGCACGGCAGGGTGCGCGCACAGTGCTTGCACAGTGCGCGCACCCTGCGCGCGTATAGATATTGATATGCTTTTAAATGCTATTTTCTCAGGATATACTGAACAGATTTACACCAGACCTGCGAAAGGCACTTCCTTGACCTTATGGCTACCTCTCTGCCAAATTTCACGTAATTCTGTTCAGCCGTTCGGGCTGTAGCTGCGACTAAAGGTCCTATGGAAAAATGCATGCGGAAAACGCGTTTTGGGACCCCCCCTTTTTCTCGGCCCCTGCTTGACGAATCACCCCGAGACTTTCAGGGTAGGAGCTGAACGGAGCGCCCCATTAGTTTTGAAAATTTCGCGAGGATTCGTCAACCGGCGCCAAAGTTATTCAAAATAGAATTTTCAGATTTCATATGGAAACTCGGTCCTAACTATAACTATCTACTGGCGACCGCCAGTAGATAATAAAAACAAAATTTTGTGTTTCAATATTTGAATGTTTGATGTTGTTAAATTTTGGTATTTTGGATGACAATATTTTTGTCATTGATATTTCTATTATTTTTATTTAAATATACGATGCCTATATTTTTATAATTGGTAAAATCTTGACAATTTTTCATTGGATTAATATAGTATTCAATGATATTTTGTCATAGAACCATATATTAAGAGTAGTTGTTTTAGCTTTAATATATGTATTTGGTTTTAAAATGTTTTTTTTTATATTGTAAGAGCAGGTTTTTGGGTTTAAAGGGGAACAGGGTGGAGAGTCATTTAGTTTTTAGCTTATCTTTAAAATTGATGCTCTGTTACCTTAACTTTTTACATTTAAACATTTTTAAAATGTTTTAAGAAAATTATATTAATTGGGTTTTTTAAAATGTTGAATTATGTAAAAATTTACATTTATATGGAATATGTTTTAGGTTTTGTATTTCATTTCAAAATTGTTAAATTATTGTATATTTCAATTTTTTTTATAATTTAATAGCACAGTTTTGGTTTATGGATAATTTGAATTTGTATTCATATAAATATAATATTTTAATTAAATTTGGTATATTTTCTGTTTTAACTTAATGTGTTTTTGTAATTTATGTATTTTGTTTTAACACAAATTACAAAAGTTAGGATCTTGAGCCTGGGATTTTAAAATGTGTTATTTGGTTTTATTGTATAAAAACTGTTTTTTTGAATTTTTGGGTTGACTTTTTTCAATCTACTGTTTTATGTTGTAAGGTTTTTTTTCAGGGGATAATTAAAATGAATGAATTAATTTTAGGGTAAAGTCAATTATTAATTTGTGATATTAGTTGATTTTTAATTTTTAAAGTCCATCTTTTTTCCTAATGTCTTTACGTTTGATGTGGGAATAGTATATCTGACTCGCCCCCTCATTGTACAACACTTTTCCTAATGTAGTTAAACTTGGGGCGGGAATGCTAAATTTGAAGCCCAAAGAAACCAACACTTTTCCGATGTGGTTTAGTTTTTAATTTGAATACTAAGGGGCCCATTATGATCACACGCGGATCGGCAGTGGCGATCCGCCTGCCAAATGACCCATCTTCGCCCCCCGCCATCTTAGCTTTTCCGCTGGTCGGATTGCTAGCCGGGCGCAAAAGGTATAGGCAATGGTGGCGGTGCCTTGCAGGCACCGCCATCCATATTAGGATGCATGCTATTCCATGGCGGAGACTCCGCCATGGAAAGGCATATATGGGAAATCACCGCACGGGGCCCATTGCAGGCCCTTGGGGGGTGTGGGTGGCTGCACTGGGGGATACCCATGGTGCCACCATCATTGCCATGCACAAGGTGGCAGGCACCGCGCGGTGCCTGTCATGTTGTGCATGGCAATGCACAATATGGGCATGAACATTGCGGCGGGTGCTGCTTACAGCACCGCCAGCCGCAACGTTAATGTTGAGGATGCACCCGCCAGTGTGGCGGGCGCATCCTAATTTAATTTAATTTAATTTAATTTAATTTAATTTAATTTACTTGGCGGGACTGCCGCAATTTCAGCAGTTGGTCCGGTGCTCGGTTGCGGTGGCAGGTGGATAAAGTCCGCCCACCATCGTAATAGACCCCTAAATCTGAACCTGCCAAAGTTCAACAATTGCAGCAATGTGATTATGTTTGGAGTAGGAATATTAAAATTGAACCCTATGTAGTCCAACACTTTTTCCAACACAGTTAAGTGTGTGGTAGGAATAGTAAATATGAACAATCTAAAGTCCAATACGTTTCCCAATGTCATCACATTTTTAGTTGGAGTTATAAACCTGAACTGTTCAGAGTCCAACACTTTCCCCAATGTTGTTAAGCTTGAAAGAGGAATAGTAAATCTGAACTTTTCAAAATCCAACACTTTCCACAATGAGGTTAAGTTGGGATTTTGAATTATAAATTTGATCATCCACTCTAACCCCCACAAAGTCCATCATCCATTTTAAGTTTAAATTCGGAATACTGAATATGAACACCCTCAAAGTCAAACATTTTCCCCAAGTGCTTAAGTTTGTAGTTGGAATAGTAAATATGAACCTTCTCCCCCACAAGTCGAACACTTTCCCTAAAGTGGTTCAATCATGAGTGGGAATAGTACATTGAATCTCCTGAATCCCAACACTTTCCCCAATGTGTTTAAATTAGGAGTTGGAATACTAAATAGAACCACTCTAAATTCAACAATTTCCCCCAAAGTGGTACGATTGGATTGGAAATAGTAAATCTGAAATCCCTGAAGTCCAACACTTTCCCTAATGTTGTCAAGTTTGGAGTGGAAATAGTAAATTGAAATCCTCTAAAGTAGAGCACTTCCCCAATGTGGATAGGTTTGGAATGGGAGTAATACAATAGATTTTTCCCTAAATTATAACACTTTCTCAAATATGGCTATGTTCATACTGGGAATAGTAAATTTATATCAATAAGTTGTTAGCACTTGTATTTTTTAATTTTTTTTTTTTTTTTTTTTGAAATTTTATTTTGACCTTTTAAAACAAAGTAAACATACAGCTGTGTTACAAGGAGCGCCATTGCGCACACAGATCAACATGGGCGATACATAGAAGGCCGGAAGGATGTAACGATAACACATTCCATGCAGGGGTGGCGTGGACAGCAATACAAACCCAGCGTAAAACATTATCTATAATACGGAATCCAAGAGGCCACTGCAAGGGGTATCGACCCTTTGGGGGAGGGGGGAGCTACCACACCACACCTCTCACATCAACACACCCTCCCGCCAGCCAGAAAGGAGACCCACACCTTAAGCGCAAACAGTACCAGCACACCCCAGAAGCATCCTCGGGCAGCTACCCTCAGGTGTCGCAATTCCCAGTACGAGCTCACTCAGCATCCTGACTGCCATCCGGGGCCGTCGTCCCAGCAAGGAGATAACACTGTAGTGGGGCCCATATATCAGCGGGCCGCGACGTGGGCGGCATGAGCTCAGAGTACGTTCGGATCTGATCTTGACAGTAAACAAGATCTCGCAACCAGTCCTTGAATTTTGGGGCCCTGCCCCTGCCCCAGCGACACGCCACTCTCCTTTTCGCAAGCAGAAAGGCAAGCGCGATGAATTTGCGGTGCGCCGCCTGTATAGGCTCTACATAACCCAACAGGGCCAGGAGATGGGAGGGCAACAATACTGTATTGATCATCTTCGAGAGCGCCTCAAACACCTGGCACCAATAGCGGTGAACTGCATCACACGTCCACACCAGGTGAAGGAAGTCCGCACCTGGAGCCCGGCATCTGTCGCAACTATCATCGTCACGAAGCCAATATCTGTGAAGTCTGGCGGGCGTGTAGTAGAGCCTATGAAGGTATTTGTAATGGATAATCCTGAGGCGGCTACTGGAGGAGACGCGGTCCGTCTGCATCAGGCAGAATTGCCACTGTTTATCTGTCAACGGGACATGTAACTCTCGGTCCCACCTCTCCCTGGCTGCCAACTGTGGCGCCTGTGTGGAGGAGTGGACCGATCGGTATATTTTGGAGACAAGCTTAGCTGGAGTGTCATCGCTCAGTATACGATGCAGCGGAGCCAAATGCGGGGGCTCCTGGGGGAAGCAGGGCATAAGGGCTCTCAGCCCCTGCCGGAGGCGGAGGTATAGGAAAACATCGAGGGGAGTAGGCTGGATGGTGGCAAACATGTGCTCCATGGACCGGAACGTGCCGTTGTGGTACAGGTCGCCCCATATCTTCACGTGAATAGCATGAAGCAATTTTCGGAAACCCGCCTCCTGCAGCAGGGGCATGCTTGGGTGGTAAACAAGAAGCAGGAGTGGAGCGTACACCATATCCAGCTCTAGAGTGGCAGCCAACCTAGTCCACGCAGTAACCGTACTGATCAGTGTCGTGGGCGTCTTATCTCTGCCTGTCACCGGTATGTACAGCGCGCCTTCTATGGGAATGGGGTGTGCCAACCAATGTTCAGCCGCTAGTTGGGGCATATATCGAGGCTGCCGTATCCAATAGTGAGCATAGTGCGCCTGGGCTGCCTGATAGTAGAGCTCAAAGTTGGGAATGCCAAAACCACCCTGCTCAAAGGGCCTGATCAGGATTTCCCACTGGAGCTGGGGTGACTTACCGCCCCAGACTAATCTAATAAGTTCCGAGCGGAGTTGTCGAAAAAAAAAAGCACCAGGATAAAAGGGAATATTCAAAAAGAGGTACAGCAGCTGCGGCAAGATCACCATCTAAATCAGTGAGGACCTGCCAGCCATTGAAAGGGGTAAGGTGATCCATCGAGTGATGGAATCCGTAATGCGGGACAGTGCCGTCCCATAGTTAGCCCTCATGAGTTCATCTCTGTTTTTTTCAATGCGGATGCCCAGGTATTTAAAGTCCCCTTCACACCAGGCAAGGGGGAAGTCAGGCACAAATCTTCCAGTGGAGGCCGTCAGGGGAAACAGACAAGACTTGCTCCAGTTGATCTGGATACCGGAAATCATGCCAAAGCAAATGAATTCACGGAGGATCGGGTTAAGATTTTCCCTCGGCTCCCGCACATAGAGGGTGATATCGTTGGCATACATGGATATGAGTATCTGCCTCTGGAAGCACCGCAATGCTTTGTCACGATGGTGTTGCCGCAGTTTGGCCGCCAGAGGCTCCATGGCCAGAGCAAATAATAGGGGCGAAAGGGGGCAGCCCTGCCTGGTGCCCCTGGTAATAGGGAAGGCAGAGGACAGCCTTCCATTCACTAATACTTTGGCCATAGGGGCAGTATATAATAACTTAATCCACGAGATGAATACAGCCGGGAATCCCATGCGCCCCAAAACTTGGAACAGATAGTCCCATTCAAGGGAGTCGAAGGCTTTCGTGGCATCCAGGAACACGGCGGCCATGGGTAGATCTTCGTGCACAGAATTAAGGATCGAGAAGAAAGTGCGCAGGTTATGAGTCGTGGCCCTACCTGGCACAAAACCGGCCTGGTCGGGCAGTATCAGGTTGGGGAGTAACAGATTGATGCGATTGGCGATGAGCTTGGCTAAAATTTTCACATCACAATTGAGGAGGGAGAGAGGTCTGTAGGAGTCGCAGTCACTGGCCTCCTTCCCCGGTTTAAGGAGCGACGTGATGAGGGCCATGCGCATCGATGGGGGGAGATGACCCACCTCCAATGCATCCTCGTAGACTTCTCTCAACACTGGGGCCATAAAGTCAATATAAGTTTTGTAAAATTCAATGGGTATCCCGTCGAGTCCGGCTGTTTTGCCCGACCTCATCTGCATAATGGCCTCCCTCACCTCGTCTAGCTCAAAAGGGGAGCTCAGAAACTCCCGTTGCGCATCACTAAGCCACCCCAGGGACACATCGTCAAGGTAATCATGTAGTTGGAGCTCCCCAACCCTAGTGGACGCATACAGCACACTATAGTGGGCTACAAATGCGTTGAGGATATGTGCGGTCTCACTGTACCGTGTGCCATCCACCCCGACAATCTCCATGATCGTATTAGGCGGTCGTGCTAGCCTCATCGTTGCAGCCAGGGCTTTCCCCGGCCTCTCACCCTCACCGTAACTCCGGGCAACCCAGTACTTGCCTCTAAAGTTTGCCTCCCGGGCGGCCTCCGCAGTATACTCAGAAATTTTGTCCCGAATACACGCCAGCTTGGCATCATCAGGGCTGGCCGCCAGCGACGTCTCCAGCGTCCGAAGGTCAGCCTCCAAGATGCGCAGGCGCGCTATAATGCTCTTCAGGACACCGGACCCCTTGGCAATGCACATACCCCGCAGGGTCACTTTGAAAGCATCCCAGATAGTCTCAACGTCCTGCACGGAGTCTTTGTTGCGCTCAAAGAAAGCCAAGCATTCCTCCCGCAGCTCCTCTTGAAAAAGGGTATCGAGAAGCATCATGGGCTGCAGACGCCAGGCCGCCAGAGGGGGGCCTAGTTCCGCCGCCCTCAGTGTGACTCGCACCGGCGCGTGGTCCGAGAATGTACGCGGAAGGTGTCGCGCTCCAACCAGCGCCACATGAAATTGTGGGGTCAGGAGGACGTAATCGAGCCGGGCCCAGGAGCGCTCCTGCGCCGTGAAGTGAGTACCCTCGTGGCCCTCCGCATGGAGGTGCCTCCATGCGTCAATCAGCCTATGCTCCGCAATGATGTCCAGAAGCACCTCCCGGGATCGCGTATAATGATGCGAGGCCGGGTGGGACCTGTCAAGCGCCGGGGCAAGTGTGACGTTGAAATCTCCCCCCCATATGAGGTGCTGCGTACCCACACCTATTATATCCGCACCGAGGTCAACGAAGGAGGCAGGGTCGTCCACCTTGGGACCATAGCAGCAGGCCAGAGTAACCATTCTATGTCCCAGTCTCCCCCACATCAGGCAGTATCGGCCCTGGGCATCGCTTTTCGTACCCGCCAGCACGAAGGGGGTGTTCCGTTTAACTAATATAGCAACACCTCGAGAGAATGAGGAGTAAGAAGAAAAGGTAGAGTACTTCGCCCATCTATTAGCAAAGGTAGGGGCAGCCTGCGCCCGGAAGTGGGTCTCCTGCAGAAACGCAATGTGTATGGCGTGACGATCTAAGTAGGAGAGGATGTGTCTCCGCTTTCTAGGGTCCCCCAGGCCTCTGACATTCCACGTGAGTATGTTCAAATCAGTGTCCCCCATAGCCAGGCCGACCCAAAACAGGCAGGAAGTGCAGCGGCAAAGGGGCCTCTCTCAGTCATCCCCCATCTGTCGCGCGCGCAATTTGCTCTACACACCCTGCTCCAAACCACCAGCGCTCCACAGTCTACAACACCGGCCAAGCCAAGGCAGAATCCACCTTCACCAAATGTGTACCCTCCACGTCCCCTCAGGGGACCATGCCGCAGACAAACATCAAAAGCGTGAGATAATTCCATGGACGGCAGCGTCCTGAACACAGCTGTATCAAACATAGCAACAACATTAAGAAACATCCCCGGTCTCCCAACCAACCCGGCCGCCTGCCCCAGCAGATACCCAGCACCAGGCTCAAATGCCGAGCAACGGGGAGAAGCGAGACACTCAGTCCCCCAGAACCTTGACCTCGGATCCCACCCTACTGCCCTGAAAGCAGACCCACAACGCCACAGAGCTAAGGAGTTCCACAAAGCCCCGAGTCCCACCACCCCACCCCACACCCACTGAAGCAACCCCAACTCGCCAGAAATGTCTACCCACCCGTCAGAACCATCAGAAAGCTCAACAGGAGCAACTCAGTCAATAGAGTCAATGGGGTACACCCTACGGGGGTCATCCAGAGGGCACACAGATCCACCCATGCCTGCCCGTAGCCCACCATAGTCATAGAGGGAGGGAGAAGGGTGGTGCCTGGCATACATTACCGATCTCTGTCCAGCACGCGACCAGGCCAGGCTCGCTCAGTCAGTACGCAGCCCATCAAGAGGCCCGCAGGGGCGGGCAATCAGGAGAAGCACAGAGAAGCCGCACAGTAATGTGGGGGAGTGATCCCGGTAACCCACAGGCTAGCAGTCAATGTTCGTTCTCTGGGGCCGCATCCTCCTCATCAGGCCGGTCACGACGCGTTTTCCGCAGGGATTTCAAAAAGTCCTCCACCTGCTGCGGGTTCGTGAAGAAATGTTGCTTCGCTTGATGGGTGACACGCAGCTTCGCCGGATAAAGCAACGCATAGTCGATTTGGAGAGCTCGCAGCTTTTTCTTAACATCAACGAATTTACAACGCTGTTCCTGCACAACAGGCGTGAAGTCTGGGAAGACGGTGAAACTGACACCTTCGCGTGACAGATTCTGGTTCATACGCGCAGCCCGCAGCGCGGCATCTCGGTCGCGGTAGTTTAGAAGCCGCCCGATGATGGGCCGGGGTGGGGCGCCGGGACGCGGTCGCGGGCCAAGTGACCGGTGCGCCCTCTCCACGATGAACTGTTTAGAGAAGGCGTCCGCGCCAATAGAGGCAATGAGAATCTTCTCCACATAATCCTCCATGCGCCCTGTATTGGTGGACTCTGGCACACCCACCACGCGAATATTATTACGGCGGCTGCGGGCTTCTAACTCCTCATTCTTAGCTGCTATAATGCGCAGGACATTGTCCATTTTTGTGAGCTGTGTAGAGTGGGAAGCAGTCGTATCTTCGTTCTCCGAAATCCGCCGTTCGGTCTCATTAAGGCGCTCCTCATGGGCATCGATTTTCTGTGCGTACGCATCCATACAGGAAGTAAGACGGTCCACCTTATCCACCACGGTGGTAAAGCCCTGTCGCATCTCCCGCATCATCTGTTGCAGATCCAGTGGCGGCGGGGCCGCGTCCGCCGCGTCCAGCACCGGGGGGCCCGCGCGCCCTCATCATCCGGCGCACTCCGCAGCCCGGTTTTCGCAGCTGGGGCAGCAAACGACAGCTTCGCCTGTTTAGCGTCATGCTTGCCCATCTTGGGCACTTGGTAGGGGGCCGCCACACACCCCAGAGTAGCCAAGGTCGCCCCCGTCGCCGGCAGGTCAGAAACAGGGGCTTGCAAAGGGCAATTCAGCCCCGGTCGGCGCCGGTGCAGACGACGGACCCACCCGGCAACGCAGGAGCAGCCCAGGAACGGAGCCCCACGACAGCCCGCACCGTCCCAAGGGCGGAATCAGTCAGCGCTCCGCTGCGGGCCCCGGCAAACCCACGAAGAGTAACCCCCACGTCAGGGACACCAGCAGAGCACCAGCAGGGGGGCCTCCAGGCCACAGCGAGGGGAGGCGAGGGGAGTTGTTCAGGAGCAAGCCCTAGGGGTCTCCAGCAGCAGTGAAGTCTCGGTCCGTACAGCACTAGGCCAGCGCGGCGTATCACTCTTCCGCCATCAGCCCCGCCGAAGTCACGGTTCAGCGCCACCTCCGTCAGGCCTCAGAGTCCCGTCGCAGCGAGTTCAGCAGGAGGGATGCGGGGAGTCCGGAGCACCCTCGGCGGCGAGTCAACAGGGCCCAGGTAAAGCACGGGGGGGAGGGAGGGGGCATCCATCCGCCACAGCCCCAAACAGCGCAGTCCGTCCAGTCCAGGATGGGGGGGGGGCCGGTTCACCTCTGGCGCCACGCAGAGAGACCCCTCCGGCCACCAGCACCGCTCGTCCCCAAAGCGCAGGATCACTTCACTCCGCCGCCGTGCACATGCCAGTCACACGGCAGCGGGGGGGTGGGGGGGGCCAAGCCAGGTACAAGAAGAGTCCGGAGCCCCTCCGCTCTTCGCCGCCTCTGTCCCCCGTGCAGCCTCCTCGATCCCCCCCGCAATGGTCGCCGCAACAGCCAGGGGCAGGCCGGGGCCTACCTGCCTCGTGGACAGCACCGGGAGCGCGTAGCTCCAGATCCCGGCCGCCGCCACCAACACGCCTCAGCCACTGGTCCGGTGGAACTTGCAGCGCCTCGCACTCAGTCCTCGAGGGTCTCTCGGCTCCCAAACTTCCGTCGGGGCCGCCGGGGACCAGCAGCCACAGGTACACCCGGTCGCGGTCCGGCAGGCGATCAGTTAAGTAGGATAATTGTAGGATAGTGTGTCCAGGCAGCAGGAGCCTCACCGAAGTGCGGCCATACTGCGTGCGCGCCCTCTAGCGCCCCCGTATTTTTTAATTTGTGCATTAAAAGTTATACATTTTTTTAAAAACATGTTGTACATGCATTGGTGTGTTTGTTACATGAGGGTGGATCCTAAGTGCCTACTGAAATGCACAATAATGAGCAAAACAATTCTCATCTCTCTATATTCAGTGCTATGTAGACTTCTTCAAAAAGGAATCTTTGAGCTCAAATTGTTTTACAAAGATGGGAGCGTGAAGAGACGTTGATTTTGCTAGCTGTATTAATTGCAAAAGGCGGTGTCTTCACAGTTTTCTAACAAAATGGTTGTTTTAACCACTGAAGATTTACCAAACAAAGACACCTGGGGGAAAGGTGGCAGAGAGTCAAGCAGGAACATAGGAGCAATAGCTGGATTGAGCTCAGAATGAATCAGATTGTTCAGAAAAGGACACCTTATTCAGTGGGGGGGGGGGGCAAATAAAGAACAGGAAGCCCCTGTGCTAGTTACAACAAAGGTAAACTGACTTTCAATGAGCTTTTAATAGACCATCATTATGTGGACCTGGAGACGAGAAATAAGTAGATTTCCATTACCAGGAAACTGATGTTCCAGAACACCATGTACAAAAGGTACAATAGTTGCTGAGATCCATCCACCATGATTATCTGTGTCCGTGCACATGGGCATTGTTTAAAAAGAGGCCAACACTGCCTAGAAGCCTCCATTTTGTTCTTACATAATGTTGGAGCCTGAGTTGGTGTTGTCAATAGTTGCCACAGGTAAAGGACCAGGAACTGGGTGGGTTTTCTCTACTGCTGCCATTAGCTCAGTACCTGACAAATAGAAGCAGAACATGGTAGTGGGAACACCAGAGATTATTGCCTTTACATTTGAGATACAGCTGTAGTATGAGTTCAATATGGCTAGTAACTAACTGACTGATCTGCATTTGAAAACCTGCCTTTAAGGTGAACCTTTTGACAACAGGAATTATTTTAAAGACCTCATTAAATTGTTTGTAAAGGTTCAGTGTTTATACCTTGAAACATTTTCAAATGTCATGTTTAGTCTTCAGGGTATACGAGCCAATGTGTTTCAGTGTGACCTTCATTACTATAAAATAAACAGCTATTAGGGTTGGGTTGAGCTGCAAGAATAAAATAATGCTGAGGAGTTAGGAAAAAGACAGTCTGGCAAACTCAACACATCTAGCCAAAAAGAGCTACAGAATATATTACATTGTTTGCATGTAATAAGAAGGCAATATTATCCCAAATCTTAAATTTTACATTGTTCCAGGAATTTATAAATGGAAAATAAGAATGGAAATGTAAATCATCCGTAAAATGAAAATATATAACTAAACTCCTCAGGAGGACAATAAGCTAAACTAAGAACTAATTTCAAACAGAATGCATATGCTCAGAATAAAGCCCAATTATAGTTGAATAATTTTTCATTAATTGCACGTAAGACATACATGTTTGATATTGGAGGTAGGTCAAACAGTAGATCACATTTTTCAACATACACATTTTTTAAGTGTGGACAACCCCTGCTCCTTTTCATTGAATGGACCAGGGGCCTGATGACGATGGCAGACGGACTTCTGGCGTTGGCTGCTAGGCACCGCCTTCATGCATTGCGTGCTGAGGGCCTCCACCACCATGGCAGGCTCAAGGAGCCTAATAGATTTGTGGCGGTCGGAGGTCCCGACAGCCCCAAATCCCTTAGAAACCTCAGAATCTTTTTTATTTTTCCTCCTTGTATTAGCATGTAAACTACTTCCTCCTCTCTTAGTAAATCAATTATTGAAACGTCATCTACATACCACCCTTTGTGTGGAACAAATCAATTAACTAAAAGCATGCATAAGTCAGTTTGTCTTTGTAAGCTCTAATTTCAAGCTGCACAAGAAGAGAATGTGTCAATGTCTCAATGCTGATTATTACAAATTGCTAAATGTAACTTGTTCTTATGGTCTTTATGACATAATCCTTACAATTAGGGAAATTCTTTCAGGTATATTTACATGAAAGTTGGCAAATGTATGGAATTTGGCTTTGAATGTTTATTAGCAATGGGGTAATGTCTGCAGTAAGTTGAAATAGCATTCTAATGTAGTTATCAATCCAATATTGTGGAAGCCTGCAAAACAATCTATATAAATGATCACTATAAGATTATTATTAGTTGCTGCACAATGTATTGTGAGTACTCTTTGATAAGTAAGTCCCTACTAACAATTTTAAAATCAGATGTTAGTCAGAGGCTCATATTCTGGTTGAATGTTGAAGTTAAATTAAAAAACTTTTCTTTCTTAGACTCTTATTTACCACATGAGAGAGTTACTACAAAAACACTCTATTATGAGAGGAGTTACAGGAAGAAAGGGATTTGTATTTTTATACATCATTTAAATATTTTAAAGAATAATAAAACCCATTACCTCATCGTATCCTCTCTCGCTTCTCTTTTTTCAAACATTGAGGCATTCCTGACTCACCAGACACCCAGTCACTTATTCCTGTAAGGTGTGCGCACAACTGTCTCACCTAGAACATGCAGTGGGGTGTTCGAAGCAAGCACAGCGGCAGGAAAGTTTAGCAGTAAGTGCCTCCTGCACTTGCTGCATTTCTTTTGTTAAACGGATGCGGCTGCGGGGCAGATTGCATTCCTTTGTGAAATTATTCATGTTGATCGCAATGCCCAACAAGTGGTGCAATTAACATGATTACTTTCACAAAGGCATGCCTGACATGCGCTGTAATTAACATGATTACTTTCACAAAGGCATGCAATCTGCCCCGCAGCTGCACCTTTTTAACAACAGAAATGCAGCAAGTCTACAAGCAAGACGTGCTTTCAGGTGAATCTAAAAGCACACATCGTGCTTGTAGACTTGCTGCATTTCTTTTCTTAATAGAGCGGGGCAGATTGTGGGCTGCTCTCTATTAACAAAAGAAATCCAGCAAAGATTTTAAGCAGGAGCGGAGACGGGTCACTATCGGGCTCTTCATTTTTACCTTCAGGGTGGGGAGGAAAAACAAGCTTAACTCTGCATCCGTCACTGCTTTTGATGTAACTTCAAAGAGACTTACTTTTCAGTTTCATATAGCCCAAACTTAGAGAAAACATGAACACCAGTTACATTTTCATGTTTTGAATTACAGGATGTTGATTGAGCCGATGTGAGGCTCAAACCGGCTTCTCAGCTTGTAAGTCTGTAGCTCTAGCCTCTGCCTCAACCACACCCACAAGAATGGAAGCATTTTCAATATTGTATGCAAGGAAGTAATAGTTGTTGCTTATTTATTGTATGCAATTTACAATCCTTGACAAATCCAATAGTCCTGGTTTGTTGCAGTTGTAATGTTACTAGCTTTGTTATATATCTGGATGAATGGACAGAAGCAGCAAAATACCTGTTGGGGGTCACACTACCCTAAGCACAGACTCTTAGCTTAAATGTTTTAAGCCACACCCTTAATTACATCGGCCACGCCCCTAAGAGAAACTCCCCAGTTTTTTCATCCCACTTATAGCCCAGGCCTCTGCTTCATTGTGTGGTACACAATGAAATGAAGTAGACGGGATCAATAGTTTGGAAGGAGTCTGGTCATTCTTTGAATGAATAAGCCGAGTGACAAATTGATTCTTTTATGAGACTGCAGAGTTTTTTCCCCAAACAGACTTTCTGCAAAACAGGATGGAAATGTGTCATTCCAAAACAGAGTTTGCAGAGGTCATTGGTCAGAGGCTGCAGCAGTGTGACAGCAAAGAATACAGCATTGAAACTGTACATGTTTTACCTGTCTAAAGACAGATTTAGCTTCACTCAAAAGCTTCTGTCATCAATCCTTAAAACATAAAAAAGGCTAGAGAGAAAAGGGACTTTAAGTCAGCCACCTCGCTGCCAGTGACGCCATGATTCAGCCTTTGTCAGCCATTGGTTCATTAGGGCGTCCTTTCTAATTCTGGACCAGCCTTCGCCATTTCTTGGATATTTTACTTTGTACAATTACAGTTTCCACTCGCGATTAGTAACAAGCATTGGCAAAGCCAATTGGTCTAACTTTTGTGAGAGTTGAAGCTACTGGCGCTGTAAATGACAATGTCTTTTACCTATGTGTTAAGGATTGGAGTGGATGTATCTGGTGTGGTGTGGAATTATGTGGGTTGGATTGGAATCGTGAGTTGTGGAATTGTGTGGCATGGAATTTTGTGGTGTGGATTTATGCAGTGGAATAACGTGGCATAGTATGCAGCTGAATTTTGTGGATAGTAAGTATGTGGTATTGAGTGTATGGGAATTATGTGGAGTGGGACTGTGTCATGATGTGTAATTATGTGGAATGGTATTTTGTGGAGTGGTATGTAGCGGAGGTTAATTATGTGGTGAGTGGATGGATATTGTGGCATGATTTTAAATTCTATGGTGTGGATTGGATTAATGTGGTGTGTTGTGTAATTGTGTTGTTGAGCTGAATTGTGTGGTTTGGTATTGAATTATGTGGTGTAGAATGGAAATGTGTGGATTTGAATTGTGTGGCGTGGAACTGTGTGGTGTGGATTTGTATGGTGTTGTGAGTCATACAATTTAAAATATATATTTTATATTTTAGTAGTAATGATCATGGGATGAA
Source organism: Triturus cristatus (assembly GCF_964204655.1). NCBI lineage: Eukaryota > Metazoa > Chordata > Amphibia > Caudata > Salamandridae > Triturus > Triturus cristatus. The sequence continues at coordinate 51,132,683 of NC_140584.1, forward strand.
AGTTAATTCTACACTTTCGGTATGATAACCGATTGCTACAATTCACCGGGGGTCTGTAAAACCAGACCCCCGATATGAAATGTATCTGTTTGTGAGAAGTTGGCCTGGCATATGCTGTCTCCTAGTTATAGGGGACACCTTGCCCCAGTCCAATTCGACTCTTATTGATCATAGGTTTAAGAAAACCTTTAAAGAAAGCTATCCTAGTGGTAACTGTGGAGAGCAGCCTTCAGGCTAAGGCTTGAAGGAGCGTTAAGCTTATTGTTTTACCATAGATAACCTCCTGAATGACCAAATGAAAGAGCAGCCCACACAGGTGTATATATATAAAATATATGTATTTATTCTAAACAGAATCCCACAAGTCTCTTTATGAGGCTGAGGCAAAGTTGCAATTCAAACAAGCATTGATAGATACAATAAATAGCACTGGAATCATAGGGCCCCTAGGGCGGGATCAAACCATATATTAAAAAAGTGGTATAAGAACCACGACAATTCTACAGACAATGCCTAGGGCATTTAGGATCACTGGCCCCTTAAGAATCCACCCCAGGTTATGAGGAAGGGGACCCACGGGAGGCGCGAGCAGTGGAAATAGCTGCTACCGGGATCTCTATTAAAGCCTATGGAGAATGTTGCAGTTAGATTTAAACAGATTAAAGTCACTTCTAGCAGGAGTGCAAAGTTAAAACTTTAGAGTTAAGCTTTTGAGGAGCCCACTACCACGAGAGTACCGAGGTACCACTGTTACCTGCCCCAGGGAAGCCGGGTGCATAGGTTGTTTTCGATGTCGGGTTGCGGGCTGATTTTCAATGGGAAAGTGTACGAAACTGCTGCTAGACAAAAGCGTCGATGATGCCGTGAAGATTGAAGTTGTAGATCTTGCAGAGAAGAACCTGAAAGCAGAGGGTACAGAGTCTGGGTCACGGCACAGTGACCAGGGAGCTTAAAGGATAGAGCCCTTCAATGTCGGGTGCTTCAAGTGGAAAGAGGTGTAGCTTGGATCTGCAGCCACGGGCTCCGGGAGGCTTCAAGGAAGGCCAGCTTCGGGAAGGCAACTGGGCCATGTTGGAGAAGGGTCGCTGCGGTATTAGTGTCCGGATTGGATCCACTAAGTCTTGGCAACCGCAACCCACGCAAGATGAACAAATCAGCTACTGGTGCAGACCCACAAGGAGTGTGAGAGCTCTCCTTTGGAGAGACTGTAGAGCAGGCCTGGAGCAACCAGGGGAACTCTTAAATGTTGAGATTGTCCTCCGCTCGGGCCCACAAGTTGAGAGACAAGGGACTGCAGAAGGCAGCAAAATGGAGTGTGTAAAAGGGAGCCCACGGGCCACCGGAGGGGGCTAGGGTGCTGATCTTTGGCACAAATGCTGCTTGGTGGTTGGCTCAAAAATGGGCCAAAGCACAACTTCCGCACTGGTCAGGGTCGTGTGCTATGCAAGAGGTGCCTGGTGTCCTGGGGTATTGAGAATCTCGGCACCCACGTGGTCCACGGTGCTCAGACTTGCTGTGCACACTCACTAGCCTCTGGGATGCTTAGGAAACCCACCTCAAGGTTCCTGAAAGTCGACAAAGTTCATAGGAGCAGCAAAGTTCCAACTGGGTCACTTGCAGTGTTTCAGGTGCCTGCCAAGCGGGGGGGTAACTCCTTTACCCCAAGGGAGATTTCTTCAGTCAGCTGGGCAGCAGCTCGTCGAAGGTCAAGTCTGTGAAGTCCAAGATTAATCTGAGGCTCTGGGGCCACGTTATTCACCTTTATCCCCAAGATTAGGGGAGTGTCCAGAGTAGTGTCCACCAATGAGAGGTGAGGCGGGAAAGAGTGGCTACACCCTCTCCCCTTTGTGTGTTTCCCACCTGGGCGATGGGCAGGATGCCCCTGAACTGGTTCCAGGCGGTGTATGCAGAATGTAGGCGATGTAGCTGCCTACATGCAACTCTGAAAGGCAACATATGGTGCACCCACCCTGTTCCAATCCACATATCCTGTCTGGGGAGATGCTAGCACCTCCCTGCCACAGGAGCCCTATTGTCCAGCTGGCGAAGCTGGGATTTTCCCCAGCAACAGCCAGCCAGAGTCGTGTGGGTGGCAGGTAGTAGCCATTTTGTACTACGTGTGCACTTTTAAATTGGTGTCTGAATTCTGCCGCTTTTCCCATATCGACCCTCTAGCAGGGGGGAATCGTGCCCCCATGCCCATGGCTGGACTGGGGGTAGGATTCCTGCATGTTTGACACCAAACACGATATGGTTCTGTGTAGCCATTCTCAAGTCATCACGCTATCGCGATAGACTTATAAGGCGGTTAAGAGTATATGGTATAGCTACACTCCAAACAACCCAGCAATGATTTTACGAGGGTTGCAGAGAGGCCCTACTCAGGTAGGGGTCCCCCCTCACACATACCTCAGCACCCTGCCTTGCAGGATTAGCAAGGCCTGCTATAGGGGTGACCTATGAGAGTATATGTGTTGTAATGGGGTGGGATATAGGGTACCTATATCCCTGTAAAGGGTGCTAGCACCACCTTACCCAGACTACAGTAGTGGTCTGGTGGTGTCAGTTTGGATGGCTGTCCCAGGGTGGCACAATAAGTGCTGCAGCCCTGGTAGGCCTACTGAGGGACCCATGCCCTGGGTACCTAGGGTACCATCTACAATGGACTGTCAGCATATCCTCAGCATCCAATTGGTTTGTACCTAGGGTACTCACAACGTTTAACAGAGGAAGCAGATAGGCTGGGGTCCTGGATAGCAGGGCCACAGCCTGGCTAGAGTCATAAAACAGTCAAAACATCAGCAAAAATGTGGGGGCAACTATGCAGTCGATGCCACTCTCCTACATAACCCCCCCCCCCCCAACGCAGGGACATTAAACTAACCTTGACCAGTTGAGTCTTCATGTTCTAAGTGGAAATATCTGGAGAGGCTATCTGCATTGGCATGGTTGCTCCCGGGTCTATGTTCCACTGTATAGTCCATCCCCTGTAGGGAAACGGACCACCTGAGTAGTTTGGGAACTACAGCAAAGGCCTCCCTCTCTATAGCTGACCAACGTTTCTCTCTGGGGGTCAACCTTCTGCTAATAAAAGCTACTGGTTGATCCTGGCCCTCCTCATTCAGTTGTGATATCACAGCACCTACCCCCACCTCTGAAGCATCAGTTTGAACTATGAATTCTTTGGAGTAGTTGGGGCTTTGGAGCACTGGAGCAGAACACATTGCCCGTTTTAGGTCATCAAAAGCTTTCTGACAGCTGACAGTCCACTGAACCTTTTTGGGCATCCTCTTAGAGGTGAGGTCATTCAAGGGGGGTCACAATGGATCCCTATCCCTTTACAAACCTCCTAAAGTAACCAGTCAGGCCCAAGAAAGCTCGAACCTGAGTCTGGGTGGTTGGAGCAACCCAGTCCATGATGGTCTGGATTTTGCTCTGAAGTGGCTGAACCTAGCCTCCACCTACACAGTGACCCAGGTTCACAACCTGACTCTGCCCTATCTGGCACTTAGTAGCCTTGATAGTGAGCCCAGCCTTTTGCAGGGCTTCCAAAACTTTCCTCAGGTGGATCAGGTGATCTTCCCAGGTGGAGCTAAAGACAGCAATATCATCTAGTTATTCTGCACTAAAGTCTTCCAGGCCTGAGAGGACTTGGTTCACCAACCTTTGAAAAGTGGCAGGTGCATTTTTCAAACCAAAGGGCATCACAATAAATTGATAATGCCCACCAGGGATAGAAAATGCAGTTTTGGCCTTTGCAGACTCAGCTAACCTTATCTGCCAGTAGCCAGCTGTCAGATCAAATGTGCTCAGATATTTGGCTGAGGCCAATCTATCTATGAGCTCATCTGCTCTGGGAATTGGGTGAGCATCAGTCTTAGTGACTGCATTGAGTCCCCTGTAGTCAACACAGAACCTCATCTCTCTCTTACCATCCTGGGTGTGAGGTTTTGGTACAAGGACTACTGGGCTAGCCCAAGGGCTATCTGAGGGCTCAATCACTCCTAATTCCAACATCTTTTGGACTTCTGTCCTTATGCAGTCCCTGACATGGTCAGGTTGCCTGTAGATTTTATTCCTGACAGGCAGACTGTCCCCAGTGTCCACTTCATGAGTGCACCAGGGGGTCTGACTTGGAGTCAGAGAAAACATATGTCTATAAGACTGAAGAACTTGTCTACAGTCTGCTTGCTGCTGGTCAGTGAGGCTGCCTGCCAAGGCTACTCGATCAACTGACACATCGTCAGGGTTCCGAGAGAGCAGGTCTGGGAGAGGGTCACTCTCTTCCTCCTGTCCCTCATCTGTTGCCATGAGCAAGCCCATGTCAGCCCTGTCCACATATGCTTTCAACCTATTGACATGAAGTACCCTGTGGGGACTTCTGGGAGTGCCAAGGTCTACCAAGTAGGTAACCTCTCCCTTTTTCTCCAAAATGGTATGGGGTCACCTCCACTTATCTTGGAGAGCTGCTGGGGCCACTGGCTCCAACACCCATACCTTCTGTCCTGGCTGGTACACCACCAGTACAGCCTTTTGGTCATGCCAGGCTTTCTGTAATTTCTGACTTGCCTCCAGGTTTTTAGTTGCCTTCTTCATGTACTCAGCCATCCGGGAGCGGAGACCAAGTACATAGTCCACAATATCCTGTTTAGGGGGTTTGAGAGGTTGCTCCCATCCCTCCTTCACTATACAGAGTGGCCCTCTAACAGGATGGCCAAACAAAAGTTCAAAGGGGCTATAACCAACCCCCTTTTGTGGCACCTCCCTGTATGCAAAGAGAAGGCAGGGCAGAAGAACATCCCATTTTCGCCTAAGCTTTTCTGGGAGCCCTTTGATCATACCATTTAAGGTCTTGTTGAATCTCTCAAAAAGGCCATTGCATTGAGGATGGTAAGGGGTGGTGAACTTATAGTTAACCCCACACTCCTCCCACATTGCCTAGAGGTAGCTACTCATAAAGTTTGTATCTCTGTCAGACAATACCTCCTTAGGAAAACCCACCCTGGAAAAGACTCCCAGGAGGGCTCTTGCCACCACAGGTGCTGTGATGGTCCTAAGGGGAATAGCTTCTGGGTATCTAGTGGCATGATCCACTATCACTAGAATGAACCTGTGCCCAGATGCTGTTGGTGGGTCTAGGGGACCAACAATGTCAATCCCCACCCGTTCAAAGGGCATCCCCACCACAGGCAATGGTATCAGGGGGGCCTTTGTGGATTTACCTGCCTTGCCACTGGCTTGACAGGTAGTGCAAGAGCTGCAAAAGCTCTTGCAGTCCTCACTCATTTGGGGCCAATGAAAGTGAGGGACAATTCTGTCCCAAGTCTTGTTTTGGCCCAGGTGTCCTGCTAAGGGAATATCATGGGCCAGTGTGAGCAGGAAGCCCCTAAACTTTTGAGGTATGACCAACCTCCAGGCTGCACCAGGCTTGGGGTCTCGGCCCTCAGAGTAAAGGAGCCCATCATAGCAATATATCTTATGGGTCCCACTGGCATTCCCTGCAGCCTCAGCAGCAGCTTGCTGTCTGAGGGGTTCAAGAGTGGCGCAGCTCTGCTGCTCCAGGCTCAAGTCTGCCCTAGAAGGTCCCCCTGCCCCCAAGAACTCAACCTGATCAGGTTCCAGTTCCTCTGGGGCAGTTCCTTCTTCAGGAGATAGATCCTCTTCTGCTAAAAGAGTTTCTACAGACTGATCCTGGGGAGAAGGCTCTGCCTTACCCCTGCTACTCCTCCTCTTGGAAGGTCCTTGGTCCATTTTCCAAGGATCCAAGGCCTGTTCAGTTCCTGTCAGCTTTGCTTTTGACCTTGTCAGGGCAAATACTTCTACTGGTATACCCAACATTGCTGCATGGGTACTTAGCTCCACCTCAGCCCATGCTGAGGCCTCCAAATCATTCCCTAGTAAACATTCAACAGGTAGGTCTGCACTCACCACAACTTTCTTGAGGCCAGTTACCCCTCCCCAGCAGAAGTTCACAACTGGTAGAGCATGGTTACTACTAACGTTGCTTGCATTGGTCACTTGGTAAGTTTCCCCAAGTATGATCTGGTTAGGGTCCACAAGGTCCTTAGTCACCATGGTGACACTGGCCCCTGTATCCATGTAAGCTAGTGACTCCCTTCCATTTATTTTTGGCTGTAGTCTTTATTTGCCCAGACCACTGGGGCTCACAAACAGGGACAGGTCCCCATCACAAACTAGAACAGCCTGAGTAGGAGTTCTGACTAGGCCAGAGTCCTCTCCAGATCCCAGGGTCAACCCTACTATGCCCTTGTTCTGTGTACCACCACCTATAGCTGGACTAGGGGGAACAGGTGCCTTCGGGGCAGGTGTGGTACTGGTGGAGTCTTTGGCCTTATTACAATCTGAAGTCCAATGGGTTTTCTGTTTACAGAATTTACACCATGGCTTCCTTGGTTGTTTAGCTTTAGTAGCTTGGGTATTATCATATGCAGATTTTTGAGGGGCCTGTTGAAGACTGCTGGTCTTTTCCCTTTTCCCCACCCTTCTCAGAGTTTTTGGCATCTTCCTTTTTAGTTGCACCCCCCAAGGGCAGGACCTTCTGCTTAATCCTAGTTCTGACCCATTTGTCTGCCTTCTTTCCCAATTCTTGGGGAGAGGTCAGATCTGAGTCCACCAGGTGCTGATGTAAGAGCTCATTCTGACAATTATTAAGGATCTGCTCCCTCATTATGAGATTATACAATCCTTGGTAATCATTTACTTTACTGCCAGTTAACCAGCCTTCCAGTGCCTTGGTAGCACAATCAGCAAAGTCTACCCAATCCTGATCCTGTGCTTTTTGGGTGTCTCTGAACTTAAGTCTGTACTGATCAGTGGTTAAGCCAAACCCATCTATTAAAGCATCTCTCAAGATATAGTAAGCATCTGCATCCTCTTCTCTTACAGAGAGGAGCTTGTCTCTTCCTTTGTCTGCAAAGGAGAGCCACAGGATTGCTGCCTACTGCTCTACTGGGACCCTTTGTACTTTACAGGCCCTCTCAAGAGCAGAGATCCATTTGTGGATTTCATCCCCTGTATGATAGGGGGGCACAATCTTGTGGAGGTTCCTATTGTCAGGGACTTTCTCTCTAACTCTAGGGGTTTCATTACTGCCACCAGGGGTCTCCAGGCCTCACTTTCTTGAAGCTTTCTGAAGCTCCAGGGATTCCCTGTCCAATGCTAACTGTTCTCTCCTGAGCTGTAGTTTAGCCTGCTCAAACTGGATCAGTCTGCATTTCCTCTCTTGGGAGGATTCTCTTCTCTGAGAAGAGGCAGAGGTCCCCTTGGATTTCTCAGAATGGTTGGACCCCTCTGAGGGGGATCTGTTCTTTCTGTTTGGATCCACCATTCTCCCTTTTGGGATGGAGAGAGTGCCTCTTGGGCCATCACCTCCATGTTGTGAATGGTTTTGTTCATCCAGGTTAAGTTCATCTTCCTCTTCCTGGTCCTCCTCAGAGTCCACTCAGGGGTGTCCTCTTCTGGGGGATGCCCACCCAACCTGTCTACCCCATCAGACATTAAAGTCTGCTTAAAGTCTGCTATGAGCAGGATTTCCCTGAGACGTTGGGTATTGGCACCTTTGTTTGTCTTAAGTTGCCTAGTGGTGCACATCTCCCTCAGCTCAGCAAAGGAGAGATGATCATATCTGTCGACTGGGACCCTCTGGGGTCCTTCCAGAGCCTTATGGGCACCTGAACTTAAAGACATTTCTAGTGTAGTGGTACTGGTGTATCTACCTACACTAGGTGTGGCCTACTGAACCCTTTCTTGAGTTGTAGTCAAGGTGTGCTAAACCCTCTACACACAACTCCTAAGTTCAGTAGAACTTATTGTATTCTAAGCTTGAATTTATATGTACCTTTGGTACCAAGTGGCTTTCACTTTAGAAATTCAATTTGTTATCTGGTAAAACAATGGCAAGCTTGAATCCAACCGCTGCACACCAATGTGAGAAGTTGGCCTGGCATATGCTGTCTCTTAGTTATAGGGGACACCTTGCACCAGTCCAATTCGACTCTTATTGATGATAGGTTTAAGACAACCTTTAAAGAAAGCTATCCTAGTGGTAGCTGTGGAGAGCAGCCTTCAGGCTAAGTCTTGAAGGAGTGTTAAGCTTATTATTTTACCATAGATAACCTCTTGAATGACCAAATGAAAGAGTAGCCCACACAGGTATATATATAAAATATATGTATTTATTCTAAACAGAATCCCACAAGTCTCTTTATGAGGCTGAGGCAAAGTTACAATTCAAACAAGCATTGATAGATACAATAAATAGCACTGGAATCATAGGGCCCCAGGGGGGGACAAAACCATATATTAAAAAAGTGGTATAAGAACCACGACAATTCTACAGACAATGCCTAGGTTTTTTTTTTAGTATCGCTGGCCCCTTAAGAATCCACCCCAGGTTATGAGGAAGGGGACCCACGGGAGGCGCGTGCAGTGGAAATAGCTGCTATCGGGATCTCTATTAAAGCCTATGGAGAATGTCGTCGGTTTGATTTAAACAGATTAAAGTCACTTCTAGCAGGAGTGCAAAGTTAAAACTTTAGAGTTAAGCTTTTGAGGAGCCCACTACCACGAGAGTACCAAGGTACCACTGTTACGTGCCCCAGGGAAGCCGGGTGCATAGGTCGTTTTCGATGTTGGGTCGCGGGCTGATTTTCAATGGGAAAATGTACAAAACTGCTGCTAGCCAAAGCGTCAATGATGCCGTGAAGATTGAAGTTGTAGATCTTGCAGAGAAGAACCTGAAAGCAGAGGGGACAGAGTCTGGGTCACGGCACAGTGACCAGGGAGCTCAAAGGAAAGAGCCCTTTAATGTCGGGTGCTTCAAGTGGAAAGAGGAGTAGCTTGGATCTGCAGCCACGGGCTCCGGGAGGCTTCAAGGAAGGCCAGCTTCGGGAGAGCGACTGTACCACGTCGGATAAGGGTCGCTGCGGTGTTAGTGTCCGAATTAGATCCACTAAGCCTCGGCAACCACAACCCACGCAAGATGAACAAATCAGCTACTGGTGCAGACCCACGAGGTCTGTGAGAGCTCTCCTTTGGAGAGACTGTAGAGCAGGCCTGGAGCAACCAGGGGAACTCTTAAATGTCGAGATTGTCCTCCGCTCGGGCCCACAAGTCGAGAGAGAAGGGACCGCGGAAGGCAGCAAAATGGAGTGCGTAAAAGGGAGCCCACGGGCCACCGGAGAGGGCTAGGGTGGTGATCTTTGGCACAATTGCTGCTTGGTGGTTGGCTCAAAAAATGGGCCAAAGCACAACTTCCTCACTGGTCAGGGTCATGTGCTATGCAAGAGGTGGCCGGTGTCCTGGGCTGTTGGGAATATCGGCACCCACGCGGTCCACGGTGCTCAGACTTGCTGTGCACACTCACTGGCCTCTGGGATGCTTAGGAAACCCACCTCGAGGTTGCTGGAAGTCGACCAAGTTCATAGGAGCAGCGAAGTTCCAACCGGGTCACTTGCAGTGTTTCAGGTGCCTGCCAAGCAGGGGGGTAACTCCTTTACCCCAAGGGAGATTTCTTCAGTCAGCTGGGCAGCAGCTCGTCGAAGGTCAAGTCTGTGAAGTCCAAGATTAATCTGAGGCTCTGGGGCCACGTTATTCACCTCTATCCCCAAGAATAGGGGAGTGTCCAGAGTAGTGTCCACCAATGAGAGGTGAGGCGGGAAAGGGTGGCTACACCCTCTCCCCTTTGTGTGTTTCCCACCTGGGCGATGGGCAGGATGCCCCTGAACCGGTTCCAGGTGGTGTATGCAGAATGTAGGCGCTGTAGCTGCCTACGTGCAACTCTGAAAGGCAACATTTGGTGCACCCACCCTGTTCCAATCCACATATCCTGTCTGGGGAGATGCTAGCACCTCCCTGCCACAGGAGCCCTATTGTCCAGCTGGCGAGGCTCGGATTTTCCCCAGCAACAGCCAGCCAGAGTCTTGTGGGTGGCGGGTAGTAGCCATTTTGTACTACGTGTGCACTTTTAAATTGGTGTCTGAATTCTGCCGCTTTTCCCATATCGCCCCTCTAGCAGGGGGGGAATCGTGCCCCCATGCTGGACTGGGGGTAGGATTCCTACATGTTTGACACCAAACACAATATGATTCTGTGTAGCCATTCTCAAGTTATCACGCTATCGCGATAGACTTATAATGCGGTTAAGAGTATATGGTATGGCTACACTACAAACAACCCAGCAATGATTTTACGAGGGTTGCAGAGAGGCCCTACTCAGGTAGGGGTCCCCCCTCACACATACCTCAGCACCCTGCCTTGTAGGATTAGCAAGGCCTGCTATAGGGGTGACCTATGAGAGTATATGTGTTGTAATGGGGTGGGATATAGGGTACCTATATCCCTGTAAGGGGTGCTAGCACCACCTTATCCAGACTACAGTAGAGGTCTGGTGGTGTCAGTTTGGATGGCTGTCCCAGGGTGGCACAATAAGTGATGCAGCCCTGGTAGGCCTACTGAGGGAGCCATGCCCTGGGTACCTAGGGTACAATCTACAAGGGACTGTCAGGGTATCCTCAGCATCCAATTGGTTTGTACCTAGGGTACTCGCAACATTTAACAGAGGAAGCAGATAGGCTGGGGTCCTGGATATCAGGGCCACAGCCTGGCTAGAGTCATAAAACAGTCAAAACATCAGCAAAAAGTTGGGGGAAACTATTCAGTCGATGCCACTCTCCTACACTGTTCAAAATATTTAGGCTGAAGATCAAGACTATTGTATTTTCTTTCTCTCAGCGTGAAAAGTGTTAATGATCACCATATTGGGGGTTGTGGCTAACATGGTGGGAGCGCTCTAGATCAGCTCCCGTAGCCCGCAACAATCTTTACAAAATCCTGCCGGCAAATGTTCATCTTCAACAAAGGACGCCGGACAAACTGGCTCTAGCTAAAGTACGGATGCTATCAAAGTCGACTCAGGAACGAGAGCCTTCCCGATTGGCTGAAAATTATGAGGCCTCCGCGGAGAGGCCTGTGAGGTACTAGCTACTTCTGATTTGCCACAATGCTGGCCCTCTGGGGAGACTCCTGGGCCTAGGGCCGCAGGGTGCTTGGCATCAGCGGAGTCAGCGCAGGCCTGAGAGTCCAAAAGAGATACTGTTCCTCGCGTGTCATTGGGAAGGTGCCAAGACGGACAGCTGATTGGGGGAAGGAGTCCCGCATATTGGAAAATGGCGGGGTGGGATAGCAAAGCCTGCTCAAAGCTGGGAAGAGGACGGGACGCTCGATCTGCCTACGGCGGGAGAAATGTTGATTGTCATAATCGAATTGTGGTGAGCTGAGGCAGCTGGATAGGAAGGGATTCCTGTATCTCCCACTAAAATACAACCAGCCGCCCCCAGATGAGAGAAGCACCCGCTAGGAGGTAAGGAGATGGCAGAATTTTCTCCCTGCTGGGACACTCAACAGGGCCTTAACCAGATTTGGCCATGGGCCAATAAGACACGCCCTTGCATAAAAGAGATTTAGAGGCCTTCCTTGAGGTGTGTGGTGGGGCATTACCCTGGAAGACACATTGATCGGTCGGTGGGCTGACTAGACGCGTGTAGGGCGTTCCCCATTCGGGAATAATCCCTACCGTGCAACATAAGGTGAGAGTCCGCTAGCAATCTCCATAATGGATCTCAGTCGAGACAAGCATAGACTAGCACTTGGGCACCGGCAGCAGGGTGGCATAACCTATTAGAGGGGGGGATGTGCTTTCCTGCCCACGGAGGGGGCCAGATGAGATCTGATGCGGCTTGTGGGCTCGGGGGCTACCCCCACAAGTCTCCCCTCCACAGGCACAGCTTTTGAATTACCTAGTAGGATGCACATAGGATCTCAGCAAGGCTCCCAAACTCACCTTTGATGGCTTGGGAGAATCGTGGGATGTCAATCACTGTATGGAGTATGAGTGAATACCTGGGGCTATCTAGAAGGAGGGGAGCACGGATCCCCGATAGATGACACTGTCCACGGGAACAAGCCTGTACAAGGTATAATCACAGGCGGGGTGCAACATTCAACCAGCTGGGGTACCAGAGCTGGGGCAGTGTCACAGAGCATGAGATGCATACCATCAAACATACCATCCCAGAGAGACAGCCCAAGAAAAGTGATCTTCGTGGGATTAATCCTTTGTAACCTAGGAGCTACATCAAGGAACCACGGTGAACATGTCTAAGGATAATGTGGCACAGCGTCTAAGCAAAGTACAATGGATAAATTCACTGGCAAATGCACGTAACCCCTCACAGACACTACTCGCCAAAACAACCTGCCAGACAATGCGGCATACTAGCCGCAATCACTCAATCGAGAAATATGTGGGATGCTAAAATTGGAGCGGTGGGGTCAGATGTCATGATGTTGCGCCAAGATCTGCTCAATGCAGTGGAATGCATTACACAGGCTGAGACCAGGGTCTCTGGGACAGAAAATGGGATCACTACACTTAAGGGAAAAGTGACTACCTTAAGGATTTGCATTCAGAGTGGAGGACGCGGAGGGCAGAGCCCTAAGAAATAAGTTGCACCTGGTGGGCTTCCCGGAGGGCTGTGAGGGCACGGATATAAGTACATTCCTAGCCCAATTGTTTAAAACATGGGTCCCAGCGGAGGCCCTCTTGACTTGCTTTATAATTGAGCTTGCCCACAGAGCGCTGGCTGTGCATCCCCCTCAGGGTGCCAGTGCGCAGCCAATCATTGGCCGCATACTTAACTACCACGACCTAGACTCTATCCTTCGAGCAGCTAGGACACAAGACTCACTCTCCTATGCCTCAAACCGCATAATGATATTCCCGGACCACACCAGAACTGTACAACAGGAACAACAAATCTTTACAGCGGCAAAAGCACGCCACGAGAACTATGGATTCCTTACATGCTGCTCTTTCCGGTGCACCAGAGAGTCACATATCAAAATCACACAGTATTCTTCGATACACCAGGGGACGCTTTCCAATGGACTGACGAGATACATCCTGTGAAGCCACGTACTCCTCCACCTTTGGACACAGATTACTCATCTAGTGATCGAAGACATAACCAAACAACAAAGAAAGACCAACAACGACACAGATCTAGGTCATCCTGGCGATTTAGATCCATTCGTCGGGTCCTGGGTTTGACCCCCTTTGTGGTGGCCTCAGTACCCCATCCGCGACCGATGCTTCAAATCTCATTGAGGTATTGGGTTGGGCATGGGTTGGGGGTTAGTATGGAGGTAAATTTAGTTCTAAGCTTTATTGTTTTGTTCAAATTACCATGGCACATCAGACATATCAACATAATGTTCTCATCGCATCATACATCCCAGAACTTGGTCATTATATTTCCATATGGCACACATAGGTGGACTAATCCCAGCAGGTAGGCTTTTATGTGGAATGTCTTGGACCTTCTAGACAAGGTGAAAGGGGGAGCAGTACTCAAACAAGCTAAACGTATGGAGTGGATATCCTGCGCCTTCAAGAGACACATCTCATGGGAAACAAGTCACCCTTCTTAGCAAGGTCCGGCTTTCTGCATGTGTTTTTATGCAGCGTTCACTCGGAGATGCTGTGGAGTTATCATCTTAATACAGCAGAAAATTCCCTTCATCCACACTCGCACATGGGCTGATTCACTGGGCAGGTATATTTTTGTACATGGAGTGGGAGGAGAGCCTATAGTTTTGGCCAGCGTATATGCTCCCCCTCCCTTAAACCAATCCTTCACCACATGCATTATACATACCTGGGGTACAATAACAGAAAATATCGCCATCATGGGGTAGACTGGAATTATATAATCCACCAGGAACATGATAGGTGGAGAGCTGCGGCTGGACAGACTGCACCAAAAGAGTCCCGTTTGGGCTCCCTAGCCAAGCTGCTGGGCTGGACAGACACTTGGCGGACATTATATCCTACTACCCCATTGTATACATATTATTCATCCGTTCATGGTTCAGTCTCAAGACTGAATTATTTATTCATTACTAATGAACACGCCCAAAGAATACCCGCAGTTGAGACTCTACCTAGGGGCTTACATGATCATTCTCCAGCAAGATTACAACTATCAATCGGTTCTAAACTGCTGCCCTTCCAGTGGTGCCTCTCACCATTGCATTTGCAAAACCAAGATTATAAAACTAATATGCACACAGCATTATTAGAATATTTCTGAGCTATTGAGGAATCGGCCTCCTCTAGCGTGCTTCTGTGGGAAGCAAAAAAACCAACAATACGAGCGTTCGATATCAGCTATTGCACCACCGAGCAGCACCGGAAAAAACAGAAACTGCTACAAATTGAGTCACACCTGTTGGAGTAAGACGATGTAGGGATCGTGATGACGGATGTGCCCATAGGCAACTAAGTGTAGTGCAACAAAGATATCACAACCAACTGATCGATGAAGCTAAAGCCGTCTGACAGGCTACGCAGAGCAGAATATATCAATGGGGGGACAAGTCGGGAAAGCTCCTCCACAAACTCTGCCAATACTCCATGAAACCAGTCCATATACCTGCAATTAAAACACAGGACAATGAATTAATCACAGGCCCAGCTGAGGTAGCGCATTGTTTCACCGAATTCTATAGTGCCCTCTATACCAAACACGAAATAATAACTGAAACTCAGATCGAAGACCTTCTTCCATGCTGTTCCAGAGCACTCACAGACGAGTGCGGGTAACCTTGGAAGAGCCGATCACAACAGAAGAGCTAACCACAGCTATTTCAGGAATACACTTGGGAAAGCACCGGGGCCCAAAGGATTTCTCTGCGAATTTTTTAAAGGGTTCATGTCAGTACTGGGACCTAGATACCTGGTCACCCTTAATCAAGCTCTTAAGGACAAAAGCCTACCACCAGACTGGAGACATGCAGAAATTGTAGTCTTCCTGAAATCAGGCCGTCCATTGGAATTGTGCTTGTCATATAGACCAATCTCACTCTTAACATCGAGCCAAATTATTGGCCAAAGTATTAGCAAATAGGGTATAGAGTCATAATATCGATGTTTAAATATCGATATGCCATAGTATCGATGTTTAAATATCGATGTGACACAATATCGACCTGCAAGAATATCGTCGACCATAATATCGACATGCAGGTAAGAAATATCGTTTTTGTTAATATCGAAGTTAGTAATATCGTTAGTCAAAATATCATTGTTAATGATATCGAAATTTATTTTAGTGTTCTGTATTTTAGTATATGTGTTAAAATATAGATTATTTTTCTTATGTATGTTTGAAATTTTTAGAAGTAATTACATTTATCTTAAGTAATTTTTTCGTATTTTAGTTCTGTAGCGGGTTGTGGGTGTATAGGGGAAATGGGTGGGAAGTCATTTAATTATAATTAATGAATTTAATAATTGTAATTAATTCATATTTTTGTATTTAATAATTTATATTGTAAATTGTGTTAATGTATTATTAATTGGTTAATGATTATTAATTGGTAAATTTTGTTATTTTTTTAGGAGCGTGTTGTGGGTTTATAGGGGAGTATGGTGGGAAGTATTTTAATCATAAATAATTAATAAATAATTTGTATTAATTGGTTTTAATTAATTGGTAAATATGTCATGTGTGTCATTTTTTTAGGAGCGGGTTGTGGAGTTGTGTGGGAAGTAATACAAATAATATATTTTTTATATACTATTTAGTTATTGCTATTTTATAGTCTTAATCGTGTGAATTAATTTATTACTGATTGTTTTTTATTTGCTTTTTCATTATTAGTTAATTAATTGTTAAGCAATTATGTTAATTGTGTCATGTTTTACAATATTGGTGGTGTCATTTATAGGGGGATTTGGTAGGAGGTAAATTATTTTTTATTATTTAAGTATTTGTTAATTAATGTTTAATATTTTGCTGGAGTGGGAATAGTAAATTATTCTACTCCACTATCCAACACTTTCCCTACTGTTGTAATTGTTGGAGTGGGAATAGTAATTTTATCCCCTCTGCTATCCAACACTTTCCCTAATGTTGCACTCGTTGGAGTGGGAATAGTAATTTCATTCCCTATGCTATCCAACACTTTCCCTACTGTTGCACTTGCTGGAGTGGGAATAGTAAATTATTACCCTTCGCTATCCAACACTTTCACTACTGTTGCACTTGCTGGAGTGGGAATAGTAAATTATTCCCCTCCACTATCCAACACTTTCCCTACTGTTGCACTCCCTCGAGTGGGAATAGTAATTTTATCCCCTCCGCTATCCAACACTTTCCCTAGTCTTGCACTCCCTGGAGTGGGAATAGTAATTTTATCCCCTCCGTTATCCAACGCTTTCCCTACTGTTGCACTTGCTGGAGTGGGAATAGTAAATTATTCCCCTCTGCTATCCAACGCTTTTGCGTAGTTGCACTTGCTGGAGTGGCAATAGTAATTGTATCCCCTCCGCTATCCAACACTTTCCCTACTGTTGCACTCCCTGGAGTAGGAATAGTAATTTTATCCCCTCCGCTATCCAACACTTTCCCTAATCTTGCACTCCCTGGAGTGGGAATAGTAATTTTATCCCCTCTGTTATCCAACACTTTCCCAACTGTTGCACTTGCTGGAGTGGGAATAGTAAATTATTCCCCTTTGCTATCCAACACTTTTGCTCAGTTGCACTTGCTGGAGTGGCAATAGTAATTTTATCCCCTTCGCTATCCAACACTTTCTCTACTGTTGCACTTGTTGGAGTGGCAATAGTAATTTTATCCCCTACGCTATCCAACACTTTCCCTACTGTTGCACTCTGTGGAGTGGGAATAGTAAATTATTCCCCTCCACTATCCAACACTTTCCCTACTGTTGAACTCCGTAGAGTTGGAATAGTACATTTTTTCCCTCCGCTATCCAACACTTTCCCTATTGTTGCACTTGCTGGAGTGGGAATAGTAAATTTTTCCTCTCGGCTATCCAACACTTTCCTACTGTTCCACACCCTAGAGTGGAAATAGTAAATTATTCCACTCCGCTATCCAACACTTTCCCTACTTGGAGTGAGAATAGTAATTTTATCCTCTACGCTATCCAACATTTTTCCTACTGTTTTAGTTAATGTAGTGTAAAATGTTGTTTTAAAATGTGATAATGATTTTAATATTTTAATTTTATATATATATATATTTTATTTTTATATTTATATTTGTTATAGGTGTATGTGTATATATGTATATATATATGTGTGTGTATTTATAATGTTTATTATGTTTCTAACATTTTATAATTTAATAAAATAATTATTTCTCAATAATATTTAGTAAATATATATATATTCATTTTTATAGATGTATGTTTAATAGTTTTTTATATTACATGTATTTATATATTTTTTTTTTGTAATTCTAACTATGTTTTTATTAATTAAATTTATTATTTAATTTATTTTATATTATTTTTAAGACATTAAAAAAAACGATATTTTGAACAACGATATTTTAAACAACGATATTTTGGTTTCAATATGTTTGTACTTACCTTTGTAGAGATAGGATGTCGACATTCTTGACATCCATATTCTGTACACAATATTTGTGTACCTCTATATTCCTGTTGTCGATATTCAGTGATCCAGCAAATAGACTAATCCCCACTTGACAAACTTGATTTATCCTGATCAGGCGGGTTTTATGCCGCAGATAGTGACCCGCTAAAATATACGTTGTGCCCCTAATGCCATTGTGGTGGCAGATCGGCTCGGCCGACCCGCTGCACTACTACTTGCTGACATTGACAAAGTATTTGACTCTGTTAGTTGGACTTGTTCATTTTATTGAAACATTTAAACATGGGCCCCAAATTCATAGCTCATGTACTACTCCTGTATATCGCGCTAACTGCCTCTATTCGAGTTACGGGGGCAGTATCCAACCAAATTTCGATAGGTCAAGGTACACGACAAGAGTGCCCCCTCTCCCCAATTTTTTGTGCCCTGGCCATTGAACCGCTAGCAGCATGGGTGAGGAAAGATTCAAACATACAGGGATTTGAGTGGACACCGGAGATTTCAGGTCATATCGCGTTATACACTGACAATGTCCTCTTTTTCAAGACAGACCCTCACAGAACGGCCCCAAGCCTCCTTCAGATAATGTAAATATTCAGGGAGACGTCGGGCCTCCACAAGAATATGTAAAATCTTCTATTTAGGCAGTTAAGGGGTCCATTGGGCATGGTCGCTGGCTGGAAGAACTAACGATAGTATCTGACGGCTTACAATATTTGGGAGTATTCTTGACTGATACACAATCAAGTTCATGGGATAGAAACCTGAGAGCATTGACGGATCCGGTTATGGCGGAGGTGCGCACCTGGTCGAACCTCCCTCTCACATGATACGGTAGATCGGCCATCTTTAAGATGGTATCCCTCCCCCCTACTTTATCAATTGCAATCTCACCCACATTTGATTCCACAGACTTAGTTTCGACAAGTAAACACAATACTGGGGCAGTTTTTGTGGGGGGAGGGTAAGACACGTGTGGTGCTGCATACATGCTTTCAATCCACATTCTGCTGTGGCATAGCGGCTGCCGATATTCAATCCTATTATTTAGCAGCCCACTTACAAGTTATAAATTAATGGTGGTATGGCTCTAGACAGGAGCCCGCGTACAGAGTAGAGCAATGGATTATGAATGACCCTTCTCATACCATTACAATAGATCTGATCCTAAAACTCTTCCTCCTGCGAAAAAAGTAGTGATCGTGGTCTGGCGACGGTCTCTCAGTCGGATGGGTTGGTAGAATCGTATTACCCGGGAGACTCCATTATGGCGAAATCGCCTACTTCCTCAGATGGCAGAGCTACAAGGGTTCCTCCAATGGGATAGCATAGGGATCTCTTTGATAGAGGATGTGATAAGGGGCTCCGTCTTTAAATCATTTCAAGAACTACAAGCAGACTAGTCGATGCCACATACACATTTCTATAAATATCTCCAATTACAATATGCCCTGTACCCATATTTAAATCATCAGAGGTCAGTGCCATCAATAAAAGAGATGGAGGGATGGGAAAGGAACCAATGACAATTATTGTCAATGCGCAATGTTTTTTTACAGTTGGATTGTTATTTGCTTCTATATTTTCAAACGTGTAACTGCCAGATCCTGTAAGGAACCTGAACTATCAAGCCTAATCTTAACTAATGTATATATCATTGTATTTGCAGTTCATGTAGATTTATATGGTATTGAAAATCAAATAAAATATATTAGGAAAAAAAAATCACCGTATTGCATTAGCAAAGTATAAATATTTTGGTCTTGATTAAGCGAGATGCTCTTGTGACACAAGAGTTGGCCGATGAAGAACTCTCTAATCAATAAAAAAAAAAACTCTTGAATGATTAATCATTTTTGATTACTGTGTATTAATTGTTAAGTAATAAGACCTCAAAATACAGTTTGTGTTTAATAGAAATATGTAATGTGAGACATTTTTTTATGTAGTACGCCATCAGAAAGATGGATTTACGTGAATGGACGAGCTATTGTTTTGAGAAAAATGATTGCATTTTCATAATATCCTTAAAGATGATATTGGTGTGAAAAAGGTTTCGCTGTTCGGGATACTTATTACTTGGAGCGCTTTACATGAGAACCAGTTAAATTACACAAGGGCATATTAATGTTTTTATTCACAGGAGGTCAGGCTCAAACCTGTTTTCTCAGCTCGAAGGTTGGCTGCTCTAGCCTTAAGCCACAACTTTGCCTACAAGAATGGAAGCATTTTCAATATTATATACAACGAAGTCATAGTTGTTGCTTATTTATCTTATGCAATTTACAACCATTGACAAAGCCAGTAGCCCTGGCTCGTAGTAGGTGTAATGTTACTTGTTGTGTTATATATCTGTATGAATGGAGAGATGCAGCAAAATACCACTGGGGCAGCACACTATGCTAAGTATAGATTTTTAGCTTAAGTGTTTTAAGCCACTCCATTAATTACATTGTTACAAGTGATTGGTTGTGTGAGCAATGTAAAGTACGCCCTACACTGGAATGGGTGGTGCTATAAAACAAATAAATGCATCTCAGAGAGAGTGGTAATGGAGACCTGAGGGACACTGTTAAAGGGTGGTAATAGTGAGGGAATCACCGGCAGAGGTGGTCATTGGGGGGGCGCCAACAAACCTTGTCACACAGGGCCCCACCAGCGCTAAGGCCGGCCCTATGCGGGGCATACTGTGTGCCTCTGAGAAAGTATGCATGTTAATTGCAGCACATGACTCATGCTGCGATTAACATGACTACTCACACAATCTGCACTGATATTTATCGCTGCACCCACACGTGCGGTCGGGTTTCTGGTGCACATAGCTTTGGCCGAAGCGCACAGAGACCTTACACTGCCGCACATAGAAAAAATAAATTAGAGGGAACATTGCGCCCAATACCACGTGATTTTTCTCCAGCAATAAACACTACCCCCCTCCTTCCTCCTGTTTTATTTTTGTCTTTCCTAAGATGCAGATTCCACATGCCGGCAGTGTCCGGTGCTGTGGTCGTTTCTCTTTTTGGGGGTATCTGGCATTTCTGCTTGCGCTGGGGGTCAGTGTACGTTACTGCTTATGGGAACTTCGGTGCCAGCCTGATCAACGTGGAGACCATGATGTGCTCTACTGGAGAGACGTGGTGCACTCCTTCCCAGTGCATCTGTTGCAAGCTGGAAAATGGTGTTTGCCACCTCGTGGTGGCTGGGGCTGTGCTTCTTGGGAGGCTGCAGTGATAGGGGAATGGCACAGCTTCTCTGTCGACAGTTTCTCTCCCCATTACAGTAAGGGCCTCACATAAGGCAATTTTTACTTACTTTAGATGCAATTGTGTACGTCAGGGATCGGTTTGTTGTTCTACAGCAATCCTTATTGGTACTATGGCTGGTTGTTTTGCCTCTTTCTTTGGTTCCTTGTGGTGTTTTCTGTCTATTTAAAGGTTGCAGCCAGGTCCTTGGTCAATATTGTTATGATGGTGGAAAAGCAAGCATCCAAGCAAAGGCATTTTTTTTCTTCTTCTGAGAAGGGTGAGCCTATCCCTGCTCGACGGAGCAGATCAAGAGGTCCAGCTGGGGCTTTGGCTTGTCTCTCTGTCACTGAAGTCAAGGCTATGATTGAGGCGGCTGTGACCAGGGCATTATATGACAGAGCTAAGCCCAGGTGTAAAGGCTCATGCCCTAATGTGGGTGTTATGGTTTCCCTCTCTGGGGATTCATCGGCTTCAGAGATTGACCTTCTATCCATCTCTAGGGGTGAGCTTGTCCGTAGAGGAGAGGTCCCAGAAATTTTGCAGCACATCTGAGAAAATTTGGGTTTTTCACCTTTCCCATCCTCTGAGGTGGCGGAAGACATGTTTCTGCGAAATGTTAAACCTCCCATTTTCGCTATGCCCTTTCATGACAGAATTAAGGACTTGATTACTGGTAAATGGCAGGACCTGGAACGCTCCTCAGTTCCTGCAGATGCTGTATTCTCTGGAGGAAGGTGAAGACTCTCTTTTACACACCGTTAAGGTGGATGCCATTCTAGCCACTTTAATTGGTCGTTCTACCATAAATCCTGAAGATTGTTCTCCTTTCAATGCTACTGACAAAAAGATAGAAGGGGCACTTAAGAAGGCATTCTCCGCTGAGAATGTGACTCTGAAATTTGGGATTTATACAGTTTATGCAGCCCAGTCTCTTGTTTCAGACTTTGAACAATTGGCCACAGCAATTCAGGAGAAGGCTGATTGTTCTGAATTGTTGGTACACATGGAACACCAGGCCAAGTTTCTGGCCGATGCATCTTAGGATGTCTTGAAATTTTCTGCCAAGGTGACAGGCTCCATGGTGTTGGCTCGAATGAATTTGTGGATGAGGGATTGGAAGGCAGACTATTCTTTGGCCTACAAGGTTTCTGGTCAGGTTTCTCCCTTAGGAGTTCAGGGTAGATCTGCAATGTCTATGTTTATTTACTTCCTGGGCTGAGGTCCAAGGCGCTTCCATTGCTGAGATTTGTAGGGATGCCACATGGGCTTCCCCATTGACTTTTGACTCTTATTAGTGGATTGTGGAGGAGGTTGACCAATCTGAGGTGTTTGGGTCTAAAGCACTGCCCACTGTGGTGTCTGAATAGTGTTCCATTGATTTTTTTCTGTACTATTTAATAAACCTGATATTGTGCATTACCTTTTTTTCCTGTTTGGCTTTGTGCATCTCAATGTTGTAATAAAGTGAAGCGAGGGAGGGGACGATGAGGTAATGCTTCAATTAATTAACAGTAATTGCATTACTCTGAATCCTCTTCCATTGCTTCTATTCATTACATCCCTCTCTCACAGGTAATCCAGTCCAACCATTCATTGGTGTTATGTCGGGTTACGTGGTATTTACAGGAGAAAGCAGGGGTGGGAGGGTAGCTCTTCTTGGTGGACGAAAATCACGTGGTATGAGTGTCTGGTGAGGCAGGAATGCCTCAATGTTGTAATGAAACGAAGCGGGGGAAGAGGACTCCGAATAATGCAATTACTGCTAAGTAATTGAAGCATTGTACAACATCCACAAACCACAGCCCCCAACACAGCAGACAAATACACAGTACAGCCATATAGTGTCACATTTATACAAAAATAAATATATCGAAATTTTGACAACCACGTAGTCAACTCTAGCCTCAACATCAATTTACCTGGAGGGATTAGTATTTTTTAACATGGATTTGAGACATGATACATCTAAGGGTATTACAGTGATTTGAGAGGCAAAGTTTCAATTTATGCTCAGTGGTGGAACAATCCAAAAGAAAGAACTACTCTCAATTAATTTAGTAATATTTCTAGTCATTGTGAGATCTATTTCTAACATATCTTTACCATCTTATTAGTGTGATTGTATTTTCAGAACTGATATAAGAGCATATGTTAGTGGAATTAAAAGAGAAAGAAAAGAGTAGAATGGTTTGAAAATTAAGTTCAGAAAATCTTTTTAGTCGCGTACCTACTAACTGGGTGAGCCTTTATTATTGGTGAAAGAAAATGTGATTTCATTATTTTTGAGTATTAGATATTATTTTGTTTTTTATTTGCGGATGCTGTGAATGTGGCCATGTAAGGTGATCATAGTTAAACAACAGGAGAGAGAGGGTAGTTAAAGCCACTTTTAATTCCCCCGAACAATAATATATAAACAACAGAAGAGTGCGATTTATAAACAAAGAGCCCGCAAGAAAAAAATCACTCTAAGATTTAAAAAGAACCCTCACTCACCAACCTAGTTGGTGACATGCTTCATCATTGGGTTCCCACCAGAGAGGCCGAGTGCCTCCCTGGTGTGCTACAACGCTTGTTTACAGCGGAGCAGGTTTTTGTAGTGTGATGTGAGTGTGCTAATAGTGAGTGCACATGAGTGATTTAAAAGATGCCTTCGTTTTATCCAAAGAACTTTATTGGTGAAAAAACAGGCATAGATAAAAGCAGTTGTGAAGGATATCTGCTGGTTATTTTTACCAGATATATCCTAAAGTGAAAATAAAGTTAAAATAAAGAGCAGTCAACATGTTTCTGCCTCTGTGTGCTCTTAGCGAGGCATTCGTCAGGACCAACCAACCACGGAGTTGTGCGCATGCTAAGGCGCACCCTAACCTGTGGTGGAGAAAAGGACCGGAATAACTCACGGTTTTTGTAACGTCTTCAGAATTTCTGAAAATTGCGATTCTCATATTACCATGACTAGAGAATCTAGATCTCATTAAAGACACGGAGGCTAACATTATGCATATTACTTTTAATACGTCAACATGAAAACATACAAAAGCCATGAGGACATAACAATCAGCCTCTTTTAAAATGTGGTATTGAGAAGGATAAGTCCAATAAACTTTAGAGTCCAGGTAGATTCTTTTAGCTCGTCATGAAGATATGGAAGAAACGATGAAAGAACTCCTCCAAAAAAGAAGATCGTGAAATTTAGGATAGGTTATCTGAAAAGAAAAAACAAAGTTATAAGAAGAACAAGAATGGTACAAATGTTCAAAAGAGAAGACAAGTAAGCGTTTATACTGAGCATCAAAAATTATTTTATGCAGTTAGACATTGAATAAAATACCAATATAAATGTGTCACAATGAAATAGCAATATAAGACCTGTAAGCCATAAATCAACCACCCAGGGAAAGGGTGGGAGGGATAATGTTAGCCTCCGTGTCTTTAATGAAATCTAAATTCTCTAGTCATGGTAATATGAGAATCGCAATTTCATTACAAGACCGGAGGCTACCATTATGCATGTTGGTAGCTATGTAGTACAACATCAGACATATGAGAGATTGGTTTACAGTAATGCTTTGCAAAGGTAGTAGAATTAGACCAATCAGCAGCTTTAAGAATATCATTCAAATTAGCACCTGAGTAGAAGGATTTACTGGCCATAGTGCCTCTGATGGAGTGAGGTTTAAATATATTTAGATCAATACCTGCTAGTTTCATAACGATTTTAACCCATCTAGCGATAGAAGCAGAGCTAATACCTAGGTGAGGTTTAACGAAGGAGATGAGTAACTGATTCACATCAGAAGGACGGAGACAACTCATTCTATTGTCATATTCTTTCATACAGTTTACAACACAAAGTTTTGGGCAAAGGTCAAATTGGGGGTAAAAGATAAAGTCAGACATAGTTTTTGTTCTTCTATACAAATCAAAATTGACTCCAAACATGTTATAGGATCTATATGAGATATCAAGAGCTTTAACATCAGAAACTCTACGGCAGGAAACTAAGCAAAGTAGAGTGGCCAATTTGATGGTGAGATACTTTCTATTCAAAAGGTTATTATCGGGCCAACTACAAAAGAGGTCAAGAATAACATTCACATCCCATAGAGATTGGTATCTAGGTTTAGGAGGTCTTCTAAGTCTGATGCTTTTGAGGACTCTCCGAATAATGTTGTTTTTGCCTATTGTTTTACCATTAATGAGAGCATGGCCTGCGGAGATTGCTGATCTATAGCAATTGATCGATCTATAACTAAGTCCCCTTTCGAATTGATCGACAAGGAAATTAACTATGTGCACGATAGGAGCCTCCACGGGATCCAGGTTCCTTTCCAAGCACCAACGTAACCAAACCTTCCAGATGTTGTTATACCGGTAGTGTGTACCGGGGACCCAAGACTCGCTAAGGAGAGTTGAAGCTGTTGATGAAAGTCCTGTGAGATGGTTGGATCTCCTATATATATATTTTTTTATTTATATATAAATATATATATATATATATATATATATATATTTATTTATATATATATATATATATATATATATATATATATATATATATATATATATATATATATATATATATATATATATATATATATATATATATATTTAGATTTATATATAATATTATTTATATATATATATTTTGGGAAGAGTGGCTAAAATTAGGTAAGCTCTCTCTCTTTTTTTTTATATGGAATTATGGTGGGGAAAATATAATGAAAAGGAGTGTCTGCCCTCTTCTTCTCTTAATAAGGATATTATTCTTACAGGTGGGAGCAATAAGGCAAGGTTAAAATATCTAGCCCTTAAAAAACGATCGTGTCAGTCTCCTTCCGATGCACCCGAGTAACAGACACTGTGCTCGAGCGTTGCCAAGGGAGTCACAGTGGTTAGAGGAAAGTTCCCTGGCAACGTGCAAACGTTGCGCGTGCATTGCCCAGGGACCTTCCTCAAATTTGTGCAGTGACGTTTAAATAATGCGGAAAGGAAGTAGGTCAAACGCGGATCCCCACGGGGGATCGAGGGGGTTCTCCATGAGGGAATGGTGCCAGAAGAACATCTCAAGGAGCGTCTGCGAATGTGAGGCCAACACAGAGCTCGAGGTATGTGTAGGAAGGCAGTCAAAAAAGGAGCGCGATGAAGGGGAAGAACGGGTCGAGACCGATCTCCGTAAATTGGAGGTCGGTAGAGCGAAGGGAGGGGGGGTGCGTGGGGGGGTGGAAACCAAGGCGCAAAGTCAACCCATAAGAGGGATAATCAATAGGTTGTTGAGACAGTAAATCGCATAGAGAAATAGAATATCATCAACAATAAATCACATAGAGATAATATATCATCAAAAAGACAACAAATTCAATTGAATAGTCAATAATAATGAAGGTAGTAAGAGAGGAATAAAAAGGTGAATTATCTGCTTGGAGCTGCATTTAAAAGAGGCTGATTGTTATGTCCGCATGGCTTTTGTATGTTTTCTTGGTGATGCATTAAAAGTAATATGCATAATGGTAGCCTCCGGTCTTGTAATGAAATCGTATATTTCTGTAAAGACATAAAGACAAATAAAACAAGGACAACGCAAGTCACATACCATACATAAATTGATACAATGCTTGAACATGCCCAAGAGTGATTTCAGTCATGCTGCTACTTGGTGCTCTTAGGACCATAGCGAAAGGCTCTATCGCTGACACACTTTGGTGTAGTGTCAGTGACATTAACCAATTAGCCCTTGTGCATTTAACTTTTTTTTAAATGACCTGAGAACATGCCAGACTCTTTGTTTAATCGGCACCAGGTCATGGATACTCGTGAGCGGACGTCCTTTATTATACACCTACTCGGGTATTAACGATGGGTTTATAAAGAAAAAGGTTTAAAATGAATGAAGCTGACCAAAATACCAGTGCACATAAAGGATATAAAAGTCATGACACCCGTGAATAAGGCAGTTTAAAAAAAAAAAGGAAAAACTTGACTTGTGTGAAGCGTATAATGACCTCACACCACGGGTCCCAGAAGGGAGCGGTGGCTTGTAGTCACACACTGTAAAATTGAAAAACCAACTGTATATTATTAAGCTTAAGCAAGGCCATTGTTTTACCTCAAATAGTTGTAGAGCAACACCCTGCCACTCACTTCATCAAAGCCATGTGCCCGTGTGGTTACTACATCCTCCCTTACCGAGGACCCCGACGATGCCTTGTAGTCGGGTCGTGTTTTTTTTTTAAAGTGAATATCCGGTCAGAAGACCGGAGTCGAAAACCACCGTCACTGGTCATGTGACAACCAAATGTCAATGGGCCCGTATCCAATCAGACACTCAGAATGACTAGAGAGCGAACCATAAGGAAATATAAAGAATTGTTGTGAGTGAACAAAACTTTATTGATCTTCTAAATCACAAAAAACGATCGTAAGGAGTGTGTTGCCCCATTCATTAAAAGAGCAAAACGGAGAGAATGAACATGAATATGCCAGTTTACAGATGTATAAAACTAAGCCTGAAAAGGTTGAAGGCATATATACAAAGCATAGCGATAAAGTGCAACTTTGGATTTTATAAGTTCAATAGCCCAGACTAAAAAAAAAGTCATGGGTCAGCAGTTATGTCAATAAAATTTCAGCGACGCACAACTGAACCCCAAGGGATGTTATCATTGAGCCCATAGGCGTATGTGGCAAGTCGATAAATCCACCGCTGCTCTTTCTGAAATAATACCTGGGATGATCTATTTCCTGGTTTTATGTGTTCTATGATCGTCCAGTGTAAATCATTAGTAGTGTGATCAGACTTAAGAAAATGTTCAGTCAGCTTAGTAGTGTTCTTCCTACACTGGATATTACTTCAGTGTTCACACACTTGTTGTTTTATTTTCCACGTGGGCATACCTACATACCGCAATACGCACGGGCATGTACTAATGTAGACCACATTGGACGAGTTACAGTTTGTGTGTGACCATTGAGTCCATGTCTTGCCACTTTCCAAATCAAGTGTTTTAGTAGCTATAGTCAAGTGGCAAACACCGCACGAACCACAGGGGAAATGTCCAGTGATACTAGGCAGGCCCCAGGCATTGAGCACTAAGGAATCCCTGTCAATATTGGTTGTTTTAGGATGTGTGTGTACTAAGGTGTCCCTGATGCTTCTTGCCTTTTTAAAGGAAAATAACAGTTTCTCCCACCTTCTGTTATTGCTTTCAAGGATCCGCAAATGTTTCCTTATAGATTTTGTGATGGTGTTGGAAGCAACACTATAGGTCGTTACACACATAAGTGGAACAACTTCTGTATGTTAAATAGTGTCCTCAAGTAATGCTTCCCTCGGTTTATTTCTGGCCCTTTTGCAACTCCTTTTCAGGGTCTTGTCAGGATAGCCCCGTTTGCGGAGTTTGTTAGTGAGTTCAACAGATTGAGAGCAATAATCCTCCACCTTACTACAATTACGCCTTATTCGTGAATACTGTCCATAAGGTAAATTTTCCCGTACGGTTTTCGGGTGGAAACTGGAAAAAGACAGTAAGTTGTTCTTAGCTGTAGGCTTTTAGTAGGTTCTGGTCATCAAGTGCCCTTCGGTCTTTGAGATTACCACATCCAAAAAGACCATTTCATCTTTGTGATAGGAATGCGTAAACCTTAGATTAGTATCACGGGTGTTAATCCAAATGAAAAATTATTTCAATAAGCTTTCTGGTCCCTGCCAGATGATGAACACGTCATCTATATATCTTTTCCAGAATAATAGATTCGATGTTTAGGGATTGTCTGTGGTCAGGACGTGTTTACATTCAAAGTCATACACGTAAAGTCCAGCTACGCTAGGGGCAAAAACACTACCCATAGATGTCCCTGTTATCTGTAGGAACAAGTCCCCCTTATATTCCCCCCCCAAAATGTTTGCGTGCCATAGTGGCGCACTCGATTACGAACTTTCTGGGGGTTTTGTAATCCCAAGTAGCCTCCTTCAGTACCTCACTGAGAACCCGGATAGTGTCATCCTGAGGAATACTAGTATAAAGGCTCTTGATGTCTAATGAGACTAGAAAGGTGGTATCATTGTTACATCGTGTATGAGAGCCAGGAGCTTTTTAGTATCCTTAAGGTAAGTTGAGGTCTTTTGTACTAGTGGTTTTAAAAATTGGTCACAGTAAAGTGACAAAGGTTCCAGCAGCGAGCCAGGGCCCGAAACGATAGGATGTCCAGGCAGAGGTTTCCTGTTCTTATGGGTTTTCGGCAAGGTGTAAAAGTATGGAATAATTCCATCGTTGGTTGTCAAAAAATCGGCCTCATGCTTTGAGATATAACCATTAGCTTCAGCACAGTTGACCAATTCGGAAATCTTTGCCCTTAGTTCAGGGGATGGATCTATGGTCAAAGGGGTATAGCTATTGCGGTCATCTAAGAGGCATCTGCACTCTTTATTTATCTAAAAATTTTGAGTCTGGGCGATTGAACTTATAAAATCAAAACTTGCACTTTATCGCTATGCGTTGTATATATGCCTTCAACCTTTTTAGGCTTAGTTTTATACATCTGTAAACTGGCACATTCATGTTCATTCTCTCCGTTTCTTGCTCTTTTAATGAATGGGGCAACACACTCCTTACTATCGTTTTTTGTGATTTTGAAAATCAATAAAGTTTTGTCTACTCACAACAACGCTTTATATTTCCTTATGGTTCGCGCTCTAGTCGTTCTGAGCATCTGATTGGAAACAGGCCCACTTACGTTTGGTTGTCACATGACCAGTGACGTCGGTTTCCGACTCTGGTCTTCTGACCGGATATTCAGTTAAAAAAAAAACACGACCCGACTACAAGGCATCGTCCGGGTCCTCGGTAAGGGAGCATGTAGGAACCACACGGGTGCATGGCTTTGACGAAGTGAGTGGCAGGGCGTTGCTCTACAACCATTTGAGGTAAAACAATGGCCTTGCTTAAGCTTAATAATATACTGCTGGTTTTTCAATTTTCAGTGTGTGACTAGGCCTGGGCAAAAATTTCGTTCCGTTCGCGGAAATTGCGATAATTTGACATTTTCGCGTTCCGCGGAGAGCGCGAAAATGTCAAAATTTCCGCTTTCCGCAGCTTGGCGATAATTTGTTTCTTCCTCGCACTGTAAAATAATACATTCTCGCGCGCGCGCGATCGCCTTACCTGAATCCCTGCGTTCGCCGACAAGTTTTCTTGATCCGGTCGCGTTCTCCATGAGATGTTGGATTGTTTTTAGCCATTTGCGCTGTCTCGCGACAGTTCGCGCCCGCAGTGACGTCATGCGTCGCGCGATCACGTCTTTCTTCTCGCGATCATGCACCACGAGACAACTCAAAACAAGATGGCCGCACCCACGAGCAACCACATGGGTAAGTTGGCGACCCGCAACCATGCAGAAAATCTCGCGAACATGCAGGAAAAAAAATTCCGCATCTTCGCGATATTTCCGCTTGTTTGCGATAATTTTAAACATTTTCGCGATAATTTGCGAAAGTGGATTTTGCAAATTCCGCCCACCCCTATGTGTGACTACAAGCCACCGCTCCCCTCTGGGACACATGGTGTGAGGTCATTATACGCTTCACGTAAGCCAAGTTTCTCCTTTTTTTTAAAAAACTGCCTTACTCACGGGTGTCGAGACTTTTATATTCTTTCCGTGCCCCGTTTTTTTGGTCAGGTTCATTCATGTTTAACCTTTTGCTTTATAAACTCATCGGTAATACCTGAGTAGGCATATAATAAAGGAAGTACGCTTATGAGTATCCATGACCTGGTGCCGATTAAACAAAGAGTCTGGCATGTTCTCGGGTCATTTAAAAAAAAGTAAAATGCACAAGGGCTTATTGGTTAATGTCACATCACCAAAGTCTGTCAGCGATAGAGCCTTTCGCTATAGTCCAAAGAGTAACAAGTAGCAGCATGACTGAAGTCACTCTTGGGCTTGTTCAAGCATTGTATCATTTTATGTATGGTATGTGACTTGTGTTTTCCTTGTTTTATTTGTCTTTATGTCTTCACAGAAATATACGATTTTCAGAAATTCTGAAGACGTTACACCGTGAGTTATTCCGGTCCTTTTCTCCACCATAGGTTGGGGTGCGCCTTAGTGTGCGCACACCGCCGTGGTGGGTTGGTCCTGACGAATGCCTCGCTAAGAGCACACAGAGGCAGAAACATGTTGACCACTCTTTTTATTTTCACTTAATTTTCACTTTAGGATATATCTGGTAAAATTAACCAGCAGTTAGATATCCTTCACAACTGCTTTTATCTATGCCTGGTTTTCCGCCAATAAAGTTATTTGGATAAAACCAAGGCATCTTTTAAATCACTCCTGTGCACTCACTATTGGCACACTCACATCACACTAAAAAAACCTGCTCCGCTGTAAACAGGCGTTGTAGCACACCAGGGAGGCACTCGGCCAATCTGGTTGGAACCCAATAATGAAGCATGTCACCAACTAGGTTGGTGAGTGAGGGTTCTTTTCAAATCTTAGTGTGATTTTTTCTTGCTGGCTCTTTGCATGTAAGGTGATTAACATCTATGAATCCATGTATGAACCCAGAAATTGCACCAATACAGGGTAACCTTTCATGCAGTCAGGATCAACTTAGAAACATATCCATTGTACAAGCCTTTTCAATCATGGTAGCAAATGTTATTGTGCAACCATAAACACATTTCATACAATGATGTTGTTTTAGATCTGACACACACCCTTTGGTTATAATACCCTCAAAAGCAACTGTTAATTGTAACCAAAGGTAAAACGAAAGAATTAAACCTCTAGCAGTAAAGTTGGTATTTTCCCACAAACCTACAAATGTCCTGCTGTTGCTATTAAATGCATTGCCTTGATAAGCAAAATATTGTGTAGTGTGTGTTTACGGTAACCAATAACGGGTAGTTTATAGTGTGTCCTTTTGCATGGGTCATAAATCATATTTAAGGCTGTGTAAACTGGGTCAGTGGTGAGAAAATTATTAACTCATTTCCAACTTCTTTATGTGTCAAAATCAGGCCCCCCGTTCTTTGTCAGTCATTCCTCAACTGTTACTGCGCCCTCCAATGATCTACTAATTTGATACTATGCTACTATTGCAATTTGGTGGTAAACAAATGGCAATCTTATGAGCACTAACTGTTCTTACTGATTTCTTACTCTTCAAGTACCAGTTATCTACCAAAACCCATTCTGCTTTTATGTTTTGAATACCCTTGAATACTCCTTTTTACCTCTGCATACTTTGGGCACATTTTAATTACCCTCACTTTCTTGCACCTGAGTGTGCTGCTCTTTTGCGCTTCTTGGTGCTTCTTTTCTATGCTTTTTTGTGACTATCGTGAGTTTCTAAAGCAGTTGCTAGCCCTGCTTAACCTATGCCTGATGTTAAGATCCAAATTTACTTTCCCTCCCCCACTTTCTAGATCCCCAACAGACTTTTCCTTTAATCTTCTTATGCTTGTGCCATGGAGTACTGCAATTTATTTATTTTCTTCCCTCCCGTTGGTTAGGTTAGGACTCCTACCCATCAAAAACCAATCTTCCTTATACTCGTTTGCTGCCAAATATACTAAAACAGAAGGGTAGAATTATTCCAAACCGCATTTTAAGCGACGTTTAAGCAGGGACAGAAAATAGGCCAGAGCACCACATTAAAAGTGGCCCCCATTAGCGATTCAGGTAGATGGAAAAGTGGCCAACATTTGCAAATCAGCCCTGTTTTCAACTTGTAGAGAAAAGCTGTAAATGTGTTTAGCATAGTTTCAGCGAGTCAGTGCATTTGAGCTTGGTGCAAGCTATGTTTGTTAATAGCAGGGAAATCAAAAGTAAAAACTGGCCCAAAAACAGCCCAAAAAAACGGCCTACACACTGATCTATCAGACCAGCTCTTCGGGCAATCCATGATTGCCCTAAAGGCCAGTCCAACCCTGTGTTCAGAACATTTACAAGAACGCCGTCTACGCAGACATAAATGTATAGAATATTTGCTGGTTTTACTTACCGTTTTGTTAAAGACCTTTTTAACTTGTAGATGATGCAATTCAAAGAGCAAATTCATCTTGCTGTGGAGGGCTTCTGATAACATCTGGGACATAAGAAAAACAGCCATTTAATGCTGTTAAAGGATAAAAGTCATGTAGGAGGATTATTGTCCGCAATTATTAAGCACTGCAATGTCTAGTGATTTTGGTAGCTCACTGACATGCCAGAGAAAAGTAACATAATACTAGACAGTTACTCTATATTTAATTTTCAGCTGAAATAAACAAACGTGCTAGCAAATGTAAATGGACCTATAGTTTTAGGATTTACTAAGTGTCACTTACCAGTAAATGGATCCTGAACCATATTGGATAGGACCTTTGAAGAAGCACGAATCAGCAATGATATTCATTTTAACCCAGAACAAGTTGAAGTACATGCAACCAACAAACATACGTTCTGGCGTTGAGTAGTCCCTAAAATAGACTACATCGAATCACTGCATATGTCCTCTCAGTACAGTAGTTGTCTTTACATTAGAAATCTTGCTTATTAGTTAACATGCTATTTTCTCCATTACGAGTCTGTGCATGTCAGCCATTTGGCCCTCTGACGTTTCAGTCTACATTGCCTATCAACCGCACTTGTGATAAAGATGCAAAATACGGCTGGTGGATTTAAACCCATTTCTGCCGATAATAAGTTGAGTCTTTCGCGGCGTGGTGAAATTAGTTTGCCATCTTTAAGATGGCTGCTACTTGCTCTGGTCATGTGACTGTTCCATTTGGTCGAAGAAACAGATGAAGGATTTAATTTACATTATGTGGGTACCTGTGGAGAGTCAGTGTATGCACTTTCTGATTGGCACTTTGGCAGTGGTGTTTTATGGTGCCCTTTTGCAGCAAAATATGTTGCATATAGAGGGATCCACATACAGCAGCCAATACAGAAAGTGTCGTATACATAACAGTCATACATAGAATATTACAAATATCCGTGGAGTATATAGGACTAGGAATCTATTTTGTATTTGTATATGAATTTAGCATTAGGAACCTTATGTTGTTGCAAAGTAATGTCAGGCTCGGAGCAGGCCGTCTTAGGAAACACATCAAAAGATGTCAGGCCACACTGCAGGGTACAGCAAAGAAAATTTCAGGGCACTAAAAAATATATGGTGGTTATACATGTGTAGGGTAATATAGAATACTTTTTGCCCTGGTGGAGAGATGCAAAAAGAACAATTGAACAATGTCATACATTCACCCCAGTACAGAGATCTGGGCCTAAATCCATCGTTTTTTTGCTCCCCATGCCATTCCAGTTCAAACCTAGCCATACGCAACTTAGTCTTGACCCCGCGCCCAATGGGAACAGTCCAGCCCGAACTGCCAGGCCAGATCCTCCCTGGACTGGAAACAAGCATCCTGTAACCGATTTCGGGGTTTCGCCCCTCATCAACCAGGCTAGCTTGACTACAGTGGCATGGAGAGCACGGCAAAAAGTGTAGAGCTAAGTTGCAGGACACTATGGCATAAAGGGGTGGCCAAGGTAGAGCACAGCTGCAATAATGTTCTGTTGGGAAGAGGGAAAAGGACAAGGTGTTCGGTCCCGAAACAAGGTGACCCTCAGAAGGAATTTGGCACAGAAGCAGAATGCTGTAGAAGGAGTTTGACTTTAGTGTAGAGCACAGTGCAAATGTTCGATTGTTTGTATTAGACAGCAGCAAACAGTGTTCAAATGAATGCAATGTGCAGTAGCAGAAGATTTTAAACTGGATGCACTGAATGGCAGCAGACGATGTTCAACTGGATACTTTGCAAAGCTGCCCAAGGTGTTCAACTTCATGCATTGTACAACAGAAGACAGTTTGCAATTCTTGTCTATTTCAGAAACTTTTCTCAGCTTTAGGGAATTTTTTAGTAATATTCAAAAGATCATACGGGGACTAATGGCCACTCAGCTACCTCTCCCTTTTGGGGCCGGAATACTGTTGCAAGGGTAGAAAGGCATCAGGCTGAACATGGGAGCACTGATTAGAGTCATCATTTCAACACATTAGGGATCAAAACTCTATCAGATCGAGGTACACATTCAGAGTCTTGAGCCTCTCTTTAAACCTTTTGTCTATCCCATATGATAGTTGCACGACAGGCCTTACAATTCTGATCATGTGTTTTTGGACAGTGGACCACCAATGGTGAATAGAGTGTCGTTTTGTTAGCCTCATGTCTGTCTAGTACTTAATAGGGGTGGGCAGAACTCGTGGAATTTCACTCCACAGATTCCATGGAATTTCATAAAAACTGCACCAGCAGTGCATCCCATGCTGAAAAGTCAGCATGATCACGCGGCCATTTGAGTTGATTTAGCTGCCACTAGAGTAGAAAATCTACTCGAGAAGCAGTCCTCTGCCCCGATCAATTCAGTGACCACTTGCATTAGAAAATCACACAATCAGGCTTCCTAACAACAGGAAAACATGCTAGGGGATGCCAAATTCTTGCTTGCGCTCACCAGCATGCTTGCTGGAGCCTTGCATTGATCCCATTGTCATCCCGCTGCTTGAACAGGAAAATAAATCCACCACACAGCGATTGGCTGTATTTGGCTGGAACTCTGTGTTAAAAAAGTAATGTGGAGTCACCAAATTTCTCCAATTCTACAAGCAAAATAAAAATTTCCATCCAGTTCTTGTTCTGAACTACTGTCAGTAACAATACTGATTGCTGTGCTACCGCTCACTATGCTCGCTTACACTCCATCGAACTCGCTGCCCAAGCTTGCACCCCATCAGCCTGTCCAACAGCCAGTGCAGCACCATTTTGAGGTGCAATCTATGGAATGCCTCCAGTCTCTCTCACAGAAATTGTAAATTTCGGAATATCCAGTGAATCCTCAACCCTCTCTTCAATTTATTGTGGGATATCATATGTCATTTGTGCCACAAGGTAAGCAGGATGTGATGCAGTGAATGTACAAATTTTTATCCTATCCGTCATATGATTAACTTATCTCACCTTCACTGAGATGTACTCAAGACCTCTCACTTGAGATTGCTGTAGGATTTCTTCCCTTTTTCATAGTATTTCCGGAAGGCCAACCATTGTTTGGAGTGGGTTTGTTTTTAGGACCCTTCTATTGAGGTTATTTATGCATTCCATATCAAAAGCACCTTCCATTTGAAAGTACTTGTTTTAGGACCGTTAGTGCATTTTACCCAAGTCCTCATACACCCGAATGTGCTTCTACCATTCTGGTGCAACATAATATGGGTGGGAGTTCTCCTAGGTGGCTCCTTATTCCGCTTTGATTCTTTAACGCCCATTTTCCTTCCTGCAACCTCACTCAAAACTAAGCAAACCACACAGGGGTCATTCAGGGAGCTGCGCAAGTCTGTTTTACCATACTGGTGATATTCTCGTCATTCTCACAGTAGGTTTTCATGAAATATTCCATAGATCATGCACAGAGAAGGTTGACAAAAAAAGCTTTGCAATTTTTCAAACCTTTAATTAAAGAAAAATCATTGCCTTTGTGATAATTTCTTGAGCCACTTGGTACGTGAAATGAAAACCAAGCTGCATGAGTATGCCCAACAGCTGACCCAATGATGTTTCTCTAGCTGACAGACTCGCTAGTGATTTGCCATCCTATTAAACTATCCATGTTAGAGATGAAATAAACTCAGTTGGACTTTATTGCTCCCTCACTCCAACAGGGTTAAAAATTATCCTGGTCACTAAAACATAATACAAAAGTATGGACATCGCCATTTGAAAATTAATGCAACTTGAGCGTTATTCCAGTTTGTTAAATCAATGTAAACAAACACTATATTTTCTAGAGAGCCTTCGGTTAGCTGAATAACCAAGACTGGAATTGAGGGCCCCTAGTGGCATGGAGTCATCTGAAGCTGTCGAGAGGTCCCTAAGCCCATGTCATCTACATGAGCCATCAATGCATAAATGTGCTAGCCTTCAGGAAAGCAATGAAAAGTCCAGGGGTATCAGATGGGTGGTATTGCGCTCTACAGGGACCAGTGTACACACAATCCGGTTCCCTACTCACCAGGTCCGTTACATAGAGCTCTTGTTGAACAGTCTAGAGACTGACTATACAGTAGTCCAATAAACCACCATTGACTTAGTTTCACCTGCCACTCACTATGCCACATTTCACCTGCCACTTTCTGTGCCACGTTTGGAGTATATATTTGGTCCACATGCGAATCATTATACACTGATTTAGCTCAAAACTCACTAGCACGCACACTTACTTAACCAGCCTCCTTACCGCTGTAGTGACTCTGTCCCAGGAACCCAAACAGCTTCTTCACACCATACCTTCACATCATGTCTATGTGCTGCACCTCTGCTTCTCCATGAATAAAACTGAAACACTCTCTATTATATCTGAACAAGGCCTTGGTGAAATTGAAATTACGCCTGCGAAATCTGCAAATTCCCAAATTTTGAGTCATGCAAAATTTATTACGTTTCTCAAAATTCCGTATTGCACGATTTTACAGAACTTCCTTTAAGCAAGGGTGTACTTGGTCTTAAACGAAGTCTCGCAAGCTTGCAGAGGGAGACTGGTTTGTGGAGAAAATGTATCACAAAGAGATTTTCAGCTGCAATCAGTCTACCTCTGGTATCTCTCCAAACCTCTATCAGCTAGTTGCACACACTCGCTTAGAAATGTGACACGAGATACCAACTAATCATATTTCACTCTTGAAAGCATAATGTTGTGACATTTCAATGGAATTTCAAGAAAGTTGACAAAAAAAGCAATTTTGCACATAGCCCTGAACTGACCCAGACCTCCTACATATAGACCTCAGCCATTATCTCCCTCTGATGCACACATGTATGCGCATACAAGCTTTCCTAATGCTACACCACTGGTGTTCAGCACTATAGAAATGCAACGTCAATCCACCGAGGGGGTGGAAGCAACTGCACCTCTGAGGAAACCATTTAAACAGCCGTAGAAGTGAACGGCGCAGCGTCTCTGAGCTGAGCCGACGAACCTTCCGTTTTAGAGGTCAACAGCTCTGCAGTGCTGTATCCACAAAATCATCGAGTCTCCCTCCTCCACACCAGGAGAACCCCGCAGAAACGTCTCCAGCGATAATTTCCTCCTGGAAGGAAATAGGCACCAATTGCCGGCAGCGCGCCCGAGGGAGGGCTGCGGCAGAAGCGGATTGGGTGGGCTGCGCGCCAGAGCGGTTTTCTCCGAGCAGGATTATTACATGATGGGGTGTTTATATAAAACACTTGCTAAGCAGACGGTTAGTCCTGGACCCGCTGCTGAACCGGAGAGATTTTGATTCAGTCGAGAGGTCAATAGACATTCCATCCCCCCTCCCCTCTCCGAGGCTCTCCTTCGGTTAGGCAATTTCTCCATCAAATATTTGTTTAAAGGGGACAATTCGGTGCACTCAGGATCTGAGAAAGCTGTCGTGGAGCAAATTGATTTATTTTCCTGCGTTAGACCTTTTATCCGTGTCTTTTATTTTAAAGTGAGTTTCAGGTGATGCGTTTATGTCTGTGGGTGTCGCAGGGGAATGTGGGATGAGCCTGAGAATCACAGCAACGAAGGGAGAGGAGCGGAGGTGGCAATCTAGTGGTACACATTGAGAATACCACAGACCTGAATGTGGAAGAGCCTGCTTATCCTAATATTCCACCCAACCGTAAACCAATCCAACTTCACACAACCCCTCACCCGCCCCACAGGCCACTTATGTCATTTTCCCTTACACAGCACACAAAGTTTGATCCCACTGCATGTCTTACACTTCCTTGACCATACACCAATTACAGTTTTGTCTACCCTCCACCGGATAGTCTGAACATTGTCATCAATACCATCCTGCGCCATACCACATTGAGTCTATGGCCATACCTAGGATACCTTTGAATTGCTATCCATTAGTGGGAGCCCTCAACCATGTGGTTCTGTGTCATGTGATAACTATTTTAGGGAGCATGACACTTGCACACCACCTAGATCTTAGCTTATCCTTCCATTCGTGAGCATAGGATGGACTCGTTGATCCCAGATATACTACTGCTGGATCACTCTGCCTCTGCACGCACCAATACTGGACTGTTTGTAGTACCTTTCATTGTCTTTTGCTGTGATGGATCCAGAGAAAGTAACCATTGAGGCTTTCCTTTACATGTCACACAGCTTATCTATCCTCCACCCACTTCACTGATCCCTGATATGCCCACTGTACTCGAACATAGATCCAAACAGGCGCACACAACCCCCCCACCAGTGTCTACATCAGTACTATTTCATCGTCCTGTGATCACTATATTTCTTTGTTGTGATGCCATTAACTATTGAGTTGTGTTATTAATCAATGTCTATGACCTGTAATGTGTATCCTTGTTGCTATAACAAAACCTAACAAAAATGGTTTTGTTCCTTTCCCCAGTCCTTCACCCCCTCTTGTTGTTTGCCCAATACTCCTCCCCTCTCCCCATTTGTTGTCTCCCCGCCCCACCTGAAAGTGGTATGATGCGACTATATTATAGCGCCTTTTTTATTCCCATGCCCCTCCCCCCATCATTGCTTGCCTCCTCCCTCACTGCCCTTCTCATCATTGTTGCATACCCCCAGTCCCACCAGAAAAAAACGCTATAGAACAGCTGCATCATATTACGTATTTTGTCCTAACTTTTAGACATGCTGCACAGCAGCAGTGCTG
The DNA here is from genome assembly GCF_964204655.1 of Triturus cristatus. Lineage (NCBI taxonomy): Eukaryota > Metazoa > Chordata > Amphibia > Caudata > Salamandridae > Triturus > Triturus cristatus. Next base: position 51,172,155 of record NC_140584.1, read on the forward strand.
CTGTAAAATATTGGCTAAAAGACATTGACATAGCCAAAAGCTCTCACATAGGTGAGACCTGTTAGCTTTGCCAATGCTTCTTCATCACTAATCTGGGGGTGAGTCTTGAGGGTGGGCCATGAATGACTTCCAAGTTTGACCAGTACACTCAAGGTACCTCGCGGTAGCAGTTAGAGTTTTCTACTTCCACAAAGGCTGCTTCTAGGGCTGCTTCTCTTTTATTAAAAAAAGCTTGCAAATATTTTATTTAATTTGAGTCTCTCAACTTGTTACATCTATGCTTGTTGCTAGATGATTATTTCACAGGCTCACTTGCCTTTTGACTAAGTTCACGCTATACATATAGAACGTATATACATAAATACATTTGACTAAGCCCAGGAATAATGATTAGAGGCTGTTAAAGATAGCTGATTTCTATGCTAGTGTTTTCAGAAAATTTTCACAAGTAAATCACTTCAATTATTGTGCCTTAATTTAATTATGTGGTGACTAAGTCAAAGACCCAAAACATATATGGCAAGTATAATTTTTCATTTGTAGAACCAAACTTCAAGGTAAACTATAAATCACTCATTTACGACTTTACAGCATTCATTTGTAACTTCACAAGTGATCATTTTAATTTCCCTGTCATTGAAGCCTGGTTCACAAGTATGAAACCTCCAAACTCCTTCTAGCTTCTTCTTTTAGGCAATGCTTGTATGCTAGCCACATAACCACCCAAAGACTAGTTCAGTTAAAATATGGCACTATCCTAGTAATTTATCTACACATATCAACACTAGGCATACCTTGAGCCCAATCTGTTGCTATTTCTAAAAGACAACCCTAGAAGGACATCTTTAGTGAAGCAAGAAGGTTGCACCAGAAAAAAGAGTGACTAGATGTTTTAAAGTCTTGTGGACTTCCATACCATTTTACATTTTTTGTTTTGACTAAACTACATTTATATACATTGTTTTTAGCTTTCTTCATTTCCCATGCAGTTGTGTTTGGGTGTACTATGCATGTTTCTGGTCATCACAAGCCATTGTAAAGACCATCACGAGACTGGTGCACCGTGAGAGGAAAATATGTGATCTGGGTACGCATAAGAAAAACCGCAAACCATGTGTGATACAGGTAGCCCAATTTGGACGTTCTTCACAAGATTAAACTCTCATAATAAAATAAAATACCAACACCCCAGCTCTTAATGTACACAGCATGTATTTGGAGAAGAAGGCTTTAAAGTAACTTAATATTCAGAATAAATTGGAGGTCCTTGTTCTCAGCTGCCCTTACAAAATTGTCAAATTTACATCACACATAGAATTCTGGATACTCCGCGTCCAAAGGCTGACTCAATAAACACTATGTGACTAATTTTTAATTTCCACTCACCTCCTCTATTTTGCAAAGAATTGCAACACCGTTGTACACAAATATAAGAAAAAAATTAATTACAGGAAAATTTTATTTTATACATTTTGTTTTAAATAGTTTTCTGATCAAAATTATTACGTCCATTAAATGGTACTTCTTTTCTCTCTCTTTAAGGAAACCCAGAGATCATCTTCTTAGTTATATTGCCTTAAAGGTATTCTTGACAGAAGTAGCCACAACTTCACTCATTGGGGCCTATTACGATGCATGGTAATAGGCTGCGCTGTTTACTTTCTGACCGCCTCATTATGATGGAATCGGTCTGAAAGTAAACTGGCCAGTTATTCCGGCTGGCTTCTGATGGGTTCGGAGAGCCCGTCAACCCGTCAGAAGCTGTCCTGTTGGAAGCCAGCCAGTAATCTCAAGGGCAGGCCTTTCCACCCTTGAGATTACGATGCACAGTTTCCGACATGGTTTCCATGCCAGCCTGTCGGACATGGAAACCATGTCAGAAAGCGTGTTTGGGGGCTCCCAGCAGGGCCCTCTTTGGTGCACAGCCTCCGATCGGAGGCCAAGGGGGCCCCCCTTTTGATCCCTGCACCTTGTGGCGGGCACCTTGGGTTGCCTGCCACGGGGTACAGGGATGAACTGCACCTCCGTTTTCTCAATGGGTGCTTGTGTTAGGGCCGGTTTACGACCGTCACACAAGCTCCCATTGAGAAAAGGGAGCATGCGACTGAACAGTGCTCGGTCGCATTGTAATGTGCTGGTCAGGACCGCCGACCGGGTGTTGGTCCGTCCCAGGACCAAAGTTGGTGTCGGGCGGAAGCAATTCCTCCCTACATCGAAATAAGCCTCTTCATGTACATCATATCCCTTCTAGTTATGGTACACTACAGCTTGTCTTTGGCCGGCTAATGGCTTCCATTGGAACATGAAGCAATTAAAGAAATAATAAAAAAAGGCCACCCTCTACATTCAGGTGGCATATCTGAGATTATTCTCTAGGCTACACATTTCCATATACATGAATTTGAAGGATTTATTTTCAACTCACGCAGTTGTCTACAAGATGACTTCACCATTCTTCAGTTAGGGGGTAATCAAATTTCATCTTTGGAACTTCGTTGTTCAGGTATTTGCCAGAATGAGCGAGAGCCTTTCCCCTCTATGGCTAAATGGATCAGTCCACTGAGTTGCCTGTAGAACTGGATGGTTTAGGGGTTGGGCTGGTGATGTAAAACCTTAAGTCTTGAAACGGTCGCTTCTGACTCTAGAACAAGAGAGCAGTCTCACTGTCATCTGCAGGATTGGATGGATTGGAGATCAGCATATGGAAATGGACCCTGTAACTGCTTATCTTATAAGGGGCGGGGGGATTACAGAACATTTGACCTTCATTATTTGACTGACATATTGGTTGTAGCACAGTAGCCCAAGGTATACTTCTCTTCACATTCAAAGCCTTGACTACATTTTGACTGCTCATTGTTGGTGCAAACTGCATTCCAATTAGTAACAGTTATCATGCAGTGCGCTGATTATGGTACCTTGGAATGTTGAACTGCGCACAAAACGTACATAAATTCACTCATTTTGGAGGTGCCAAACCAGTATTTTTCCAGTTTCATTGGTGCAGATTGCAATGAAAACACCAGCATCGGGTGCAAGCACCATCCAAAATGTAATCCTATTGCTGACGTATATGGGTGTTTGTGCACAAAATGGGAGTCTAAAGGGTACTAGGAATCAGAAACAAAGCGTTATACGGCTACCTTATTTTTCTCCCTCCTTACTCACCGAGCCTTCTCTGCTATTGTCTTGCTCATTCCACCCTTGCATGTATCCGTTTTGTGCTGCTTTACCTTTATTTAGCAAGAGGATCTTTCACTGGCAACGTTACATGAATTCTATAGAATTTAGTGTGCTGCAAAAGCCTTTGAGATTAAACATGTTGAAGAATACTTTACTCAAAATAGCACACAATCATACACTGAGCTTAGCAGCGACATTCTGCAAAAGGGGCACATAAAGAAGTTGTATACCTGTTAAGCTTTTTTTAAATTGTCTTAAGAAGTTGTTTACCTGTTAAGCTTTTTTAAATTGTCTTCCCCTTTATATTGCTAATAAGGCCTGTTATTGCTAATGTAGCCCTTCCACTCATCTGAAGCCAACCCTCCAGTAATACCTCTAGTCAGGGGTGCAGTTATTAGCTTAGGAAGTTGGCACTAAGGGTTGTGGGTCTTTAAACAACAATCTGTTTTTGCACTTTGTGGACAGCTGGGCCATGTCTCTTGCTATGGAACCGCCTTTCTACACTTCATTGACTGATACATATTTCTTCGAAACGTGAGTCTCTAGTTGGCAATGGTTTGCTCCTTTGTCAAAGTAGGGACCCTTGCTTCTAGTCAGGGTAAGGGAGTTATGACCTCAGACAACCCCCTGATTACCCCCTGGGTAGCTTGGCATGAGCAGCAGGCTTATCTTAGAGGCCATGTGTAAAGCATTTGTGCACACATAGAGTAATACAGTGAAAACACTACAAACGGACACCACACCAGTTTAGAACAAGCATTTGCAATGCATTTGGTCTGGCATTTTAGAAACTTTTACCTATTTGCATTGTAAATGACAATGCCTTTTATTATTGTATGTTTTTTAAACACATAAATAAAAGACATTGTCATTTACAATGCCAATAGCTCAAAATCTTGCAATTGCGAGACATATTGCATTGCAAATGCTTGTTAATCAACCTGTTAAGGTGGGGGGGGGGTGAATGCCCACTAAAGAGATGGTCGGTCTTTCGCACTACTCGCTCGCTCCATGCTCCCTGGGGATCGTATGAAAGCAGCTGGAACTGGCACCAGGGCTGCCCTGACAGCTTTGTACTCAGTAAAAACTCACCCTGCAAAAGTACAGATAGCAGAAAGTAAGAATAATTTTCAAATTAATTCCAAATCTATCTCAGCCCACACAATGACAGAGATGGGCTACATGAACATTCATTCCATTAACTATCACATAAAATGGCCGGAGAAAGTGAAAAGCAAATCTAAAACAAATTGCTTTTTTTCACAAAAAGACAACATTTATGTTTAGGAAGATAAAATGATTTGTGATGTTGAGCTGATGGTGGGACTCGAACCTGGATCCCCAGCGTCAAGGTCCTGTGGTCTGGCCCTTATGCCACTTATTCTCCATGTGCAACTCAGGTAGTTTGTTGAGCCGCCCGTTCCTCAGATGTGCTTAGAGAGCACACGTGTGGTTTCTCTGGCTCAAGTTTAATGTAAAGTCATCGTTAGGTGCAAGGGGCAAGTGAATCCTAATGTTATTTACCTATGGATTTTTCAATAAAGCAAATGTGATATGTACTTTTAAGCGCTCTTGACATGGAACAAGTGAACTCTACCTAGTGTTGATGGCTACCCCTTAGAGGAATAGGGTGTAGTGCAGCATCAGAGTTGCCGATTTGGAGCCGGGGATCTAGGGTTCGGAGCTTGGTGTTGGCTCAACTACCTACGATTCTTTGCAAATGATTTAATCCCGCAGTTCTGCTAATTTACATTCAACAAAAGAGAAGCAGCTCTACTAATTTAAATTCAAGAAAAGCAGCGATCTGGTTTGGGCGAGCTGCGGTGGCCCATCGTGTGGATGCGTGTGGCCCATTGTGAAAGTGAAAGCGCGCATAGCGCACTGCATATACAAAAACAAACCGGCTGCCATTGCTAAAGCTGGTGTCTCACCAGTGCTCTTTAGATTGATTGAGCGAAGAGTTCCCCAAAAGGCTAATTCAAGCAATACTGTAAGGACGCAGGTAAAAGGTCCAGTCCTGATGGGAGGTAACAAATGCAGACAAGGCGGTAGCAAAGAGGGACTAAAAAGCCTACTAACCACTTGGAAGGCAGCATTTATGAAGGACAATGACACCAGCCAATCAGAAGTATGGGCGGGGAGTGGGCCGGGCTTCAAAGCCATGCTTCACTACTGCAAGCCTCGCAGCAGCACATGCGCTACCTAGGCTCAACCTAAAAATAAGTAATCTTTATCTAAACCTAACAGACCAAAACAACAAAAATCCAACCCACAGCGTAAGCAATGAGTCAGCAAGCCAAGTACACTAAGTGCTGCATAGACGTGCCAAACAGCAGAACAAGCAGGACAATGGCAAGCACCCCTTAACAAAATTTCTCGTCAGTGGTTTTGAGAATTTAGGGCCAAATGTCCAAATTTTAGGACTAGTGATGAGATTATTGCGATTTTCTGTGATTAGCAGTTGAGAAATTGCTATTCCTAATGTATGAAACCCCTTGATTTTCATTTAGCTTTTCCTAATGGGGGTCACAAATAGACCTACCTCATTAATATTAATGAGGTATGTCTCAATTTGCAACCCATTAGGAATTCCAACCATCACCGGGAGGATTGCCTACCCCGGTCAGCAGACCACCATGCCTTTGATTACTTTTCAATAAAGCAATCTTTTTTTTTTTTTAAATTCAGCTGTTTTCCTTAAAGGATAGTGGGACGTGTTGAAAAAAGGAAAAAATGAAAAGTTTCAGTTTAATCTTTTAAGAGTAGACAGTGGTCCATGGGACTCATGCCTGATGTTAAAAAATATTTGTATCAACATTCACAAAGGGTAAAGGGTCCTCTTCCCCATTTGCGAATGGTTACCACCACCTTTGACATGCAATAAAAAAATGAATGTTTTGCAACTGTAATTTTGGTTTCAAAACATTCAAACATACCACTGTGAATCGGGTTAAGGAGAAACATGCCCCTTGCAAATACTGATTCGCAAAATCAAATTACAATTCGGTAACAGGTAATCGAATCGCAATTTGGCTTTTGTACATTTGAAAAATCTTTTTTGCAACCTCAAATAAAGGTTTTGTACATATGGCCCTTAGCGTTTCTGCCTTTGCCTGCAAGTAGTTATGTTAATTGTACTTAGATGTGTATGTTGAAATTGTAGCATGCAATGTGCTCCGGTGAGGCTGGTGCTAGGGCCTCAGCTCTCCTAAAAACAGAAAGGATATTCATAGCAACACAGGGAAGAAGGGGAAAGCCCAAATATTAACAGTAACCCTGGCTTAAAACTCCAAAATACGTATCTGTTGGAATAACGTCAGAGCCAATAAATGCATTTATTAAATACAAATTAAGGCAAGTAAGCTTAGTCTTTAGCTTGATTAATGTGTCACTCGAGGAAGAAAGTGGAGTATTGCCTGATCCAATAACACCGGATAGCAGGGTCCTACCAGAGAACAATGACACACTTAACCAGGTAGCGGAGAGCTTTCATATTATCAGCAGTCACCAACTGTATGAATTTTCTCTAAATGACATCTCTTTATTAAATTGCTGTGAGGAATGTACATGCTCTGAGAATTCAACATTTTTAAATGGCTCTGAAAGGAACGCTGAGATTACCATTGATGGGCCCTCTATATATGAATGTCAGCCAAAGAAATCATGCAATCAATATCAATAATTGAAATTTTATTGTTAATGCAACCCGCTTTGTCTCCGTTTTTTTTAACTTTTATTATATCTTGCAAGGAACAAAAGGCCAAATATACGAAGCTTTTTCCATTTGCAAATGGGCCGATTCACAGAATCTGCCTATTTGCGACCATAACAGCTATTATAGGATAATAAGGCTCAATCTCCGTATGTGTGAAAATCCTAAAAAAAAATACACTGGCAGAAACTGTAAGTAACATAAACTTAAATTGTTGAATAATAATAAAACCCATTAGAAGAAGCAAATTATGTTTAATTAATAAAGAGAACCTTATTTACACACACAGCTAAAATGCACTGGTACTATAATTCTTGTAGTCCAGGAACTGGAAACTGAAAAACCTAAATTACATGCACGCAAAGGCACAGAAGGAAGGTCGGTAATACATTAAGGGCCTAATTACGAGTCTCGCAGTCCGAGGACCTCCAGACCCATGGTGGCATGGCAGTGACAGTCCAGCCACTGCCGCACCAGCGGTCAGACCGCCCTTGGGTGGGCGTACCATAATTGGACTGCTGACTCCGCCAGGGGCTATGTAAGATGCAGGTGGCGCCGTTGCAGCACCATCATGTATATTACTAGTTTCAAGACAGCGAGTGTTTTTTCTTGGAGGTCTTTCCTCCATGAAACGGCTGGCAGTGCTGAAACAAAGGGGGCTCTACAGGGCCCCCTGTGCCTCCTCTGCCTGGGGATGTATGAATGGGGAGAACAACATGTGCCCCCTGTGGGCATGCACCCAGGTTCATGTAAGGCATGGACTTTCGAGTCCATGCCGTGTAGGAACCCCATGTGGCATTCCCATTGCAGTGCCTCTTTCACAGGCATTGAAGCGAAACGCCATACTTCCAGCCTGTCAGACTACAAAATTGTCCGCAATCTGGCTGGCGGGCGGGAGCGATCTTCGGCTGAGCGATGGCACCAATGCGTCATTGCTCAGCCAAAAGTCATAATTAGACCCATAGTGTTTGGAGTGGAAATTAAGAAGTAACTCAACTTTTAATAACCAACCAAACCTACCAGCAGGGAGCAATGTTAGCATAGTGGATGAAGAGGAACCATACAGAACAAATTAGAATAATTTGACTATGCCTACGAGAAGACAGATCTACTAAGCATCAGGTGATCAAGCTAAATGCCTTCTTAGATTTTTTTGGGAAGATTGATAGTCTATGGACACAACATTACAAGACAGTTAAATAAAAGATGACTGAACTTCATGTTGAGATTTTCTTACTATTTATTTATACAGCTGTTAGGAATAAAGAACATGATGTGTGGCATAAAGGAATACAACTGCTCCCAGTTGTCATTCTATTGAAATCCATGATTAGGAAGTCTCCTTCTTTCTATTCACTAGTGCTCTCTTTACTAAACAAATTTCAAGTATATAAATGTTATGAGAAAAAGAAGACTATAAGGTCCCTAAAAAAAAGGACAAGTTCAAAAATTGGAACAAAATTATGAGAAAAGCATCAAATATAGAAAGTGGTCATGTGAGCACAGTCAGTATGAATCCTTTTTTTCTAGAAGAAAATAGCCTACTAGAGTTTTCCTGAGACAGCCCACCCCTGTAGGCGGGTATGACTGCATCTATATGGTCATCTGTAACATAATTGGATTTGACAGGTTGGCCAGAATTTTGAAACAAAGATGTCAGGCTATCATTATACTATCATTATGACCCCGGATACGTGGCAAGTTACTCCTCCTTAATTACACTACTTTACAAGTTTTGTAAAAAACAACGGTTGGTAGATTAGCAATGTTTCTCTAAAGTACAGTAAAATCCAAGGTTATAAAAGTTTTATTAGAATCGCAAAGTATTTTAGCCATAGTAACTGAAATGATGGTCAATAATATTTTGTCGAAAGTGCTCTGTGCTAACATTCAGATTGAACTTGAAAATATTATTGTAGAAATGCAGAGATTGTTTTAGAAACTGTTCAGCAGACTATGCAATAAGGATCCTTCTTTGGTGATCTTACTAGAAGGTGATTTGAATGTTGCAATTGGGGAGGAGAATACTTATAATTCCACAAAAATCATAAATGATGCAGATACGGCAGCCTGGGTAGTTCCAACGACTAGGGTAGAATCAACATCTAAGGTAAAGAAGCATAACATTGTTGACAGTTGTTAACAAGGACTTTATATGTTAAACAGACATTTTGGAAAAGTGCAACTAATACAGAGCAACACTTTTATAACAAGGAAAATTCATCACCCAATTAATTATTACATGAATGTGTCCGGTTTTTATAACTGGTGTTGATGTTCTCACCTTCAATGGAAGTGATCACTGCCCAATAAAAACAATACTGAACCTACCATGAGGACAGAATAGCAGAGTTATTGCTGGTCTCGGTTTCTGGGGAATAGTAGTTAAATATTGGGGCCACAAAGACCACATTGGGGCATCATTGAATATTGATGACTTGATGAGTGAAATTGTGGACTGAATAGTAGAGTCCCTACTACCTCGAAAAATTGAGTCAGTCAACACATGGTTTGATGGTGACTGTAATAGTATGAAAGTCCTGTTATGGAACACCGTAAGGTACCTACTAGATAGGAAGAATGATTGTGGACAGTTGTCATACTGATACCTGTTCAACAAATGTCAATTTCTGAATAAAATAAAGAAGAAAGAACATAAGGAGTAGGCTTGAAGGAAGACGAAAGAAGAAAATCAAACAAACGACAAATAAACACTTTTGGAGAATTATAGCCCACAGTTCGTAGTTAAATAGGGTTTGGTACTCCTTTGAAATCCTAAGATAGAATGGGTTAAGTATTTGGCAAATTATACGGCAACTCAAATAACATGCTTAAGTGCTATCATTACAATTTCCTGAATATAGTAAAGTGTGCCACATTTAGTGTGTGCTACTGAAAACATTTTAGAACATTAAAGCACCGTCATTCAAGTGCACCTGGCGAGATCTCAAATATGGTTTATAAGTCAAGCCCACTGTTATGGGCAACATATTTGTGCCCACTCTTTAATTATATCATGAGAAGAGCTGAAATACCCCATACATGTAGGTAATTGTACACTATTTTAGATGACAAATCCAGAAAAGGTATGAGCTGGTAGGCAGAGGGTTTATCCATGATTCTATCAGAAATAATATAGCTTATAAAGAAATTGTAATAATGTTTTGAAAATGTCTGATATGCTGATGATAAATTATTGCATGTTAGTAATCTTTTCAATTCCGTTTCAATTATTTCAAATTTTATCAGCCAATATGCTTCTGTCTCTGGTTATACATTGGACATCACTTAAACTGATATTTCTCTACTGAATGTGTTATGTACTTGTGATATGTTATCTGGTACGACTATTATATGGAGCACTCTTAAACTCAAATATCTTTGTGTTATGCATCCACCTTTCTAAACAAAAAAATCAAGATAAATTGTAAAACTTTAATCACTAAAACTAGGGCACAAAATGGAGAAATGGTTATCTCTTCATTTGCGTTGGTGGGTAAAATTGAAGCGGTCAAAATTGTTATTATTCCACTATTACTATATACATTATTTATGCTCCCATAATGTATTCCATCTAATGTCTATAATAATTTGAATTCATTACCAAATTTATTTTGAATAACAAGCCTTCTCGCATATGTTATGGATTTTTGCAATTCACTTAAAAAGGTGGTGGTTGTAGTTTACCATTCTTCAAAAACTACTGCTCTTCTTTCCTAGCTGCACGGAGTTCATTATGGTTTCAACTCGATGCTCTTTCTTCTCTCCAAAAATGGTTGCTAATACACCATAACTTATATAAATTTTGCCCCATACAAGCTTTGTTACTATTTCTAATGGTACATTTTGAAAACGTAAACCCAATATTAATGCTACAAAACATGCTTTATTAAGTTTTGATGCACGATTTAATTCTAGTATAAAAACCACAAAATGGTCCTCTTTGCAACAATACTAAATTAAAATTGAATAGGCATACATCTTTCTAGAAATCCTGGATTGAAGCTGGCGTTTGTTTAACGTATGTGACTGCATTTTGATAGTCATGAACAGTATATTATTGCAATTGTCATTGTCATACATTATATTGTGGGCCAACAGGTGGCAGCAGTCATACATACATATGAATAAGCACAAGAGGTGCATACAAAGTGGTGTACAATGCTAATTACTTGGAATCGTAATGGCATACATAACACAAGAACAAAAGGTGAACCAGGAAACAATGACCGACCAGCCCCCTAACATTGTCCACCATATGAAGTACATGCCTGTCATAAAATCAACAGGAATCAGTGAGAGTGAGAGCTGTCCGCCCCGTGAGGAATGAAGAGAGCCAACATGCAACACATGAAATGAAGAGCAGGGGAATGACCAGAGGCAGGGACCTAAGATTAATCTGCCATTTTTTAATATGGGTGACCTATGTCAAGAAGATATATTTTATCTTTTACAGAACTGCAATATAAATTTCACCTCCCTAGAACAGAACACCATACATATGAATTATTTGTAGCTCTGTTTTTGATGCATTTGCAATTTCATTACTACCTTCTAATATGTCTAACTTAGAATAATGATGTATTAATATATTTAGTTGCTCTGGCCAGATTGCTTTTAAGGTATATAAACAACTCATCACCGCTGACAATTCTATTCTACTTCTTTTCAAACAGCTATGGATTTCTGACGTAGATGTTAAAAATTGTTTATCAATCAATGTAGAAATATATGATGATGCAATGTTGCAAGTTATTTACCCGCTTTTATTTATCATACCAAATTCTATATTCTATACATCTGTTCCTGGTGCCCATTTAAGTTATTTGGAGCACAATTACGTGATAAAACAAATTGTGGGCATTGTAAGTGTGTTCCAGGATCCTTAAAACCTCCTATTTTTACCATCTGGACAGATGTCCGGAAAGTTATTACTAAGATTTTAATTTCATTCAATTTTATTATTTGTAAATCTTACTCCCTTGTTAATCCACTTGCTAATAGTGATAGGAGATTACTTGATTTTCTTGTCTCTTCAGCAATTAAGTCAATTACTACGATATGGAATGGCTCAAATTTGTTATCTGTTCATGCTTGGTGGGATTTGATAACTTATCTTAGACGCCGTCACTTTACCTCTAAGCATTCACCAATATTTCTCTCCACAAAGTGGACAACTCTTGACTTGTGTTGCTAAATTAAATGAATTATATTTGCAATTACTAATTAGATCACTTGACATCATAGCAGCCCTTTATACGTTTCCTGTTTATTATTTTAAATATGTTTAAACATTACTATGTACGTTTCTTACTGTAATGATTGTGTATCAATTTGTTATATATAATTGGTTATAGTTTTCTGTATTTTTTATGTTTCTAATTTCTTGTCAATATAATCAAGAAAATCTTTTGGACCATGAAACAATACAACCATTTAGCAGTGGCTTATAATCACTTAAAAGCTATGTAAAGTACGTACTATGAAGCAGTGTTAAGTGAGTACTCAATGTAAATGGTTTATCCCCCAGAGTAAAGCTGGAGTTGTTTTGTGCTCTATGTTGCGAGGTAAGGACATAAACTGAATCAGTAATGAGCCAATCTTTGCTATGCATTATCCACCAGGTACATGTGCTCTGCACACTAAACACCCATTAGAGAATGTTTAATCGAAATGCTCACAGGAAGAGGACCAACTTTTAATAATGGCCTTTGTTTAAAAATTCGGAAGCCTGTGATGGCAAAATGCAACCTTCATATTTTAAGTTGCCTCTTATCTTTTTTCAAGAATAGTATGTGTGCTTGTGTGTTTTAGCACTCAAATGCAGGTTTGATGGGCTCACTATATAACTATACCATGCATCATGAGTATGTATGCATGTGTGTGTGTGTGTGTGTGTGTGTGTATATATATATATATATATATATATATATATATATATATTCACTGAAAAAACCATAGGTTTCAGGCACGTTATAGTTAGGAATTAGCATTTAAACAACCTTAGAAATTCACTGAAAAAACCATAGGTTTCAGGGGCGTTATAGTTATCTGGACTTTTCACTCGTACAAAACCATTGAAATTCCCCCGTTATAGTTAGTTCAGCTAACTATAACTCGCGCGCCCGCAATATACTGCTGATGATGTCACATATTACATAACTCATGACATGGTCAGTGACATCACTCATGACATCACTGATGACATCTCAAATGACATCACTGATGACATCATCCAGTGAATGTGTGTTTTTCTGAAAATTACATATGTTTTATATATGTATATCTCAAGGTCGATGGAAGAATAAATGGGTATATAAGTGTCTAAATAGATAATTTGTTTTTGAAAAATTGATTGTATAACTGACTGATTAAGTGTATCTTAGTGAACACATGGCTTAGTGAGTAATGTTTAAATGTGTAAATATCTGTATCAGTCTCTCACTTTGTGTATAAGTGGCTGCATGGGTTGGTGAGTAGCTACATGACTGTCTATATAGGTTATTAGTTGGTTTTTTGAGTATCAGTATGAGTGTCTGAGTGTCTGTATGGTTCGGTGGGGGGTATTACGTAGTGCATAGGTGCATGAATGAGTGACTCACTGTTTGTATATGTTGAAGACAGCATGTGTGCAGGACTGTATGGGTGGATGAGTGTGTGCATGGGTGTGTTAGTGAGTGATAGACTGTCTCAATAGTGTCTTTATGAGTAACTACATATGTTTTAAACTAGTATATGTGACTATTGGTGTATATAAGTGAGTATATGTGAGTGTGAGAGATTGAAAGAGTTCCTGTATGAATAAGTATGTGTTTCTATAAGTGATTGTTTAAAAGACTAAGTATGTGTAAGTTTCTGTAGAAGTAAGTGTGGTGGTGTGTGTATAACTGTATATGCAAGTAAATGGATGTTTGATTCTTTATTAGCATGAGTGACTAGGTGTGTGAGTAACTCTGTGGATGAGTGGCGTTGTGTAACAGGATGTATAGGTGTGTGAGTACATATGATGAGTGAGTACATGTATGAGTGACTGTATAGGACTGTTGGTGAATGAGTGGATGTGTATGTGGATCTTAGAATTACTGAATAGGTTGTTGTAACTGGTATTGGTATGTCCATTGTTTTGAACGTTGCAGTTTCTATTTTTGAATGTGTGTATCAAAGGTTATATTAGGGGAAGAGGAGGTCTGCCACTCTATCACAAGGATGATGTCATCAGTGATGTCATTAGTGATGTCATTTGAGATGTCATCAGTGATGTCATGAGTGATGTCACTGACCATGTCATGAGTGATGTAATATGGGATGTCATCAGCAGTGCATTGCAGGCGCGCGAGTTATAGTTAGCTGAACTAACTATAACGGGGGAATTTCAATGGTTTTGTACGAGTGAAAAGTCCAGCTAACTATAACGCCCCTGAAACCTATGGTTTTTTCAGTGGATTTCTAAGGTTTTTTAAATGCTAATTCCTAACTATAACGTGCCTGAAACCTATGGTTTTTTCAGTGAATTTCAAAGGTTTTTTAAATGCTAATTTCTAACTATGCTTACAGAGATAGGACATGTGAAGAAAGAAGAAAAAACGCACAGAAAGAAAAAAAAGAAATGCAGAAAGAAGCAACAGAAGTCCTCAAAGATGAAGAAAAGTGCAGGAAGAAGGATAACGTGCAGAAAGAACAAACAGAAGAGCAGAAAGCAGCCTTGTTGCAAAATCATCCTGCATCCTCAACTTTTTCACACGGATACTGGTGGTAACTGAGTCTGACTAACCAGTCCTAGAGCCAGTGCTATGTTAAAAGACACTTAGAATACAGTGAAAACACCTACATACACTAGGGAACACTATGCGTTGGGGTCCCCCTGTGATCAGCATGACCTCCTCTGTAAGCCCCTAGTATATAATAGGGCAGGGGATTAAAAGTACCTCTTAAAACGCGCCACAGGGCGTGTTTGCACACGTCACCTCAGGCCCCGTCCCCTCACTTCCCCACTGTGTAAACACGCCCTGTGGCCATTTCAAGTTGGGAGATTAAGTCCCCTTGAATCCTGAGGGTCCCTAGGGTCCAACTAGACCACTAGGTACCTCCAGTAAGTGCCACAGAGCTGCGTTGCAGAGAGATGTAAAAAGGGGCACGGCCTAGACCACCTCTCTGCAACGCAGCGGAGTGGTGCTTACTGGAAGCACCTGGTGGGCTAGTTGGCCCCCAGGGTCCCTCAGGATTGAAGGGGAATTATTTCCCCAACTTAAAACGCGCCACAGGGCTTGTTTGCACACGTTAACTCAGGCCCCGTCCCCTCCCTTCACCACTGTGTAAACACGCCCTGTGGCTGTTTTTAGTTGGGAGATTAAGTTAATTTGAATCCTGAGGGTCCCTAGGGTCCAACTAGACCACTAGGTACCTCCAGTAAGCGCCACAGAGCTGCGTTGCAGAGAGATGTAAAAAGGGGCATGGCCTAGACCACCTCTCTGCAACTCAGCGGAGTGGTGCTTACTGGAAGCACCTGGTGGGCTAGTTGGCCCCCAGGGTCCCTCAGGATTGAAGGGGAATAATTTCCCCAACTTACAACGCGCCACAGGGCTTGTTTGCACACGTTAACTCAGGCCCCGTCCCCTCCCTTCACCACTGTGTAAACACGCCCTGTGGCCGTTTTTAGTTGGGAGATTAAGTTAATTTGAATCCTGAGGGTCCCTAGGGTCCAACTAGCCCACTAGGTACCTCCAGTATGCGCCACAGAGCTGCGTTGCAAAGAGGTGCAAAAAGTGGCACGGCCTGGACCACCTCTCTGCAACGCAGCTCAGTGGTGCTTACTGGAAGCACCTGGTGGGCTAGTTAGCCCCCAGGGGCCCTCAGGATTGAAGGGGAATTATTTCCCCAACTTAAAACGCGCCATAGGGCGTGTTTGCACACGTCACCTCAGGCCCCGTCCCCTTCCTTCCCCACTGTGTAAACATGCCCTGTGGCCATTTTTTAAGTTGGGAGATTAAGTCCCCTTGAATCCTGAGGATCCCTAGGGGCAAAATAGCCCACTAGGTACGTCCAGAAAGCGCCATTGCAGAGAGGTGTAAAAAGGGGCACGGCCTGCACCACCTCTCTGCAACGCAGAGCAGTGGCACTTACTGGAAGCACCTGGTGGGCTAGTTAGCCCCCAGGGGCCCTCAGGATTGAAAGGGAATTATTTCCCCAACTTAAAACGCGCCACAGGGCGTGTTTGCACACGTCACCTCAGGCCCCGTCCCCTCCCTTCACCACTGTGTAAACGCACCCTGTGGCTGTTCTAAGTTGAGAGATTAAGTCCCCTTGAATCCTAAGGGTCCCTAGGGTCAAACTAGCCCACTAGGTACCTCCAGTAAGCGCCACAGAGCTGCGTTGCATAGAGGTGTAAAAAGGGGCGTGGCCTCAGAACACCTGTCTGCAACGCGGCTCCCTGGCGCACACTGGAGATACCTGTTGGGCTAGTTGGCCCTCAGGGACCCTCAGTATTGAAGGGGAATTAATTCCCCAACTTACAACTGGCCATGGGGCGCGTTTGCAGAGTGCTGCAAGGAGGGGGCGTGGCCTCCAGCGCGATGCCGGTCTTTTATTGATTTAATTTTTTTAAGAAGGAGGGCTGTGTGGCCCCCCTTCTTTTTCTAATTTACTGGCCCTGGGGACCCCACCTCCCAGGGCCTGCACCCTAATTTTTTTTGTTGAAAAAAATAAATTTGGCCCTCCCAATGCCTTAATCGGCCCCAGGGACCCTAACCCCCGGGTCATGGCCTTTTTTTAATTTAAATTCTTTAGGAGGGGGCTGCGTTGCCCCCCTCCTCAGGCCACTTATGGCTCCGGGGACCCCATCCCCCGGGGCCGGCCTTTGTTTTTTATTATTTTAAAAATATATATATTTATAGAAACACCTAGGACATGCTGGACAAACCGTATGTACCTATCACCATGACGATTTGCGTGATATTCATTAAAAGGCGACTATGCATAGAATGAATCCACATGGAATGTATTTACACCGCTAGTGAAGCTCTGACGTGTCTGACGCCCTACTGTGCCTAATCCCGGCGCCCCCGCCGGTGGGTACTCTCCAAGTAGACACCCTTGTCGTTTATTTATACAAACATGGGTAGCTATTGACGGGCACATTTAATATACATGCACACCAAGCCAGGGGATTCAACAAAAATTCGACTAAACTATGCAAGAAACCCCCCTCACGGTTAATAAAAAACACATTCACCGCCGGATGTGTAATACTTTTATTTTACTCTCTGGAAAGGAGACGAACCTCACTTGAGTCACAGCGTGCTCCTGGCTGAGCCCAATGCTGTGTTACACCCACCAGTGCCCGCCGATTGCCTCACACCTCTGTGTTGTATTCCACCAGCTAGTGCGTATTCTATGACACTCTCTAGCCCATGTGCACTGTAACACCACCCCGTGAATATGTCATGCCACACTTGCCTTCGCACGGGTTTTATTGCCCCATCTAACGTGCCTTCGTCGATGTGTATGTTATAACGCACAGCGCTATGCCATACATATTACAATCTGGGATCCATATCTTTGTCACAGTGCATATGCAACGTTACACTCCCAAGCACATATTTTATATTACAACTTTAGAGACTAGTTATGTTACACAACACTGCCCTGTGCATATTACACTCCAAGGCGCATATTGCATAGCACGCGCTAGTGCCTGTGCTATCTCGCGCTCTCCAATGAATCTGTCATTGCGCACAATGTATTGCATATTATATTTAACGCCCTGGTTCATCTTATATCACACTTTTTGGTGCATAGTTTATACCATATACTACATCTAGTTTTCATTTTCAATCGTGCTCTCAGGACTATGTTCTATATAACACTGCGTCCCCCTACCCTTTTCACGGGCATTACATTTTGCGATGGGGGTGGAGGGTCAGGGGGTGTTTCTGCCAAGTGAGCCCGGAGTCACAGTCACAAACGTCCTCTTCTTCCTGAATAAAAGTGAGATTATGCTGCATACTTGTTCATATTTTAAGTAGTTCGCACAGACACACATTTTAAAAACAATAAAGTTCCTAATACCCACCTTCTCTGAACAGTTAGCTTGCTGCCCCATCCACCTCCTCCCTATCCTCTGTTGTCTGAATCCATGGACTAGCCTCCTCCCTCCTGCCATGCATGGTCTGATGTGCTGCCACTGCCCTCCATTTAGCATGATGTACCAGTCCACTCCTCCTGCCCTCCATTGCCCACTTCTATGGCCCATCATTGACCTCCTGCTTAGCCTCTGTGCTTAGCTTGCTGCCCCTATTCACCTTCCCCCTGCCCTCCGATGTCTTTGTGCATGCCCCTGCTCCATCCTTTTTGCCCACTATGTTCCATGGACCTGCCACTCCTATCTACTCTGAGTGATCTGTTGAGCTGCCACTCCCCTCCCAGCTGCCTAGCATTGTCAGATGACTGTAACCTGTCCCTGCCACCTCCACCCTGCCTGTCCACATGCCATGCCCCTATCCCCTTCCTCCTGTCCTCCATGGTCCATTTTACTGCCACACCCTTCTGCACTCCCTGATCTGTTGTGCTGCAACTGCTCCTCCTGCCTGCCCCGCGCGGTCTGTTGTGAGGCCCCTTCCCCTAAACTCTCTTGTCTGTGCCCAGGTCCTGACCCTCCCTTCTATCCTCCATGGTCCTTTGTGCATGCCCCTGCACCCTCCTTCTTGCCCATCATAGCCATTGTGCTGCCACTAACCCTCCTGCTTGCCATGCATGGTCTTCTGTGCTGCCATGGCCCCTCCCACCTTCCCTGTGTGGTCAGCTAGCTGCCCCTGACCCCCTCCCACCTTCCCTCCATGGTCTGTGTGTATGCCACCGGAGTCTCATTGTTGCTCTCCATGGTGTGTCTTGTTTCTAGTGTCCATCCTGCCTGACCTCCATGGTCATCTTGCTGCTCCTGCCCTGCCACCTTGCCCCCAGCCCTCTGTTTCCATGTGCAGACCCCCTATTCCCTCCCTCCTGGCTTGTCTGTTCCATTGTAATGCCACTGATCTGTCCCTCCTGCCCTTTATGGTCTGTTATGCTGCAGCTTTCTCTCCTGTCTGTCCATTATGGTCAGCTGGCTACCATTGCCTCTTTCCCATCTGTTCTCTGTTGACCATGTGCATGGTCCTGTCCCCTCCCTATTGCTTTCTATGGATTGTTGTGCTGCACTCTCGTCCCACATGTGCTGTGTGGTGTATTGTGCTGCTGCAAACCCTGATGCCTGCCCTGTAGGGTCAGTTTGGTGCACCTCTCCATGTCCCTCCTGTCCTCTGTTATCCGAGTCCATGTCCCTACCCCAATTCCTCCTGCCTACCATGATTCAATGTACCATACTTGCGAACATTTTGAACTTGGTAAGAGGGAGATTTTGATAAAAAAACTGGGGTATTGATTTTCCCCTTTGAGTTTCATTGAAAAAGAGGAGATTGTAGACAGGAGACAGATCAAATAAAGCCCATTTGAGCTTAAAAACATTGGACGTTTCCTGGCTGAAACGGGTCTGTTGGCATGTATGGTTGTACTACCACTGCCTCTTCCTTCTGCCCACAATGGTCTATTATATTGCCACAGCCTCTCTTGCCAGTCCTGTATTGTTGGTTTGTTGCCCCTGCCCCCCTTTCCACTGCCCTCCATAGTCTGTTGTGCTGCCACTGCCCTTCCTGCCTGCCCAGTGTGGTCAAATTGTTGCCTCTGCACTCTCCTACCTGCCTTCAATTTTCAGAGTCCATGCCCCTGGCCTCTGCCTCTCAACAGTATCCCAATGAACAACTAGATTGCTAACATTCTATATTTATTACAAAAGTGTGGAACGCCTGACGTCATCTTGATGTAATCAAAACTGTAATACCTAGAGTATTTCCTTTAGAAATTACATATATGAGAGGGTCTTATTTGCATCAAAAATATGGTTAGTGCTCTAAAAAACTAAAATGAGGACATATTTTCTGAGTTTTCAAATAGCGACAAAGAACTTTTAAATTATTTGTAATCTTTATGTTTTTTTATCCAGTTGACCACTTGATTAAATGTTGCACCTTGGCGAGAGGATGTGGTGTTACTTCCAGAGCTGCAGACTTTGCAACTGGGGAACCAGGTTGGAGTTTCTGCTTCAGCTCAACATTCTGTGATTGTGGTCAAATCACTTAATCTCCCCATGTCTACAACCAAAATGAATTTGATCTTGTGTGATGTAACCAATGCTCATGTAAAGCATTCCAATACCTGACAAGTCTGCACTATATAAAACTGCAAGTACACAAAAAATAAGTGTTTTGCACACTTCTGTCATTGGGCTACATCTGGGCTACATCTGGGTGATATTTGTGCTGCATTCAGGCTCTTTTGTGTCTGGTGGCCATCTTGGGAGATTTATTTGTTATGAAGTTTCCTAATTTCCTCATGTACTGCAGTCTCCTCAGTAGGAAATGCTTTCAGTTTTTTACTTTGATTCCATCAAGAAGGTATTCAGATATGTCACACATTTGCTATAAATTCTGAATGTTAGCACTCTAGTTGCTCATTAGATCACTGTAGTAAGGCTACTGCTCACCACGGAAGTCTGCTGCTGGTATTAAAAGTGCATGTTTCAGTCTGCATATCAGAATTTTTTAATGAAATAGAAGAGGATTTGAGAAGTCACTCAAAATGTGCCCTAATTTTTCTTTCTTCAGCACTAATCATAATTTCTATGGCAAAATGAACCCCCTCATTGTGTTCCTTTTTAAAGTAAATGTTTTAAGTGTTACCAGTTTATTCCAATCAAGATGGCTTCAGGTGTGCCATACTTTTGTCATAAGTAAGACAGTAAGCGCTCTAGTTGTTCTTAAGAACACTCTGGGACATTCTGTCATTAGGCTATACTTGGGCTACACCTGGGTGATATTTGGGCTACATTTGGGCTCTTTTGTCTCTGGTGGCCATCTTGGGAGATTTATTTGTTATGAAGTTTCCTAATTTCCTCATTTACTGCAGTCTCCTCAGTAGGAAATACTTTCAGTTTTTTACTTGGTTCCATCAAGAAGGCATTCAGATATGTCACACATTTGCCATAAATTCTGAATGTTAGCACTCTAGTTGCTCATTAGGTCACTGTAGTAAAGCTACTGCTCACCAGGGAAGTCTGCTGCTGGTATTGAAAGTGTATGTTTCAGTCTGTATGTCAGAATTTTTTAATGAAATAGAAGAGGATTTGAGAAGTCACTCAAAATGTGCCCTAATTTTTCTTTCTGCAGCACTAATCATACTTTCTATGGCAAAATGAACCCCCTCATTTTGTTCCTTTTTAAATTAAATGTTTTAAGAATTACCACTTTATTCCAACCAAGATGGCTTCAGGTGTGCCATACGTTTGTCATAAGTAGGACTGTTAGCACTCTAGTTGTTCTTTAGAACACTCTGGGAAGCTGCAGTAGAACACAAAGGAATCAACTGACAGTCTCTGCCCTTGTTGGATGTACATGTTTTACTGAGAATGTCAGACTTCATTCTCACATGACTGAGAAAGATAATGTGAATTTACAGAAAATATGCTCTCAGTTAGCTTATAGATCACCTTCCAAACCTCTGTGGGAAAAGCATGAGAAAATAGTTTTCTCTCAAACATGATTCATGATATCACAGCAGAAGGCTTTGTCACATGGTAAAATCACCTTAGAACACACCACAATTCCTAAAATGAGTATGGTACCATCAACAAATGATTTATAATGTAACTAAAGTCTTAAAATGTTCTATTAACTGCAATGCTTTTTAATGAGGTGCTATCATGTATATTGGTCCCAAGATGGCTGCCAACACTTCTTGGATGAAGTGCTGACAGCCAATCAGATCTCACGATGAGATGTGTGGTTAGGCTCCGCCCAGATATATATGTGATTTTACTTTTAATTTTCTCAGGAACTACTGAACGGATTTACACCATTTAAGCAAAAGGCACATGCCTGACCTGAGGGCTACCTCTTTGCCAAATTTCAAGTAATTCTGTTCAGCCATTCGGGCTGTACCTTCGACTAAAGGTTCTATGGGAAAATGCATGGGGAAAACGCTTTTTGGGACCCCCCTTTTTTCTCAGCCCCCGCTTGACGAATCACCCCGAGACTTTCAGGGTAGGAGCTGAGCGGATCGCCCCATTAGTTTTGAAACTTTCACGAAGATAAGTCAACCGGCGCCAAAGTTATTCAAAATAGAATTTTCAGATTTCCTATGGGAACTCGGTCCTAACTTTAACTATCTACTGGGGCCCGCCAGTAGATAATATATATCTATGCAATATTTATATCTTCCTATTAAGAAAAAACATTCCATCCTTCCCATTCCTCCCCTTGTCTAGTCCCCAATGTCTCTGACTAATATGAACTCCCAAACATCCTTATGAAAATGTCACTACCTTTTCAAACCCATTCTTATTATTCTATCCATTTTCTACTAAACATGCTTGAAATCAAAAGCACAAACCTAACACAACCAATACGCAAGAAAAACCAAAACCAAAAATGTTTATTTACTAATCTACAATCTACTATTCTTGGGTTCCGAAGTAGTGTGCTATTTGCCGCAAAGGCGCTTCAATGCTTTGTCAGGGGTCATTAGTGATATATAAATACATTTACAATTACAATTCATCTTTTCGTGCAATATATCCCCCTTCTTGTGCTCAACGGCTCTGTATATATCAGTACAAAACACTGTTAGAGCACTCCAGTTCTCCATACAGACATTGCAACTCTACATCTATGTGTTCTAAGCCAGTTTTAGAGTATTCTGACATTTTCTATCTCATTTCTTACTAAACATGTATATGAACATTCAGCTTTTACATTCTGTGCATTCTGATTGACATCGCACCCTTGCCAGCTTTGGTGAATGTCCTGCGTTATTTCTGTTCTTTAGGAAAGCCTTTTAACCTTGCTTCAGGACATTTCACTTCTATATCTGTGCATTTTAACCAGGTGCATTTTTGGGTGCCTTTTAACAAGGTATCTGTGCACGCTTCCCATTAGTTTCTCCATACTAACTCTGAAATAGTGCTTTCTAACCGAGACTGTTATATGCTAAACCTGTATTTTGACAGTCTGGGCGTGTACTACAAGGTTAAAATCCTTTTTTAAGGGCCTTAGTATGGACTGCCAAACTCATGTTGGATGTGCTGCTACCACCGCAATGGTGGTCTGACCACCCTATTACAAGTAAGGCGGTCAGACCACCATGGGACTGCTACTGTTGCCAGGGATCCACAATCTTGCAGGGGTCTTGCAGGGGTCTTGAGGCCACAATATGCTTGGCAGGCTGCTGCGGCCCTGCCAAGAACATTATGAGTTTCCTTCCTCCCTCACTTTTCACGGATGTGAGCCAGCCATGAAATGTTTGGTGGTGAGGAAGCAGACCTTGTGCCTCTTGGCCTAGCCATGCATGGAGGGGGCACATGGTGTGCCCTCCAGTTCCTGTATGCTCAGACGTGGGTCCAGTGGTTAATTTGTAAAATAAAAAGTACCGGGGCTCTCATCAGGAGGCAGCGCTAACAGGAGAAATGTGCTGGGGAAAACTGCCTCCTGACTAGAGCCCCGGCACTTATTATTCTAGAGGGGACTTGGCTTAATGGCTACAGCTGCTGATTTCGGAGGTGGGGAACCCGGTTCGAACTCAGTGTGGCCAAACATCCTGTGAAACTGTGGAAAATCAGCTGCCTTCCTAATGAGTGTGTCCTTAACTGGTGCTATAAGCTCCGGTGCTGAGGATTAGGTGCCGGTGCGGAATCTCTCCTCGAGAGGCGTCAATTGTAACGATGCCAACTTATATACCTCACCAATCTTTGACGCTCATCTTATCGGATACCTACAGAGAAAATTCTCAATAAACGCTCACTTCTGAATTATTTTTGCCCTGATGAAGTTCCTTTAAAGGGAACGAAACGCGTTGGCTGTTGCTTTTATGTCATATGAAGAAGAATAAAATATTACGGTGAACTGATTCGTTCTCATGTAACTGTGACTTCATACCTGGTGCCACCTCCACTTCTCCTCGAATTCATTAGTCTGATTTAAGCATGAATTGAAGCATTCTGTTTTTTTTAATAGTATCTAAACCTGTTCTTTCACTGGAAAATGTATCACTCCATTGTAACATTTTTCAGTGCATTCTAATTTCTACATTAGAGCATCCTTGAATTGATTCAGAGCATTTTCGGCATGCAGTGGTGCATTCAGCTACTCATATTGTGTATTCTATCTTTACATCTCTTCGTTATAGTCCTCCGTTGATACATACAAGCTCTGCTATACCCTGTATTAGAAGAAGCATACTTCCAATCGGAATGTTCTAGTCAGACATTGGTGCATTCCGATCTTAATTTCCCATATTCTATCCTTGTATCTGTGCATTAAAATCCTGTATTGGAGCAATTCAGCCATGCATTAGAGAATGCATACCCTGAATTACGTCCTTCTCATAATGCATTGTTGAATTCTGACACTAAATAGGTTATTCTATCCTTTTATTCCTGCATGTTAGTCCTCTATTAGGCCTTTGCTCTGCATTACAGTGTTCATATTTTGAAATGGTACATTCTATCCACGTATGGGTGCATTCGATCCTCGTGTTCTTGAATTATAACATACTTTCACTGAACAAGAGCCTTTTATCCATGCATGTATATGTTATAATTCTTAAATAGTATAGTCTACCACTGTATCTGCATTATAGCTCTGTATTGGTGTGTTATATTCTCGAATACCTGCATTAGGTCACTTTTACCCTTAATCAGAACATTCGAGACATGAACTGGTGTATTATGGTCCATATTTAGAGTGACCCACCCTTCTGTCACTGCATTATAGCCCCATATTTGTGCATTTCGAAAATGATTTCGTTCTAAGCCTACTTCACATTATTGTGCCGAAGTGTGCTCTGATCGATTTTGCTCTAATAAACCCTGCATCTGAGCTGTTCAATTTGTCAATAAGAAGTGCATCTAGGCATTTCAACTCTACACATGAAACTGTGCCTCATCATTTGTTACCCTGTAATAGGCACAGTATTTCACCTGGAATTTGAAAGTATGGAATTTGGGTGCTTGGCCTTCAAAACAATCCAGCATAATCTGCCATTCCCCAAAAAGTAAGCTTGATACAGAAAAGAGAGAAAAGAGAAAAGCAGGAAAAAAACGAAATTCAGCTTATTGGATAATTTTTTAGGTTGCACTTATTGGTGAGAAAGTTCAGAATGATAAATGTCTTACATTTCATCCTACCAATCATACATGTGTGAGACAACTTTTGTAATTTCCCTCTATTTTATTTGCATGGAGATATTCATCTTTTACTGGTTATTGCTGGCACATCTTCCTTTCATACAACGAACCATCTCAATGCAGAAGTCGGAATTCTGTAGCAACGCCAAGTCTACTGCGAACAGTGTAGCCAGACAAGCAATGAAGTAGATGAACCTAAACAGCAGAACTGAAAATTCATTTGTGCTGCAACTTTCTGTTTAGCCATTTTGTTAGGGTGCTTGGCGGGTGACCAGAATTTCAAGTGTAAAACTCTAGACTTTTTTTGGTTTTCTCCTACTATTGTCCCAATTTAGTACCGACATCTAGGTCCCATAAACATACCCACTGGCACCATGGTGCATACGTATTTCGCATCCATCCTTTGCTTACTACTGTGTCAAATCAATCAATCAGGGATTTGTAGAGGGCATTGCTAACCTGTAAGGGTCTCAAGGAGCTGTGGGGAGCGAGGGGTAATTCAGGCAGCTCCGGTCATCCGAAGAGCCAGGTCTTGAGGCTCATCCTGAATGTTTGCAGAGTGGGACTTCGTCTGATGCTGAGGGAGGGTTCGTTCCAGGTCCTGGCCGCGATGTGGGAGAAGGATTTGCCTCCTATTCTGGCTAGGTGGATGTGGGGGACTTCGGCCAAGGCTAGGTCAGCGAATCAGAGGTTTCTCTTGGGGGCGTAGAAGGAGATTCTTTTGTTGAGGTATTGGGGACCGGTGTTGTGGAGGGCTTTGTAGGCGTGTGTGAGCAGCTTGAAGGTCACTCTTTTTTTGATGGGGAGCCAGTGGAGGTCTCATAGGTCCCGGGTTATGTGGTCGTGTCGTGGGATGCTGAGGACGAGTCTGGCTGAGGCATTCAGGATGGTCTGGATTTTGTAAAGTAGAGATTTGTTGATTCCGGTGTAGAGGGTGTTCCCACATTCCAGCCTGCTGGTGATGAATGCATGGGTGACAATCTACCTGAACTTGGGGGGATCCATTTGAAGCTCTTACGGAGTATGCGGAGGGTGGCGAAGCATGTGGAAGATACGGAGGATTGTGTAATAATGTAACTTTTCTGGATTGCTGCCTATGCGTTCAAGCTTTAACGATAGGTGGGTTCCTCCACCCTAAACAGCACTACAACTGATAAACCATTTTACATCAGTACAAGTGCATTGACCTATAGGGATATGTATTGCGTACCAGGTGTCTAGTGCCCTTGGAGGGCAAAGAATAATGGGTAGAGCCAAAGGCACTGCCTCCCTAACTGGGACAGATCTAGTTGTTGATCAGGTAATACTGTGTCTGATATGCCACTGGCTCTCCGCCCAGTTTAGGCACCCTTAAAAAGACACTAACTAGTGACTTCTAGAGATGCCCACAAAACAAGCAGCAAGCCAGTCTGCCTCTGCGTTGTGCTAACCCCAAATGACACTTGTGATATTCACTAAGAAACATTATTTTAGAAAAATGCCCAGCCTTAGACCTGTCAGACTTCGGGTGTTCTACCCCCAAACATTTTGCTGAATTTGCTTTTGTTAGGCTTTGGACTTACCACTGCTAACAAGTGCTAAAGTGCTTGTGATCTCTCCTTTCAACATGGGGAAATTGCCTTACATCCAATTAGCATGTTTAATTTACCTGTAAGTCCCTAGTAAAATTGTACTTCATGTAGTCCAGGTCTGCAAATTAAATGCTACTAATGAGCCTGCAGCACTGAATGTGCCACCCACTGAAGTAGCTCTTTAAAAAAGTTGCAGTCCTGTCAGTGCAGCCTGTGTGCGCAATTGTAAACTGTTGCTTCGACCTGGAAAAATAAACATTCTGTCGAGGCCTAAACCTTTTTTTAAATATATACATAAGTTACCACTAGGGTAGGCCCTAAACAGCCCATAGGTCAGGGTGCAGTGTATTTAAACAGGTGGACATGTACTTTTTGCATGTCCTGCTAGTAAAAACTCTTAAATTCGTTTTTCATTACTACATGAGTTGCCCCCCCACCCCCACCCATCCCATAGAAAACGTTGGTTTACCACCTTATTGTATTTGATAAGTGATAGCTTCCAATTGGAAGAAAGTAGTACATTTGGGTTTGGTCTCTAAAGAATTCGAATTTAAAATTTTTAAACCCTCTTTAATGATAATGGTGGATTTTAAGTCACATTCCGAAAATGCCACTTTTAGAAAGGGCTAAAAGTGATATCCAGTTAGATACTACAAAACCCAGCATTCATTGTTTGGCAGCCTCCCAAACTGCGGGCCCTGAACAGGAAGTCCGCTTTACCGCTGAATAACTAAGCTCAACGGATTCTGTTCTGTTTGGCAGATGGTGGCCTAGAAGATTAAAGGATGGTCCCTTGAGAAATATACGTGAGTTTTCAGGCTTGTTACAATGTATTCAGTTTTATAAAAAAGAAGCCAAGCCAAATATGACTAATTTTGTAAATACTTTCACAGCGCGTACAATGATTGTACACACACCGCGCTTGAAAATCTCTCAGCCTTCCGGTTTGGATAATTATACATTGTCACTGGGAGTGGGTTACACAAGGCGCACAAGTCGCTGTTAAGTAAGTCTCAAGTTCGATATTAAAAATGAACTTGCAACATGGAGCTGATTCCTTAGTAATCCTAACCTTTCTTACAGAGTAAAATAAACGCTTACGGTTCTGCTGGCACAGAGAAAAGTTTCTACAGTGCAGCACTGATTAAAGAAAGGATTGCAACAGACGTCTCAGCACTTTTGCCTTTTAAGTAAGTGCTATTTGTTGTAGATATATCAAGTTAACCCCTAAAACACACGTAAGGGTAGTGATCAAGTGTTGTTGCTTTTTCAGACAACAAAAACCTGCCTCATGCAATAATCTTCTAGCTCTGTTTACATTAACAGGAGCCACAAGCAAGTCAGAACCAAGTACTCGAATGCTACATTTGTTTTGTTTTCTCTAAAACAATTTGACTTTTAACCTTGTATTGCCTATTCATGTTTCAGGCCTTTTTGGTCATCAACATGTGTAAATTGGGCTTTCAACAATTTTGAAGAGATTACTAGAAGGAATAACAGGTACATATCTCCTAGCAGTTGCATAACAGCCTTTATTTTTTATTGAAATCCATACAACAAACATTTTAGTATCCATAAATACATCCATAGTAATTCATTAAATGCGATAATATTAACACAGAGTTAATAAATAGCACAAATTTACCAAGAGGGAATAAATCTTAAAATCCAGAAAGATAAGCAGCATAAACTTTTAAATTATTATATGAAGGACAAAGAACACAGTATCAACTTCCAATGGTAAATAAAAACTGAAAACTGAATAAAGGATTAACCCCTTTGATGCTCATGACGGAACGGTTCCGTCATGAGCATCGGTTGGGCTGTGCTCATGACGGAACCGCTCCGTCATGAGCACAGCCCCCGGGGGAAGCGCTGGCGCTCCCCCCCCTGGGGCATCGATCGTGCCCCCACAGAGGGGGGTGGCAGCGGAAGATCTTCCGCTGCCACCCCCGAGCCCCCCCACGCTTCCCCATGACGTCAGCGCGCACAGCGCGCGCCGGCGTCATCAGGAAGCGCTGGGATGCCTGGAAGCCATTTGTTTCCATGCGTCCCAGGGAGGAGACGGTGAGTTTTGTGCTCCGGTGGGGCTGCGGGGGGGATTTTCAAAGTATTGAGGCATCGGGGGAGAGGAAAGAGTATTTCCTCTCCCCTGATGTCGCAATACAGGACATTCCTGCTCCACGATCGCGCACAGCGTCGCGATCGTGGAGCAGGGATGCCCCACTAGACACCAGGGATGTGTGTTTCCGTATTTGGGGAGCGACCCCTTGGGCAAGGGTCGCTTCCATTGCCCCCATAATAATTGGAAGTCTTTTCTGCCCCCTCTGGGGGCAGATCGGTTTATTTTTTCGCCGTTTCTGCTCCCAGGGGGGACAGAAAAGCCCACTGGACACCAGGGATATAAATATTATTGTAGGAAGCGATCCCTTGGGCAAGGGTCGCTTCCTTGGGCCCCTAATTTTTTTGAAGACTTTTCTGCCCCCTCTGGGGGCAGATCGGTTTAATTTTTTTGCCGTTTCCGCTCCCAGGGGGGGGCAGAAAAGCCCACTAGACACCAGGGATCTGTTTGTTATTGTAGGAAGTGACCCCTTGGGCAAGGGTCGCTTCGTGGGCCCCCAATGTTTTTTTTTTTTGAAACCGTTTATTGCAGTTTATAGAAGTTACAGGTATGGGCCTACAACCACCCGGCCGGCCGCTAGAGCATCAAAAGCATATTACATACATACAGCAAAAAATTTTCTCAGCGGTGCACAGTAGGAAAACAGGAGTGATCAATGGTGCAGGTCTCCAAGCTCCATGCCCACAGTACGGTTCCATTTTCTTAATACAAAACAACATAAACAAACCACAACCGCAAGGCAACCCTCGATCCAAAGTGACAATACGTGCTCCATAAGTGGGGGATCCACACCAGCAGCAAAATTCTGAGGAGGGGGACGGGAGTAGATCAGGGACTGGGGGACCGCGCGCCCGCGGCCAAGGGAGGGGCGCCATCTAGGGAGACGGAGCCGGCGAGACCGCCGGTAGCAGCGGCGGCTCACAAATACCCCCGCGGTAGGCGTTCCAGGGGCCCCAGAGTTTCATCCACGCCCCAGGCTTACCCCTCGCCACATACACCACCTTTTCACGAAACATACACCAATCCATATGCTCTTTCCAGGCCGACACCGCAGGGGGCCTCTGGGATCCCCACAATTGGGCAATATCACGCTTGGCTATCATGTATCCCAGAGTCACCCACCGCGCCTGCGGGACCGAGTAGTCATTTGGTTCCCAGACATTCAGCAAGCATCTCCTCGCTTCAGGCAGCAGCGTGACACGCGTAACCATTCGTAGAACCTCATGCACACCACGCCAGAATCGCTCCACCTTCGGGCACTCCCACAGTATATGCATGAAAGTCGCCAACGCACCACAGCCACGCTTACACATTCCATCACCGGCAAAACCCATACGTAAAAGCCTTGGCCCCGTCACGTAGACCCGGTGAAGGATCTTGAGCTGGACGAAACGAAGGCGAGCCGGGATGGCCACCTCTTTCGGAGAGGCCACCGCGGAAATCCAATCCTCGTCGTCCAGCTCCAGCCCGTCGGCAACCCAAGCCTCGCGGAGACTAGTCAGCAGACACGATCTATCGTTAATCAATTTTTTGTATATGAGGGAGATCGTGCTGTCAGGGACATGGCCATCTAGCACTCTGTCCTCCAGGGGGGAAGACTCCGGAATGGATGCAACATCCGGGAAGACGGAGCCCAGCGCATGGCGGACCTGTAGGTACCGAAAGTACTCACTGCCCTGCAGCTGAAACTCCGCCTGCAGCGTCTCAAAAGTTTTGAATCCCCCCCTCGTCCAGAGATCTCCCACCGTGCTGATTCCGATCGTGTCCCACTTCTCGAAACCCTTCGACGTCCACAGGGAGCCCAACCTCTCAGATGCATACAGCGGAGACGCTCGGGTCAAACGGTCCTTCCACCCCATAGCTGCATTAGCCGCGTGCCAGACACGCACCATGACACGCGTCGGTCCCGTCAAACGGGAGTCGGGCGCGCCAGAGTAGAACGCTCGATTATAATCGCCACCGGGCAGAAGCGTCCTGTCCATCTCGAATGCCGGGTTCAAGGCGGGCCCGTAAAGGCCATGATTAATTGCAGCTAGTTGGGAGGCCCAGTAATACCGTCTGATGTCCGGGAGGGCGACCCCTCCGTCGTACCACGGGAGCGTCAATTTAGCCAGAGCAATATGCGGCCTCCCGTCCCAGAACAGGCGCCGCTGGAGGCCCTCCACCTCGCGAAAGTAGCGTGCCGGGACCAAGTCCATGGTATTCTGGAGGGCGTAGAGGAAGCGCGGCAGGGACATCATTTTAAATAAGGCCGCTCGGCCGAGCGGCGAGAGCGGCAGACGCCGCCAGCGCACCACGTCCTCCCTCAGACGCTGGAGGGGGGGCAGCAAGTTCCGCTCATAGCGGGCCTCCGGGTCAAGAGTGATATATATACCCAGGTACCGGAAACCCTGGGAGGCAATCTGGATCGGACAGTCCCGTGGCAGGACCGGGGCCTCCCCGGAGAGCACATAGACACAGGATTTCGCCCAGTTGATGACCAGGCCTGAGTTGCGACCGAAGGAGCGCAAAACATCAACCAGGACGATCAGTGACTTGCGCGGGGAGGCGAGGTACAAAAGGATATCGTCAGCATAGAGAGACACGCGGTCCTCATGCTCGGGGGTCCAGCGGAGACCACGGATAGAAGGGTGCCACCGCAGCCACTCCGCCAGGGGCTCCATGGCCAGGGCGAACAGGAGAGGCGACAGGGGACAACCCTGTCGCGTGCCCCGCCCCAGCGCGAATGGGGCAGATACTCGCCCATTCACCACCACCTGCGCCAACGGGCCCGAATATAGCAATTTGACCCAGCTGACGAAACCCGGGCCGAACCCAAACTTCGCCAGCATCGCCCAAATATATGGCCATTCGAGCGTATCAAACGCCATGGTGGCGTCCAAGGACGCCAAGATGGCCGGCTCCCGCACAAATGGGACACGCGCGAGCACCCCGTGCAAGCGCCGCAGATTAAGCGCCGTGTTGCGATGTGGTATAAAGCCCGATTGGTCTTGGTGGACCAAATCGCCCACCACGCCAACCAACCGGTTGGCCAACACCTTGGCGAGGATTTTGGGCTCCGCGTTCAAAAGCGAAATCGGCCTATAGGATGTGACCCGTTCACGGGGCTTCCCCTCCTTGCGGATCACCACAATTGTAGCCAGACGCTGGTCCGGCGGGAGGGAGCCCCGCGAGTGGGCCGCCAGGAACATCGCGCGCAGGTGGGGCGCCAACACATCCGGGCGCAACTTGTATAGCTCAATGGGAATACCATTGGGGCCCATGGCCTTGCCGGATGCAACCGAGCGAATAGCCGAAGCAATTTCGTCCGAGGTGGGAGGGGCGTCCAGCGAATCCCTGTCCTCCACCGTAAGGGAGGGCAGTGCGATGTCCCGAAGCAAGACATGGGAATCTTCCTCCGAGCAGGGAGAAACCGGGGAGTAGACTTCGCGGAAATAATCCGCGAAGCAGGAGACAATGGCTTCCGGCTCAGTGACGCACACACCATCCACGCTCTCAATCAAAGGCACCACGCGGCTCGCTCTCTCCCTCTTGTCCAACCACGCAATCAATTTGCCAGCCTTGTCACCCACATCATACAATCGCCCCTGCTGCTCTCTACTGAGGCCCCTGGCCGCCTCCGTGACGAGGGCCCGATAGGCCGCCTGCTTTAAATGCAAGACATGCAACTTGGCGTCTGATACCCCGCTCCCCAGGTCACCCTCCAGTTCTGCAATCTCGGCCTCAACCCGGGTCACCTCCTCCCGCTCGCGCCGCCGGGCATTGGAAATGAAGGAGAGGGCCTCCCCTCTAAGAACCACCTTGAAAGCCTCCCACAGGGAGACGGCAGACGGGACCGACCCCACATTCTCATCGAAATAGCGCTGTAAGGATTTGATCAAGTCGGCACGAATGGTGGGGTCGCGCAAATACCATGCATTGATCGGGGCCACCCTGCCATCCCCCCTCGGGAAGACATCGAAATGTAACAACAATGGGGAGTGGTCTGAGATACCCCGCGCCAAATGGCGCACCTCCCCCACCCTCCCTGCATGGGCCGCCGGGACAAGGATGTAATCAAGCCGCGAGAGGCTACCATGGGCCCCCGAGTGGAAGGTGTACTGTTGCAACGCGGGATGCTTTAAGCGCCAGCAATCCACCAGGCCCAGCGTGTCTAAAAGGCCGGGCAGCCACGCCTGTGCCCGGGGGAGGTCCCTAGGGGGATGGCGATCCATAGACCCAGAGGCAACCGCGTTAAAGTCCCCTCCAACCACCAACAGGCCACCCGGAAGGTCCAGAAGGAGGCGCCCCAGGTCCGCAAATGTAGTGGCTTGTAACCCAGGCGGGACGTACACTGATATAAAAATAAACACTCTACCCTCCATTCGTCCCACCAGAACAGTGTAACGTCCCCTCTCATCATGGCGCACCTCGTCAATCTCCAACGGGAGCGAGTTCTTGACCATAATACCCACCCCCCGCGAGCCCGAAGTGAAGCTGGAGTGGGCCGCCAAACGATATCCCCGCCGATTCATTGCATGAAAGGTGTTACCTATAAGGTGTGTCTCCTGCAGGAAGACAACATCTGGTGAAATACGTTTTAAATACTGCAGGACCACACCACGTTTAATCCTATCCCCCAGGCCGTTAACATTCCATGACAACACAATCAAATCCCTACCCCCCATGATACGTCAAGACAATCGGTCGCCCCCCACCGAGCATCTGAAAAACAACAAAACAGTTGCGGGTTTGCCTTGCGGTGTTAACAAACAACACACCCCCCCCACCCCCCGGTCCCAACAGAACTCCCCCCTCCCTGCACCCCTGCATGAGCCCAGACAGCCCCCCCAAAGTGCAGTGTGCCTGTCGCCCCATAGCTAAGTACTAACTAGTCCCCCAGAGGAGGAGGGAAGCCCCCAGCAGACCCCACCCGACCTCCATGGGAGGGGAACATACGAAAGCAATGTATGGTAAAGGAGTAATATCCCGAGCAAGGCCTATACAGTCACCCCTCAATTCTGATCCGGCGGGCCCTCCCCGCCAGCCGCGCCCCCCCCACCCCGATCTCCAGGCAAAGTATCTAACCAGTCCCCAGCCGCCTCGGGCCGGTCGAAGAAGTGCGTACGGCCATCCACCTCCACCCTCAGCTTAGCCGGAAAGAGCATTGAGTACTTGAGGTTTAGGTCCCTTAGGCGACGTTTAATACCAAGAAAGCTCTGTCGCTGCTTCTGGACCGCCGGAGTAAAGTCTGGGTAGAAGTGTACATCCATGTTGTCCAGCCTGACCGGTCCCTGTTGCCTGGAGGTCTGGAGGATGGCGTCTCTGTCCCGGAAATTAAAAATCCGGGCAATAATAGGCCGCGGCGGGGCACCGGTCTTAGGGCGGCCCCCAGGGACCCGGTGGGCACGCTCCACCGCAAAAAGCTTACTCAGCCCCCGGGGCTGGAGATGGGTCAGGATCAATTCTTCCACAAAGAGATCTGCCGCCTCCGCCTCTCGGCCCTCCGGCACACCAATAATGCGAACATTGTTCCTCCGGGCCCGACCCTCGGAATCCTCCAGTCGCCGGTCCATCAGGGCGCTCGCCTGGCCAAGCCGGCGCACCTCCTTCTGGAGGGCCACCACGTCCGTCGTGAGGCTCGTTGTGGTGTGGGCCAGGGAGTCAACTCGGTCGTTCGTTTTTGACAAGTCTGCCCTCACAAGGCCCACATCCACCAGGACCGAGTCAATTTTTTGCGCCAAGGTATCGAAACGCTGGTCCACCGAGGCCTTCATCTCTGCGATGGCGCCCATGACGTCCCGGAGGGTCAGATCCACCGGTTGGGCAGGTGCCTCCGTCGGGCCCACCAGGGACGACCGCGCTGTCTCCGGAGAACCCTTCTGGAGCGTATAGCGATCCATACTATTGGCCTGGTGCGCCGTGCCACGGCGGGTTGTCTTCATCTTCGCCCGGTCGCCATCTTGTTTGGTGGACATGTTGGCCCTTACGCCGTCGTGCCAAGATCTCCAAACGGGCCGCCACACCAAATCACGGGTGTCAGGGGGGGGGACGGGGGCGACCACCGGGCAGCGGGGCAACCCACCGCCGGTGGGTCAGCCGGGCACCTGGACAAGGCAACACCACCGCACCCCGCTCCGCAGCCCGACCCCGCCTGAGGCAAGGAGGGCGCAAAAGCGAAAGTGAAAGTGCGGGGTATGCGAGTCGCTCAGCCCCGCTCGCCGTTGTTATTCACTTCGTCCCCGGATCGCCCCACTACTCCAATCCGGGGGGCCGGCGAGGAGAAGGCCGCAACCTTCAATCGACGCTCCCACCGGTGTTCGGGGTCCGATTCGAGCCCAAAGAACGGGCGGCGCCTCAGCTCGGGTTCACCGACACAGTCCCCTCAACAAGGACAGGATATTGCCAGGATTAATTCAGGAGGTCGCGGAGGTCCTCGGGAGCCTCGCACCTACGCGGCCATCTTGGTTGCGCGCTAGGCTCCTCCTCCCCCCCCCCAATGTTTTTTGAAGACTTTTCTGCCGCCTCTGGGGGCAGATCGGTTTAATTTTTTTGCCGTTTCTGCTCCCAAGGGGGGCAGAAAAGCCCACTAGACCCCTCACTTCCAGGGTGCAATTTTTTATAATATGTATTTGGCTCACCCGCCCCGGGACTGAGTAGCCCCACCTGGCACACAACCCGATTGACCATTTGGGTAGTGACATAGCATGTTATAATGTTTATTGTTATATTTTTTGTGAATTGCAATTGTAATGTTTTTTTTTTTTACTTTTTTGTTCTAGGTGAAGGCTTTTGCTCTTTTCAGTTTGCTGTTTTGTTCTGCTGTTTGATTAGTTTGGTAAGAGACTTTTTTTTGTACAATGTAAATGTGTTTGATTTCTCTCCCTGTTTTTTTTTGCAAATGGTGTAATAATAGCAGTATGTTTGGTTTTTGAGTGTCAAAAACTTTTTGCATTGGTGCTCGATGTGTATTTTGTTGTCTTGTGAGTAATTTTTTTTTTTTTCTTCTTTCTAGTTGGATATCGTTGGTTTTTGCTGTGTCACTGCAGAGTTGGTTTCTGGTGAGTGCAGCTGTCTCTTGTAATATAATTGTATAGTTTTTGAGTACATTGATCTTTGTGATAAAGGTACACATTTCTTTACTTACTTGGTTTGCACATTATTGGTTGTTGTTGACTTGTTTGTGCAGTCTTCTATCTTAGTAAGTATAATGGCTAGCCGCAGGATTACTGCTCAGCAGGTTGTTGGTTTGCTGTTTGAGTCTTCCTCTGATATTGGTTCAGAGACTGACTCTGCATCTGAGGGAGAGCAGGCAGGGGATGATTCTGGCAGTGAGTTGTCTCTCCGTATGGAGTCATCGGATGATGAAGATACTCTTAGTGCGGATGAAGTGCCTGTGTTAGCGGAGGAGACTGATGTGCCGATAGTGCGGCAAGAGGCATCTGGGCTGCAGCCTGGGGCTGCAAGGCTTCCCGTTGGTGTAGTGCGGCAAGAGGCTTCTGGGCTGCAGCCTGCGGCTGCAAGGCTTCCCGTTGGTGTAGTGCGGCAAGAGGCATCTGGGCTGCAGCCTGGGGCTGCAAGGCTTCCCGTTGGTGTAGTGCGGCAAGAGGCTTCTGGGCTGCAGCCTGCGGCTGGAAGGCTTCCCGTTGGTGTAGTGCGGCAAGAGGCATCTGGGCTGCAGGCTGGGGCTGCAAGGCTTCCCTTTGAAAGTGATGACCTCTGGGTTGCCCCTGGCATGGTGCAGCCGGCATTGCCAGAGTTTACTGGTGTTCCAGGGTCTAGAGTGAATACTGAAAACTTTTTGCCCCGTAAATTTTTTTCAGTTGTTTATGGACAATGTGTTTTTTGCAGAGATTGTTGAGCAGACTAATTTGTATGCCGAACAGTTTTTGAGGGACAACTGTGCCAGTCTTAAGCCACACTCTAGAGCTACCCGGTGGACTCCCACAAATGTTGAAGAGATGAAGAAGTTCTTGGGTTTAACTTTTTTGATGGGCTTGCTAAGGAAGCCATCAATGTCTTCATATTGGTCTAGCAGTCCCTTGATGGCAACATCTATTTTTCCGGCAGTCATGAGCCGTGACAGGTATTTGCTTCTGCTTCGGATGATGCATTTTGTTGATAATGGTTTAGCGTTGCCACGAGATCACCCTGACTGTGACCGTCTTTTTAAGATTTGATCACTTTGTTGATCGATTTTCTGAGATTTATGCCCCTGGGAAAGAAATTGCAGTG
This sequence comes from Triturus cristatus, assembly GCF_964204655.1. Lineage (NCBI taxonomy): Eukaryota > Metazoa > Chordata > Amphibia > Caudata > Salamandridae > Triturus > Triturus cristatus. Next base: position 51,209,222 of record NC_140584.1, read on the forward strand.
GATGAGTCTTTGGTGTTGTTCAAGGGCCGCTTGGTTTTTAGGCAATACATTCCTAGTAAAAGGGCACGCTATGGAATAAAGCTGTATATGCTGTGTGACAGTAGGACTGGATATGTCTCTAATTTCAGGGTGTACACCGGTAAGGAATCTAGGTTTAACCTCCCTGGTTGTCCGTCCACTTTTGGAGTGACTGAGAAATTTGTTTGGGAACTTGGAAGAGGATTTTTTAACAAAGGCCACCATTTATATGTAGATAACTTCTACACTGGTGTGCGGTTGTTCAGGGAATTGGCCAAAGTGGACACTCTTGCTTGTGGCACAATCCGCTCTAACCGTAAAGGTTTCCCGAAAGAACTGGTTTGTCAAAAGCTTGTGCGGGGACAGTGCAGTGCGTTGCGTTGCCAGGAGCTTCTTGCTGTGAAGTTTACAGACAGGAGAGATGTCTACATGCTGACTACCATCCATGATGAAAGCACTGCACCTGTGACTGTTTGGGGTCAGGTCGCTGAAGCGCGCAAACCTGTGTGCATTTTAGACTATAATAGGCACATGGGTGGTGTTGACAGAGTAGATCAGAGGTTGGAACCTTACACTGCTCTTCGTAAGGCTTACATTTGGTACAAGAAGTTGGCTATCCATCTTTTCCACTTGGCAATGTTTAATGCTTTTGTTGTGTTCCAGGATTCTTGCCCTGAGTCAAAGATGACTTTTGCTAAGTTTCAGGAGTCTGTAATAGGCAGCCTTGTTGTAGTGGAACAGGCAAGTGTTCCTAGAGTTGGACTGGTGGAGGATGTTGCTAGATTGAAAGAACGCCACTTTCCAGATCACATTCCTCCCACACCCGCAAAAGATTTTCCCAGTAGGAGATGTAGAGTCTGTTGGCGAAAAGGTTTGCGGAAGGAGAGTCGTATGTACTGCCCCGACTGTCCTTCTCATCCTGCACTGTGTCTCTCTGCTTGTTTTAGAGCGTAACACACACAAAATAATTTTTGGGAGGATTCTTGAGTGGTTAAGTGAACTGCCTGGTCTGTATTCTTTGGATAATTTGATTCTGTTTCAAGGTTGGTGTTAGTGCAATGTATTTAGTTGCTGATTTTCTGTTAGAAGATTTGTATCTATTTGCAATTTGTTTGTGTTTTTATTTTTTTCTAAAAAAATCCTAAATGTGATGGCGGTGTGTGTAGGCTTGCGCTTGGCTGTTGGTGTGTGTGGACTGGCACTTGGTTGGTGGTGTGCGTGGAATGGTGCTTGGCTGGCGGTGTGCATGGACTGGCTGTGTGCGTGGACTGGTGCGTGGCTGGTGGTGTGCGTGGACTGGAGCTTGGCTGGCAGTGTGCGTGGAATGGTGCTTGGCAGGCGGTGTGCGTGGACTGGTACTTGGCTGGCGGTGTGCGTGGACTGGTGGTGTGTGTGGACTGGTGCTTGGCTGGTGGTGTCCGTGGACTGGAGCTTGGCTGGTGGTGTGCGTGTACTGGAGCGTGGCTGGCGGTGTGCGTGGAATGGTGCTTGGCTGGCGGTGTGCGTGGACTGGTACTTGGCTGGCGGTGTGCGTGGACTGGTGGTGTGTGCGGACTGGTGCTTGGCTGGTGGTGTCCGTGGACTGGCGCTTGGCTAGCGGTGTGCGTGGACTGGTGTTTAGCTAGCGGTGTGTGTGGACTGGTGCTCTGCTGGCTGTGTGTGAGTAGTGACTTTCTGCTGGTCACTACACACACTGCTAGCTGAGTGCCACTCCACGCAATCCATCAGCCTTTGTAGTTGCTGTGTCTGGATTGTGGGCGTGTGAAAGTGATGGGCCCTTGAATGGCGCTGTGTGCTGGTGTGAGTTTTGTTATGTGATGGGCCCGCGGCTGGCGGTGTGAATGGTTTTGTATGTCTCACACGTATGAAAGGTGTATGAATGGCCTGTAAAGAGGTTGGTGCCTTGTCGTGGCTTTACAGCTCACGAGCTGTGAGTCAATGGTTCAGTTTCTCGCCCTTTCAATTATTACCAGTGCATTTCATTTCTGTGAAATCACTTGCTAATACAATTGTATCTACTGAACCATCACTCACTCTCGTGCCAAATCCAACCAGTATGTGTGTGTGCTTGCGGATTAGATGGCTGTGCAGTAATATTTGTCTTTCTGAAGCAGGGTGTACCTTGTCCCTTTTTGGTGAATTTTGTAATGTGTTGCTTTTGTGCCTGGTGGTGCGAATGGTCTTGTTTGTATCACGTATGAAAGGTGTGTGAATGGCCTGTAAAGTGGTTGGTGCCTTGACGTGGCTTTACAGCTCACGAGCTGTGAGTCATTGGTTTGGTTTTTTGTGAATTTAATTATTGACAGTGCATTTCATTTTTGTGAAATCTCTTGTTAATAAAATTTAATACACTGAACCACGACTCGCCCTCGTGCCAAATCCAACCAGTATGTGTGTGTGTTTGAGGAATAGATGGTTGTGCAGGAATCTTTGTCTTTAGTTTCTCTGCCAAGGTACACTTTCCATGCAAGAATAACCCACCAACTGTAGATATTGTCGAAAACCCATGGGAGTTCATGGTGATGTCTCTCTTGTGAATTCAAAAAATGTTTTTATCCCCAATGTCCTGCAAACCTCAAAATGTCTGCCACATTTTCTTTGCAATATTATTCCAAAATTCTCACGCTGTAGGAACAATAGATGATCTGGTTTTGCAAGGGGGGTCACTTTGGTTTTTGGCCCGGTGCTCGGCGGCCATCTAGGGAAACCTACCAAACCCACACATTTCTGAAAACTAGACACCCGGCAGCTTCCAAGGAAGTATGGCTTGCATGGATCCCCCAATGATTCCTTACCCAGAATCCCCTGCAAACCTCAATTTTTGCTGAAAAAATCACTTTTTTCACACATTTTGGGGTGGGAAAGTAGTGGCATCACCGGCTCACACAAATTTACCACCACCCAGCGTTCCCCCAGGTCTCCCGGTAAAAATGGTGCCTCACTTGTGTGGGAGGCCCAAGTACCCGCGGCAGGCAAGGGCCCAAAACGTAGTGAGGCGACATCAAAATGGCCTATCGCAAAACCACCTGGTTTTGCAAGGGGGGTCACTTGGGTTTTTGGCCCGGTTCTCGGCGGCCATCTAGGGAAACCTACCAAACCCATGCATTTCTGAAAACTACACACCCGGCGGCTTCCAGGGAGGTATGGCTTGCGTGGATCCCCCAACGTTTCCTTACCCAGAATCCCCTGCAAACCTCAATTTTTGCTGAAAAAATCACTTTTTTCACACATTTTGGGGTGGGAAAGTAGTGGCATCACCAGGCTCACACAAATTTACTACCACCCAGCGTTCCCCCAGGTCTCCCGGTAAAAATGGTGCCTCACTTGTGTGGGAGGCCCAAGTACCCGCGGCAGGCAAGGGCCCAAAACGTAGTGAGGCGACATCAAAATGTCCTATAGCAAAACCACCTGGTTTTGCAAGGGGGGTCACTTTGGTTTTTGGCCCGGTGCTCGGCGGCCATCTAGGGAAACCTACCAAACCCATGCATTTCTGAAAACTAGACACCCGGCGGCTTCCAGGGAGGTATGGCTTGCGTGGATCCCCCAACGTTTCCTTACCCAGAATCCCCTGCAAACCTCAATTTTTGCTGAAAAAAATCACTTTTTTCACACATTTTGAGGTGGGAAAGTAGTGGCATCACCGGGCTCACACAAATTTACCACCACCCAGCGTTCCCCCAGGTCTCCCGGTAAAAATGGTGCCTCACTTGTGTGGGAGGCCCAAGTACCCGCGGCAGGCAAGGGCCCAAAACGTAGTGAGGCGACATCAAAATGGCCTATCGCAAAACCACCTGGTTTTGCAAGGGGGTCACTTTGGTTTTTGGCCCGGTGCTCGGCGGCCATCTAGGGAAACCTACCAAACCCATGCATTTCTGAAAACTAGACACCCGGCGGCTTCCAGGGAGGTATGGCTTGCGTGGATCCCCCAACGTTTCCTTACCCAGAATCCCCTGCAAACCTCAATTTTTGCTGAAAAAATCACTTTTTTCACGCATTTTGGGGTGGGAAAGTAGTGGCATCACTGGGCTCACACAAATTTACCACCACCCAGCGTTCCCCCAGGTCTCCCGGTAAAAATGGTTCCTCACTTGTGTAGGAGGCCCAAGTACCCGCGGCAGGCAAGGGCCCAAAACGTAGTGAGGCGACATCAAAATGGCCTATCGCAAAACCACCTGGTTTTGCAAGGGGGGTCACTTTGGTTTTTGGCCCGGTGCTCAGCGGCCATCTAGGGAAACCTACCAAACCCATGCATTTCTGAAAACTAGACACCCGGCGGCTTCCAGGGAGGTATGGCTTGCATGGATCCCCCAACGTTTCCTTACCCAGAATCCCCTGCAAACCTCAATTTTTGCTGAAAAAATCACCTTTTTCACACATTTTGGGGTGGGAAAGTAGTGGCATCACCGGGCTCACACAAATTTACCACCACCCAGCGTTCCCCCAGGTCTCCCGGTAAAAATGGTGCCTCACTTGTGTGGGAGGCCCAAGTACTCACGGCAGGCAAGGGCCCAAAACGTAGTGAGGCGACATCAAAATGGCCTATCGCAAAACCACCTGGTTTTGCAAGGGGGGTCACTTTGGTTTTTGGCCCGGTGCTCGGCGGCCATCTAGGGAAACCTACCAAACCCATGCATTTCTGAAAACTAAACACCCGGCGGCTTCCAGGGAGGTATGGCTTGCGTGGATCCCCCAACGTTTCCTTACCCAGAATCCCCTGCAAACCTCAATTTTTGCTGAAACAATCACTTTTTTCACACATTTTGGGGTGGGAAAGTAGTGGCATCACCGGGCTCACACAAATTTACCACCACCCAGCGTTCCCCCAGGTCTCCCGGTAAAAATGGTGCCTCACTTGTGTGGGAGGCCCAAGTACCCGCGGTAGGCAAGGGCCCAAAACGTAGTGATGGGACATTTGGGATAGGCAATGTTGATGTCGCCTCACTACGTTTTGGCCCCTTACCTGCCGCGAGTACTTGGGCCTCCCACACAAGTGAGGCACCATTTTTACCGGGAGACCTGGGGAAACGCTGGGTGGTGGTAAATTTGTGTGAGCCCGGTGATGCCACTACTTTCCCACCCCAAAATGTGTGAAAAAAGTGATTTTTTCAGCAAAAATTGAGGTTTGCAGGGGATTCTGGGTAAGGAAACGTTGGGGGATCCATGCAAGCCATACCTCCCTGGAAGCCGCCGGGTGTCTAGTTTTCAGAAATGCGTGGGTTTGGTAGGTTTCCCTAGATGGCCGCTGAGCACCGGGCCAAAAACCAAAGTGACCCCCCTTGCAAAACCAGGTGGTTTTGCGATAGGCCATTTTGATGTCGCCTCACTACGTTTTGGGCCCTTGCCTGCCGCGGGTACTTGGGCCTCCCACACAAGTGAGGCACCATTTTTACCGGGAGACCTGGGGGAACGCTGGGTGGTGGTAAATTTGTGTGAGCCCGGTGATGCCACTACTTTCCCACCCCAAAATGTGTGAAAAAAGTGATTTTTTTCAGCAAAAATTGAGGTTTGCAGGGGATTCTGGGTAAGGAAACGTTGGGGGATCCACGCAAGCCATACTTCCTTGGAAGCCGCCGGGTGTCTAGTTTTCAGAAATGTCTGGGTTTGGTAGGTTTCCCTAGGTGCCGGCAGAGCTAGAGTTCAAAAACTACAGCTAGTCACTTAGCCAAAAAAGGGTCATTTTTCACTGCAAAATTGAGGTGTGACCACCTTGCGTTTTGCGCCGTTTCCTGTCGCAGGCACCAGGCCGACCCGCACAAGTGAGGTACCGTTTTTCTTGTATGACTTTGGGGAATGCGGGGTGGGTGGAAATTTGTGGATCCACGCAGATTCCAGAACTTTCCATCCCAGAAATGTGGGGAAAATGTGTTTTTTTTTGTCATTTTTTTACGTTTGCAAGGGATTCTGGGTAACAGACCATGGTGGGAGGCAGTCAAGTCACCCCATCCTGGATTCCCCTGGGTGTCTAGTTTTCAAAAATGTATAGGTTTGCTAGGTTTCCCTAAGTGCCGGCAGGGCTAGGGTTCAAAAACTACAGCTAGTCACTTTGCCAAAAAAGGGTCATTTTTCACTGCAAAATTGAGGTGTGACCACCTTGCGTTTTGCGCCGTTTCCTGTCGCAGGCACCAGGCCGACCCGCACAAGTGAGGTACCGTTTTTCTTGTATGACTTTGGGGAATGCGGGGTGGGTGGAAATTTGTGGATCCACGCAGATTCCAGAACTTACCATCCCAGAAATGTGGGGAAAATGTGTTTTTTTGTGTCATTTTTTTACGTTTGCAAGGGATTCTGGGTAACAGACCATGGTGGGAGGCAGTCAAGTCACCCCATCCTGGATTCCCCTGGGTGTCTAGTTTTCAAAAATGTATAGGTTTGCTAGGTTTCCCTAAGTGCCGGCAGGGCTAGGGTTCAAAAACTACAGCTAGTCACTTTGCCAAAAAAGGGTCATTTTTCACTGCAAAATTGAGGTGTGACCACGTTGCGTTTTGCGCCGTTTCCTGTCGCGGGCACTAGGCCGACCCGCACAAGTGAGGTACCATTTTTCTCGTAGGACTTTGGGGAACGCGGGGTGGGTGGAAATTTGTGGATCCACGCAGATTCCAGAACTTTCCATCCCAGAAATGTGGGGAAAATGTGTTTTTTTTGTCATTTTTTTACGTTTGCAAGGGATTCTGGGTAACAGACCATGGTGGGAGGCAGTCACGTCACCCCATCCTAGATTCCCCTGTGTGTCTAGTTTTCAAAAATGCATAGGTTTGCTAGGTTTCCCTAAGTGCCGGCAGGGCTAGGGTTCAAAAACTACAGCTAGTCACTTTGCCAAAAAAGGGTCATTTTTCACTGCAAAATTGAGGTGTGACCACGTTGCGTTTTGCGCCGTTTCCTGTCGCGGGCACTAGGCCTACCTGCACAAGTGAGGTACCATTTATCTCGTAGGACTTTGGGGAACGCGGGGTGGGTGGAAATTTGTGGATCCACGCAGATTCCAGAACTTTCCATCCCAGAAATGTGGGGAAAATGAGGTTTTTTTTTGTCATTTTGTTACGTTTGCAAGGGATTCTGGGTAACAGACCATGGTGGGAGGCAGTCAAGTCACCCCATCCTGGATTCCCCTGGGTGTCTAGTTTTCCAAAATGTATAGGTTTGATAGGTTTCCCTAGGTGCCGGCAGGGCGAGGGTTCAAAAACTACAGCTAGACTCTTCGCAAAAAAAGTGTTAATTTTCAGTGTGAAAATGTGGTGTGTTCAGCTTAGGTTTTGAGCCACTTCCTGTTGTGGACACTATGCCTACCCACACAAGTGAGGTACCATTTTTATCGGGAGACTTAGGGTAGTTCAGATTTGTAAAGCAGCTGTTATTACCTATTGATTTTGGATGCATTTCTCCCTTCCAAATGAAAGACATTGTGTAAAAAAAAAAGTCATTTTGAAAAATGACCAATAATTGTCATGCAAGTATGAGTATTCCCAATTTCGAAAATGTGCAAATATGCACTGTTTCTAAACTCTGTAGTTTGTTCCCATTTCAGAAATACATAGGTGTCTTTCATACCGATTTTCCCATGTATACATTTTCCCACAATAATTGCTATAGACCCGGAACAAAAAAAAAAAACATTACAAAATGCTGCTCAGTTTTTTACTCTGGGTTCGTTGGGCTCTTGGTGAACCTACAAGTCCTATATATCCCCACAACCAGGAAGGTCCAGTGGATGTAACGGTACATTGATTTTTAAGAGATGTGATAATTAGAAGAAGTTACAGGTGAAAACGTTGACTCAAAAGGCTCCTTTTTTCAACTAATTTTTAATTTTTCCTATATTTAACTGTTAGTTTCTATAAAGAAACCTTGATGGATCTACACAAATGACCCCTTGCTGAATTCAGAATTTTGTCTACTTTTCAAAAATGTATAGCTTTCCAGGGTCCATTATTGTTTTTGTACCCATTTCTACCATTAACTGGAAGGAGGTTGAAAGCACAAAAAATAGCAAAAAGAGGGTATGTCCCAGAAAAATGCCAAAACTGTGTAAAAAATGTTGGTTTTCTGACAAAATTCTGTCATTCCCTAAAAGCTGGAGAAACGGTGATTTCAGCCCCACAAACCCTTTTTTGATACCATTTGCAGAGAAAAACCCAGAAGCTTTCATTTGCAGCCCGTTTTTCCCATTTTTCACAAAAAAACCCAAAATGTTGCTGTATTTTGACTAATTTCTGGGAACCCTCTAGGAGAATCCACAAACCCTGGGTACCTTTAGAATCCCCATGATGTTGGAAGAAAAGGACGCAAATTTGGCGTGGATACCTAATGTGGTCAAAAAGTTACAGGGGCCTAAGCGAGCACTACCCCAAATAGCCCAAAAAAGGCTTAGCACAGGAGGGGAAAAGGCCTAGCAGCGAAGGGGTTAAACCTTGGATATCTTAACATATAAATAAAACTCAGCGAGTATGTAGAGCATAATAAATCCTCAAAAATTCAATGATGTAACTGATTCAGAGAAAACCTGTCAGATGTTTACATAATAAATCAAAATCCTAAGGTTACCAGACCTAAATATCAGGGATAATGGAGGTACCTCCTTCAAAGATTTTACATTGAATTTAAAGATCTTAATCAAAATAGGCTGCCCAGATTCTCTCAAACTACTCAAGTCCCCCAATTCGTGAAGCATAGGCGCGTTCGCTTTTTTTTAACTAGTTTCATTTTCCAGGCCCATTCATGGACAGATGGTATAAGATCTGATTTCCATCTCATAAGCAGAAGTGATCTAGCTACGGCCATTGCAATGTATAATAATTTAACAAGCTTGTCTGGAAGAAGGAGGTCTGGGTCAAAGCCAAGTATTATTAGCCAAGTGCTCAATCCTTTTGAAATATTGCATTCACGTTCCAAATGAGAGAAAATATCCTTCCAAAACCTCTGAATCAAAGGGCATTGTGTGTCCAATTGGCTGAAGGATGGTTAGAGCAGCGAAAGCATTGCGCTGATTGGTTGGTATAAATTTTAGATAAGATAAGGGGAGTTCTATAAAGTTGCCATTTACTAAAAAACAACATCCTTAGCCAATTGGCTCCCCTTAATGTACTAAAATTAAGATTGTTAAATGCTGACCACATACTTGCTGAAATATCCAACTCCTCGTGTTTAGCCCATTTCATAATAGCCTTCTGCTCAAGATCAATACCCTTGGTTGAGGCTAAACACTTTTTCCATTCCCTAGGTTTCTTAAATGCAGTGTCACCTAATAATTCATCTACTACGTATTTCCGTTCCCATATCTGAGCCAGATCAAGTTTACTGAGGAATTTACTAAAAATATTATATGACCCAAGAAGAAGGAAGTCATTAACGATTAAATGAGACATTTCAGCTATGCTCAGCCACCTATCATTCCTCAAAAAGTCTGAGATTTTCCGGAATCCAGCATTGTCCCATTTTTGTGTTACTACTGAAGATTCTCTGATCCCAGATAATGAGATAGGGCCAGATAGCAGGGTTGAGGAATTGATTACGGGGATGGAATATCTTCTATAAAGAGCCTTTCGCTTTTGGGAAAACGACTGTAAACACTTATATCGTACCACTTTGGGTGATTTAAAAATTATTAATGGGGAGTGGATCTGATATTCCTTGCAAATTAAATTCATAAAATAGTTAATAAAAAGATTTGATTGTTGTTGCGGCTTAAATCTGGATATATATTGTGCAAAATATGAAAAGTAATAATCCCTAAGATTTGGGAGAGCTAATCCTCCATGTTCCTGTTCTTCATATAAAGTGCTAAGTGCAATACGCGGGGCCTTTTTTGCCCAAAGGAAGGTCGTAAACATACACTCTATTTTAGTAAAAAAAGAGCTTATTAAAATGCAGGGGATCGCCGAAAAGAGGAAGTTGAATAGTGGAAGGACAGACATTTTAATCAGTGCAACCCTACCCAAGATGGTTAATGGAAGAGAGCTCCATCAAAGAAATAAATCCTGAACTTTTCGTAGAAGTGGGGCAAAGTTAAGGCCATATAAGTCAGTTATTTGCTCAGAAAAATAAACAACCAGATACCTCTTAGGTTTAGTATTTAAGCAGGAAAGAATATCGGGTGTAAATCCAAAGATGCTCCGCCACACTGTATAATTTCGGTTTTCTTTTTATTAATTGTATATCCACCTAATGTTTCAAATTCCTCAAAGATCTTAAAAGTTTTTGCTTGGACCTCCTTCAGGGGCTTTATAATAAGCATGATGTCATCGGCGTATAATTTTAATTTCACCATAATTGGAAGTGGGGGGCAGATATCAATACTATTCCTGATTGCAATCGCTAATGGCTCGATTAAAAAAGGTGAATAATACCGGCGACAGTGGGCAGCCTTGTCTAGTCCCCCATTTAACCTTGACCTGGCCGGCCTCCGAGGTGTTAATAATTACGTTCGTTTCAGCCTTAAGGTATAAATTCTGAACCAACCCCGTAATTTTAGGAGATATGCCGAAATTTTGCAAAATAAAAAATAGGGTCTCCCAGACAACTAGGTCAAATGGTTTTTCAGCATCTAAAAGGAGGACCAGTGCCGGTATCCTCTGAGTCTCAAAATAGTCTAATGCTTCTGTTAAACAGTGCGTATTTGTGCCCAACTGCCTGTCCGCTATAAAACCATTTTGGTCAGGGTGAATCAAATGCGAAGCGTTTTGATTAAAACGATTAGCTAAATGTTTGGTGATTATTTTATAGTCAGATTTCAATAATGTAATGGGGCGGTAAGAATTCGGGTCCTCACTGTCTTTTCCCTTTTTTTTAAAACTGACTATATTCCCATATCTGAATGACTCTGGTATCACCCCACCTTCTAAAATTGAATTAGCCAGCAACAAAAAAAAATCCAAGTTGGCACTACAAAAAACGTTTTAAAATTCTGCCGGGAGGCAATCCGGGCCGCAGGCTTTCCCGCTCGGAAGATTTTTTATGACCCCCTCCAGCTCGTCTTTTGTAAAAGGCCTTGCCATGGCGATTTTCTCAATATCCGAGAGTGACGGTGATTCATTTCTCTGAAGGAAACCTCTCAGAGATGTAATAGCGACAATCTGTTGTTGGCCATATATAGACCTATAATGTTGTAACATTATATCGCCTAATTTTAACGGGTCATCCGTGAGGGAGGCAGTTGAAGGGCATTTCAATGCATCTATTTGATTAGTAGCAGCCTGCTCCCTTGCCTGCCAGGCAAGAAACCTACCAGTAAAATTACTTTCTTCATAGATTTTTTGTCTATGATTCTGGTAGAAGGATTCACCTTTAAAATAATATCTTTCACTAAGGTCACGTTTAGCTTGATTGAGCTGCCGCTGGTTGAAGACTGTAGGGCTACTAAGAAATGCATCAAGAGACCTTTGTACTGTTTGCTCTAAAAGTCGCTTTTCTTCCTTGGCTTTCTTAAAAATTTTGGTGTCTTTTCCAATGGCCAGCCCCCGAATAAAGGCCTTGAGTGAATCCCAAATCATATATAAAGGTGCAGATTCATGGTTTCGTACAAGGAATTCCCTAATCTCGGTTTCAATAAAAAGCACCCAATTCTCTTCTAATAGATATTGTCTATTTAGCATCCATCTTTTAGGGGTCCTAATATAATCTCCTAACTGTAACTCAAGAACCAGCATCGCATGGTCTGAAAATCCATACTGAAGGAATCTCTGCTGGCTGAAACTTAATCTCCTGGATATAAGAAAGAAGTCGATGCGTGATGAGGTATGAAATCTGCCTGACAGACAAGTATAGGTGATCATAGTGGGAACTGCCACCCTCCAAGGATCTAATAGGTCTAGAGTCGCGCCATCATTTTGTATAATTTTTTAGGTTTTAGGTTTCAGCTGTTTTTTGGATAGAGCAGAGGAATCGATTTTAGAATTCATTAAAAAATGTAATTCCCCCCCCTAGGATCAATTTGCCGGGTACTAGAATTAGTGATTGAAAAAATTCCTCATACGGCGTTGGATTATCCTCGACTGAGGAATATATGCTGGCAAAAGTTATTAATCAATGCCCTACTTTGCAAGTGACCCAGCACCATTGTTGGTCCTGGTCTTTTGCAGAATTGACCACTTCTGCCTGAAGTCTTTTATTTAGAAATATCGCTGTGCCCTGATGGGAGGCTGAAGATGAAGAAAACCCTTTATAGGCTGCCCAAGACCTAAACATAGAGAAGTCAGGTACTTTTGCTGCCTGTATATGGGTTTCTTGTAATAAAATAACTGCTGGGGTTTCTGTCTTAATCCATGCCTAAATTGGCTTCATTTTCTTCTTGTTGTTAAGGCCAATGACGATGAAGGAAGCCACTTTCAAAATCTTCTTTCTAGCGATTGATATTAGTGATGATATTCGACCACCTTAAGAGCATTAAAATACAGTATACCACCGCACTATGGAAACAATAATGAAGAATGGCCCCATTTGCGAACTGACTGAATATGAATCTGAATCTGTTGACATGAAATGGATGTATATGCGTATGGATTTGAAAAAATTGACTTAGTTTTTCCCCTATGCTCCCGTCCCACCCTTGTGACCCCACCCACCCCTAGCAGCCAGAAAGAACAGAACGCCGTCACTGATTGCCTCTGGCATGCTTTCTCCCTCCCCCTTTACTGGCACTTGGTGCTCAATGCCCCCAGCCTCACATCTCCCTCCCTCCCCTCTTCCTAGAAACAAAACTCAATGAAAAAATGCTAAACAAATCAGAGAACAGGCAAAATAGAAAGGGGCTATCCAACCTGTTTAGCCTATCACAATTTTTTTTTAACTCTAATCAGAGAGACTTGCCACCAATGTTGATTTACATTGAGCCATATCAACCCGTCAATATCTGCAGGATAATAAAATCCGGTAATTACCAGAACTACCAGAACTTTGAAAACCCTACCAGCCAGGGAATCTGCCCCGCTTCCCCCATCCCAAGAAAAAAGAAGATAAAGGACACCACCTTTACCTATGCTACTGGACCGACAAAACCAAGAAAAAGACAGTGGAAGACAAACCTGCCTCAGAGAAATATGTGAAAACAAGCAAAACCCCAAATAAAGATCCAACCCAGCTGAGGCCAAACATTCAGGAACATTTAAGAGCAACTAGAAAAAAAGACATATTGACATACTATCATATCTTAAGACTGAAAAAAGTATTGGCACTTAGGAATTGCTCATCGAGAGCTGTTGCAATAGTTCCTGTGCTTCTGAAACATCACAAAATACCTGGAACTTTCCTTTGACTAACACTTTAAGCTTGCTCTGTTGAGCAATCATGGCCTGTGCCCCCTGTTCCTTGAATAGGTGTAACAATTTTACAAATTCCTTCCGCTTTTTGGCTGCCGAAGCCGACATATCAGGAAAGATGCGGCACAGTGGAACTTCTGTCGAGGTGAACTGACACTGTTTAATTGCCTTAGTTAGAATTTGTTCCTTAACCCTATAATCTCCGAAGTTAACCAGCATAGTTTGTGGGAACTTAGAATAAGGAAGAAGATAGGCCGGTACCCTGTGTGCTCGCATGAGAGTGAGATCGCCATTAAACTCTGGGAGGACAGTTTTTTTGATAAATGAGTCGACCCACTGTAGGGTCTGCTGCCCCTCAAGGCCTTCCGGAATACCTAGGAGCCGGAGATTGGAACGCGGGGAATGATTTTCTAATTCCTCAATTTTATGTTCCAATGTTGCTTTCTGGATTTGAAAGGAGGCAACTTTGCTATTCATAGTTAAGACTTGGTCCTCCAACTGCGAAATTCTTCTTTTGGCTTCAAGAAGCCGCGCCGGAACCTGGGCCATACATTCTTTGATTTTGGATAGACGTTGATGTATTGCAGCTATCTCAGCAGATAGAGAGACTTTCAGCTCTCGTATCTCATCCAAGATCAAATTAAGGAGGCTCTTGGTGTCCCACTGCATAGAAAAGGATCTGTTTTCCTGTGCCTGATTGTCCTGAGATGCTTCTGATGTAACTTCGGGCTGTGCAAGCTGCGTAGGGAGCATTGATTCTGCCGAGATAGACCGGACAAGTACTACAGGAGCAGGAACAGAGAGATCAGAGCAGGAACTTCCTCCAGAGGAAGATGCAGGCGCAACTGTGATGGACAAGATAGGGATCATAGGAGTAAGTAGATCTGATGAAGGTAAGGACTCCCGCCCACCCCCTGAAGACAGCCCCTGAAAAGAAGAGGAGAGCGTGAAAGATTGACTACCGTCTGAAGAATCTTTCAGACTCCCGCATGTATCCAGAGCTGTGGGGTTGTCGATAGAATTATCTATAGAATTGTTTGTTAGGGGGGGCTCAGTTCCTGTCGTTGCCTTCTCACCTGATGGCACCCCATGCATAACCTTGAAAAACAGAGGATATTTTTAAAGATCTTTAGAAGCTCCACCTAAGCTGGGTAGTGTTGGTGTCTTGGCTTTATTCGAGTCTTTATTTGAGTCTGATAGCATGGAGGTCCCAACAATAGAACAAGGGCTTATACTCAAATCTAATTCAGCAGGGGAACCCCCTTTATCAACTTGTTTGGCTGCCTCTGAGCTTGCCATTTCAGCGGTTTCAGTGCTTATGTTGAGGTCCTTCCTGAGGGCTGCTGCGCGGTTTGCATGGGCAGCAGCTTGACCAACCCTTTTTCTCACCATCTGTCCTAGGCTTGGGAATCCGTGCGGATTGTTGTTGTGCTTTTAGCTCCTTTAGTAAGATTTCGCATAGTGTGGTTATTTCATAAAATATTTCTCCAGAACAGTAAAAGAGTAGCTGCCAAAAAGACCCCCAGTGACCCTCAACCAAGCAGCGTAGGTGGACTCCCATGCACTGATGGATCAGGATGATTCATGCACCTACCCCCTCTTGGTGAGAGACCCAATTGGTTTACTCAACAAGGAGCCGAGAAAATCCAAAGGCAGAGGCAGCAGCCTGAAGAACTACAGTTCCCAGAAGTCCAGGTGGCAGTTCAGAAGGAAGCCGCCCAAGAGACACCAAAAGCAGCCTAAACGCATGTAGTTCTGTTAGCCTGTGGGCCTGTGAGCCAGCCCGGGAGCTAGCCAAAGACAATATACTGCTGGGAAATATGGCCGTAGATGCAGGTGCAGCAAGGCAGGGAGCAGGGGGCAGAAACCTGAAGAGCTACAGCGCCGAGAGGCCCATCCGGTGGTGCAGGACAAAGCAGCCAAAAAGAGACCCTAACAATTTGGAGGCCTGTAGCCTGCTTGGGACAACAAACAGCCGGAAAGTATGAGAAATATGTCTGTGAATGTCAGCGCACTACCTCTTGATGCAGCTTCTCTACACAGCCTTGTGTCCAATAATCTGCGTGCTCACACCGATTTTCGCGGGTTTTCAGGAGATTTTTAGAGCTGCAACGTCCAAATCCAGAAGATTGCCAAATCTATATGCTTCCTCTCGGTGATTCGGAAATGAAAAAGCTGCCACATCCATGTGCTCATGCTGAGATTTGAAAGGGCATACTCCCTCCGTGAGCCCTCAACGATCGACATCCTGCATTCGGACCTCTGAGGTCTGCGTTTGACGTCTGTTCCGGCCCTGCATCGGCCGTGAGGAAGGAAGGAAGGGGGTGTGGTTACGGCGATCAGCTGGCCGTCGGCATTTCCCGCATCGACCCAATTGCATAACAGCCTTGTTAAATATTGAGACAAGGAGAGCTAACCTCTCTTTCCTTTTAGAAAATATTCCCTTTAAATAAGTGTATATCCTCTTTTGCATGATATGTAAATACCCCTGTTGGATGGTATTCTGAGTCTGTTCCATTTAAATAAGTTTTGATGGTCTTTCTTTGACTGGTAATAGCTCCAATTCATTTTTATGTGTTTTGTCTTGATGTCTTCACTTTATTTTTCACTTTTGAAGTGTTACCTTGTGAAATCACTAATTGATTGTGTTATATTTTTGTTTGTTGTTTCCACTTTTTGAGCCTCATTTTTACACTATATAAATTGTGAAGTGTTGTCCATTCCTACCTTGTGTACTTCTAGAATGCATAATAATTTTCAGAAAAAGAATAGTTAAATGAGGTAGACCATCTTATTTGTGATTTTGGTCTTAGTCTGTTAAATAGCTGACAGCCTAATAAATGGTCAGCTAGATATCTCATTTTTTTGTAATTTTTAGAAAGTTGGCATTTTCTTGTCCTAGCTATTTCATGCCTGCAGCCTGTGTCCTGAGTCACATGACTAGGTGTAGCTGGCAGTTGGTCTTTGTGTATTACTCCCAGAGTGAGACAACTGGAGAATAAGTGTTGTCAGGAAGAGCTTTTTCCTGTCAGGGAGCGCAAGAAGTGCTGTCACCTACCAAACTTGCACATCACGAAGACTGCCTCAGCACACACACGAAAGGTTTTAAATTAACCTTTTGTGCCCCCTGACAAGCTGGGGCAAGGGCAGAGAGACAGAATATTCCAGACACCTATGTAGGGGAGGGCTGTAGAAGCTTCACCCACTTCAAAGTGGGCATCAGGTATAAATAGTGGACCTCAGGCCCAACTCTTCAGATCGCGTCGAGAGCTGTGGTGTCTGCCAGGAAGAAGCAATGCCCGCTGTGAAGTCTGCGCTGCTGCTCAAACTCTGCTTTGCTGACTAAGGACTGCTTTGCTGCCCAAGGACTGTTGGTGCTGGGGCTGCTCCAGGACTCTTCTGCTGCTGTGAGCTGCCTTGCTAAATCCAGCCTGCCTGTGTGGACCCAGAACTCCAGGAAATCTCCACGGGTCATTCGGTTGGCTCCCTGTTCAATGTAACAGGGACATTACTGATTTCTTCGATATCAAAGCAACTTCTTGCATCTCGCTGCATCGCGACGCAGCTCACAACAGACACTGGCACAGCACGTCGCACTCGTCCTTATTACTGACGCATCACAGCACTAGGCCCCACAAAGCCAGGTGGCTTTTGCGGTGCAAGCCCCCGTGAACTGCTTCCTCGACAACGATGCAAGGCCAAGCATCACAAGCTCCTATCGGTGGCCTCATCAACTCTGCTCCTGTCGGACCTCACATTGTAGCTCCTCATTGATGAAACCCAGATGCCAGTATGCACAGCTCAATGCAAGGACTCCGCCTCTCAAAGCCCAGGCCACAAGGTACTTTGTGAGCATACTGAACTCAATCCTGTATGAGCCAATGCTCCATAGTAGTCAGTCTGAACTTGTGTCTTGCACTCTGTCCACTGTGACTAAATAACCACGGTTGGCACTTTTTGCTTATTAGCACTTTATTTCTTCAAAATATTTACAATTGCATATCTCTGGTTTTACTGATTGAATTTCTGTCGTTTTGTTGAAATAATTAATTAAACTTTGCTCTATTTTTCTAAATTGGTGTTGTGTTTTCACTTTATTACTATTTGTGGGCTGCATAAATACTTTATACATTGCTTCTAAAATAATCCTGACTGTTTTTGTGCCAAGCTACCATAACATTCAGCAGAAATTAATTTGGGGGTTGCTTGTGTTTCAGAAGGACAAGATTTGTGGTTGCTGCTTGAATAGGGTTTCACCCTCCTTCAACCAGTAACCCAATTTCTCACATACAGACTTGACAGTTGTTGATTAGGAAGACTTATGTTAAAGTGACTTCTTGGTTTAAAATCGTATGAAGCTTGAGGATTACCACAATCCTTTTCAATAGCAGAATATGGACTTTTATTCTCTTAAAAGATGCATTTAAAGACTTTCCAGTGTACAGAAAAAAGCTAATTCTATAATTTTCCGTTTGCAGCCCTGTGTATGCAGCCCCTCAATGCTGCAAGCCTTCAGAGGGTACTGCTGACCGTACGAGCCTCTTACGTAAGTAGCCAGTGAATTTGATTCTGAACAATAAACAGTGCTTGGAATAAAGTGCCCGAACGTGATTGAGAAACTGTCCCCGAGGCCTCCACCGCAGCATAAATCAAAGGAGTCACTTCTTAGCAGCAGTTGTTTAGGTGGCATTAATTTTGCCAATCACCAGCTGCGTATTATGTCACAGACTTGAGTGGTTGCGCGGCTTGTTCAAGTCGCAGAGCAGCAGCGTTAGGCTCACTTTAGTCGCTTCTGGAGAAACCTCCATCTCTCTGCAGTGCATATGAAATGCAATTGGTCAGAGAGGACGTGTGATCTGCTGACCACGGGGCAACTGCCAACACCTATTCAGAAGAACCTCGGAATCTCTTGTGATGTTTCAGACAAACCCGATGAAAAGTTTTTTTTTTAAAGAATCGAAAGCCAAACGCTTCCTGGTGGAAAGCTCGGGCGAGCTATTGAGGCTGTGGCACATGTTTTTTTTAAAATTGAACTCTGCCACCTAGTTCTGGAATTGAAAACAAATTACTCCAGAATCCCATAAATTGGGGGTGAAGGGGTAGGAGGAAAGGAAGTGGAGTCAGGAGGGACAGAGCTTGAAAAGCAGACTGTGACAGTCACGTTATACATTTATTTTAACAAAAAATCTGAAAAGAAGTTGGCAACAAGGACAAATGTGACAGTAAATCGGTTCTAGATTACTTAATTGGTCACGAAAGAGCTGCGTTTTAAAATCCCTTACAAGGTTTTGGAACCTGCTGTGGAGATCGTGTGCTCAGAAGTTTTGGAGGTATAATGAAAGCAGTCCGGTAACTTTAATGGTTAACACAATTCTGGGAAAGTTCTGTTTTGTCTAGTCAGTTTTGACTCATAAAGTAGCATGAAGGGTTAATGTGCCTGCTGCGACTTACATCATGCAGCATGCAGATCGCAGATTTGTATTTTATTTACATAGGTATGTGGGCTCCTGCTTTTGACAGTGACATTATTTTGTTACTTCCAGTTCATAGGTTTCAAGCCCTCTAATATATAGCACAGTGGTCTATTTACTGGCATCAAGGAGTCAAATGCAAACTGCAAGTATTGGGTTTAGAACCATATTGTTTTGTCTCAGTTTGTTGTCATTCTGAGTTTACAAAGAAGGATTCTTTTGGGAAGTGATAGAGACTTGTCAGTAGAGACAGATACAATCACTTCCTTGCGTTTTAAATCCTAACTTTGTTTCTCCCCACCACATAGTCTTAACCTACAATGTTTACAGGTATGGATGATGTGTGATTCCTACAATTTATACCCCTCATTGTCTCGTGTAACATTTCCTGTATGATTTACACACCTTTATGATGTATTCTGGTTCTGTGTATGATGGAAAGCGTTCTGACACCCTACACTGGGATGAGTAGTGCTACAAACCAATTAACTAAAAAATAATTGCTAGTGATATTTAAATTAATATTTCTGTAATTACTCATGCAGACAGATCTTGCATTCTTACAGTGAAAGCATATCTCTAACATAGGGAGCTAAATACATTTAAAACCTGCTTCCAAGTTATCATTTCTCTAAAGTACTTGTGAAGTAAGAAACTGTGTGTCTTTCTTTCTTTTCACTGTATTGGCATCTAGGTGTTCTGTGGACCGCCATAGACCCGGTGTTAGTCCACCAGCCCTATTATAACTTGAGTGGTTGGACTGCCACAGGATGGCTACAACCACCAGCGGTCAGAGGCAGCAATATGCTGGAAGTGTCACCGTGGAAACAAGGAAGGCTTGGGTCCTGTACTCCCCAGACCGGACCACCCAAATATTGAAATCACAGAAAGGTGTCAAGGGAGGTTTATTTTAAATATTTGCGATAAACCTGAGATCAATAATTCTGAGGTTTTTGAGCATTTATTCTGCTTAGTTTTGATAATTCAAAAAGACATTCATAAATCAATTGGACATGTCTTTTAAAAGGAAACACCACATTAGGAAATCACACAATTGCAACACATTTGCATGGGTGATTTAGAACCATTTCTTTTGTGAGACAATATATACAACACATACATAATACCAAACGTTATTTGTGACAAAAATATATACAACAAGCCAATGATCACAAGACAAACCTAGATAAATTATGTGTGCCAGCCTGAAATTAAACCAGTCCTGCATTTGCACTGAAAACACAAGGCGGACAATTGCTCATTCAAAGACACATGTCTACTGTCCTGCCTGTGGGAGGGTGGGGATGCATATCCTACTTGAGGGTGTTGACAACCTAGAACAAGGCGGAAATAATTTCTATTCAGTCCCTTCGTGGCACACCCTGTTCTACTGTCCCCCCACACTCAACAGCCAACGCGTTTCGAATCCCCAACAATTCCGGGATTCTCTTCAGGCCTCGTACTTGGATTGGTTTGGGCTCTCAATTGTGCTGCAGACATATGTCGATTATCTGTTCTTCAATTCATAGTGTTAATTGAGGCTTACATTTTCTGGGCATGTGGAAACTCTTGATAATGATTTAAGAACGGTCCAGGATCTTGAGACGCGTGAAATGTAGTTAGAGCTCCTGGGCTCATCGCCGTGAATTTCTCCTCCAATAATCCTGACGGTTTCCTTTCATTTCAGCCATGCGAAGGCAGTTAGAAAATCATCTGGCTCCTCTCATTCAAACCGGCGGTGTCACTGTGGCATCGCCAAGCTTATTATGAGCTGCGCTCAGCCATCCTTTCCATGGCCGTGAGCCCACCATGGAAAGAATGGCCATGAAGCAACTCTGTTACCTCTCGGCTTGGGAATGTATGCAGGGGGGGGGCATTTGTTGTGCCCCACTGTATTTTTGCATCCCATGTTCCTTCACGGAAAGAAATGCACCACATTGTGCATTTTCTTTCCGTGTAGGAACGGGCTGCAGTGGCCTCAGGCGGTGCATGTCTAAGGCACTCCTATGTGCCTTAGATACATACCGCCGTGGGCCCGCTGCAGCAGGACTGCCTGCACAGTATTAACTCGTAAATCCGGCAGGTGGTCTGACTATGGGTTTGGCAGTTTTGCAGCGGAGCGCTAGCGTGGCGGCCCAATGCAAGCCCGCCAAACTCGTAATAAGGCTCTTAGCCAGATATTGGCATATTTCCATTATCATAAAAATGTGCAAGTAAGGAAAAGTGGCAATAATTTTATATTCAGTGCAGATAAAGCCATGCAAGAAACATTTAATTTGGATGAGATGTTGCTTTTCATGATGATAGAAAAGGTGTGATGCTGGATTCAGAAGGACCAAGAGAGGGATCCTTCTCATGAGCTGCAACAGGGTAATAGTACTATTAAAATGTAAGAAGCTACAGAGCCAGAATACTGAATTAAGTAATCCTCTTTATTCATCTACCCACTGTCCTCAACTGCGCTTCACCAACTGTGATGAACATGAACATTCTAAGGGAAGCTTCAATTGGAACATGCCATTCAACAATTACTAGGGAAGAATGTGGAACATTCCAATGATACAGAATATATATAAAAAAATAATATAAGTGTACCTTTGTTAATTATAATACATTTGATTATTCACACTACTATATTAAAACACATCTTCCCCGCATATCAACCTAAAAATAGTGCATTACTTAAACTACACTGTTTTATTAATAATTGTGGAGATAAACAGTGATGGAAGATACCAGGAAAGACTGTTCTACATGCAGGTTGTGTCTGGTTAATTTATCATTTCTCTGAGTTTGTCCATCGCTCAATTGTACAACATTACGATAGGTTTTGATTATCTAATAGGTGGAGAGTATTTGCTCTGATGCTGATCTTTGTTATTCCTTTTTACCTGTACCCAATCACCATTTTTCCAGGTCTGGTCTTTTACACTATGTTTATTATCATATCATTTCTTGTAATATATTTGGCGTTGGTGTACCTTTTCATGGGCTTTCACATGGTCTACCTGCACATATTTGCCTACTCCCAACCAATTAGGAATCATGTTGGTGCTGGTTGTCGACCTTTAATTGCAACAAAAGGAGACACTCCGGTAATATGGTTAGGTGAGGTGTGATATGACCATAAGCAATCACGCAGAGATTTCTCTACATCTTTACCATTAGCTGTAGCTAACTGTATATGCTGTTTTATCATGCGAATAGCCCTTTCCACAAAGCCTTTAGCCTTGGAACAATTCAGGGCTGTTCTTTCATGCTTGATATTAAACAGCTGAAGAAAATCCTTAATTTCTTGAGTTGTGAACTGGACTACATTATCAGTAACTACAGTAGCAGGAATACCTTCCTTACTGACTACCTCCTTCAAGAATTTTATCAAAATAGCACTGGTGCTGCATGTATTAATCTTGTGAAAATCCAATGTGAAGTATAGTCAATAAAAACTATCATAACCTTTTTATATGCTCAAATACCTTCCATTGGTCCTATTATAACTATGGCCAACCTACTCCAACTTGTAAGAGGTATTTCCACTGGAGACAACAGTGCCCTACGAGTGCTTTTGTCACTATGAGCACAACATATTCAGTCTTTTACGTTTTGTTCAACAAAAGAACACATTCAGGGAAACCAAAACTTGTTTCTTACTCTGTTTTTAGTTATACAACGGCCTCAGTGACCCTCTAGCTAAGTCAACAATCTCAAATTCCAAGTGTTCGGATGTAATGATTTTCTTATTATTATTTTTCCTTCTTGGATGTGGAACTCATGTCTCACTTCCCAATATATTCTTAGATCTTCCTTGAGTTAACAGCACTTTACCGACCAACCTTTTATAATGAATTTCTTTAACTAAGTAAGATTGACATCTTTCTCCATAATCCATTCCATTCATTCTCAGACAATGCAGAGAGAGATAAAGAACAAATAGGACTATCCATTAACTCTTCTTGCACTTCCTTTTGTAAGGGTTCCCTTGAAAGATAGCAACTTTGTTTTCTTCTCCTGATACATATTCTACTTTAAATCAATAGTTTTCATGACCTAGAATCCATTTAACTATGCAAGGTGTGTTATGTTCAACTCCCTTTATAGAAAACGTATGTTAATGGTTTATGATCAGTTCGTATGTTGAATTTACTACCCCAAAAATAGAACTTGAAATGTTTTATTGTCCAATAGCAGACTCTCTTTCAATCACAGAATAACTACTTTCTGCTTTAGGATCAATCAATTATTTTCTCTCCACTCTCCCCTTTTTATGATAGTGTGGCCCCTAAACCCTGGTTACTGGTGTCCAGTGGCGGCTTCCCCCATTGGGGCGTCGCCCCTCTGCTTTCTCCCCGTGCGAGAAGGCAGAAACATAAACGGTAAAAACTACCATTTATGTTTCTGCCTTCTCGCATTGCGAGAAAGCAGAAGTGCCTCTGTGCCTGGTTGGGGGCGGGCGGTTGGGCGGTCCTGCTCGAGGGCAGGGGGGGAGTGGGTTGCCCACTGTTGTGGGTACTGACTGTTTGGTCGGCTCCAGGGCCGACCAAACAGTCAGTACCCACAACAGTGGATAAGCCACTCCCCCCGTGCCCTCGCACAGGACCGCCCACTCTCCCGTTTTCTCTATGCAGAGAAAATGTCCCGGCTGGGGCGCTCTCCTGCTGCGCCTACAATCACAACGATTGGCTTGCGTAGGAGAGGGAAGCTACCTGGTGGCGGCTTCCGGTTCCTGCTGCAGGAACACATGGACCCAGCTGCCCCTGCACCAGTACAGCGTGACCAGCCAGGAGCTGAGGAGGCAGTGCGTTACCCACCACTACTCAGGTACGTTTTATTTTAATTGTTATTCCCCACCTGCAACTCCCCCCCTCGTGTATGCCGGCTGCCTCTGGCTTGGTGAGGCCCCAGCAAAACGAGCAGTCACGGGGACCAGTGCATGAGGGACTGAATTGTACAGGACATCAGGTACTGTGTGAGTGGGAGCACATTATGTGATCCGAATATGTCTGTTCTTTTTAAATTTGAAATAATTTCAGCAGAAGTGGCCTCTCACTGCAACTCCACAAAACAGCCTTTTGAATCAGATTCGGAGTCACTCATGCTGAACTCTGTAAAATGAAGAGGTGAAGTACATTAAAAATAAAAGTAAGTTCGGTTAGTCAGTTGAGTTGTTTTAAGTTACAGTTACGATTGTTTTGGAAAATGGGTGACTCGCAGTCTCGGAGTCATTATATTAAATTATCAAGCATTTTTTTGTTTTGCAGCAGACATTGGCAGAGCTTCAGGTGACCTGCATTTTTAATGCCCCCACCGGGCAAACACTGATATTTGTACATTGTCTGGTGAATTCAATGTTCAATTGACCCATGGTTACTGATGGCTGTGTGGGTTTTTATGGCAGGTTTTAATTTAGTCAGTAGTACTTACACAGCCATTTATTTCCATGAACATTTTTATCTCCCTCTCTCTCCTCGGCTGCTGAGTGTTTGCACGGGCCGAGCCAACTGTCTGAAAATAATATTTATTACACAGTGCAGGACAGAGAAAACTTTAGCTCCTGGTATGCTACCCCGGTCAGGCCTTGCAAAGGGGAAGAAAAGTGTGGAGAGGGAGGGAGGCATCACAAGGTGTGCACCAATGGGACACCTTGGTGTATAGTCGCTACTGGTACTGCCAGTAACATACATTTACACAGTATATTATGGTGGCTTGCCAGTTTATTTTTATAATCCTCTCAAAATTCTTATCTCTGTGTAATACTGTATTGAAAACATCAACATCAGTCATGTTTAACTCTTTGAAAGAGAGGCATTTGAAACAGAGTGGTATTAAAGAAACTAAAGGGTCCTGTTGGAAATTAAGCTTGCATCGTCAGCACTGAAACAGCAACATTTAAAACTGAACTGGATGATAAAGTGTCAGATGGTATCCTACTAGTACATGCCAGCTCTTTATTAGCCAGTGTTCCCAGATTCTACCTTGAAATGTTGCAGTGATGTAATACCAGGTTAGGGTATTTTAAGAAGCAGGGTGGAGTGCACAAAGAACAATATTCACAATTGCTTTATTAAGCTCCTTGCTTTCTCAAATGTGCTTGAAAACGCACCATTTGCCCACTCTTTTTATTTAAATTTCCCAAGGGGAACAATCCCCCCCGAACCCTTCATATGACACTTGGGCTCGCTCGCTTGCCGCGGGACACTCATCTCGACCTTTTACGCCTTACCACTTTTAGATGTCACCAGCTGCCACTGCTGGTGTCTGTAGTTAAAATTGTTTTCTTCTTGTTGTCAACTGTGCCCAAAGCAGGTGAAGTGATCATTGTTTGGGAAGAGGAGCACAAGTTATCTGTTGATAAAATAAAATAAGCAAATTCCTTATTTTTCTTTTAGAAGAGCACGTAAATTATCACATTTATCAGAGACATTTTTTACATCTTTTGACACTCAATGAGACCCATAAAGAATCTCAATTCATCCTTACTTTTAGGGTAAGGTGCTTCTATAACCGCTTGGATTAAACTGGTTTTTGGTATGAAAACCCCTTTTGAAATTTAAGGGGAATATTTACAAGGGGATAGCGCCACCAGAACAGCAGTTTTAGCGCTGTTCGGGGGTGCTCTGACCTTCTCCGTATTTAACAAAGCGGCACTAAGCCACTTTGAGTAGGTTAACGCTACCTTGTAATTACAGCCCTTTTATACGCATCACTTTGCGTGAAACGGGCGTGCAATGGGTGTTGCTGTAGGTGTTCCTCCACAACAACCATTGCATTTTGACGCTGCCCCCCATTTAAAAGGATGTGTGAATCTGAGGCAGCGCCAAAAACTAATGCCACGCAATAGCAGGCGTTAAAATGGCACAACGAGGAAAAATACTTTTATTTCTCCTCGTTTTTCGTTTTCTATGTGTGCAGCACACATAGAAAGAGCAAAACACTTTGAGATAGGCCCAGGGGTAAAAGAGTGCACCACAGAGATCAAGGCAGAGGACCTCGGAGGAGAGTTGCTTTATTGTGCCAGCTGCGACCCGAATGACCAGAGAAGCACCAGCGACCCGAGAAGTAAATTAGACGCGGCAGACTCCAACACCACGACCCAGGAGGTGGGTCGTGGTCAAAAGCAAGTACCAGAGACTACCCGGTCCTTTTGGTGTGGCTGATGGGGCACCAGGGAGTTACGGCACACAAACAAATGTGGGTGGTGCATGTGTTTGTTTGGGTGGCATTGTCACAGAACCTCCCCTCCACCACAAAACCCCCACTGTGGAATCATTACATACCCTGGTGAAGGTGGCAAATGGGCAAAAATCTCTTGAAGGAATGCTCCCTTGTTAATTCCTTGTTTGCCATACGTCTCGTCGGGCATCCGGAAAAACATGGTGTGGTTGCAGAGAGAGAAGGCCCATCTCTATCAAGTGCAGCCGTTCAAGACTAGAGTGAACTCAACTCCAGTTTCCTTTTTTTTGTTATTTGTAAACTACTGTTTCCATACTCAATAAACTTTTATTTGCTCTAACACAAAAGACAGTGTAGACTGGTCCCATACACCACTACAAACACCATTAAAGATTGTTTATGTGCAGGTCCCCTGCACCGTTGTGGTTGCACTGTGCATGCCACACACTGCACTTGATGTGGCAGTGGTCCATAGCAGCGGCGTGACTGCTGGCTTTAATCCTCAGCGAAGCATGCCATTCCTGTGGGACTTGTGCAGTGGCTCCATCAGCCCAGATACACAATTATAATTGGGCAGGCTATATGCCACAGGCTGGGTGGTCTTCCTAGGACTGCCATGGTGGTGTTCCAGCTGGAAGACTGCCAAACTCATATTCAGGTCCTGAATGTTGAGACATGATGAGGCACTCACTCCTGCAGCGTGCTCTGCTCCTGAACAACGGGAAGTGTCGCCGGATGCAAAAATGCGGAAACACTGATCAGAACGGAAGATGCTGTACAGTTATGCCGGCTAAAGGGTTGCTGGCACACAGAAGACACACCAAAGCACTGTATAGAGAGCAAAGACGCTGTAGCCTGGTTCAAGCTACGCCGGCTGCAAGGTTGCTGGCACATGGAAGTGGAAGGCATTCTGCGCTGTGTTCGGAATGACAATTCTGGCTAAACATTGATGGTCCACTGATGTCTGACAGCCTCCATTTCCTCAAAACCACGAAAGCGAAACCACTCCAATATTGAGCTGAAGAGTTGATTCAAGGCCCAAGCTCCAAGCAGGAAATCGTCCTGTTGACTGGAAAGGATTATGAGGAAACAAAAAGGGGAGAGAGCTTATTTGCCTCCTCTGCAAAATCAGTGCCAGTATTATAATTTTAAGAAGATACGGAGACAGAATGTTGAAGTAAGTAATCCTCTTTATTCAGCTATCCACTATCCTCATGTGCACTCCACTAACTATAATAAAAATGAACATTCTAAGGCAGGCAGGCTTCTATTGGAACATGCCATTTAACACTTACTAGGGGAGAATGGGTAACATTCCACTGGTACAACATATATAAAACATTTAATATAAGCATAGCTTTGTTAATTATAATATATCTGATAATTGACACTGCTATATTCTAAAAGTACTCAACAGCAGTGGGCGTAACAGAGGCCCCCAAAGACTCTGTGGTGCAGGGGGCCCCCGCGTTTCTTGTTTTGGAGGTAACCCCTCATCCTCTAAGCAATGCCATTGCATGCTTTGCAGAATGCCTGCAATGGCATGGAATAAGAAATAATTAAATACCCAGGAAAGCCACTCTCCTTTCCCGAGCAGGCCCCTGCAGTGTAGTGGGGTCCCAACTGTTCACGGGGCCCCCATTGAACCCAAGACCAATGAATATATGTGTTATCTGGGTGTCCCTCATCACATTCTGCTAGGGGGCCCCATAATTTTGCGTTACAGCACTGCTCAACAGCCTTAAGAGATGGAGTGACTGCACACAAGTTTAGCATTTGAAAGGGGCTTAGTTATAACAGTGACA
Source organism: Triturus cristatus (assembly GCF_964204655.1). Taxonomy (NCBI): domain Eukaryota; kingdom Metazoa; phylum Chordata; class Amphibia; order Caudata; family Salamandridae; genus Triturus; species Triturus cristatus. Next base: position 51,236,933 of record NC_140584.1, read on the forward strand.
GTGACATATTACCTCCTTACTCGTGGTGGCAGCCCAACCATCCCCACACTGCAAGCATGTCCACAGTATGACAAGAGTGGCAGTCATACCGTCACAGGACTTCTGCGTCTGCTGGGGATCCAGGATCCCACAGCTGTCGCGCATCGGTCAGGGAGCTGTAATATGCTGGTGGTGGCACTGCTGAGCATGTTACAAGTTGGCTTTTCACCGCCCCGGTGAGCCCGCCATAAAAAAGATGGCGGAGAGGCAAAAAATAGGGGCCCCCACTGCTCCTGGGCCTAGGGGTGCATGCAGGGGCACATGTAGTGCCCCCTGGATTTTCACCCCTAGTTCTTGCATGGTGTGGCACACACCGTGCCCGAAGAGGCAGTCACGCACTGACGGCGGCAGTCTACATGTTAGCATCTTCTATCACTTCTGTCAGCCTATCAGCAGATGCCGTTGGACTGCCTCCACACCACAACAGGTTTGGCGGCCCTACAGCAGCACAACTGTAGGACCGCCAAAGTCGTAATAAGGCTCTTAGTTAAAAATATTTTTGTCACGCTGGTGTGCCCTTTGTTGAGGTTTATTGGTTAGTGTGATGGAGCGTAGATGTTATCTGGCATCTATCTTTACCAATTTCTACCTGAGAAAATCATTTTACGAGACCTTTTAATGGATGAGACATAGTAACCTATTAAGTTGAAAATATGAGTTCACATACTGCATCCTAAAAGCATGCAGAGTTTTAGAAAACAACGATACAAATAATTTAAACAAAGTGAGAAAAACAAAAATGTAATGCCTGATGCATTTACATGTTGTGAGAAGATGAAAATAAAAAATAATACAAAGAGGTTTCTTGATAACAATATTCAAATGTGCATTAAAATGAATGTGTATATACATAGTGGTACTAGAGAAATGTAGAAAATGTTTTTTACAAGGAGAACTGACCTAGAATGAATATAGGCTTTTGAAACTCAGATGAAAATAAAAAACATGCACTGAAAGGTGACACATTTAAAAATTATGCTTTCATGGGAATGTGGTAATAATGAATAGATTTTTTTTTTTAGTATTGCCTAACACAGACATGTATATCATGAAGAGAAAGCTATAACAGAATTAATGAGAAAAGTAAAATGCATTTGAAAATGTATGATCTTCAATAATATTAACACAACAGTGATTCAGCTATTTTTCAATGTAGGCCTCAAAAGCTTCTCTTTCCCTCTGCTACTGCAAAATTATGTGAGACAGTCACCTAAGCCCTGTGAAAATTTTCTTTGAAGTTTCACTTCTGTTCTAGCTAACAATGGACTCACTGCTCACTAGAAGCATGTTCAATAGAAGTGTATCAAATATTGTTGTAAACCCAGGGAAATGCGCCTGGGAGCAAACTGACTATGGACAAGCAAAAATACCTCCTACTTCCATGAAAGTGTCGAAATGCTAACTAAATGGCGCATAATGAATATTAAGGAAACTTGCAAAAGGATTACTTAATTCAACCAGATTTGTATGAGTGATTGATCACCACATAACAGCCCACCATGAGTGACAAATGAAACCCCATGGACTGATGGAACTGATAAGTTAAGGGATGTAAACCTGGAACATTTGGAGTATAATTGCCCCATCTGTAGAGGAGTCGGGCTGGCTGATTAATTTTTTTTCTTGTCTGGCATGCTGTCGGACAGACTCTTGATTCCTGTTATCCGTTCCATGTCCCTTTTCCACTCGCTCTTGAGGGGATAGACTCTAATGAACATAACTTTAATCAAACTGCGACCTCAAATCCCATGCGTTGCTGGCTGTCAAAGGTGCGTGGGAAGATAACCTTTCGGCTGAGAGGTTTACTGACTCCTGCTGTGGCTTATGGTGCTGCAGCTCTGATTTGATCTGATTTACATGAGGACAGAACTTGAAGTGAACAGCCTTGCTTTGGTTTGTATGATTGATAACTGAACCTGTAATTTCCCTTGCTCTCAAAAGTCAACTCTTGCTGCTACAGATGGTCAATGCTAAACTGTGTGGTTACTTGCATTAAATTGTCATTAAAACTGATCTTGAAATGCATTTTATGCAAAGTCTACGCAATTTGATGCATTAGATAAATGTATTTCCTAAATTATTTTTATCGATTATGTCTCATTCTTTTGGTTATATTCTTTGTCTCAAGGAGTCTATATTTGTGGCTGACGAAGGTTTTGTTTTAGGTTTGAGAAGATTATGATCATGTGAACAATTAACTATTCCAGGTCCTCATAGGATAATTGTTTACATCTTTTGAGTAGTCTAGTCCCTATCAGCTCAACAAAAGATCCTTCAGAGGACCTAATTCATGGTAATGGATGGTAAAGAATAAAAGTTATTATTAGATTAGGATGTGTTAGAAAATAGGTCTAGCTATATTGATTTATAATGAGTGGTAAGAAAAGTTTGGTAAACTTTCCACTGTATCAGTGTGTAGATAGTTTGTTTTTTTATAAATGGATTTGTGCTATTGATTCTAACGTGTGTACTCCTTTGTTGTTAATAAAGAGTTTACTGTATATTGTAGCATGCAATACCTTCCATTGGTTTGTTTGATCATTTATTGGTTTAATTAGTGTTTTTGATTGCTCTATTCTTGTCATGTTCGACATTGGCTTAGTTTTAATAAATTATCATCTGTAGCAAATATAATAATGTGCTTCTCATTTTTAAGTTTGTCATGTAGGAAGAAGGGTTCTTCGTTATGAGTGGTCGTTAAGTGTTCGGGAATTTGGATATCTTGATATCTTATAGTGGCAGGAGGAGTATCACTAGTGGCTTTTTTAGTTTGTGCTATTAAGCATTTCAAGGTGGGTATAGCTAGTATCTGCATTGTGATGTATTCAGGTACTTTAGGGAGTATATCATTTATTATTTTAGTATTGGGCCTTGGGAACTAGTACTTGGACGTCTTAAATCTTGTACAACATGCCTTATTTCAAATTCAATGATATTAGGGGGCTAGTTGTGATCTCCCACATTAATAACAACATTGTCTGTTGTAGTAGCCCTCCCACAAGAAGCATTAGGGTAATATTTTGGGTGCTTGTAATTTCCTGGCTGTAAGTGTAGTCCAGGAGAGTGAGTAATCGTTTCCCTTTCTGTGATGTGATGTATCTTGCTCTCTCTGTCATGTCTGAAAATAGTTTCCTAATATAATCAATTACATTCTAATAATGTTATGTTACACAGAATATAATGGTATTAATTTTCTATTTTATACTTACATATGTGTTCTTAATGGTAATTAAAGTCCTTTTTTTCTGTTTTCCGTTTGGGTGTTATAATGTATATCGGGTGGCTTCTTTTCTGTTGGGGAGAAAAGTTGTTTTAGTTTTATTTTACATGTTTGTTTGTTGGTAGCTGGTAGGATTTTGATATTTTAGAGTTTAAGGACTACTTGATATTTTTTAAATGCATGTTGCATGGGTAAGGGATTAGCACAGACACCAAGTCGGGGTAAAGAAGGTTTTATTGTTTCCAATACATTTTTCCGCCTTCTATTCAGACTTTCTGGGGAATGTCTTACAGAGTCCACTTTAGAGTAGGGGCTCCTTTCTCTTCCGGTTTCTCTTCTCACTCGCTCCCTTCCGGACTGACGGCGGCTTCCTATAGACTCCGGGTCCATGCGGCAGGGAACATAAAAAAAAAGGGAGAAGCTCAAAGAGGATGTGCCCATAAAAGAAAACAACTAACAAGCTGAAATGAAGGCAAAAAGAAAATAAAGAAAAAAAAAAGAAGTACGGCGAGAACGCAGCTTCTAGAGCTACAGGGGCGCTCTGTCCCGCCTCCCCACCCAGCCCGTGAAGCGTTTGCGTACCTGCACAAGCCACGCTCCTCCAGGAGCGTGGTTGGGTGGCTCGTGGGGGTGTTGGCCTCCTGGCTCCTGCTGAGGTCTTCGGTTCCCGGTTTTCGCACCTTCTTCCCTTTTCACGGGTCTCGCGTCTCCAAAAAACACCACTGTCTCGCCTTTCTCCGCGTCTTCCTTTTTGGTGTTTGGCCACACCTCCTTCCGGGATTCCCTCGTAGTTAAGGACGTGTAGGAGGTGACGTCACAGGGCGGAGTCACGTCTTTCGGGTCTCCCCATTCGACGATGCTTTCCTCCATGGAGTCCTCGAGACAGGACGGGCTTCTGGTCTCGGAAGTCCAAGGGTCCTGTTGGGGAGATATGAACCACTATCACCATTTGCATGAACTTAAAACTTGTTCCAAAGGCGGTATTGTTCATAATTGACGTTATTGAACTAAAGTTCTTGTCTGTGAAGCGGCAATCTCTAATTTCTTCTAAAGATTTTGAACCAGGTATTAGATTTAGTTTTCTGCGCATATAGTAAACTGCATTCAATATTACTTAAAGTAGTTGAAAGATTAGCTTCTCCATGCATATCATTACACTCCGATAAATTAGATTTTATAACTAATATTTTGCTTCATATGTTGCAGGCCTTATTAAGAATTTAGTGGTGTGATAGCAGGCCGTCACACCAGCGCCCCGCTGTCATATAGCCAAACTCGTCTACACATCACCAACCAGATTACGAGTTCATTCGGGTCTGCTGGGCAGTGCTTTGGCGGTCCTACAGTGGTGCCTTTCAAAGGCTCATATCTGAGCCTTAGAAAGGCACCGCAATAGGACTGCTAAAGCACGTTCCTTTATGGCATGGACTGTGCAGTCCATGCCGTGCAGGAACAGGAGGTGCATACTGATGGGCCACAACATGTGCCCCTTGCATGCACTCGCAGACACTATGAAAACAGGGGGCCCTGTAGGGCCCCCTTAGTTTCCTCACAGCCACACGGTTCATGGTGGGCACCCTGCCATGAAAAACTGCAGCGGTGAGGAAATGTATAATATGCTTGGCGGTGCCATGGCAGCACCGCCAGCATATTGCAGCCTCACACCTCTGCCCAACTGCTGTGGGATCATTGACCCCCAGCAGTTGCAGAGGTCCTTTAATGGTCCAACTGCCCAAGCCATAATAGGGCAGGTGGACCACCAGTCTGGCGGTTCACGGACCTCCACCGTGACTATGGCAGTCCTATGGACTACCATAGTCTTAATAAGGCCCCAAGTGTTTATATTCACAAGCGCAATTAGTTGCATAATGTTACACTATGCTAAAAAGTATATCATGCACAGTATGTTGGATAGTTCAGTTCAGGAGACTAAAAAGTAATCTTGTTTGCTTGCTCTTTTCAGTACTCGAACGCTTTAGACAAATTCATACCAGGTCGAAGAGAGTGTTCTATTCAGTGAATTTTGTTTATTCCCCATTACCCTCCCCCATGTGGTCTCAGCAGTGGGTTTTCGTCCCCTTGGAAAACAAGGTGAAGGCGACATACGGGTTTCCCTTACTTCTCAGCAAAATGCTAAGCAGCAAAAAACCCAAGGTATTCAAGTTTGTTACCCAACAGGATAAATGCACAGCTCCCAAAGTTTAATCTCCCCATATTAAGTAATTTTTCAATACGCATATTGAGGCACTTAGCTGATTAGTTATGATCGTAAACAGACACACCACACACTTCATTGAACAATATGCCACCATGCTATGACAGCCTCACCAACTTTCGACCTAAATAAATTTTGATAATCAAAAATTATAAAAGATACCTCCTACTATGGTGCACCATGCCATTGCTGCTGAGGTGAAGAATGGTGGAGGCATGTGGCTGAAGCCTCCTATATGAAGTCTTATGCACCATGTTTCTCAGCTGGCACACATAGAGTTCCCTGATGTCTGAGAAATGCAGTTAAAGAACTGCTTCACTTTCTCACCACCTGAATCGCCCTGTTGAAATGTAAGCTCAGACCTTTTAACAAATGAATGGACTAGTACCCACATGTCAACTGGAGAGATAGAACATAATGCACAGAATTAGAAGGCAAACAACAGTGTTAAACCTGATGTCTGTCATCACAGCTGAAACTTGAGGCCCAGACACTCTACTCCCACCTAAATGATGTCCAGCCACACACACCGCTAGTACCAGTCAGATTTCTACTTTCCAAACCTTTTTAGCATTCTTGGATCTATACCTCACCAACCTTATTGTTGGTGCATGCAATTTTTGTTCTGCTAATATGCCATCTGGGGGGCTCCAGGATGGACACTATTCCAGCATAATGGAATAGTAGATAGCAAAACCCTTAACCCAGTTCAACCTTTCTTCTACTTAGTCTTGCACTGTGAGCATATTCCTTTGAGCCCTCGTCCTCCACAACAACTGCTTTTTCTATTAACAGTTAGAATATGTCAGCAAAAGCCTCTTTCCTAATATTTTCCTTATTATTCAAATACAAATCCAATTCATCCCTTGGCGATAAAACTGGGTCATGGACCAGCACTATCGCAGACCTATCCTCACCTCTATTTTCACTGTGCCTGGATTTGTTCTACATTGGGGTGATAACTGTAGCTGTCAGTGCCTGAGTGTGAACCCCTTGAGCAACTGGGGCTGTGCACACTCCCCAGCCACATTGCAAGACATGCCCCTAGTCTCACTGGGGCTACTCTCTTCACTCACTGACTGACTAGAGGAGGAATCTGCAGCCGGCTGCTATATTCGCAGGCAAGAGGCTAATTCATTTTTGGGCGAGAGATATATTATCCCCTCATTCACATTAATATTGCCTAAGCGTGCCCCAGAAGCCAGTGCCTCGAGCTTACATAGCCTGAGGCTTACCTGTGCCAAACTGCAGACCAGATCACTGCTTTGGTACTCATTAACTCCCAATTCTTCCCTAGCTGGGTCCCTACTACCAGGGTAACAGGCTCCTTATCAAACGTACTAGCAGGTTGCACGACAGCCTCTGGTGAAGGTGAGTGTTGCCCCGACCCAGAGCTGCCTTCTTTCTAAACCAATTTGAGAGTGGAGAAAAGGCAGACTAGGAGGCATCCCCATCTTGCAGGGTGTTCCTCTGCAGAAAGTTGCACAGAAATAGCAGAGAACAAGGCAGTTATAGGGTGCAGTACGGTGAGCAACTCCTCAACAGAGTCTAGATTGACCATTAACAAAGCTATTGCAGCATCCCTCCCACCTAGCTCTTTCCTTTTAACCTAACTGAGGGCCACATTGGCACTGCTTGCCCCTGGTCTGGCTAGTATAATAGATAGACCCAGTAGTAAACCACACTTTAAAATAAGGGATGATGTAGATACCCAACACATGGAAAACACTAGACTATTACAAAATGTAAGGAGACAAAAACAAGCCAAGGAACCTAGGTGATCTGTCCCACAACCTTTCTCCCTAACAAAGTTTGATGACTTTTGTGAGGATAAGACCAGTGCTTAATCTATGGTGGTGTTTGCTGGTGCTCACCCCCTTCACCCACTTCATGATACTGGCACCTATTATGACAGTCAACGACATGGTAGAGCTGCCAGCCTATTCTCAAATAAAAGCACACAATCAAAGTGTTTAGAAGCTCCATATATGAGGGGACGGTAGCACGCCCAACACAAGATGGCCACTGCACTCTAACCGTTGTGCCGTACCAGCACGACGATGAGCCTTTACTGCAAAAGGGGGTCACCATACTGTATTTCTTGACAAGCTACAGCTTTCTCAATACAGGAGAACTCTGTGGTGAGATTGTCAGCATTTTCTGATGAACAGGGAGCAGAGGAGTCTCCTCTGTCATTTCTCTTCATCTCTGCCTCGATACAGCCTGCTTTCATGAGAGGTGTAGTGAGGAGGCGGGCTTTTCGGCTGTGACCGCATCCCTCCTTCCAGCTTGTACACCTCCCTCTTAAAGGAAATTTTGGAATAATATTACCGTCTGGAAACTTTTTCCCTTTCACCACATTAAAGGGCCTATTTATTCCTGACAGGAACTGTTATAGCTGCCGTATTTATGATCCTCAGTCACCAAAACTAATGTGATATTCTTTTCTTTCCTCAAAATACTACTATAACAGCTATGGTTTTTGGGCACATATCTGGTCAATATTCTGTCTATTAGTTTAGCTTTCTCTGAGTCACAATATTCAACTGGTTGTTTTTCTTCCACTAATAATGGAAACAAAATCAACGTCAGACTACCAAAACAAACGTAAACAAGCTGCCTCATAACCATCCATTAAATCCAAGGTTGTTGACTCATAGCAAACCTCATTAAATAAGATGTTGGAAGAAATTAAGGCTAGCCATATAAACACAGGCGCCATCTGCTCTGACATTAAACACATTCAACGAGACATTGCCTCCCTTTCTATGAAGGTAGCAGACAATGAGATCAACATTTGTGATAATACTAAAGCATATGCACCTGTAACTCCACTTGTGCATATGATTCCACCCATTCAAACAGCACTACTTGACGTGGAAAATTAAAACCGCCAATACAATTTATGAATTTTGAATTTTCCAGAAAGTATTGAAGGCAAAAGCTGTTATCTCTTCTTGGAATCTATATTACCTAAGCTGCTCAATCTTACGTTTCCAGAAAGATATGAAATTGACAAAGCCCACTGTATTCCTTCTCATAGAAAGCCTCATCAAACCAAGCCCAGGCAAATATGTTTTAGAATTTTAAGACATCATCATCTTTAGAAAAGTGGCACGAGAAATTCCAAACCTTCTTATTAAGGGTAATTCAGTATTTATTCTTCAAGATTTTGCAAAAGAGACAGTGCAAATTCATCAACAATTCTCTGATTTACGACCAAAACTGAGCGAAGCTGAATATAAATACGGCCGTTTTTTACCCTTTTATAATGCGTATTTGTAAGAATGATTTCTCTAAGTCTTTCTCCTCCCCCTCAGACTTGATGCAATTCTTAGACCAGCATAATCCTATTGATATGGAATCACAATCTTCAAATTCTGCTGGCTAAATTTTATTCCCGCAGTATTTTATGCCATATTGGTAACACAGCAGGTACATGCAGTGTGTTTAGTCTTGCTTCGAACATCTGTCTCTATTTTTCCAGTAGATATGAGGTCTTGGTCTGTGATCTCCATTTATGGTGTTTGTCATGTTTGCCTTATTTTATATGGGCTACTTTGTTTACAATGTCCTTTAATGTTCTCATGTTTCCTTTCTCTCTTTAACTCCCTGTGGCTCAACAACAATAATTGACTTATTTCTCTTGACATTAAAGGTAGGTTTACAGCATCCAGCCAAAAGACATACAATTTTAGAATATTTAAAAAACATAATGCTGACATTTGCTTTATGCAGGAAACCCATATTAGAGATAACATTTTACATTCTATGTCTCAGGGATGGGTAGGAGATATTGCTTCATTTCTTGCCACAGGACACTAAAATGGAATGGCTAGGCTCTTCTTAACTAAATCCTAAATATAATTATTAACTCATCATTGTGATTGTAGATATGTTTATGCACAAGTTAAAGTGAAGAAACACATTTTAAACCTCGTCAACTTCTACGCTCTGACTTTAGATGACCGCTCTTTTGGGGAATATATTACTACTGAAATACTAAAATTGGATAACGATCCCCTTGTCATGGGGGAGATTGTAATCTTATTCATGACCCATTATTGGACCACTCCTCTACATTTAAATTCAGGCCCCACTAAATCTTTCTACTTTTTGAAATCATGTTTTTTCTACCACTAAATTAGTTGATTTTTGGAGACTAGCAGATCCTTTGGATGAAGAATTTACCTTCTTTTCTAATGTGCACTCCACTTTCTCTAGAATGTATTACCTCCTTTCCTCTCTCCTCTTATGCCACATGATTACTGATCCTAACATAGAACCTATAACAATTTCTGACCATACTTTAGTCTCCTTCTCTTACACCCTAACAGATTCCTGGCCTAATAAACATAGATGGAGAATGAACTCTGACATAGTTCTCAACCCAGTAAATCCCAGCAAATTGGTTTCTGCCATAAATAATTACTTTCTTAATAACTATCATGAAGACACTTCCAAAATTGTCCATTGGGAGGCATCCAAAACATTTATCCGAGGTGCCACTGTATTTATTATAGATCATGAAAAACAAATCTTCTATACTGACTTATCCACAATAGAGAAACAGATTACTAATCTGGAAAAACTCCTGATCTCTTTACAGGGTAATAAATACATATCTCAAATTCAGAAGGTAAGATATGAGTATAACATTTTTTTGAGTAAAAGAGCAGGGCAACTTATATCTAAGAAAAAGCTAAACTTCAACTCGAATAAATATGGCCAACTCATAGCTAACTACTTGCATATTAAAAAAGACAAAACTCAAATACCGGCTATTAAGCAAGAATATATTTTGCTGCTGACTACAGAAGAGATATCAAGGGAATTCTTATCTTTTTATACCTCTTATATATCAAAAGCCTGTAGACCTTCAAGATGATGTAATTAAGACATTCCCTAGAGACTGCCAGTTACATCAACTTTCTGATGTAGACATAGACATATTAGAAAAACCTATTTGATATTCATGAGAATAACATGGCAATCAAATTGATAAACTCCAGTAAGTCACCCAAACCAGATGGTATCTTAGTTGAATTCTACAAATGCTTTAAATCCACACTCTCCCCGATTCTACTTTCATTATTCACTGACTTTCAGAATGCTTCTCTAATGGGTGGATCTTGTAATGAGGCCACCTTCATTATTCTTCCAAAACCAGATAAAGGCCCTACTTTAGTTCCCAATTATTGTGCAATATCCCTCATGACCCAAGATTGCAAAATATCCACCAGATTCTTAGGTAATTTACTAACACCCCTACATATGTCAATTATACAAACAGAGCACATGGGACTTACTAGGGTAGATTGGCTGCACATAGTACTCGTCTTTTAAGCTACTCTATTTCTTCCGCTAGTGACCTCAAACATCCGGTAGGTTTGTTTGTCTTAGATGCCGTATAAGTATTTGATAGGGTGAATTGGCAATTTCTGTTTAAAAAATGGAAACTTTTCATTTTGGACCTACATTCTTGAAAATGGTAAAGCATTGTATTCAGGCCCTTCCACTTCCATTTATATTAACTGAAACCTTTCTACTCCATTCAATTTATATACAGGTACTCGCCAAGGATGCCCTATATTCCCCCTTTTATTTCGTATTACTATTGTACCTCTCTTATGCTCTTTCTGGACCAGTCAGCAATATACTTGGAGTTGCCCTAAAAAATACTGTGTTAAATGTTTCTGCTTATTCTGATGATATTCTGTCCTATGTAAAGTATCCTGTTACGTCCCTGCCTGTCATTTTTAATATTATTCATCAGTATGCAGCAATTTCTGGCTATTCTTTAAATATCAATAAAACACAATTGTTTTCATTAAACATTTTATGCAATTCCACAATGATAGCTAATACAAACATTTTGTGGTCACTGTTGACTTTCAAATATTTGGGTACTTTTGCTAACTCTATTAAAAATACAATCAAAATCAACTGCTCTAAAATGCTGACTAAAAGAAAAGATAAATTGGATAAATGGTCAACTGGTGGGGACATGTTGAAGCACTTAAAATGATTAGTACCCCATAAATTGTTTACAACTTATCTATGTTACCATTATTTATACCTCCTATTTTCTTTACCAAACTATATACATTAATTACTAAGTTTCTTCGCAACAAAAAACCTGCACGTCTTAGCTTTAAAACTCAGTAAATTCCCACAAAAAAAGGAGGTGTTGGCTTAGCTGATTTTAAGAAATACCATGTCTTTTCTTATTGTACAAAGCTCATAATGGTTTCAATAAATTGACCCTTTTAATTTTCCCAAATGGCTTTTGCTAGAAAAAAATAATATTTTACAGCCATTTCCTCTACCTGCCTTTTTGAAAATGGCCAACACCAGGATTGGTAAACTCTCACCCATTCTTGCCACTTCTAAACTTGCCCTCCTATTATTTGATGAAAAAATTGCTATTATTAGTAAATTGTCTAAAAAAAATTCAGTTTAGTTTAATCCCAACCTCAAACCTAATAAACATATTTCTTCCTGAAATTCATGGATTACTGCTAGTATTTTTTATATCACTGATATCTGTCAAGGAAATATGGTTTATTCATTGGATGAACTAAGCACGAAGTATCACCTTCCCCAATCTGACTTTCCTAAACTTGAATTATGTAATACCATCCTCAATACCTATTCTAATTCACAGCCTTCTGCTAAAGTATCTAATATGGAGTTTTGTCTCCGCGTTTTTAGCCAGTCAGGACACATAGCATATAAAGTGTATGAAACACTTACTACTAATACTTCCCCTTTTACTGTTTTGGCTCAAAAATGGTCTTCAGACCTAAATATACAATCATCTGCTGTACAATGGAAATATAGTTGGTCATCTAATATTGCTTGCTATTTTATCTCCCGGAGACTCTTATACAAACTAAAGTATATATTTTATACCACTGCTTTTGGCCCCAAGTTACAGTGTTCAAAGAAAAATTGTTGGAAACACCAAATTATTTGCACTGGAAAACTACTTCAGGAAATTTACAACATAAACTGTATGATTGTCCTAGCATTTTAAAATTTTCGATGGATGTTTGGAATAATATTACCCAGCTTTTTAATATCCAAATACCTTTATCATCTCCTGTACTAGTCTACAAATCATATGTTTTTAAACTGTTACTTCCTGCCGTTCATAAGCATTTGACTTCCTTATTTCTACTGTGGTTAAATCAATTACTTCAAATTGGAAAGATGCAAAACTATTATTGGTTAATGTTTGGTGGGAATGGATTATCTTCCATAGACGTGGACATTCCTCATTAGTATGTACTCATAAAGCCTGTTCTGTTTTTATGTCTAACATGTGGCGTACTCTCGACTCTGATATTACCACCTGTAACTCATTATAGGACATATACTGATTTGGTTTATATTTTCTTATAGTAGCCCTTTTTGTTTTTATTTTTCAGTTGTTTGATCATTTGATTATTCAAATATGCTTATGTAAGTTGTTGCTCACATATTTTTAATGCAATTGCTCCCATTTTTATTCCTCACAGCTGCAACAATATTTTTGTATATTATTAACTCTGTATTATATTTAAAATCAATAAATATTGGTGAACTAAAAAAAAAATCAATCTACAATCCAATAAATAAGAGTATCAGGGTGCTCACACCATTCTTGCAGGTTTGGGTTACTTAGTACAGTACAAACTGTCACAGTTGTAAGACAACGTAGTCTGTTTGAGGGCCTTCTGAAAATAACAGCCAACAGCTCCGTCTACCACCGAGTAACTGCAAACAAATGGCGCAGCAGAGGGATGCTTTGGGGAGGGTGGCAACAAAGGCCTACACGGAAATGGGTTGTGGGGGAGATTGCTACTGTGCTAGGTTTCCTGGACAAAGGAAGCTGCCAGCAGTATGGATATCCAAACAAGGCATTTCTATGCTGGAAGAGGCAGCTGGAAAAACCATTCAAACAAGGCATTGCTGTGCGCCAGCAGGAAGAATAGGCTGAGAGTGTCCAGACATGTAAAGTGGCTGATTGCACCCGGCCTGAGCTTAAGATCCCAGCACTGGGCACACTGCAGCCGTGCCCATGCACCATCCTTCAGGGAGCCCAGATTAGTGAGCCCTCACTAAAACAGAGCTCCAGCCCAAATACAAAATTAATTGCTGTTGGGTGACCTCCACCGCTGGGCCTACACCTATGTGCCCCTGCTGGAGCGGGTAGTACAACATTTTGTATAATCCCCCATTCTGCATGTTTATATTCAAATGAATAATCAATTAATTGTAATATTATTAATTTGTTTGAAGTGATAACTCACCAACTATATTAACAAAAGAATTACACGTGGGAATTGCACCTTGCATGGCTATATTAATTGTAAACTAACTTGAGTACGCATATTAATAGTAGAAAACTAGAATATTGCATGTTATATGTTGCTTTGGTGATGTATTTGTGATTTCTGCTTCATTCAGTGTGTATAAACCGCTCTGAGTGTTGCTTCTGCTAGATAAATACACACATATATGGGTATTAGCAAGGGGATAACATTTTATTAGCCATTTCTATGTTTTAATTCCGTTTTTGTGTTTCTTTTGCTTAAGTTGACCATTTCGGCCTATACAAGATGGCTGAACGAGACGTTAAACGTGACTGCCCTGACAACACAAGGTTCTGGGTGAAGTGCGCAGGCGTCCCCGCCAGCAGCAGTGTTCCGCGATGCAACAGTTTTCTGGTAGCAAGAGGATGGTTTTTATTGATTTGGGTTGGTCATTATTGCTTGTAGGGTAGGAAACTCAGGTGGACAAAGGTGGTCCCAGCTACCTTGTTGACCGAAGTTCGGTCTCAAACCGAAGTCGAGTTTAATATTTGCCTTGATCCTGAGTCTCAAGGCCCAGAGGTCATAAATGCTTTTAACATTATTTGTAAACAAATAAACCATAGTCTACTGATTAAAGGAAATCAAAAACTCCAGTCGGGAAAAAGATGGTTTAATAAAAAATGTTCCCAGTCTCATGCTGCCCTCTTGAATGCCTTGAAGACTATCCCCAGAGATGGGGAACTCGTAGTCTCTAAAAGGCTAGCATATAAACAGGCCCTAGCCGAAAGAAAACAGGAGTTAAAGGAGGAAGCCTGGATAAACCTTTTGTCTTCTGACACTCTGAAAGATAGTAGGAAATTCTGGGCAACTATAAACCAGCCCTTGTTTCTTGATGATGATAAAAATCATGAATTAGACTGTAATATCTCAGACGAGGCATGGATAACCCACTTTGAAAAGATATACAGCCTCCCTGTAGATGGTAATTATGCTTCATCAAATATGTCACATAACATTTCTTGCCCTCTGGACCTACAGGTTTCCGAAGTAGAACGGGCCATAGAAGAAATGTCGCGAAATAAGGCCCCTGGACCTGATGGGGTCCCGGCGGACCTGTTTAGAGCCGACCCACACACCTGGTCAAAAATTTTAACTAATGTATTTAACAGGACTGGGCAAAATAATAGTTTTCCAGCGACATGGGCAACCTCAACCATTATTCCAGTTTTTAAAAAAGGTGACAGACAGGATCCCTCCTGTTACAGACCAATCTCTCTGATAGATTCATCTGTAAAAATACTAGGTAGAGTGGTCTTGAACAGGCTAAGTGAATGGTTGGAGGGGAGCGGGATCCTGTCTGACGCCCAATATGGTTTTAGACCCAAACGGAGCACCATTGATCAGTGCCTGAATTTGCACCTTTTAATAAATAAATATACAGTGGCCAAGGAAGGGTTTCTATATATGGGATTTATGGATCTTTCCTCTGCGTTCGATCTTGTCAATAGATCTAAGCTCTGGAATATCCTATTGGATATGGGCATTCAAGCTTCCCTTGTACATTTTTTGGCTGATCTACACTCGGATCTATCGGCTAAAATTAGAGTTAATTCAAATGGGCGATGCACGAGACACTTTAGTTCAGACAGAGGTGTTAGACAGGGATGTATCCTGGCCCCCTTGTTGTTTACCTTATATATAAATGCTCTTGATTCCCAACTGGGAGAGGTATCTGTGGATATTCCGCGAATAGGAGATCAGGTTGTTCCGGTTCTCCTGTATGCGGATGACGCAGTTCTCCTGGCTCGCACTGGGGTAGGGTTGCAAAAGTTGTTGGATGCCTTCGGAAACTTTATGAAAAATTTGGATCTCAAAATAAATGCGAAAAAATCCCAGGTTTTGATTGCTGGGAAGGGAAGGCAGAAATCCAGGGTTAAAACTTTCTTTTGTAGTGGGGATGTGGTCAACAGGGTCCCAACATTCCCCTATTTGGGGGTTGTCTTTGATGAAAAGGGAACCTGGTATGCACAAATTAATAGCCGGAGTGTGGCATTCGCAAGGACAGTTTCAGGAGTTAGAGGCTTTACCAAAAGATTAGGGGCTAGACCAGTTGAAGCCTTTTTAAAGGTATATAAAGCAAAATGTTTAGCCGTTGCCACATATGGTTGCCAGATATGGGGTCATACTAACCACAATAAAATTCAGTTAATTGAAAAAAAGTTCTTAAGCGACATCCTTTCTGTCCCACAGTCTACCCCGACTTTCTCTACACATACGGAAGTGGGGATCGGTTTTGTGACCGACCAAATTAGAATTGCCCCTCTCCTATATTGGCTCAAGATCTGGCTGAATAACAAAATTACTCTAAACCATGTGATATTGAAAAATTGCCTAAAACTGGACAACGTTAACAAGATCTCATGGTTGGCCTACATAAAACCTGGGTTCCAAAAGATAGGACGCGAGGCCCTTTTTTGTTCACCAGAAATTATCACGAAAAGGGATCTCGCATTGACAAAAACGGCCCTTGAGGCTTTATTTTCCATTGAGCGTGAGGAGTCAGAAATGGTAAAACCAACAGTCAGAGCGAATTATGCCCTTATCAGTTGCCCGGGCCCTGACCCATACTTGACTGTTGTGAATGCCCCATACCATCGGTATCTCCTAATCAGATTTAGGTTTAACCTGGTGCACTTTTCCTTGGGCTTCTTTCAAAACTGGTGTCCCATGGATCGTGCAGATCCTTGTAAATGCGCTAATTGCTCAAGACAGGACACTCTCCATTTTTTTATGTTCTGTAGTTTTTACAAGGACTGTAGAAGGAAGTTTTTGCTCCCGATCTTGAGGGAGCTGGGTTTTAGACAGGTCAGACCAGCACTTGTATACCTGCAACAATTAAGCTCCCCACGAATTATGTTTCACGTTGCAAGCTTTCTGGTCGCTGCTATGAGTACTAGGAAAAAACTTGTTTTTCCACTGTAGGATTTAAATTAGATAATTTTTTTAACTTTTAACGGTTGACGTACAATTTTATATCTGTAGTTTTTTAAATTAATTTATATTTGAACATGAAAAAGGCCACATTATGAATGGCAAATAACCCATGAATTTCTGTATATTTTAATGTTTTTTAACTGTGTTTGTTATGATTGTATATGTGTCTTTTATGATATTGATTTATCGAATAAAGGAATTTGACAGACTGACTGACTGGCTTGTAAATAGCTTATTGATTATTGGTTATTGATATTGGTTTATGTACTAACATTCTATGTTGAGTTGTGTCGAGTTTTATGTTGTTTGCACGGCTTCTGGGATGTAGGAAGTCGGAAGTTTGTAACGGTTCCGTAGTAGAGCAGAGGTAAGCGCTGTTCTCGGGAAAGACGGAATTGTTATTATCCTGTATGTACACAGGAGAAAACGTGTGACGATTGAAGTTGCACGACGCATTGTCTGGGTTCAATTTGGTGACATCGTCGTGTGTTGCCATTAGAGACATTTTCTGTGTGAGGGAGGTGTGTATGATAGCGAAGGTTACCTGTGAAATTCTGGTCTTAGGTACCAGGGATCCAACTGGCATTCCAATAACACTTATCACTGGAAAGGTAATAGGTACTCTCTGAGCTTGTTAGAAGGACAAAGGAGAGGTAAGCGCTGCTTTGTTAACGTATGTCATAATTCTGTAGTAGGACAGACTGTTCGCTGTTCTCGGGAAAGACAGAATTCTGTGTGAATGTACTACATCTTTCTTGTGTGAAAGTGCGTGAACGAAATAGCATTGAGGTTAATTGTGAAACTCTGGGTTTATTTCTCAGGAGCATTGGGTCTCCAACTATGTGTCTTAAATACTAGAGAAACAGTTAGCTAATGCTTGTTAGAAGGGTGAAGTAGAGGGATGTGCTACTTTATCAACGGAAGTAACGATTCCGTAGTAGGGCAGAGGTAAGCGCTGCTCTCGGAAAAGACGGAATTCTCGTGAGAAAGCTCTATTGCTATTCTTTGGTTAGCGAAGCGGACAATGGAGAAGTTTTTATGTTGTTACTAACAGAATTGTAGAAATTGAAACCAAAACTTACTGAGCAGATTTGTAAAGGAGGGGTAGACAGGAGCAGGAGCTGCCGCAGCGGCTGCTGATGTCAGAACGACCGCGCAGGGATTGGACAGTCGGACAGAAACGTAAAACGCTCCGGATTGGTGCGTTAGTGTGCGCCGCGCTAGGAGTGGAGACATACAGGGTGACGTAAACGCTCCCTATTGGTGCGTTAATGTGAGTCGCGCTGGGATTTGAGAATTGTGACAGTGACGTAGACGCTCCGGATTGGTGCGTTAGTGTGAGTCACGCTGCGATTGGACAAAGTAGCGGTACAGTCGTAGGGAGAAACTAGTGAGACACGAAAGAAAGGAAAATGTATTACGATCCACCAGAAAAAGAGAAAAAGTCATGGTTTGGTCAAATTAAGAAGGACAAACCGATTGTAACTAGGGAAGGACAGTTACTTCCTCCACCGAAAACCCCTGCATCCTTTATGGTTGCAAAATATGGATATCATACCTGTATTTGGTTAGACAACTGGGTTAGAAAACTGAGCGAAGCTGAATATAAATATGGCCGTTTTTTACCCTTTTATAATGCGTATTTGTAAAAATGATTTCTCTAAGTCTTTCTCCTCCCCCTCAGACTTGATGCAATTCTTAGACCAGCATAATCCTATTGATATGGAATCACAATCTTCAAATTCTGCTGGCTAAATTTTATTCCCGCAGTATTTTATGCCATATTGGTAACACAGCAGGTACATGCAGTGTGTTTAGTCTTGCTTCGAACATCTGTCTCTATTTTTCCAGTAGATATGAGGTCTTGGTCTGTGATCTCCATTTATGGTGTTTGTCATGTTTGCCTTATTTTATATGGGCTACTTTGTTTACAATGTCCTTTAATGTTCTCATGTTTCCTTTCTCTCTTTAACTCCCTGTGGCTCAACATCAATAATTGACTTATTTCTCTTGACATTAAAGGTAGGTTTACAGCATCCAGCCAAAAGACATACAATTTTAGAATATTTAAAAAACATAATGCT
This sequence comes from Triturus cristatus, assembly GCF_964204655.1. NCBI lineage: Eukaryota > Metazoa > Chordata > Amphibia > Caudata > Salamandridae > Triturus > Triturus cristatus. Next base: position 51,255,785 of record NC_140584.1, read on the forward strand.
GACATTTGCTTTATGCAGGAAACCCATATTAGAGATAACATTTTACATTCTATGTCTCGGGGATGGGTAGGAGATATTGCTTCATTTCTTGCCACAGGACACTAAAATGGAATGGCTAGGCTATTCTCACCTAAATCCTAAATATAATTATTAACTCATCATTGTGATCGTAGATATGTTTATGCACAAGTTAAAGTGAAGAAACGCATTTTAAACCTCGTCAACTTCTACGCTCTGACTTTAGATGACTGCTCTTTTGGGGAATATATTACTACTGAAATACTAAAATTGGATAACGATCCCCTTGTCATGGGGGAGATTGTAATCTTATTCATGACCCATTATTGGACCACTCCTCTACATTTAAATTCAGGCCCCACTAAATCTTTCTACTTTTTGAAATCATGTTTTTTCTACCACTAAATTAGTTGATTTTTGGAGACTAGCAGATCCTTTGGATGAAGAATTTACCTTCTTTTCTAATGTGCACTCCTTTCTCTAGAATGTATTACCTCCTTTCCTCTCTCCTCTTATGCCACATGATTACTGATCCTAACATAGAACCTATAACAATTTCTGACCATACTTTAGTCTCCTTCTCTTACACCCTAACAGATTCCTGGCCTAATAAACATAGATGGAGAATGAACTCTGACATAGTTCTCAACCCAGTAAATCCCAGCAAATTGGTTTCTGCCATAAATAATTACTTTCTTAATAACTATCATGAAGACACTTCCAAAATTGTCCATTGGGAGGCATCCAAAACATTTATCCGAGGTGCCACTGTATTTATTATAGATCATGAAAAACAAATCTTCTATACTGACTTATCCACAATAGAGAAACAGATTACTAATCTGGAAAAACTCCTTATCTCTTTACAGGGTAATAAATACATATCTCAAATTCAGAAGGTAAGATATGAGTATAACATTTTTTTGAGTAAAAGAGCAGGGCAACTTATATCTAAGAAAAAGCTAAACTTCAACTCGAATAAATATGGCCAACTCATAGCTAACTACTTGCATATTAAAAAAGACAAAACTCAAATACCGGCTATTAAGCAAGAATATATTTTGCTGCTGACTACAGAAGAGATATCAAGGGAATTCTTATCTTTTTATACCTCTTATATATCATAAGCCTGTAGACCTTCAAGATGATGTAATTAAGACATTCCCTAGAGACTGCCAGTTACATCAACTTTCTGATGTAGACATAGACATATTAGAAAAACCTATTTGATATTCATGAGAATAACATGGCAATCAAATTGATAAACTCCAGTAAGTCACCCAAACCAGATGGTATCTTAGTTGAATTCTACAAATGCTTTAAATCCACATTCTCCCCGATTCTACTTTCATTATTCACTGACTTTCAGAATGCTTCTCTAATGGGTGGATCTTGTAATGAGGCCACCTTCATTATTCTTCCAAAACCAGATGAAGGCCCTACTTTAGTTCCCAATTATTGTGCAATATCCCTCATGACCCAAGATTGCAAAATATCCACCAGATTCTTAGGTAATTTACTAACACCCCTACATATGTCAATTATACAAACAGAGCACATGGGACTTACTAGGGTAGATTGGCTGCACATAGTACTCGTCTTTTATGCTACTCTATTTCTTCCGCTAGTGACCTCAAACATCCGGTAGGTTTGTTTGTCTTAGATGCCGTATAAGTATTTGATAGGGTGAATTGGCAATTTCTGTTTAAAAAATGGAATCTTTTCATTTTGGACCTACATTCTTGAAAATGGTAAAGCATTGTATTCAGGCCCTTCCACTTCCATTTATATTAACTGAAACCTTTCTACTCCATTCAATTTATATACAGGTACTCGCCAAGGATGCCCTATATTCCCCCTTTTATTTCGTATTACTATTGTACCTCTCTTATGCTCTTTCTGGACCAGTCAGCAATATACTTGGAGTTGCCCTAAAAAATACTGTGTTAAATGTTACTGCTTATTCTGATAATATTCTGTCATATGTAAAGTATCCTGTTACGTCCCTGCCTGTCGTTTTTAATATTATTCATCAGTATGCAGCAATTTCTGGCTATTCTTTAAATATCAATAAAACACAATTGTTTTCATTAAACATTTTATGCAATTCCACAATGATAGCTAATACAAACATTTTGTGGTCACTGTTGACTTTCAAATATTTGGGTACTTTTGCTAACTCTATTAAAAATACAATCAAAATCAACTGCTCTAAAATGCTGACTAAAACAAAAGATAAATTGGATAAATGGTCAACTGGTGGGGACATGTTGAAGCACTTAAAATGATTAGTGCCCCACAAATTGTTTACAACTTATCTATGTTACCATTATTTATACCTCCTATTTTCTTTACCAAACTATATACATTAATTACTAAGTTTCTTCGCAACAAAAAACCTGCACGTCTTAGCTTTAAAACTCAGTAAATTCCCACAAAAAAAGGAGGTGTTGGCTTAGCTGATTTTAAGAAATACCATGTCTTTTCTTATTGTACAAAGCTCATAATGGTTTCAATATATTGACCCTTTTAATTTTCCCAAATGGCTTTTGCTAGAAAAAAATAATATTTTACAGCCATTTCTTCTACCTGCCTTTTTGAAAATGGCCAACACCAGGATTGGTAAACTCTCACCCATTCTTGCCACTTCTAAACTTGCCCTCCTATTATTTGATGAAAAAATTGCTATTAATAGTAAATTGTCTAAAAAAAATTCAGTTTAGTTTAATCCCAACCTCAAACTTAATAAACATATTTCTTCCTGAAATTCATGGATTACTGCTAGTATTTTTTATATCACTGATATCTGTCAAGGAAATATGGTTTATTCATTGGATGAACTAAGCACGAAGTATCACCTTCCCCAATCTGACTTTCCTAAACTTGAATTATGTAATACCATCCTCAATACCTATTCTAATTCACAGCCTTCTGCTAAAGTATCTAATATGGAGTTTTGTCTCCGCGTTTTTAGCCAGTCAGGACACATAGCATATAAAGTGTATGAAACACTTACTACTAATCCTTCCCCTTTTACTGTTTTGGCTCAAAAATGGTCTTCAGACCTAAATATACAATCATCTGCTGTACAATGGAAATCTAGTTGGTCATCTAATATTGCTTGCTATTTTATCTCCCGGAGACTCTTATACAAACTAAAGTATATATTTTATACCACTGCTTTTGGCTCCAAGTTACAGTGTTCAAAGAAAAATTGTTGGAAACACCAAATTATTTGCACTGGAAAACTACTTCAGGAAATTTACAACATAAACTGTATGATTGTCCTAGCATTTTAAAATTTTCGATGGATGTTTGGAATAATATTACCCAGCTTTTTAATATCCAAATACCTTTATCATCTCCTGTACTAGTCTACAAATCATATGTTTTTAAACTGTTACTTCCTGCCGTTCATAAGCATTTGACTTCCTTATTTCTATTGTGGTTAAATCAATTACTTCAAATTGGAAAGATGCAAAACTATTATTGGTTAATGTTTGGTGGGAATGGATTATCTTCCATAGACGTGGACATTCCTCATTAGTATGTACTCATAAAGCCTGTTCTGTTTTTATGTCTAACATGTGGCGTACTCTCGACTCTGATATTACCACCTGTAACTCATTATAGGACATATACTGATTTGGTTTATATTTTCTTATAGTAGCCCTTTTTGTTTTTATTTTTCAGTTGTTTGATCATTTGTTTATTCAAATATGCTTATGTAAGTTGTTGCTCACATATTTTTAATGCAATTGCTCCCATTTTTATTCCTCACAGCTGCAACAATATTTTTGTATATTATTAACTCTGTATTATATTTAAAATCAATAAATATTGGTGAACTAAAAAAAAAAATCAATCTACAATCCAATAAATAAGAGTATCAGGGTGCTCATACCATTCTTGCAGGTTTGGGTTACTTAGTACAGTACAAACTGTCACAGTTGTAAGACAACGTAGTCTGTTTGAGGGCCTTCTGAAAATAACAGCCAACAGCTCCGTCTACCACTGAGTAACTGCAAACAAATGGCGCAGCAGAGGGATGCTTAGGGGAGGGTGGCAACAAAGGCCTACACGGAAATGGGCTGTGGGGGAGATTGCTACTGTGCTAGGTTTCCTGGACAAAGGAAGCTGCCAGCAGTATGGACATCCAAACAAGGCATTTCTGTGCTGGAAGAGGCAGCTGGAAAAACCATTCAAACAAGGCATTGCTGTGCGCCAGCAGGAAGAATAGGCTGAGAGTGTCCAGACATGTAAAGTGGCTGATTGCACCCGGCCTGAGCTTAAGATCCCAGCACTGGGCACACTGCAGCCGTGCCCATGCACCATCCTTCAGGGAGCCCAGATTAGTGAGCCCTCACTAAAACAGAGCTCCAGCCCAAATACAAAATTAATTGCTGTTGGGTGACCTCCACCGCTGGGCCTACACCTATGTGCCCCTGCTGGAGCGGGTAGTACAACATTTTGTATAACCCCCCATTCTGCATGTTTATATTAAAATGAATAATCAATTAATTGTAATATTATTAATTTGTTTGAAGTGATAACTCACCAACTATATTAACAAAAGAATTACACGTGGGAATTGCACCTTGCATGGCTATATTAATTGTAAACTAACTTGAGTACGCATATTAATAGTAGAAAACTAGAATATTGCATGTTATATGTTGCTTTGGTGATGTATTTGTGATTTCTGCTTCATTCAGTGTGTATAAACCGCTCTGAGTGTTGCTTCTGCTAGATAAATACACACATATATGGGTATTAGCAAGGGGATAACATTTTATTAGCCATTTCTATGTTTTAATTCCGTTTTTGTGTTTCTTTTGCTTAAGTTGACCATTTCGGCCTATACAAGATGGCTGAACGAGACATTAAATGTGACTGCCCTGACAACACAAGGTTCTGGGTGAAGTGCGCAGGCGTCACCGCCAGCAGCAGTGACCTGGACCTGACCCCGGGAGAACATGTACCCACCAAGGACGCTCCGGGAACCCATCCAAGACAAAAGACAATGCTTGATTTAAAAACCGGAACCAGCAAGTGCGATGACTTCATTTTGCGGAATATATGAGAACTTCACCTCACGACCCCAAGTTGACAAATCCGGACTCTCTAAACCCCGATCTTGATACTTTTTGATATTATTTTCATTATAAAAGTAGGTAGGAAATTCGGATAGCTACACTGAACCCGATTTCCTGACGTTATGCTGACGGAGAGGACGGTGACACTGCTGGACAGCTGTTATCCTGAGTCCTTGAAAGACTGAATTGCGGCCTAACTTTGCTGAATAAATTCTTCTTTGACTGATTGACTTAGAGAACGACTTTAGCCAGAATAGGTCAATATGATGCTCTGAAATGCTGGTGAAGATTTCAAATTTTCTTGCAATATAATTTAGATAAATAATATTTGATTAATTGACAAATGTGTTGAGTCGATTATTTGAATGAGAGAAATGTGGTAAAGAAGTAATGTGTAGATAGATGAGCATTATTCATAAAAATTAATAAATAACAACTAAATGATCCATCTCCTTATGAGAGGGATATTTTAGAAGTCTGAGGGCAATGTGTTTAAGGGTAAGGTAAAGGTATTCCTCTCATGTCAGTGGCTGGATGCGTATTTTCCTTCAGAAAACAGATCAACGGAGAGTAAGTATATTGGTGTTATGGGCCCCACCAATGAATGTATTTGAGTGAATTAGAATGCCGAGGTAGTTGGTCTGTGCCGAAGGGGGAATTTGATGTTCCGCGATGCAACAGTTTTCTGGTAGCAAGAGGATGGTTTTTATTGATTTGGGTTGGTCATTATTGCTTGTAGGGTAGGAAACTCAGGTGGACAAAGGTGGTCCCAGCTACCTTTTTGACCGAAGTTCGGTCTCAAACCGAAGTCGAGTTTAATATTTGCCTTGATCCTGAGTCTCAAGGCCCAGAGGTCATAAATGCTTTTAGCATTATTTGTAAACAAATAAACCATAGTCTACTGATTAAAGGAAATCAAAAACTCCAGTCGGGAAAAAGATGGTTTAATAAAAAATGTTCCCAGTCTCATGCTGCCCTCTTGAATGCCTTGAAGACTATCCCCAGAGATAGGGAACTCGTAGTCTCTAAAAGGCTAGCATATAAACAGGCCCTAGCCGAAAGAAAACAGGAGTTAAAGGAGGAAGCCTGGATAAACCTTTTGTCTTCTGACACTCTGAAAGATAGTAGGAAATTCTGGGCAACTATAAACCAGCCCTTGTTTCTTGATGATGATAAAAATCATGAATTAGACTTTAATATCTCAGACGAGGCATGGATAACCCACTTCGAAAAGATATACAGCCTCCCTGTAGATGGTAATTATGCTTCATCAAATATGTCACATAACATTTCTTGCCCTCTGGACCTACAGGTTTCCGAAGTAGAACGGGCCATAGAAGAAATGTCGCGAAATAAGGCCCCTGGACCTGATGGGGTCCCGGCGGACCTGTTTAGAGCCGACCCACACACCTGGTCAAAAATTTTAACTAATGTATTTAACAGGACTGGGCAAAATAATAGTTTTCCAGCGACATGGGCAACCTCAACCATTATTCCAGTTTTTAAAAAAGGTGACAGACAGGATCCCTCCTGTTACAGACCAATCTCTCTGATAGATTCATCTGTAAAAATACTAGGTAGAGTGGTCTTGAACAGGCTAAGTGAATGGTTGGAGGGGAGCGGGATCCTGTCTGACGCCCAATATGGTTTTAGACCCAAACGGAGCACCATTGATCAGTGCCTGAATTTGCACCTTTTAATAAATAAATATACAGTGGCCAAGGAAGGGTTTCTATATATGGGATTTATGGATCTTTCCTCTGCGTTCGATCTTGTCAATAGATCTAAGCTCTGGAATATCCTATTGGATATGGGCATTCAAGCTTCCCTTGTACATTTTTTGGCTGATCTACACTCGGATCTATCGGCTAAAATTAGAGTTAATTCAAATGGGCGATGCACGAGACACTTTAGTTCAGACAGAGGTGTTAGACAGGGATGTATCCTGGCCCCCTTGTTGTTTACCTTATATATAAATGCTCTTGATTCCCAACTGGGAGAGGTATCTGTGGATATTCTGCGAATAGGAGATCAGGTTGTTCCGGTTCTCCTGTATGCGGATGACGCAGTTCTCCTGGCTCGCACTGGGGTAGGGTTGCAAAAGTTGTTGGATGCCTTCGGAAACTTTATGAAAAATTTGGATCTCAAAATAAATGCGAAAAAATCCCAGGTTTTGATTGCTGGGAAGGGAAGGCAGAAATCCAGGGTTAAAACTTTCTTTTGTAGTGGGGATGTGGTCAACAGGGTCCCAACATTCCCCTATTTGGGGGTTGTCTTTGATGAAAAGGGAACCTGGTATGCACAAATTAATAGCCGGAGTGTGGCATTCGCAAGGACAGTTTCAGGAGTTAGAGGCTTTACCAAAAGATTAGGGGCTAGACCAGTTGAAGCCCTTTTAAAGGTATATAAAGCAAAATGTTTAGCCGTTGCCACGTATGGTTGCCAGATATGGGGTCATACTAACCACAATAAAATTCAGTTAATTGAAAAAAAGTTCTTAAGCGACATCCTTTCTGTCCCACAGTCTACCCCGACTTTCTCTACACATACGGAAGTGGGGATCGGTTTTGTGACCGACCAAATTAGAATTGCCCCTCTCCTATATTGGCTCAAGATCTGGCTGAATAACAAAATTACTCTAAACCATGTGATATTGAAAAATTGCCTAAAACTGGACAACGTTAACAAGATCTCATGGTTGGCCTACATAAAATCTGGGTTCCAAAAGATAGGACGCGAGGCCCTTTTTTGTTCACCAGAAATTATCACGAAAAGGGATCTCGCATTGACAAAAACGGCCCTTGAGGCTTTATTTTCCATTGAGCGTGAGGAGTCAGAAATGGTAAAACCAACAGTCAGAGCGAATTATGCCCTTATCAGTTGCCCGGGCCCTGACCCATACTTGACTGTTGTGAATGCCCCATACCATCGGTATCTCCTAATCAGATTTAGGTTTAACCTGGTGCACTTTTCCTTGGGCTTCTTTCAAAACTGGTGTCCCATGGATCGTGCAGATCCTTGTAAATGCGATAATTGCTCAAGACAGGACACTCTCCATTTTTTTATGTTCTGTAGTTTTTACAAGGACTGTAGAAGGACGTTTTTGCTCCCGATCTTGAGGGAGCTAGGTTTTAGACAGGTCAGACCAGCACTCGTATACCTGCAACAATTAAGCTCCCCACGAATTATGTTTCACGTTGCAAGCTTTCTGGTCGCTGCTATGAGTACTAGGAAAAAACTTGTTTTTCCACTGTAGGATTTAAATTAGATCATTTTTTAAACTTTTAACGGTTGACGTACAATTTTATATCTGTAGTTTTTTAAATTAATTTATATTTGAACAGAAAAAGGCCACATTATGAATGGCAAATAACCCATGAATTTCTGTATATTTTAATGTTTTTTAACTGTGTTTGTTATGATTGTATATGTGTCTTTTATGATATTGATTTATCGAATAAAGGAATTTGACAGACTGACTGACTGGCTTGTAAATAGCTTATTGATTATTGGTTATTGATATTGGTTTATGTACTAACATTCTATGTTGAGTTGTGTCGAGTTTTATGTTGTTTGCACGGCTTCTGGGATGTAGGAAGTCGGAAGTTTGTAACGGTTCCGTAGTAGAGCAGAGGTAAGCGCAGTTCTCGGGAAAGACGGAATTGTTATTATCCTGTATGTACACAGGAGAAAACGTGTGACGATTGAAGTTGCACGACGCATTGTCTGGGTTCAATTTGGTGACATCATCGTGTGTTGCCATTAGAGACATTTTCTGTGTGAGAGAGGTGTGTATGATAGCGAAGGTTACCTGTGAAATTCTGGTCTTAGGTACCAGGAATCCAACTGGCATTCCAATAACGCTTATCACTGGAAAGGTAATAGGTACTCTCTGAGCTTGTTAGAAGGACAAAGGAGAGGTAAGCGCTGCTTTGTTAACGTATGTCATAATTCTGTAGTAGGATAGACTGTTCGCTGTTCTCGGGAAAGACAGAATTCTGTGTGAATGTACTACATCTTTCTTGTGTGAAAGTGCGTGAACGAAATAGCATTCAGGTTAATTGTGAAACTCTGGGTTTATTTCTCAGGAGCATTGGGTCTCCAACTATGTGTCTTAAATACTAGAGAAACAGTTAGCTAATGCTTGTTAGAAGGGTGAAGTAGAGGGATGTGCTACTTTATCAACGGAAGTAACGATTCCGTAGTAGGGCAGAGGTAAGCGCTGCTCTCGGGAAAGACGGAATTCTCGTGAGAAAGCTCTATTGCTATTCTTTGGTTAGCGAAGTGGACAATGCAGACGTTTTTATGTTGTTACTAACAGAATTGTAGAAATTGAAACCAAAACTTACTGAGCAGATTTGTAAAGGAGGGGTAGACAGGAGCAGGAGCTGCCGCAGCGGCTGCTGATGTCAGAACGACCGCGCAGGGATTGGACAGTCGGACAGAAACGTAAAACGCTCCGGATTGGTGCGTTAGTGTGCGCCGCGCTAGGAGTGGAGACATACAGGGTGACGTAAACGCTCCCTATTGGTGCGTTAATGTGAGTCGCGCTGGGATTTGAGAATTGTGACAGTGACGTAGACGCTCCGGATTGGTGCGTTAGTGTGAGTCACGCTGCGATTGGACAAAGTAGCGGTACAGTCGTAGGAAGAAACTAGTGAGACACGAAAGAAAGGAAAATGTATTACGATCCACCAGAAAAAGAGAAAAAGTCATGGTTTGGTCAAATTAAGAAGTGGTTTAAGAAGGACAAACCGATTGTAACTAGGGAAGGACAGTTACTTCCTCCACCAAAAACCCCTGCATCCTTTATGGTTGCAAAATATGGATATCATACCTGTATTTGGTTAGACAACTGGGTTAAATATACTGAAAAGATGGAGTATTGGCTTTTCCAGAGCATGGTTCATTTAATTTGGCCGTTTTGAGAAATTTGAGAGAGAGAATGATGAATTTAGAACCAAGACCTAGACCGACTCAATTTGAGGCTTTGGCGGAGTGGGAAGACGAAATGCATGACCGAGAAAGACAGAGAAATGATAGAGGATATAGGTACCTGTTTGGCAGATCGTACGGACATGAGACGCATGATGATCGAATGAGAAGGTGGCGGAATGCGAGTATGTCTGAGGGTTTGTTTCCCGTAAGAACTGCAGGAGAGAATGAAGGACGAAAGTGTGTAGAAAAGAGGCATAATGTGGAGTCGAGAGGGTACAGAGTGAATGAGTCCGAGGATGATGTTCTTGATGATATGTTCTATAAGAATCCACCACCATATCGACCAGAACCAGAAATATTAACTCCAAGTGCCCCAATAAAAGAAACAGTACGAATCATAAAATCGGAACCAGAGTTCCAAGATTTGGGAAAAAACAATCTTATTAGAGAGTTAGAAAAGAAGTCTGGAGGAAAATTAGATGGAGAAATTTCAGCAGAATTAGGAAAAACAACCCTAGAATTAACGGAGAAAATAAGAGAATTGACTAAGAATCTAGAAGCGGTAACTGTACCAGTAACGATAGGTCCAGTAATGGTTATTTTTGACAAGCAGAAAGACAGCAAACATTGTTTGACAGTCCCTTATAAAAGTAATAAACCGGTTGAACAACCAAGAATGAGTCAGAGTGAGAATCCATGGAAACAGACTATGAGTATGATTGAACCGAATTTTTCAAATAATCCATTTGTAGGTGAAAACTGTGCAGAAAAACGTATGACAATGATAGAAACAATGTCAGAAACTCAAAAAGACTTTGGACAAGGAAATGTAGAGAAGCCAGTAGGACCATCTACAGAGGAGTTAAGTGAATGGTTGAGAAGCTTGCAAAAGAAAGACAAGGAATCCCAGTCAATAGATGTAGCTAAATTAGGAATGGTACTGGAAGAATTAATAGTAGGAACTATCCCGACAGAGAAGTTAAAGACGTACCAAGATGAGGAATTGTTATTTCTGTGCAAAAGCATAACATGGAGAGTGAAAAGTCTTCATGAAAGATTAGAAGAAGTGGCAAATGAGATGGGTATTGATATTGAAAAGGTAAAAGCCCTACAGAAACCCTATCGAGTAGATTTCACCGAAAAGATATTGAAAACATGAATACCACAGAACGAATAGGTCAGATTAAGGATATAATTATTTTGTTGAGAAAATGGGGAGATGTGGACAAATGGAAGAGCAGATGGTATCGTAAGCGAGACGAAGTTTCAGACAAAACGTTTTCAGCCTATCCTGTGAGAGAGAAAGAGAAGGTTGTGACAGAATACCCTATGAGAGAGATTCCGGGAGGAGGATATGTGCATGTCCCATGGAATAGACAGGATATTTTGTCATTTATGAATGACTTCCCTCGACTGCGTGGAAAACCTGTCGAGTGGTATAGACAGGTGGACAGATTTGTGAAACTATCCAAAGTATTGTGGATTGATCTGAATAGCTTGTTTGACATAATAGTACCAGCAGATCTATGGACAGAATGCAAAATAGTAATAGATTGGCCGACACAGGAATACCCAAGGGATCCAAAGACAGGAGCTCCAGACTCCGAGGAAATGAAGAAATATGAACAGGTTATGGCATTCTTGAAGAATAAGGTAAAGAGACAGATTGGGTAAAAATTGACAGAACACATCAGGAAATCAAAGAATCAGTACATGCCTATTATGAGAGGTTAATTTTAGCCTTTAAACAATTCAGTGGAGATGAAAATTTGAGTGACAAGTATTTGAGTCATTTCGTATACAGATTTGTATATGGTCTTCATCCAGAAATTAGTGAAATGATAAAACAGCATATGGTAGATTGGCAAAACAAGAAAATAGACGAGGTATTGAGATATGCTAAATATTTCAGTGATGAAATTGAAGCAAAACAGCGAAAACTAAAAGATAAGGCAATGTGGGCACAGGTAAAAGTAGCAGAGAGACAGGAAGCACAATTAGCGGAACAAGCTGGGTCAAAACAAAGATTTAATCCTGGGAAAAATAAAGGGAATATTGAGGAAGCTAAAAAGAAATTTCCGTGTCATAATTGCGGTAGGATAGGGCATTGGAAATCCGAGTGTAAGAATCCACCAAGTACTAATGATGAAAATTCATCCTTGAATCCACAGGTGCAGAATGAGGTGAGTGGTCAACAGCAACGACAACAGCAGGGTGTAACACAACAGAATCAGGTGCCAAAACCACCTTTTCCACAGAACAAAATTTTTCCAGAAGTATAGTAAGGAGAATGGATTCTTCAACGAAGAACAGGTAAGTAAGCCGCAACGCGCTAGCGCTGCTTCGCAGTATTGGCTGCAACGCGATGAAAGCGATTTAGAAGAATGTTATTGACGGTGCCGAAGGGAGGAAGAAGAGTGCGTACTTGGCGCAACTCTAGAAGTAGACCAGACAGGCCCATTTGTAGATGGAAAAGTTAATAATGAAAATATTACTTTCCTAGTTGATACTGGTGCTACTCGATCAACTGTTAGATCAGCTGATGTTAAGAATCTTCCTCTCTCGGATGAAACGATCCAAGTAGTTGGGGTCTCCAACAGACAGATTAAAACTTACCTTACAGAACCAGCGAAAGTTAGTATAGGGACATTTTCTGAAATGCACAGATTCGTAGTGTGTGACACTAGTCCTGTGAACTTGTTAGGTAGAGATTTATTGTGCAAGATGAATTGCACTATATTTTGTACTCCAGATGGAATAGCCTTTGAAACACCAGATGATGATGTGTTGTATAAAATGACATTGGCAAACAGAGAGAAAGAGGTTACAGGAACCTATGCTGTATTAAACCCTGACGAACTACCAAAAGAATTGAAACAATCAGTAAAAGCAGAAGTTTGGGACTTCAAAGGAGAAGATGTAGGATTGATGAGGAATGTAGATCCAGTAAAGATAACTGTAAAAGAAGGAGTATGTTATCCAAATGTCCCACAATATAAATTGACCCCTGAAATAATCGAAGGAGTTACTCCTGTGATTGAGAAAATGATAAAACAAGGAATTTTGAGAGAAATAATGAGTAGCCCATTTAATTCGTCAATAATGGGACTGAAAAAGCCTAGTGGGAAGTTCAGGATAGTGCAAGATCTGAGGAAAATAAACAAAATTGTTGTACCATGTTGTCCCATTGTACCGAATCCATCTGTGATTTTAAATCAGGTCCCTCATGACTCAGAATGGTACACAGTGATTGATTTGTGCCATGCTTTCTTTTCCATCCCATTGCACCATGACAGTCAGCAAATTTTTGCATTTCGTTTCGGTGAGCGTATTTTGGTGTGGATCCGAATTTCAGAGGGGTATACAGAAAGCCCCTCAATATTTAATCCGCTATTGAAAAAGTCTTTGGAGAGTCTAGAAATGCCTGAAAATTCAGTACTAGTCCAGTATATCGATGACCTACTTGTGGCATCGAAAACTCGTGAAGCTTGTGAGGTAGACACGGTAGCTGTGCTGAATCATTTGGCAGATGGAGGACTAAAAGTGTCACCATCAAAATTACAATTTTGTAAGAAAGAAGTCCAATATTTAGGACACAGCATTGAGAAAGGACACAGGAAAATAACCATAGACAGAATCAGGATCATAAAAAGAATGAGTCCACCAATGACCCAAAGAGAAGTGAGAATGTTTCTGGGAATGGTTGGATATTGTCGTCAGTGGATAGGCAACTTTTCCTTGATTGCAAAACCTTTGGTGCGACTGACATGAAGTGATGTGAGAGATCCTATTGATTTGAACAAAGAGGAGTTGGCAGCATTCAAAAAGTTGAGAGAAGGATTGTGTGAGGCGCCAGCATTAGGTATGCCTGACTACGATAAGGAGTTCGAGTTGTATTGCAGTGAGAGAAATGGATGTGCACTCTTTGTTCTAGTACAGAGGCATGGAAAACTGAGGAAACCAATTGCATATTTTTCATCCATGTTGGACCCAGTAGCTGTAGCCCTTCCTGGGTGTCTGAAAGCAGTAGCTGCTACATGTCGAAGTTTGGAACAGAGTGAAGGAATTGTGATGGGATACCCTGTGAAAGTGTTTGTGCCTCATGATGTGGCGATTCTTTTAACAAGGAGTCGTACGCAGTATATGACACAGAGCCGACTGACTAAGTATAAAAAGGTCATATTGGGTGCAACAAATGTGAGTCTTGTGAGATGCGTGAATGTGAATCTTTCAACATTGTTGCCTGATGTAGAGCATGTGGAGTTAAGAGATGAAGCAGATCATGATTGTTTGGATGTACTTGATTTCTGTACGAAACCAAGACCTGACATAAAAGATGAACCTTTGCCAGAAAGTGATTGTCATGTTAGTTGATGGATCTTGTTTGAGAACAGAAGATGGCGTGCTGAGTGCAGCATATGCAGTATGTACAGTTGCAGCAGTGATGGAAGCATCATATTTGAAAGGAGTAAGGTCGGCCCAAGTAGCTGAACTTATTGCCCTGACCAGAGCCTGTAAGATTGGGAAAAGTGTGAGAGTGACTGTGATAACTGATAGCCAGTATGGCTACGGGGTGGTCCATGATTTCAGCCAAATTTGGCTGCAAAGAGGTTTCCTGACCTCAAGTGGGACTCCCATTAAGAATGCTGAAGTGGTTGGAAAGGTGCTTGAGGCAATACAGTTGCCTAGGCAATTGGCTGTGGTAAAAGGTGCTGCTCATAGTCGCAGTGGTGATTACATTGCCACTGGAAATAAATTTGCCAATGACATGGCACAGTATTGTGCACGAAATCAGAATTCAATCAATCGGGCAAAGGAAAAGGAATCGATTTCTTGTTTCCCAATGTTTACTAACACTGTGGGAACATGGGATGAGGTAAGACAATTGCAGGAAGAAGCAGGAGAGGAAGAAGTAAAACAGTGGGTAAAAGCAGGATGTGCACCAAGAGAGAAAGATCACGTGTGGGTCTATCGAGATGGATGACCAGTTATGCCTGATAGCATGCATGAGGTCTGCCATGGCACGGATGTATCATGGACAGGGACATATAGGGAGAGACGCCATGATCAGGTCTTTTAAACAAACTTGGTATAATGCCAAGTTCAGGCTTGTGGCGGAAAGTATTTGTCAAATATGTCTAATTTGTCAGCAATACAATCCAGGAAGAAAAACAGTGGTGAGTCTAGGAACAATAGGTCGAGAGGGAGGGCCTTTCACCAGAATGCAAGTAGATTTCATTGAGATGCCCCCTTGTAACAGGTTGAGGTATGTTTTGGTGATGGCATGCCTATTCTCCAGGTGGGTAGAGGCATTCCCAACAAGAAGAAATGATGGAATGACAGTGGCAAAATTATTGTTGAGGGAATTTATACCTAGGTTTGGGTTTCCAGTAACAATTGAATCAGACAGAGGAGGACATTTTCATAATGAGATCATAAAACTGATTTGTGAAGCATTGAATGCACGACAAAAACTGCATTGTGCCTACCGACCAGAGGCTTCTGGTGTAGTAGAACAAATGAATGGTACTATCAAAAACAAAATTGGGAAAATGTGTTTAGCCACAGGTATGAAATGGCCCGATGTCTTGCCTCTATTACTCTTGACTATTAGATCAATACCTGACAGAACTACTGGTTTGAGTCCTCATGAGATCCTCATTGTCAAGGCTGTTTAGGCCGCGCGCAGCGACAGACGGGCCACTAACCTGTAAGGGTGGCCAGCAGGGACGATGTCGTGTAGACAGTTCCGATTTCTCCCCTGGAAACAACCCCACCCATAGGGTGGAATTACCGCTGTGTGAGGAAGCAACCCGGGGAAAAAAGGAAAAGGGAAAAAACACGGAAACTGTGGTAGTCGACGTCTAGGGGATGGTAAACGTAATGCTAGCAGCTTCGTGGCAAGGCAAGGTCTCTTTTGAGGGAGCTGCAGGGAGAGGAAGAAACAAAGACAACCTGATCAAGGAAACAGTCGAAGCAATGCTACATTAGTATGTACCCCCCCTTCCCCTCTCCAAGCTTTGTGGCTCCTTACTGTGGTTACTACTGACGGCTCCGGAATGCTGTCGTCAAGGGAAATTAAACAGCACTGGGGAGGAGGCGGAAATCTTCCCCTTACGAGTTGAAACGAACAGCGTGTTGACTTCACAGCGCCTTCCCTCGCAAGTCGGTAAGATTCCACCGGGGTGAATGGGAGCAAGCAGGCTCGAGTCTTGCCGGTGTATCAGGGGTCGCAATGTAACCACGGGAGTATAGAAACTCTCCGCAGTTGCGTTAATTCCTTCGGTTCTGGGAATCCAGTAAAGGAATAAAAGAAGTAACTAAAAGAGCGTCAGAGGAGTGGGGAACGCGTCCACTCTCCGCGCTGCCCTAAACACCTGTAACGAGCTCCGTGGCTCGTGAATTCGGTGGTGCAGCAAAGTCTCAAAGTCTCGGTCACGATGAAATCCGGGTAAGGTAACGCAAACGGTTTGGGCTTGAGAGTGGTAAGCGCGCAAGAATTCCGCGGGGACTACCATCCGCAACGCGCTTACCCTGGAACTCTGGAAAACGGGAAGTTTGTCAAGCCCCGTGTGGTGGAAGAGGCGGGGTTTTTGTAATGCGCGGAATTTGGCAGCACTCGGCGAGGCCAGCGCGTCGCTGCCCCTTGGCCTTCTGGATCTTGTAGTTCGATGTGGTCAGCGCTCGGGTTTGCCGCCTGAGGATCGCGACACTCATGGGACGCGCAATGAAACATGTATTTATACCAGTCAACAAGCTGATGACAATAACTGATGACATGGTATTGGAATACTGTAAAAGCCTGGCTGACGCAGTTCATTCTGTGTTTCATCAGGTTGGAACGGATGCCACCACTCTTGAAAAGAAGCCAGCTCATGATCTAAGCCCAGGGGACTGGGTAAGGATAAAAGTACACAGAAGAAGAAACTGTTTGATTCCCAGGTGGGGAAAATCAAGGCAAGTCATCTTGACTACAACAACAGCAGTGAAGTGTGCTGGATTGAAGAACTGGAACCATGCAAGTCATACTTTGAGAATTCCAAATCCAGTTGATTGCAAAGAAAAGGAGTATTTTGATGAGTCAGAATCCAGTACTGAGTCAGATGACGGAGAGCCAAAAGATAAAGAAGGAGAAAACTCTGAAAGGGGGGAGACAGAGCCAATGTTAACTTTGGTCCCCAGAAGTAACTCCCTGAGAAAAAGGTTACAGATTTCTGAATCCAGTTCAGACTCAGAGACAGAACAAAGAGCCCATGCATCCAAGAAAGAACAAAGGAAGAACAAAGAAAAGAACAGTGGAGAGACAATAAAAGAAATCTGTGAGAAGGAAGTGCCTTTAGATGGACAGGTGCCAGATACAGAGAGAGAGGGAAAGATCATTGCGGAAGACCCCCGAGGAGGTGTAGGGAACTCCAACATCCAGTTAGAAGCAGAGACAGTAGTCAGCAGGAAGATTGCGTGACGGATATTCGAGGAGGGACAGAAGTAGGGAAAACAAAAGAGGTGGAAAAGGAACTCGTTGAAGGTAAAAAGCAAGTTGAAACAGAGTCTGAGGAAAGCGAAGATGAAATACCAGAAGGCCGAGTTCTGAGAAAGAGAGCTTGGAGAACTGAAAAGAATGATAAAGAGAGTAAATTGAAAAGAGCGGCAAAAGACTAGGTGTGGCCAAACAAAATAAAGAGACTGGGATATTGATTGACACGTGTAAATTCGCCAAGAAGAACAGACAGTAGTCAAAGAAAACAAACAAACAAGAAAACCTAACCAGAAGTAAAAATCACCGGAATGGACATATGTGGCCCTGCCTGAAGTGAAGGAAGAGGCGGATAGCCAAGGAAATCCAGAGGTGGTTGTACCGGAAGTGGTTGAGGAAGACGGAGAATCGGAAATCCTGAGAGTTATCTTGTCCGATATTGGAGAAGAAGCGGATATTCAGGACAACCTGTATGTTGAAAACGAAGGGAAAGTGAAAGATGATGAGATGCCAAACTGAATGAGACAAGGAAATTACTGATGGAAAAGCAATAAAATACTGAAAAAGACAAAAACTGGTAGAACCACGTAGGGGCTTAGAAGCCTTGGGTTAGAAACTAGTTGTGAAGTAGAAGAGGCTAAGTCAAAAGACACGGCTCATTTACAAAAGATGGCAAACGTAGAAAGTAGCAAAAGTAGATGTACCTTCCTTAGAAGATGGTGCAAAATGTGTTGTTGTTGTACAGGATTATTAATGCTTCTTTGGAGTATTCTTGCTCAACTAATTTCATTTAAAGTTACTGTAGATACATTAGAAGGACATAGTGATAACATAACTAATATAGGGAAAGTTCAAAAGGTAGTTCCAACTAGAATAGATAACAATTATTTACATAAAGACAGGTCAATAACAGATTTTTCTAACAATGTGTTTTCAAAATTGTTGTATGAATATGTAAAAACAATGGACGTAAGTGATTGCTACGTATGTATGCAATTACCTGCATCTGTATCTGAAGGAGTGACTTATCATCACCTTCCTGTAACATATGGAATAACATGCAGTGTAATAGCTGGTTTATTTTATCAAACGGGTAAATTAGAGTATTATTTTTCAGATGTAGATACTATATTTTCACAAGTACCAGCAATTAACAAACTAAACAAGGTAAAACCTGCAAAGGTATTAGGTGAATTTTTCTTAGAGACAAATGAACTAACCTTAGAATATATATTTAGAAATAACTTGACTTGCAGTTTAAAGAAAGAGAAGACATTTTTGGATATGGTTAAAGAAAGGAGATTTAAAATGCAAAGAAAGGTTTCAGAAGGGAAAGCGGAGAAAACGGTTTGGGATGTAGAAACGGAGAAACATTTAAGAGGAGAAACGTGTCCAACTATGGCTTTAGATTGGCCTCAGAAAGGGAGATTGTGTATAAGAAGGAATCAGACGGCGTATGACAATTATTTTCTAGGAAATAGTGAGTGCCATGATACATACCGAAACATGGGAGGATGGGGATTTAAAGGTGGAAGAGATCCAGTCTTTCCAGGACTGTATTTTATCTGTGGGAACAGGGCATATTATCGTTTGCCAGATCATTGGTATGGCACATGTTATGTTGGCCTGGTTTTTCCAAAGATTTTTCACATGTATAGAGGAGAAGATGGTGTACATATTTTAGGTAGTTATTTAGCACGTAGTAAGAGGGAATCTTGGACTGAAATTGTGGGTGACATTTTTGGAGCACTGATACCCGCAGTGGGAATATCTCTGAATGCGAACAAAATTAGAAAACTTTCAACAGTAGTGGATCGCTTGTCAACAAGCACCGCTGGAGGATTCTTATTGGTAAATACTGAAATGTTTGCCATGCGTGCTATGGTAATGCAAAATCGACTTGCCCTTGGTATTTTATTGGCAAAAGAGGGTGGAGTCTGTGGAATGCTGAAAGTTCAACCTTGTTGTACTTACTTTCCTGACGAAAGTAGAGATTTTATAAATTATATTAAGAATATTACAGAATTGCATGACGAAATTGTACCACTGGAGGTTGAAGATGTTTGGGAGAAGATTGGTAAGAAAATATCAGCTATTAAAGACTTTGTAGTAAAATTAGGTAGTACATTTATAGGTAAGATATTGTTTCCATTAACTTGTGTGATTTCCTTAGTATTAATAATTAGACTAGGTTGTATTTGTTGTAGAAAGAATAAAAACCAGAAAAGAAACAAAAGAGAAAACTTAAGGAAAAGGGATAAGAAACAAGAAAGAGAATTTGAAGAAATAGAACTAGAAGAGTTAAAAGATAGCATGTATAAAACAGCAAAAAGAGAAGAAACAGGGGAAACTGAAATATGAACGAAACAAGAAATCAATTTAAAATTTCCGTAAGGGGGATACAAAATTTTAAATTAGTGTGGTGATATAATCACCAAAGGGGGGATTGCTGGAGCGGGTGGTACAACATTTTGTATACCCCCCCCCCATTCTGCATGTTTATATTAAAATGAATAATAAATTAATTGTAATATTATTAATTTGTTTGAAGTGATAACTCACCAACTATATTTACAAAAGAATTACACGTGGGAATTGCACCTTGCATGGCTATATTAATTGTAAACTAACTTGAGTACGCATATTAATAGTAGAAAATTAGAATATTGCATTTTATATGTTGCTTTGGTGATGTATTTGTGATTTCTGCTTCATTCAGTGAGTATAAACCGCTCTGAGTGTTGCTTCTGCTAGATAAATACACACACATATGGGTATTAGCAAGGGGATAACATTTTATTAGCCATTTCTATGTTTTAATTACGTTTTTGTGTTTCTTTTGCTTAAGTTGACCTTTTCGGCCTATAAAAGATGGCTGAACAAGACGTTAAACGTGACTGCCCTGACAACATGAGGTTCTGGGTGAAGTGCGCAGGCGTCACCGCCAGCAGCAGTGGCCTGGACCTGACCCCGGGAGAACATGTGCCCTCCAAGGACGCTCCGAGAATCCATCCAAGGCAAAAGACAATGCTTGATTTAAAAACCAGCAAGTGCGATGACTTCATTTTGCGGACTATGTGAGAACTTCACCTCACGACCCCAAGTTGACCAATCCGGACTCTCTAAACCTCGATCTTGATACTTTCTGATATTATTTTCATTATAAAAGTAGGTAGGAAATTAGGATCGCTACGCTACACTGAACCCGATTTCCTGACGTTATGCTGACGGAGAGGACGGTGACACTGCTGGACAGCTGGTATCCTGAATCTTTGAAAGACTGAATTGCGGCCTACCTTTGCTGAATAAATTCTTCTTTGACTGATTGACTTAGAGGACGACTTTAGCCAGAATAGGTAAATATGATGCTCTGAAATGCTGGTGATGATTTCTAATTTTCTTGCAATATAATTTAGCTAAAGAATATTTGATTAATTGACAAATGTGTTGAGTCAATTATTTGAATAAGAGAAATGTGGTAAAGAAGTAATGTGTAGATAGACAAGCATTATTCATTAAAATCATAAATAACAACTAAATGATCCATCTCCTTATGAGAGGGATATTTTAGAAGTCTGAGGGCAATGTGTTTAAGGGTAAGGTAATCATATCAGTATATCAGCATATCAGTGTCTGGAAGCGTATTTTCCCTCAGAAAACAGATCAACGGAGAGTAAGTATATTGGTGTTATGGACCCCACCAATGAATGAATTTGAGTGAATTGGAATGCCGAGGTAGTTGGTCTGTGCCGAAGGGGGAATTTGACTTTCCGCGCTGCAACACCCCATCCCATCCAGAGCCCACTTTGTTGCAGACTTCAATTGAGCTGATATCTCATATAATGTGATCAACAGTCAGAAGCTAACATTTATTCTTGAAGATCTATATACCACAGTCACATGGTCAGAGTTGCATAGTAACCCCTTTTTTGGTGGTCAACCCCAGTTTTTCATTTGTTCTTAGACTCACCTGCTCGTCATTTTGAAAACTAATGCTGGGACACTGTTATCCAGTACCCAGTTTATGTGCTCTGACTACTAAAACAAAGTAAAATTGGCATATTCAATCTTACTATAAGGCATCGTACATGGTGTTAAAACTACACCTATGCATGTAAAATTAAATGTCACATGTGTACTGAAGCACTGCATTGTGCCGTTCACTTTGAGATCCTGCAAACATGATGGAGGCCTGTTCTCCTGCAGCCGGTGAACTCTTGTGTATGCATACAGACAAACAAAAATAGCTCTTTTACAGGCCTGAAGCTCGCATTTAAGTACTAAATACGTCACCCCTAAAATTTTCTTATTTCCCTTCTGGGTAGGGTTCATACTGCCTAGAAGGAATATATCTTTTTACATCGCGGATTTTACTTTGTGATGTAAACACAACGCCTCCCTTTACAACGCAAGTCGTTACAACGACTTGCGCTAGATGGTGCGCTGGACTTAGGAATAGTATGATTTACTATTCCATCTCCAGTGTGTGTAACACTAGGGAAAGTGTTGGAATAGTAAATCATACTATTCCTTATCCTAGAGCGCCATCTAGCGCAAGTCGTTGTAACAACTTGGTTTGTAAAGGTAGTGAGTTGTGACAACGCAGTTGTTGTAACGACCGCATTGTGTTTGCATCGCGGAGTAAAATCCGCGATGTAAACGTTGTTTCCCGCCTAGAAGTGGTACATGCCTAAATTATTGTGAGCATGTACCTACAGTGAATAAATCACCAAAAACTATTTTCACTCTATCAGGTATGCTGTTCCCAAAGGAAATACTAGCAAAGCAGGTTAAATTACTATTTCTGTGTTATCCAGTAGGAAACACCTACAGAATAAGTTCAATAATCTTTCTTAATTGTTTATAAAAATCCACTTCATTGCTAAATTCATATTTTTTCCAACTGGTTAAGAGATAACTTTCAAAAAAGTTATATTTATTTGCCTGAGCCTCCAGAGGCTAATTAGCCTTAGTCTATGGCTGCTGGACATTCCTGTAATGAGGTGTAAAATTCCTTCCAGGACCCAAACTACTTTGATTGACAGGTCGACCTTAATGGGCAGGTATGACCCATCTAAGATCAGCAGGATATTCAGGGTGGGGGCTGCTGCCCCTCGTGTTGACACAATAGTGTCAAATCCTGCATGGCAGGCCTTTTTGAGGCACATATAAAATGTTTGCATCCTTGAAAGGGATCAAACAGACCTAGATCACAATCCTGGTGTAGCCTCTGTCTAGTTACTGAAGGACCCTACTTTGTCTTAGTAGTCTTCTATTTCTTTTTATGTTGTGGGTCTAGGGCCAAATTCAAACGGGATGATAAAGTTAGATATGGAAGGATACTAATAACTTTCATAACAGAATGCCTTATACTCTGCCAGTTTTCAGCTACTAAAAAAGTAAATAAGGCAGGGCTTATGAACATGTACTCCATTGGTCAGAGAGGGACTTGTAAACACATGTCAACGTTTTTATTCAAGTAAGTAACAAAGTTGCTTTCTGAAGTGGGACTCAGAAACGTTTTTGAACTTTTTGACTTTCACCTGGACCAAGAGTTTTGCTGTTTGATCTTATTTTACTGATAACATATGTCTCTATTTTAAAATTGTGAGTGTCGTTTTGCTGTGCTTGGTGCTACCACACTGGTTGAATACTTTAAATGATTACACATTGCTTTTGAGTTAAGCCTAGCTGTTTTGTGCTACATTACCAGGGATTGAGCCCAGGTTTATTTAATTTGTGTGGCATCTCACAGGTAGTGCTCTCAGCCTTTGAGATGGATTCATGTGTACCCAAATAATAACAAAAGACTAAATGTAGAGATAGCCTCTTGCAAAACAAGGGGAGGGAAAAATACTTTTTTAGTGGACTCTCACCCACATATTTCTATGTGTCATGGTTCATCATCAAGTCCTCACTCTGTAAACTTGATTGTGTACAAGGTGGGCTCAACTCCACTCCTGGGGGAAGCACTTTGTCATTCCTGAAATTGTATGTAAAGGATCTGAGAAAGTGAAAAAGTTAAATTGCCTCTGGGTGCCCCCTCACTCAGGCATCTTAATTAATGGGCACCCAAGGGACAGACTAACAACATTAAAGTGGATGTCTCTGGAATGTGAATGCTTCCTTAGTCCAAGGGTCGACTTGTTTCAGCTGATAATTAGGAATTTATTTTCAAAGTTTGTTCACCCCGTGAAACAAGTGATTCCCTGCACACTGTGTGGTAGTGCACCAGTTCTCTCATTTTGGTGTCATAGCGGTTCTTGTCATATTTTATGCAAAATCATGCATCCCCACCGAATGTACTTATCTACTGTCATTAGGCAAAATTGGCATCCAATTCTCTCAGATCCAGTGATAGTAGCATTAATGCCTAAAAAATCACAAATAATGTATAGCAGAGCTGCTTCCATGAAAGATACTTTTGTAAGAGGCAGCTCCGAGGTTAGTAGATCCACAGCTGGGTCTTTGGCAGAAAGTTTTATTATTTTTTTATTACAAATTCTCTAGATACAGGGCATGTTCTATTAGCATCAATACCAGGGAGCACCTTGCACCTTTTAGTGACATACTTGTCAAAATCAAGGGTAGTTTTAACTGCAAAAGTGATCATGCAGTGTATGTGCTTATGTGCAGCTGCAATTTTAGATACGTGGGCAGTACTGTTTTGCAGGCTCACAAACGCATCTTGCAGCACGTGTGCAAACTCAATGTTGACAAAATGTGTCAAGTGACTAGACAATGCGTTGAAGTCCATAATGGTATCGTATCTCAAATGGCATACTATGTAATAGACACGATACCACACAACAAAAGAGGGGGGAGATCGTGTCAAAGCTTCAAGCCAGTTTGAATCAATGTATATATTAAACTGCGGAGGGGATTTGCATAATATTTTGAATTATGGATTGTCTGTTATTTTCTGATCATTAATAATGGTTTTTACATGCATATGCAGCTTTGAATATGAAGAATAGTTTCGTCTTTGTACATACAGCAATGTTATTTTGATAGTTTCCATTTACTTTTTGTTTTTTACTCTTTTTACCCCTATTCATGTGATTTCAGATGTGATTTACAGTCTCCATAGACTCAGAGTTAGCCCACAAGGACTTCATTAGCTTTGTGCACTACCTTAAGCATTGATTCAAATGCATTTATGGTATTTTTTGCTAGCCTAGTATGTTCACTATGTCTATTTAATTATATGTATTGAATTAGGGGCATTTGCCTTTCATGTTTTTTATTCATAGAATTTCTTTTCAGTTTTCATTGCATATTATCATGGGTATTTTTTTATTTAATCTAAGCAATTCAATGTCATTGTGTTTTTTGGTAGTGACTTGATTTCTATGCTGACGGGTAACATATATTCAGGCAGCATGGCGCCGCCGCCTTTGTGTGGTCAAGGCTACTGCAGCCGGAAAAAAAATGTGTGCATGTAAATGCAATAAGACTTTGTTACAGTATCATACCTGGTTGTTTGCATCAATACTGTTGGAGGAAGCGCTTTCGAAAGGATTGACGGAAAATGAAATACCTTCTCTCACCAACAGCCGTACCACTGCTTCAAGAAGCTGGTATCTGAGACACTGAACTCAGCAAGGTGAATCAATTGTTTTTTATGTAAATCCATGAAGTGCAACAGTTTGAAAAACAGGAGGTCTACGTGCTTTGACTTGCGCTTTCAACTGGACAACCTGCAACCTCTCACCCGTGTTTAAAAATAGTCTCTCTACTGTTGCACTCCCCCCCAAGTCACATCTATTGGACTGCACACTCTGAGTTATTTCGCCATAATTCCACCACAATTTTACACACCCTTCCTCAGATTGGCCCATGTTATGTTTAATTGCAATACATTTCCACATCTCTGAGATTTCTGGCGCGCAAAATTAAAAAATATATATCTGAAACTTTCCTTTATGATTCACAGTATGCAATTACACTATCACATCAAGGGAACAAAACATTAGAGAGAGAGAGAGAGAGAGAGACATTATACTCTTCTGTTAGAGAGAGACAAGAATTAGAACAATTGCTCAAAGCCTATTATCCTTTGAGTGTTACCCCCCGATCCTATAGCTAGCCATACTGTAACCCATGTCAATTATTTGGAGTCATAATTCATTCAATATGCTCCAAAATGCAATAATTAAAACTAAAGTGACCAAGTGCTACAGTGCATTTGTTGACAAATCATAAAGTGACTCCGAGCTCATATGTAAATCTTAGTTCAAACCGCTGCTTCTGGTTCACAGACCCTCTCCCCTGGAAGTGGCCAAGCAGTCTCAGCCTGATCGTGTGAGGAGCACTCAGCTGGGAGACGACCGCCGCAGCCCCCTGTCACGGCTACATTCATTGAACCGAATAAGCGGCGGTGAGGGTGCAGTCAGAAGACTCGCCCAACACGGCGAAGCTAGCAGTGAGTTAATTTTAGCAGGGTTCAGGTAGGGAGGTGTGTAAGTGTAACTAAACCAGCCCGGTGTTAAGACATAAAAAAATCCCCGGTAGGCTCGTATATAATCAAAATGTCGAGGAATGCGCTGCGGGAAAGGGAGGCAGCGGCAGAGGAACAGTTTGGCAATCTGCCAGTTATTGTGGATGACGTAAATCAAATGGGATCAGCGAGTGCAAGCAAAGACGGTGACACCAAGACCCTGCTTAAGAATTTAGAAAAGAAGATGGGCAGCGAGATGACTAAGTTGTGAGAACAAAAGTCACTCTAGAAATATGAAGAGATAGGGAGAATACCACGTGGCCTTCTCATTATGCTGGCACCAAATTTCGAAATCCGAATCCCAGCATGCTCAATGAGTGGGCAGAAATCGATTTGGAAGCATCTATTAGGTTGGTGAGAACCCCAATCAAATATGCCCAATGTAACCGGGAGACGTTGCTCAGCGAAATTGAAAAAATCAATGAAGAATTGGAAAAATCTGACAAGAAGAAGTTCATTTTGAAAACAAGAAATAAAATCAACATTTGTCTAAAAAAGCAAGAGGATACTAAAAAAACAAGAAAGGCATATAAATTTGCCAGAGATAAGATGGACTACCAATGGACAGATTTTCACATTTTCTAAGAAATTTGACAATGTCAAACGACAGAGATTACAAACAACAAAACCAACAGGGCAAACTGAAAAGAGCAAGAACACCAGGGAGACAATTGAAACAGCTTCAACCTCAGACCTCAGCTCGCTGATGAGTGAGACAGAATCAGAAGACGGAGGAACAATGTCCAACAGTTCAACAACCAACATGGGAAGGCTAACTGGCGGAGGAGTTGGATTTTTTAAGTGTGGACCAAAGGCAAACCCTGAGGCCACGGAATCCCCCACGAACACAGAAAAACGAGAAATCAAAGAAGGAGGGCCAGGAGGAAACTCAACAAAACCAAAAAACAAAAGGCATCAATGGCAGAAGAAGCAACATTGACCAATAATACGGTCATTAACCTGACAGATGTGACACTAAGTAAAGCAGAAATCCAACTTTTATCTTTAGGATTATCATACTGTCCTGAAAGTAATTTGAATTATTGACAAACAAGAGTTGATATCTTCAAGTTTATTTGAAAATTAAAACTTGCAAAATTCTTTACAATCAAAGAGGGATTAGACCAAAGAAATAAAGAATCACAGAGTAATAATACCATTCAACCAAATTTACGAGTATCAGACGTCAATACTCTACTAACTATGCAAGAATTGGCCAATGATGGAACAATTGACAATGACGATTGCATGTCTACTCAAGTAAAACTACAGGATTTAGGCATCCATACATCAACAAGAGCCTATAGTCCATTCACACCTAGCTCCATGTTTATGCCTATGATGCCCAAGGATGCCATAGACATATTTCATGAGAGGGTAGTGGACGATTCGACAACAGTGCATCGTAAAAATAAACATAACGTAAAGAAACTAAGATTTCAACAACAATATGACAGCCTCATGAAAAAACTCACAGACTACAATGATATTATCAATTCAATTCAATAATTCTTTATTCGGTGGTTAAAAACCATCATAAAAGATTACACATATATACAATTAAAATAATATTAAATCATTATACAAGAACATTGACTGAATCTCTATACATAAAATAATTCATTATTCACAATAAAGCCACCATGAGAGCTTAATCAAGATGACAAGTGGGGGATCCTGCAGGATTCACGAGTAATTCTATCCTCTGGTTACCCTTAATCTTAGTGCAAATTTCAAGAAACTAATAACAGAACACAATGTTAACGGGTCACTAGCCCTTTGTAGATAAGTCAGTGCCTCTTTGGCTCGAGTGAACCTGGCCTTTTTTAAAATTTCCTTTCAAAATCTACGTCTTGGAATTGCATATAGAGGACATAGTAGTACAAAATGAAGGGTGTCCTGCGGAGACTTGTTGTCGCAGCTGCAGGCACCCTTCTGCTCAATTGAATGGCTAAAACCAGCTGGACCAGCTAACCGGTATGGTAAAAAATTGAGCCTAAAACGTGACATTAAAAACCTTTCTTGAGCATTATACACGACACAAAGATACGGTTCCATCCCGTCAGTGGTTTCAAGCCTACTGTAAACACTCACTTAGGGTTTGACCCCTTCCACTGTGAATCTAACAAGAGATCTTTGGACCAAAAAAATTCTCTTGAGATTAAGCTTATCCTGTGAAGTAATCCCTGAAGGGTTTAAGTACAACTCCTTGAAGCCCATATTTTCCAAACTAGTTTTAACATACATGAGCCATGGTATATTCAAGCTTTTATCTCTCCCAAGGCAATCTTTTAGGATCTGCCTACTCAACGCGGCTTCAGGGTTAGTCCAGATTTTCAACCAAGCCAGGATTGGTCTAAATTTAATCAGATCCTCTAAGTAAGGTCTTCCTAGTTCTCTATGGGCTATAACGGCTGGAGTGCAATTAGGGACTTTCAATATTGAGCGAAAGATTTTATTTTCCTCCCTTTGCAATAAGTCAAGATTTATAAAAACCCACACTTCTGAACCATACATGGCTTTGGGACAGCACGTTGAGCCATAAAGGTTCATTGATTGTTCCGGGCACCATCGACCAACTCTCCTCCCAAAGCCTGCTATAGCCCCAGTTGATGCCACCAATTTGCCACACCTTTCCTGTACCAGAGGGGCAAATTTCAAAGACTCATCAAAGAGCACGCCTAGGTACGAAAAAGATTGCACCCTTTCTAGTGTATGTGTCCCAATTCTATATCGGAAGCTAGTCCGTGGTTTGTGACCCGCTGTCATTACATAAGATTTTTTTAAGTTGACTGACAGATCTAGCGCCTCCATGAATTTAACGAACCCATCAATTAGAGTCTGCAAACTTTTTGGGGTACGCGCCAAGATGACCATCTGCGTACAGCAGCACCGGGATGTTACGTGTTCCGACCCTTGGGCAGTCTGTTTTTAGGTTGGTCAAGGACTGTTCTAAGTTGTTAATATATAACGAGAATAAAAAAGGGGCCAATATGCAGCCTTGCCTCACACCGCAAGTACATCTAAAAGACTCGGTCAGCCCCCCTTCCATGTTGTAACGTACTCTGGCAGATGTCTCTCTATGCAAATTATACCTGGGTCATTTCCCAAATGATTAATCATCGCCCACAGCTTGTTCCTGTTAACATGGTTGAATGCAGCGGCCAAGTCCATAAACCCCAGGTAAATGGCTTCGTTACTGGTTTTGGTGTACTTGGCGACCAACATATAGAGGTTCAAGCATTGGTCACTAGTGGACCTGCCGGTCCTAAAACCGTACTGGACGTCCGAGATTATGTTATTATCCTCGGCCCATTCCGTCAGTCAATTCAGAATAACTCTTCCTAGAATTTTAGCTGTGACATCTATCAGGGAGATTAGGCGATAACATTGGGGGTTATCTCTGTTACCCTTTTTAAAAATCGGTACTATAATGGCCAGCAACCAAGACCGAGGCAGACCTACCAAAATGGCCGCATTTATTACTCTGGTTAAGATGGGGGCCCATAATTCCACATTACTCAAAAACAGGTCCGGGGGGGTCCCATCTGGGCCCGGGGCTTTATCTTTAGTTAGTCCCTCGATGCCCAAGACCATTTCTTCCAGGGTGAACTCCAGTACCTGTCCCTGCCTGACCACCCTCCTCTCCTCTGTCCTGTCTACCTCCCCGTGGTTATAAAGGCCCTCAAAGTGGGCTGTCCACTGTTCCGGTAGGATGTTTGTGGCAACCTCTGGTGCGTTTTTATCTTGAGAACACGGAGTGTTTATTATTCTCCAAAATTCCGTTATATCCCTTTTTTCGGAGGCCTCCCTCAAGGCCACCCACGCTTCCCCCTGCAGAGCTACTTTCCTTCTTTTTAGCTCCTTCCTATAATTTAGTCTGCTCGTGTGGACTTTCGTTAGGTCCCTGGGTTTACTACTAAGGGCTTTTTTTAACTCCCTCAGGGCTCGGGTGCAGTCCCCATCAAACCATCGCGGAGAATTCGAGTTGGTTTTTTTTGGCGCATTAGTCCACAGTAGCCCTTCCACCAGGTTAGTTATTTGGCCAAATACGTGTGTTAAGCGGGCCCCTTCGACAGAGAGATCTAGACACTCATCAATGAGTGATTTTCCTTTTTCCATTAGGGATCGGTAAAATCTTTCCCCGTTTAGTTTCGCCCACCTAAGTCTTCTGCCTTGGTCCGTCACTCTCTCGGAGATACCCCCGACTGGGCTAGACTTTTGTTTTGCCAGGTACAAAAACTCCATGACCAAGGGATTGTGGTCGCTAAAGGGGCTCCACTCGATTCCTACTTCAGTGATCCGATGCTTTAAACATCTAGAAGCGAGGATAAAATCTATATAAGAGGAGCACCCTCTCCCTTTAAAAGTGGGGGGGAGAGTGCCATCTAACCCCAGTGGTATCATATCAATCGTGTGTTCTAAATCGTAAGAACGAAGGAGCTTTCCCAGTTCTGTGCCACTCGGTGAGTGGCTAAAATGGGGACCTCTTTTCACTGGGCATTGTGACCAACTTGCATTAATCGGAAACAATAAGGGGCATAAGTGGCAGTTCAGATCACCCACTACTAATGTCAATGGGGCCAAGGCACCGTTAACAGGTGCCAGCTCTTGGCTCAATCTGGAGTCTAGTTCCCCCATGATAGGGATGTCATTTCCTGGAGGACCAGTGTTATACACATTAAACAGCACTAGCCTTAACCCTTTGTTTCTAAACCTCAAGGCCTGGATATTCCAAGCAAACCAGTCCACACTGGACCATTTACCTTGTATTTTTAGGTCTACATACGTGGACAAACCTCCCTTGGCTCGACCTGAAGAGGATTTTTGTGCTGGGATGAAAAAACATTTGTATCCAGCCAGGTGA
Source organism: Triturus cristatus (assembly GCF_964204655.1). Taxonomy (NCBI): domain Eukaryota; kingdom Metazoa; phylum Chordata; class Amphibia; order Caudata; family Salamandridae; genus Triturus; species Triturus cristatus. Next base: position 51,286,678 of record NC_140584.1, read on the forward strand.
AATTGGGAATTGTCTGTTACCCAGGTTTCTTGCAGGCAGATTATGTGGAAATGGACCATGTATTGCCGCCATTCCACATTATCAAATTTACCTGCAAGACCTGCTATGTTCCATGAAATGATTCTCAGTCCCTCTTCCACTCTGTTATCAGGCCCTGGCCCGGTCACACCTTGAGAAGTGTTAGGCAACCCATCTTGGTTCCTATGCGGTGGTCTCTGCAAATCCTTGCCCTGCTGTGTTGGATTTGGGACTATAGCTCCTGGTCCTAGGGGTACATACGGACGTCCCTTGGCAGTAGAATTAGAGGCTTCCGGGGTCTTTATTAGGTTCCTACACCTATCCCCCTCTGGTGTTGCCTGATTAACCTCTTTGGCCAAAAAAGAGTGCGTGGGGTCCCCCCTCTGTTTTTTGAGCCTCCCCCTATCATTGCATCCGGGTCAGAATTTTTGTAATCTTTGACAGCCGGCTTTACTGGAGTGTATGGGGCAATTAGTCAGTCATTCTCATCTTAGTGGGCTGAGCCTGTTTACCCAGCTTGGGTGTCCACCTTCCCAGATCCCAGCCATTCCTCGTGTACCATTTGGGACCCTATTTAGGGTCAAGTATGAGCCCTCCCCGCTTCTCCGTGTGTTATACTGTCCCTCATAGGTTTCCTGCTGCCTTGGATAAAAGTAACTGAGTGACAGCGGCTTTATACCACTCACACGCCCAGGTGGCCCCTGTCTGATGATATGCTCAACCACCCCCCTATCCCTAAAGTTGGCAATAATACAATTGCCTTCTATATTTTTGGGTCTACGTCCTATCCAATTCACTCTCCTGACCAATAGGATTTCTCCATCTTGATTAGGTGCTAGTGGTCTATTTTGAGTTAACCAATGGATGAGTTTATTTTTTAGCTCCTGGTGTGTTTCCCTCTGATCGTATTTTAATTCCGGGACCCCAGCAAACACTACCACAAGCGGACATGACTCAGGTGGCAAGTTTATAATGGGAAGTACGTTAAAGGGGTTTAATGTGGGAGCCCTCTCTTCTTTGTGTGCTATTCGTGTTATAGGATCCGCAGAGAGTTGGGATAGCCTGTCCGGTTGTTGCATGCCTGGGTCATTAGTAGTGTGCGTTCCTCTATCTCTTGGGTCAGTGATCTTCTCCCCTTGTGGTTGAAAGGCCCGCGCTTTGTGGGTCTGTACAGTTGTTATTTGTGCGACCCCTTTATTACTAATGTTCACCTCCCTTTGGGGTACTGCGTTAGTGTCTGGGGTACTGATGGAGTTACTGGATTCCTCTACTGTACTAATTTTTTTCTCCCTGTTTTTTAGTTCACTCATAATCTTATCCAGCCTACTTGCCACTGGTTTCAACTGGTTTACAATGAATGTTTCTAATTGGGCTTGTAAATCAGACGTGATTTGCGACAACCATATTGGAGGCTCTACTTGAGCGATTGTCTGTGTTGCTCGCTCAACCCCAGTATTCTTACTACTCATAGGATGGGAGGGGCTCTCTGCGCTATTTTTAGTAATCCGCTTCTTTGGGCAGCCTTTCTTCCTCCTTTGCATAGTGGCGCTTTTAGCTGGGCCTTCGACCTCCCTATTCCTGCTGGTAGTCGGTTGGGCACACGGGATGTCCTGCTCACTTGGCTCTACAGGGCTAGGGGATGTAATTAACAAGACCTCCTGATCATAGTCTTGGGTGCCTACAAGTGGGTCAGATGCTGGAGTTATGGAAAGACGCCTCTCTGTGCGCTCAATTTCACTAGACACCGCCCCTAGCGCTCTTTTGAGCATACGATCAATGGCTGTAGGCTGCATAATGACAGGGAGTGGTGAACTAGTAGCAACTTTATGCCCCTGCGGCACAGGTGGAGTGTTCTGCTTTGCCCTTATCGAGCGCGTGACCGTTTTGCCTGTCATACTCCCAGCGCCAATTTGACCCTGCCCTTAGAGGTATCTTGGGGGAACTTGATCACCCCCCACCAGCCCCACCCTTCACAACACCCAATGTGGGGTAACAACCGTTTTAACCCCTCCGCCCCTGTCACCACTTTCGCACAAGACAATACAGGCAGGATATCAAATCCCAGTGGCTGAGTCTCGAATGACAGGGCGATGTGATAGTTTTTACACACCCTGTGTCACTATGGTCAAGACTCACTGTCAAATCGCCGGGTACGGTAACCAAGAGGGATGGCCCGGCCCGGCCTCCTTCGGCCCCCGACGGCTACAGATGGCCCGCCCTCTGCCCGGGCTCAGCCCGGCGCCGCCCGCGCGCGTCCCGCAACGTGGAGGGAGCCGTTCAGTTTTAAGCGCCTCCAGGCGCGGAAGTCGTCATGCGTGGGGGCGGTGATGCTGGGAGTGGTAGTCCCCTCTGACCAGCAGCGCGATCAGCCCAACAACGCGGAAAAAGCGTCCGCCTTCCCCAGCGTGCGCCAACAGCCCCTGCTCCGCTCCCACCAGTCCTCAGGTGAGTTTTAGGGATGGACTCGTGTGAGCCTCTCCTGTGATAGTGGCACCCGCTCCACCGAGGGAGCCGTTCAGTTTTAAGAGCCTCCAGGCGCGGAAGTCGTCATGCGTGGGGGCGGTGATGCTGCCGGGGATGCTGGGAGTGGTAGTCCCCTCTGACCAGCAGCGCGATCAGCCCAACAACGCGGAAAAAGCATCCGCCTTCCCCAGCGTGCGCCAAGAGCCCCTGCTCCGCTCCCACCAGTCCTCAGGTGAGTTTTAGGGATGGACTCGTGTGAGCCTCTCCTGTGATAGTGGCACCCGCTCCACCGAGGGAGCCGTTCAGTTTTAAGCACCTCCAGGCGCGGAAGTCGTCATGCGTGGGGGCGGTGATGCTGCCGGGGATGCTGGGAGTGGTAGTCCCCTCTGACCAGCAGCGCGATCAGACCAACAACGCGGAAAAAGCGTCCGCCTTCCCAATAGTGGCACCCGCTCCACCGAGAGAGCCGTTCAGTTTTAAGCGCCTCCAGGCGCTCAAGTCATCATGCGTGGGGGCGGTGATGCTGCCGGGGATGCTGGGAGTGGTAGTCCCCTCTGACCAGCAGCGTGATCAGCCCAACAACGCGGAAAAAGCGTCCGCCTTCCCCAGCGTGCGCCAACAGCCCCTGCTCCGCTCCCACCAGTCCTCAGGTGAGTTTTAGGGATGGACTCGTGTGAGCCTCTCCTGTGATAGTGGCACCCGCTCCACCGAGGGAGCCGTTCAGTTTTAAGCGCCTCAAGGCGCGGAAGTAGTCATGCGTGGGGGCTGTGATGCTGCCGGGGATGCTGGGAGTGGTAGTCCCCTCTGACCAGCAGCGCGATCAGCCCAACAACGCGGAAAAAGCGTCCGCCTTCCCCAGCGTGCGCCAACAGCCCCTGCTCCGCTCCCACCAGTCCTCAGGTGAGTTTTAGGGATGGACTCGTGTGAGCCTCTCCTGTGATAGTGGCACCCCTGCTAACAGTCAACAAGCACCGTGGACTTGGGGAAGATGTACACTTATAACTCTTGTAAAAAAAAAGGGTCGCGTCTGACGTCTTCTTGGCAAAGGAAAGCACCCAGTTTCTGGAAACCCCCTACTGTGTAGAACCTGAAGGGGTGGTAAAAATACTTAAAAATACTTAAAGAAACCGAAAGGACCGGGTCAGGTGTAAAATAATATTTTCTATCTCTAAATTCTCTACTGCTTTCGATAAATGTAAGGTGTTTCGTCCTCTACCACCAATAATTCAGATAAAGGTGGAAATATAGTACTGTGGCCGAAGCAGCAATATATCACGGAGGTCTACAGACAACTAGACAATACAGCATGTTATGAACGTTCCCACATCAAACAATACAACATAACAAAGGAAAGATTGTAAAAAGATCTGCTTCAATGGAAAAGGGAAGGACTTATCACAAATGATGAGTTTACATTCATGCATAATGAACATACGGTACTTCCGATCATATATTTAATTCCCAAAATACATATGGAAGTCCTGACAACCCCTGGAAGACCAATTACATCTGCCAAAAATGGGCTATTTGAATGCATATCACAATATGTTGATTTCTTCCTTCAGGAACATGTACACCAACTACTGTCATATATTAAGGACACTGGTGACTTTTTAATCAAACTTCAAAAAATACATTGTAAAAATGAATATATGCTTATCACGCTTGATCTAACATCTCTATATACAAACATAGACCACCTAATAGGATTGAAAGTGGTACAATATTTTTTAAATAGGAGACCGATAGAGAAGATGTATCATAACAAAATGCTAATGGAATTAATCAGGTGGTGCCTATATAACTTCTTTTTGTTTGGGAAGGAGGTTTTTAGACAGGTTAGAGGGTGGTGATGGGGGCCTGCTTCTCCCCAATCTATGCATGTCTACATGTAGGCTGGTGGGAGGAGCAGGTCCACAGACAAATACATGGCAAAATGTTTTAAATGCATGTTATCAATTGGATGAGGTTCATCGCTGACATTTTTATAGTATGGCATGGGACCAAAGAGAGTGCAGTTAGCTTCATTGAAGCTATCAATCAAAATCAATACAATCTAGAATTTACTGCACACATTGATGAACACACCACCAATGTTCTGGCTGTTAAAATGTATACCACTGAAGACAAACTAAATACAACACTACATTGTAAAGGGACTGCAGGTAACTCAACGCTACATGCCAAGAGCCACCACCCCAGGCACCTTATCAATAGCATTCCCTGGGCGGAGTTTTTAAAGCTCAGGAGAATATGTAGCTCAGAGAAAGATTTAAAACAATGCCAACAGGAAACAAGGGCAAGATTTCTGGAAAGGGGATACAATGTAAAGATACTGGACCAGGCAATTGTGAAAGTTAATTCCATCACTAGAGAAAGTATGTTGGCTAGAAACAAAAATAACCCAACCACTCGGGAAAGGGGGGCAGCAGGCCCAAATATTAGGCTAATAACAACTTATAGCCGGCAGGAAAACAAACTTAGGCAGATAATAACTAAGGATTGGCCTATAGTCTTAACAGACACTATTATGGCACAAAAAACCCCTAACAAACCAACCCTCACATTTAGGAGGGCTTCTTCTATGAGAATCACATTGGTCAGGAACAGCCCACAATTAAATCCATGAACAACCTGGCTAGTTCCTAGAGAAGGCTTTCACAAGTGCAGTTTGTGCAGGGCCTGCAAGTTTGGAATGAATATTACCCATTAATCCACACCCTTCAGTTTAGCACAGATACCAATCAAGGCGAATTACAACTGCCAAACTAACCACGCAGTATACGTACTCAAATGCACATGCAAGTTACGATATATAGGCAGACAAAACTCCAGTTCTACCTAAGAATACTTCAACACTTAAGGGCCATTGTCAATTCAGACCCCTCATACCCTGTAGCAAGGCATTTCAAGACAGAACATAACAATGATCTCAAATGTCTCACTTATTTTGTCATCGGAGCCATACCACCGCTCCGACGAGGAGGAAATAGAGAGAAAATGCTCAGGAGATTGGAGTCAAGAATGATTTTAGAACTAGGTACAAAATTCCCGTTGGGTCTTAACAACAGTTAAGATTTGCACAATTTTCTATGAAATAATTTTTATGATGGTGTATTTTTCAATATATATTTATGTACATTTTTTATCAATTTTAGAATGATTATGGATATGTGTATTTATATTTGCATATTTATTGTGGATTATGTGCAATCAATGTACCACTATTTGGTCAATATAAATGCAGGTGTTTGATACAATTTGCCGACAAGTACCTATGTCAGCAAGCATCAGATGATTAGTGTCCAAGAGCACGGGTGTAGTACACATTTTGTATACACCATGAACATACATAAAAATCACGGTGGTCTTCCTGTCCCACAATTTCGACATTTACGTCCAATTTTAATTCTAATTTCAACTCTCATTTTTTAGGCACTATGTGCATTGAGAACAATGGCAAAAATATGAAGTTCCTTTTTAAGCCATTCATCTGCTGAAACTTCTTGTATATATTATTTTACCTATGGTAAGAGACACTTTGGTTTTACATAGTATTACAGCACTTTATGTGATCAGGCACAAAGCACTGTATGGTAGCACAAGCAATTTTATTGGACTATACACATATATGCATAGTACTTTAGCACCGATATTGGCATCTACTCAAGAGCCTATGCCTGTTTAACTCTATGTATTTATGCATTAATACGTTACAGAACCTAGGCTCGATGAGAGAGTTAATGCGAAGAAACATAAAGAAAACTTTTAGCATTTTCAACATTTCCAAATTTTAATCAATTAATTTTGGTATTGATATTTATATATGCAGTTATTGGCATTTTTTAAAATCTCATTATGATTATGGGGTGTTAAAAATTATATATAATGTATTATGCGGAAAGTATTTAGGTAAATTACCAATAACACATTTTTTCTATTATGCTTTTAATGTTGATATTGACGATGATATCCAGAAAATGAATTTTTTGTTCGCACCATTTCATTGCAATTGAAGTCTTTTTTCTATGCCTATCAGGTAACACACCATGTGACACTATGGGTTAAAACCACTGATTTGCAGAGCGTTCACCATGTGATCAAGGTCACGTGTGGGGACCGAAACGCTTTATGGCAAGTTGCGAGAAATAAAGCAAATGCACAAATGCAATCAGAGTCCGTGCCCATCTGTCTTTTTTGAGTGGGTGAGTGTTGTGTTGGGATTAATTGTGTAATATATATATATTAGCCAGAGGAATCCTAGCGCTAAAGACTCACCAGCACCGCCATAGCCGATCGCGGCGCCATGAAGGGAACGGCCGAAACAGCTTGAAGGGGGACTATGAGTCCCAGGCACCCCTGCGACCACTTCCCGCGCCCAGAGGCGCGATCAGAACACCGGCGGCTTCCCGCAGCGCAGCATGCGCGCAGGCGTGCCCGGGCCAAGGGCGGGCCCGTGTGCGCCCATTGGCGCTGGGCCACCCCTCTGATATTCGCCGTCATCTGTGACATCTTTCGGTGAGTGAAGTAAGGCTTGCCCCTGTGGACCTCTTGTAATGGCTAAAGCTACACCTAGCATGCATGCCTCAGCGTCAGTCTCCATAGACAGTATGCTGGAGAGGGTTGTCAATATTGTTAACACTGAAATAGAACTAACTGAGAGGCGTATGTCCTTGGGATCTACAATCCCTCAGCTTACCCCTTATCTGTGTATGATGATCATATCAGTTCCCCTATGATGTTGAATTCACCAAAGAACCATAGTATGCATAATATGCTCTTGCACTCACCAGAACCGGGAAGCAGTCTGAGTTTTAAGGATAACAAATCAATCGGGGACCATAGGGTGACTGCAACTACTGCAAATAGCCTGTTACACAATAGCCATAAGTATACAGGCGAAAACGCAACAGTTTCCCCAAATCCAGAAATTTCGGGGGCAAAAAGGAAAAGGAAAACAGTTAAGCCTCTCTGCCCTGAGAGGAAACAACCACCCCGTCTAAAACCACAGTGCACCGCTTTAAGCACATGGATTCAAGGTCCAGCGGCTACAGCTGATATAGTGACTGATTCAGTAACTGTTGGTGCCCCTGTTGTTTTAAAGTCGACTACCACGCCTAATTACCCAACTCACACCCAAACTCAGACGGAGCCCATACCAGCACTTTTTAATTTCACATTGAGAGACACTGCTATTGACATCATTGTAGACACTGTGTCTGAGCGTGTTAAGGAACTTGTCGACAGGAATTTTGCTTTACTTTGGAAGCGCCTGGATCGCTTAGAATTACTTGTTAACAAGTCTAGTTTGCCTATTAATGTACCCAGTCTGTCTGACAAAACACAGGCTCAGAAGGGACTTACTTCTAGTATTTCTAGCACGTCACAACCAATTTCTACTGTTGTGCAGCCTATGTTAATTGACTCTTGTGATATTTGTCGTAAAGTCAAAGAATGCATTCATCCTGAGTTTTCCGTCCATCAGGGGAATAACTCACACCCAGGTACTTCCAACATATCACAGCCGCCTAGCCAACAAGCTGCCCCTATTCTCAGTATAGCCCCTGTAAATAACACCAGCCAAGTACAAAAGTCTCAGAGTATGGACACTGCCCCCAGCAAAAATGATGGCAGGCCTGTCGACCGAAGAAAAGATGTCCTAAGCTTACCACCTGAGGCCTGCCCTTATGTTCTGGTTTTAGCAGGGGTGCCCCCATAAGGAAAAATCAGCCAGAGTCCTGGGATCAATTACGTAACAAGAGTGTTAATTGCCTGGCAAAACACAAGGGGTTTAGCACGCATAACATCAATGATATTCTGATGGTGCGCAGGGTTGGCTGGGTTGGCCCTTCTAATTACACCATAGAAGGAGACTGTGTTGTTGTTAATTTCCGTCGGCCGGCTCTGGTAAAATCTATGCTAAGCCTAAGAGAGCATAATAACTCCTCACCTACTGACATTTGGTCATTGCCTCTTGGCTATTTTTATAAACCCAATAATTGCGACAACACACCAGTCACCTCTCCTTTTTTGTCACAAAACAGGTTTACCCCCCTCTCTAACCTAGATTCACTAGATTGACTGCCTCTAATACCTTCGCCCATTGAATTGGCCCCCACTAGATCAGTATCGGTCCCCTTGGTAAGCGATGTTTCTGAGCCCCCCAATCACAACTTGCAGGTGCTAAAATGGAATGTTGCCGGCTTAGCCTTCAAAGTAAACAATGAGGATTGGGTTAATCCGGTAAACAAATTCGACATTATAATGTTCCAGGAGACTTGGACCACAGGGGATCTATACTTTGAGGGTTTTCAATGTTTTAGTGTTTGTTCACCAGTTCCTACATATGGGCGACCCTTAGGTGGCCTTTCTATTTGGGTCAATACTCAGTCTGGCGAAAGTATAAAAATTATTTCTACAAATAGTCCCAACTTCCAAGCTCTGATATACACACGGGGTTTTCTATTTCTTTTATTAATTATAATAATAATTCTTAAATGTACCAAACACGATTGTTGCTAACCTTTTTAATTTTGTGTCAAACATACAAATTCCACCAGGGAAACCCAATCTAGCTGGAATCTGTTTGTTAGGAGATTTTAATGTTAAGATTTCAGGGGCGAACCTGTTAGATACTGTTCATGCACCACACGTAAATCTGTGTAAAAGGGGGACGGAATTAGTTGATTATTTGTTAAATTATGAGTTACTAAATGCGATGGACATTGCAGCCATAAACAAAAACGACAGCCACCCAATACCAACATTTAGAGGTCGTGGCTGCGCTTCAATAATTGATTATGTTTTAATATCAGCCACGCTGGAAGATATTTTAGTTAGAGCGGAGGTTATACCCACCGTATTTGGGGACCACAACCCAACTTCGGTTATGTTTAGGGTCATTCCTACAGCCAATCCAATTGTAGAACCAGGAGCAAGTAACTTAACACCCTCGACTAACAATTTTAGACTCATTTGGAAAGGTATTGATAATAGTATTGTGTTTCAGAACATGGTAACATCTTATTGTTCACTTGTCGATACCTGTCTGTTGTCTATGGACGATAATCCTGAGGTAGTAGCAGCTTTTGCCCATCTATGCACAGGCGTTAAACAAATTATCTCAAACCCCATAACTATCAATAATCACAATATCAAATGGTTTAACAGTGATTGCTCAAGGGCCAACAGAGAGCTTCGTGCTGCCTTGTCATCAACACCAAGGGATGCAAGTCTTGTTAGATCACTGAGGAAACAATATAATAAAGTGGTTAAACAGAGGAAAGTTGAGATCTTAAAAGATCAATGGGATAATTTGGACAGTGCTGCGAATCTAAATAATACAAATGGGTTTTGGCAATCTGTTAAAAACATGAGATCTCTGGGTCATAATTTAACACCTCTGAGCTGTAATATAACAAGTGAAGCCTGGGTAGCTCATTTTTCCAAAATATACACAGCCCCTGCTCAGAATGAGTTTCACATAGATCTTCAAGCTGCCACACAAGTCCAGATATCTATAACCGAAGTCGAGGATGCCATTGATCAAAGTTTAGGTAACAAGGCCCCTGGCCCGGATGGGCTCTATATTGATCTTATTAAGCATAAACCAGAATTTTGGGCACCGCTTTTGCTTAATGCTTTTAACAATCTAACAAACTCCCATACCCCTAGCACTTGGTCATTTAGCATCATAGTCCCAATTTTTAAAAAGGGAGATAGGTCTAACCCTAGTTGTTACACACCGATCTCTTTAATCGACAACACACTGAAGATACTTGGGCGGGTTTTATTTAATAAAATCAGGAGTTGGGCTGAGGACGAATGCATTTTAGATAAATGTCAGTTGGGTTTCAGAAGTAAATTGGGAACTGTAGAGCAATGCCTTAACTTAAACCTGAAAATCGGTAAATATACTATAGCTCGTCAGTCCACAATCTGCCTGGCCTTTATGTATCTTACCTCAGCATTCGATTTTGTAAATAGATCATGTCTTTGGCAAGGTCTTCTAAATTATGGGCTGGACGAGGCTTTAGTATATTTTTGGGCCTATTTACATAAGGATCTGGGAGCTAGGGTGTGGATTAGCAGGGACGGGGCAGTATCTGGGAATATCGTGATTGGCAGAGGGGTCAGGCAGGGATGTGTACTGGCCCCTCTGCTTTTCATTTTATATATTAACGAGCTGAACAATGATCTCTCCAAATTGACCAAGGATGTCCCAATGATTAACGGCAAAATGCTACCCGCTTTATTGTATGCAGACGATGCGGTCCTAATGGGCCGTACACCCAATGCACTGCGCACTTTAGTTGGGGGTTTTGTGGATTTTATGAATAAGCTGGACCTTTGCACAAATTTAAAAAAAAAATTTTTAATGAGTTGCGCCCCCAAAAAATATTCTGTAAATGTAATACATTCTGGCTCTGAAAAACTGTTATGTGCACGCACTTTCCCATATTTGGGCTTGGTATTCTCAGACAATGGCTCCTGGGCTGCCCATTTGGCACATAGCAGGAATAAATATTTAAAAGCCATTAACTCAATTTTGTGCTTCCCTCAACCGAGAAGAACTGAGGTAGTGCTACCCCTTTTGAAAATATACAAAACTCAGTGCCTACCAACCGCAACATACGGAGCGGAAATCTGGGGCTATGTAAATTGTAACAACATTCAGGTAGAAGAAAACAGATTTTGTCGGAGAGTTTTGGGGGCACCGATCGGTTCTTCCTCCTTTGTTTGCCATCATGAGGTAAAATTACCATTTATTGAGGACTACATTAAGACCCGCCCAGTGATCCTCTGGATGAAAGTATGTCAAAACCCAGCAGCCACGTTAACCAGAGACATCATAATTGACTGTCTTAATTCAATCAATCATGGCATTTGTAAAGCGCACTACATAACCGCGAGGGTCTCAAGGTGCTAGGGGAGGGGGGAAGCTGCTACTGTTCGAAGAGCCAGGTCTTGAGAAGTCTTCTGAAGGTCAGAAGGTCTTCGGTCTGCCGCAGGCGGATGGGGAGGGAGTTCCATGTCTTGGCGGCGAGGTGGGAGAATGATCTGCCATCGGCGGTCACTCTTCAGATGCGGGGGACGGTGGCGAGGGTGCGGTCTGCGGAGCGGAGCTGGCGGGTTGGGGTGTAAAGGCTGAGTCGGCTGTTGAGGTGTGTTGGTCCGGTGTTGTGGAGTGCCTTGTGTGCATGGGTGAGGAGTTTGAAGGTTATCCTCTTGTTGACAGGGAGCCAGTGTAGGTCTCTCAGGTGGGGTGTGATGTGGCTGCGGCAAGGGCTGTCGAGGATCAGGTGTGCGGAGGCGTTCTGGATGCATTGAAGCCGTTTCAGGAGTTTGGCCGGGGCTCCTGCGTAGAGTGCGTTTCCGTAGTCCAGTCTACTGCTGACGAGGGCCTGGGTGACCGTCCTTCTTGTTTCGGTGCGGATCCACTTGACGATCCTGCGAAGCATGCGGAGGGTGTTTAAGCAGGAGGAAGAGGAGACGGCGTTGACCTGCTTCGTCATGGAGAGGGTAGAGTCGAGGATGACCCCTAGGTTGTGTGCGTGGTCGGTGGGTGTTGGAGGTGTTCCTAGTACAGTTGGCCACCAGGAGTCGTCCCAGGCCGAGGGGGTAGATCCAAGGATGAGGACCTCCGTCTTGTCCGAGTTCAGCTTCAGTCAGCTGTTCCTCATCCAGTCGGCGATGGCCTTCATTCCTTCGTGGAGGTTGGTTTTGGCGGTGTGGGGGTCCTTGGTGAGGGAGAGGATCAGCTAGGTGTCGTCGGCGTAGGAGATGATATTGAGGTTGTGCCGTCGTTCGATGTGGGCGAGTGGTGCCATGTAGACGTTGAACAACGTTGGGCTGAGGGATGAGCCTTGGGGCTTCGGAGCGGAAGGGGGGGAGGCGGACGCTCTGTGTTCTGCTGGAGAGGAAGGAGGAGGTCCAGTCCAGGGCTTTCTCTTGGATTCCGGCATCGTAGAGGCATGTTCGTAGTGTGCGGTGGCAGACCGTGTCGAAGGCGGCAGACAGGTCCAAGAGGATGAGGGCCGCGGTTTCTCCATTGTCTAGCAGGGTCCTGATGTCATCGGTGGCGGCAATGAGGGCAGTTTCGGTGCTGTGGTTGCTGCGGAACCCGGACTGGGACGGGTCCAGGATGCTGTTCTCCGTGAGGAAGCTGGTCAGTTGTTTGTTGACAGCCTTTTCGATGATCTTCGCCGGGAATGGGAGCAGGGAGATGGGTCGGAAGTTCTTGATTGCAATAAGGGTGGAGATATACCATGGTTGACGGCTGCTAAAGGCTAGCCTGAGCATTGTAAATCTGCCACACATTTTTACAGACCCAGGAAATATGACAGGCACTAACAAAAAAAATTATCCAGGGGGCCTTGTACGCTTACTATGGCAACTTGAGACGCAAGAAAGAAATTCTGAAACCCTCAGTTGCCCGATATATAACCATGGTAGGTGCAGTTGGTCCCCCCCACAAAACTTACAGCTAGTTATCTCTTAAAGGTGACTAACCGCTGGGAACGAAGCCTGCTCTTTTGTCTTAGGGCTGGGACCTTAAAATATTTACTTTGTTTTCCCCTAGGTATCAGTATTAATCTTGAGCAAATGCACTGTCCTTGTGGAAATCGTGGCAGCCAATCTATGCTACACTTTTTATTTTTCTGTGATTTTTATCAAATATATAGCAAGCAGCTGCTGATCTCTTTCTTTAAGGCTCATGACATTACTGATTTTAGGGAAGCATACAGGGAGATTGTTACGCTCAATGGGGAAAATTTAACTTTTCGTGTTAGTACCTTCTTGAGATTGGCTGTTCGCTCCCGTGCCTCTATGAATACAGTATAGACAGTTTTGGTTGTATGCCTGGCATTTGATTCAATTTATATGTGGGCCGCATAATGTTAATGTTTTTATCATGTGTCAAAGTGTCCGCACTTCAATATTTTATGCTGCTACATTTTAAATACTATATTTTTTTATTACCTCTGAATTAATAATTAAATTGTAGGCATATGACTCTTTTGCCGAATTGACTCTTGCACTATGTATATAATTTAGTGCATTCACAGTAACATGTCTATTGCACTTATTGATTTTTTTACCTTTTAACCACGTATGCATTGTGCTGGTATTATCCTGTACTTTTATGGATATTCTTTGTATCTGAATAAAGAATTAATTGATTGATTGAGATATATATATATATATATATATATATATATATATATATCTTCACTGAAAAAAACATAGGTTTCAAGCATGTTATAGTTAGAACTTTGCATTTAAAAAACCTTAGATATTCACTGAAAAAAACAGAGGTATTCGGAGACCTTTATAGTTAGTTGGACATTTCACTCTTACAAAACCAGAGAATTTCGGCCGTTATAGTTATTTCAGCTAACTATAACACGCTCCCCCGCAATGCACTGCTGATGACGTCACATATTACATCACTCATGAAATGTCCAACTAACTATAACGTCCCTGAAACCTCTGGTCTTTTCAGTGAATTTCTAAGGTTTTTTAAATGCTAATTTCCAACTATAACGTGCCTGAAACCTATGCTTTTTTCAGTGAATTTCAAAGGTTTTTTAAATGCTAATTTCTAACTATAACGTCCCTGAAACCTATGTTTTTTTTTGTGAATTTCAAAGGTTTTTTAAATGCTAATTTCTAACTATAACATAGCAGTCTCATTTGCAGAGTGGTGGAGAAAGGTGAGCGTGGCCTCCAAACACCTTTTAGCAATCCCACTGTGTGGGATTTAGCAACGGTAACAGGAGGGATAGTTTGCCCCCAACGTCAACCTTGGGGGCCAACTACCCACAGAGCTGCATTTCAGAGAGGTGTTCCGAGGCCACGTCCCTTTTTACACCACGCTGCAAACACGGCTTCTGGCACACTGCTGCTTGGAGGATGAAGTCCATTCGTGTCCTGAGGTCCTCAGGACACGAGTGGACCTTATCACCCCACCAGCAGTGCACCAGAAGCCGCGTTTGCAGAGTGGTGTAAAAAGGGGGCCTGGCCTCGGACCACCTCTCTGCAACGCAGCACTGTGGTGCTTACTGGAAGTACCTGGTGGGGTAGTTGGCCCCCAGGCACCCTCAGGATTGAAGGGGACGTAATCCCCTAACTTACAACGCACCAGGGGGCTTGTTTGCACACTTGTTATATCAGCCCCCTCCCCCTTCCTGCACTACTGTGCAAACGTGCCCGTTTAAAAAACAAAAAAATGCTTTTTTTGCCCCTTGGGGTCCTTGTGGGACCCCCTGAGCAGGCCTAGGGGATCAGGGTGTTTCTACCCTGCCCCTTTTCTTGTTTCTTCAACCTTTTTTCCACTCTTTTCTTGTGAGTCACAAGATGGCTGCCACCACTTCCTGATTTGGAGTGTTGGCAGCCAATCAGAGTGAAGCTCGTGCCCGGGAGGGTTCGCAACTCCTCGGTGCTCTGATATTTTTCTTTTTCTAATTTCTCAGGAACTACTGAACAGATTTACACCATTTAAAAAAGGTCTCTTTCTGAACCAAATTTGGTGTAATTCCGTTCAGCAGTTCGGGCTGTAACCTGTTTCAAAATTCCTATGGAATTTAACATGGGGAAAACACGTTTTGGGAACCGCCTTTTTTCTTGACACTGTTTGACGAATCATCATTCAGAAACTTTTAAGACAGGACCTGACCGGAGCGCCCCACTAGTTTTGAAAAATTTGCGAAGATTCGTCAAACGGCGCCAAAGATATTGGCAAAAGAAAAAACGCTTTTTGAATAGAAACGAGGTCCTAACTATAATTACCTACTGGTGACCGCCAATAGGATATATATATATATATTTAATAGGGTTAAATACTGTAAAAATATAAATATGAGCAAAAAGACACAAGATTTTCAAGAATCAGGTTAAAAAATTAATTATAGGCATGATATCATGCTACTGTGCAATAGTCAAACTGAAAAGCAGATACATCGGGTTATTCCCACAGATTCAATCAACTTACTTAAGTAAAATGACATCTATTATCTGGTATTTCAGTTGGCTCTGCAGTACAATCTCATAAAGTGCATAGATGAAGGAATACTGACGTATCCCCCACAACTACACAGCGAGTGGGCTCTAAATTTCCACCCTATGTCTCAATCCAATGTTGTTACAAAAGTAAACTGACTTGTGCAGTGCCGAGGGCATAATTGCAACATTTAAAAACAAACATCAAGTAGAATGATGAAAGAGCCAATAATATACTGATATGACCCAGACCATGAGGAGTTCCACTTAGTTCTAATAGTGCTACATCAATACAAGGTATCAAGAACTGGACTTCAGGGCAAAATGTCATTCTGGATGTATATTACTATTTTCCAATAATCATCAACAATCCAAAAAGTTCTATATATGGACATATAGTTCAGCATCCAGATTGTGTCCCCATGGTTTCTCTGTACCCCGTAATAAAATTATTCTGGACTCAGCTCTCCGTAGTTTACGTTCTTGATCCCCCATCTGGGGGTGGGCTTTGATATGTTTTATGCCATAAAAAGTGAGACTGCCAGAGTTGCCATTATGGACCTTCCAAAATGATTGGCCATAGGATAACTTCTATCTTGGTTCTTTATGGCTCTGAAATGCTGTAGGAAGGGAATTTTTAGTTTGTGAATGGTGCTCCCAATATATTTCATTTTAAATCTAGACTACTGCAGAGCATTCACCACAAATTCTATTTCACAGGTTATTCTCTCTTTGATCTTACATGGTCTCAATCAATCAATCAATCAAGCAATCAATTAATCAATCAGGGGTTTATAAAGTGTGCTACTCATCCGTAAGGTTCTCAAGGTGCTGGGGGGGCAACTCCGGATCAGTCGAAGAGCCAGGTCTTGAGGTCCTTCCTGAACGTGTGCAGGGTCGGGGAGCATCTGATGTCCACAGGGAGCTTGTTCCAGGTCTTGGCTGCGATGTAGGAGAAGGCTCTCCAGCCTGTTCTGTTTCTGCAGATACGGGGGACCTCTGCCAGGGCGAGGTCGGCGAAGCGGAGGTCCCTCTTGGGTACGTGGAAGGATACTCTCTCGTTGAGGTATTTGGGTCCGATGTTGTTGAGGGATTTGTAGTCGTGACTCGTGAGTGAGGAGTTTGAAGGTGACCCTCTTCTTGATGGGGAGCCAGTGGAGGTCTCGTAGGTGTTGGGTCATGTGTTCGTGATGCGGTGTGCCGAGGACGAGTCTGGCTGTGGCGTTCTGGATGGTCTGGAGCCTGTGTAGGAGAGTTCTGTTGATTCTAGCGTATAGGGCGTTGCTGTAGTCCAGTCTGCTGGTTATGAGTGCATGGGTGATGGTCCTTCCGCAGTCGGGGGGATCCATCTGAAGGTCTTGCGGAGGATGTGCAGGCAGTTGAAGCTAGTAGAAGCGACGACGTTGATCTGGCGGTTCATGGAGAGGAAGGAGTCGAGGATGATGCCCAGCTTTCATGTGTGGTCTGTAGGGGTGGGTGGATTCCCGAGGGCAGGGGGCCACCAGGTGTTGTCCCAGGCAGAAGTGCAGGGTCCGAGGATGAGGACCTCTGTCTTCTCTGAGTTGAGCTTCAAACAGCTGTCCTTCATCCAGGCTGCCACAGTCTTCATTCCTTCCTGGAAGCAGAGTCTGGTGTCTTCGGGATTCTTCGTGAGTGAGAGGATGAGCTGGGTGTCGTCGGCGTAGGACACGATGCTCAGCCCATGCTGTCTGACGATAGCAGCGAGGGGGGCCATGTAGATGTTGAAGAGCGTGAGGCTGAGCGATGATCCTTGGGGCACTCCACAGTAGATATCGGTGGTTTCGGAGAGGAAGGGAGGGAGTCTGATCCTCTGGGTTCTGCCGGAGAGAAAAGATTGGATTCAGTCAAGGGCGGCTCCTTGTATCCCTGCGTCGTTAAGTCTGGTTGCGAGAGTCTGATGTGAAACGGTGTTGAAGGCTGCGGAGAGGTCTAGAAGGATGAGGGCCGCAGTTTGTCCCTGGTCGAGTAGCATGCGAATGTCGTCAGTGGAGGCGAGGAGGGTGGTCTCAGTGCTGTGGTTGCTGCGGAATCCGGACTGGAAGGTGTCAAAGATGGAGTTCTCTTCGATGAAGGTGGTCAGCTGGGTGTTTACGAGTCTCTCTGTCACTTTGGCCGCGAAGGGGAGGCGAGAGATGGGCTGGTAGTTTTTCAGGTCTGTTGGGTCGGCTGTTGGTTTCTTGAGGAGGGGTTTAACCTCCGCCTGTTTCCAGTCGTCTGGGAAGATGCCGGACATGAAGGAGGCGTTGATGGTCCGTTCTAGTTCGGGTGCGATGGCGGCGGCCCTGTGGAATATGTGTGGTGGGCAGGGGTCCGTTGTGGCTCCTGAGTGGGTTTTCTTCATGGTCACGGTGATGTGTTTGATGGTGGCGGGATTCCAGGTCATGATGGTTGGCTTATCAGCGGCGTGGCGGAGGGGGGGTGCTGTCTGGTGTCTGTTTGCTTTAGTTTTCGTAGAGGACCTTGATCTTCAAATGGAAGTAGGAGCTGAGCTTGTCGCAGAGTTCCTGGGAATGTGTGACGTCCGTGGCTTCGCTGGGGGGCTTTGCAAACTGCTGTATGATGTTGAACAGTTCCTTGGCGTTGGTCTGGACTTTGTCTCTTATGAAGGTCCGATTGGTGTCTCTTTATGCGGTAGTGGTATTCCTTCAGGGCGCTCCTGTGGTTGTTCGGTGCTTCTGTGGTTTTCTGGTTTTGCCAGGTTTTCTCCAGGCATCTGCAGGGGCGTCTGGCTTCTTGCAGTTCCGTAGTGAACCAGGCGCCCTACAGAGGGCGTTGTTTGGCGGAGTGGCAGAGGGGTGCGAGCTTGTCGGCGCAGCGGGAGACCCAGCTGTGAAATTCTATGGCTGCAGAGTTGGTGTCGGTCGTGGCGCTGGGGCGGTCTTGGAGGAGGGTGGTGTTGAGGTATTCTTCTGTGACCTTTCTCCAGTTCCTTTGTTGCGGGCACGGGGTGGGCATGGGTGCGGTGGTGGTGTTGACGGTGAAATGGACGCAGTGGTGGTCCGTCCAGAGGGGCTGGGTGGTGTGGCTGAAGCGGACGTTTGTCCCTCTCACGAAGATTGGGTCGAGGGTGTGTCCAGCTATGTGAGTGGGCGTGTTGACCAGCTGCTTCAGTCTGAGGTTGTCGAGGAGAGTGGTGGAGTCGGGGTCATTGCAGTTATCGAGGTGGAAGTTCAGGTCCCCGAGTAGGATGTAGTCCATGGAGGTGATGGCATTGGGTGCGGCGAGCTCAGCAACGGTGGTTGCAGACTGGGTGCGAGGTCCTGGCGGTCTGTAGATGAGTGTGCTGCGTAGCGTGGCCCTGGGGTTGGTCTGAATCTGGAAGTGGAGGTGTTCTGTGTTGGAGTGGGGGTCACTCATGGTGCGTGTGGAGAGTCGGAGGGGGTCTTGTGTGCTATGGCGAGTCCTCCTCCTGGGCGCTGGTGGCGGACCTTTCTCTAGAACTTGTAGCCATCTGGGATGGCAGTGGCGATGTTGGGGCCGGAGGTGGCGTTGGTCCACGTTTCCGTGAAGAAGGCAACGTCGGGCGAGAGGGTGTCGATCAGGTCCTAGATCTCTACAGTGTGTCAGTGCAGGGAGCGCACGTTGAGGAGGATGCATGTCAGGGTTTTGGTGGTGCCTGCCTCAGGCGGGCCTTCTGCGGATGTGTGGGTGTCAGAGGGACGGTCAGAAATGAAAGCTAGGAGGCCGTATAGGTTAAGTAATAGTGATAAAGGTTTTATTTTCAAGTTTAGTATAGGATGACGGGTAGTATGAAACAGTTGATGCACCGTGTGGGTCTCAAGTTCAAGGTACAAATGTCAATAGTATGGATAGGTTGATTCGCTGTCCGAGAGCAGGGAACTTCCGCCTTCTGCATCGTTGGGTCTTCCCTCTTGGTGGTGGTTCCCCAGGATGCTCGAAAGGGAAGAAGAGAAATAAAGTGGTGGTAAGTTTCTAGGTCTTAGACACTCTGGCTTCTATGGTACCCTTACCAGTGAAGATAGTGCTTTACAGAAGACAACGACGGTGTGGTAAGTGAAGGATGGGGTGTGAAGGGTGTAGAGGGGGTTCGTAGGTACTCTAGTCTTCTTACATCAACAGAAGAGGATATGAGCAGGTTTTCAGCTGTTTGTCCCCATCAACTTAAACGTATGTGACCTATCCCATAATCTTAGTCCCTCTAAGGTATTGTGGGAATTCTAGGCCCAGTATAGAGTAAAGAACTAATCCAGGAAATGCAAAGCAAGTAAAGAGAACAAAAAATAAATAAAGCAACTGTTCTGCTGCTAGCAGAGGTCTGCCCCGACTCCAACAATGGTTCCGCTCCTCCCACCTTCCCCGTCTCTATTGACTGACCGCCAATGCCATAACTCTCCTGAGTTAAGGCGGCAGACTCGTGTCTCCCGGGGTATTCACCAGTCTTCGCTCTGGCTCTCCCTCTGTAGCGACGTCGTCCATCCTCGTGGATCCCGTCTCCAGCTCTCCGGACTCTCTCGGCCTCCAGGGTTCCTCTCGCTCTTCCTCCTTAGCATCTTCGGATGCACCGTCTCCGTTCTTGTCTGCTTCCGCCTTCCTCTCTCTCGCGAGAGGTTCCTTTTCTATGCCTCCACCGGCACTGATTGGTCCTCCCCATAGGTGATCTCTGTGTCATCCTGTAGAGGAGAGGATGTTAGGAAATCGTTAACCCTGTGGGTACTGGGCCCATTTTCCTCCACAGGCAAGGACCTAACACCCAGGCAGGTGATACCGGGTTCCCCTCTGGACTCTTTTTGACAGGGGGGTTTGTCGATGGTGAATGATCTGCAGCAGGATCTGCACGAGAACTGTCCGTGGGTGATGTTCGGCGAGGATCTTTTGCAGTCAGCATGTTTTCCAGGATTAAGTGCATGGAGGGTGGAGGAGTCGTAGCGGTGCAGCCTGAGAGAACCAGGGTTCCTGGCGCTGGCCGCGGTTGGGACACGGATGGGCGCAGATGGGCTTGCCTTAGGCGCGCCAGTGGCATGCGTCAGTGGCCACCATTAAGTAGGGGAGAGGGGTGGGACTGTAGGTAGGGAGGCGGGAACGGAGGCGTTGGGTGGGGCCGCTGGGCAGCAGCGGTGGGAAACAGAGGCAAAACTAAATGCTAAAGGTGAAAAATAAAGCACAACACAGGAATGAAATGCAGAATACAGTAGTTAAAGAGACTTGGAAAACGCTAAGGAGGTCACATGGGCACATGAGAAATGATACCGGAGCAGCAGAGAGCAGGGGCTGCCGATGCAAACCCTGGAGGCAGCAGGAGGGCTCAGGAAGCGGCGCTTGCACGCGGAGCTGCTGGGGAGAGTGCTGGCCTGGACCGAGGTTAGGTAGTCTACCTTCAAATGTTACATACGTCTGTGTGTTGGTACCATATGTGCATGCCTTGCAATGTTCACATCTCCGGAGCCCAATACTTTTCCTGGATAACCAATTCAATTGATTTTTGTCAATTGAACATTCTCTGTGTCAGAATATTCCCCAGGGACCTGGCTTTATGAAACATATTCTGTGGATGAGAGCTGATTTTTGTTTTAATTTGCTTGTCATTTTGCAGAACATGCCAATTACATGTTAGAATGGATCTGAAAGATTGGTGTTCCAGATTAAATTCTACAAAGAACCCAATGGGAGCAATATCTGTTGGTTGCTGTTGGGGGAGGCCACATCCATAGCTACTATTAAGTTGTGTCTTCCCATAGATCAAATCCCCTCTCTTTCTCATCTTGACTCTGCTAAATGCTACATTGAGAATCTTCTGAGGGTATCCTCTTTCACAGAATCTGGCAGTCATAGCAGTAGCTTCTTCCTCAAATAGTTGATCCGTGGAATATATTCTTTGTGCCCTTAACAATCGACTGTATGGAATGCTCCACTTAAGATGTCCAGTAATGCCATGCAGGATCGAATTGCAGGCTGTTGGTTTACAGAAGGCGTGGGTGTCCAATCTGTCACCATTTGCTGTTATAACAACATCTAAAAATGTGATGTCCGTTTGGCTCCAGGTCGCTGTTAGATGGATGTTATACTTGTTGTTATTCAGTTGATGCACATACTCTAGTAGCATATTCTTATGCCAATCCTGGATGAGAATCAAGTCATCAATATAGTGCATTCAGAGCACTCTGTAGTGCTGCACCAATTCTCTGTCCGGTTTTATAGTGGTTCTCGCCATACTCATTCCAAATCATGCATCCCCACCAAATGTGCTTTTGTACACATATATATCAGCCAGCCCTATGATTTTATGTCCAATAAAGCACTATATGTTGAAAGATGAATTGTCCCGATACTAATGTTCGAAACCCCACTATTAGAGTCGAGTGAACCGCACACCTAAACCCGATCAAAGTTACTTACTATTTAAGGGTTTCCATTTGCCTCTGTGGGAAATGGCAGGCAGGCCAGTCCGTAAATCTCACAATGCAAAGTAAGTAGCAATTGCTCTTCAAGAACAAAGGAAGTAATTATCTTCGTTCCTACAGTGAGAAGTTGTTTAATTGCAGGACTTGAGTTGTTGATGGAGAATCTGTATCAGCTTCATTGGTTCCCCTTCATATCCAGTTGGATAGATCAGTGGTGTGTACTTCGAATCAGAGGATAGGCTTTCCAGCATTCCACGGGGTCCCCCATTTGTATACAAAGGTTGTGTTAAACATACAGATTACCTGTTTGATTTCCACATGGCTGACTCCGTTTTTAACTATCTGAGAGTAATAAATTGGGTTTGGACAAAATCAGCGCCACTGGAATTATGTGATATTGAAGCTGCATTTTCCAAATAATTGTGGATTTCCTGCATTTGCCACATAATTCATCATCTGCTGCATAGTCTGCAGATTTTAACAAAAAAAATTGTTACCACCTCAAGCGGATCAAAATTAACAAAACAAAAAAATGCAGCGAAAAATTGCTGCATAATGGAAGGCTCTCCACTAAGCTTGACTAGTCACCTCTCCGCTGCTTATTTCTGTATTTGGGGGTCAGCCTGCTACTGATCAGGTGAAACTTTTGCCCAGATAGTGTCAACATGTGTATACATTGCAAAATGATGAGCTAATACTATCACAGAATGTGCTGCATTATGCCGTATAATTTGCCTTTTCTTGCCGTCAACTTTACCCCATAATTTGGTCCTTCCCTGCAACATAATTACTGGGTAACAGCAATGTCTGCCATTTAGGGTGCTCGGAAACAACACAAATGTCTGTATGTAGTGCAATACAACTACTATTATTAAGGATTATATTATCATAGTTCTTCCATCGTCTTCATATTATTGTTATCGCGGATAGAATTATTATGGTTAGTTATTGCTGTTATTACCTCTATTAATCGTTGTGTTTTCTCAGTTTATTAGCACTGTGTCCTTCCTCTCCGCCCTTCTACCCGTAAACCACCGCCCCCGGTCTTTCTCGCCCCCTCATTTCTCTGCCAGGCTTCCATGTGTGCCAACGGGCCCCTGATATAGCTGTAAGCATCCCGAGCTCTGAAAATTTGAGCCGTGCATGGCCGACAAGTGGAAAATTGGCAATTGAGCTGCGTATTGTGAGGGATAAACGTCCGCTGTGCAACTGGCTGCATTTAATGCCACGCTGCTGCGGGATTTTCACACCCAATTAATCCGCGCTGCCCTGTAACCACTCTTCGCTACTCACAGCTCGTAGATTTTTATAGCTGTGCCCAGAAAAGACCTCTGCGCTTTTACTCGCAGAAATGACGCTTAGAGAGAGATCACCCTTGTCTTTCACCTCCCTTCCTCATGTGTGCGATTTTAGGCTGCATTACTCTTCGTCAATGAAGGGGGACTCCTTTCATTTAACCTGGCTGGTCACATATGGAGCCCGCAATGTTGCTTTAGATAGAATAGGGTTTACCATTGAGTGGACTGCTTGCGGGAACAGTATTTAACATTATTTTTCTAGATCCAACCAGGACTCGAGTTGGGGTACCACGCGGGTGGACGGCGTCCCCCCACTTATTTTACCGGGAGCTCGATAACTGGAGCAAATGGAGCCACACATTCACTCTTTGGCCTCTCTGGGGCGAGATCGGAGCTCATTCAGAATGCTGCTCACGTGCTGGCTTCTCTGATGCAATCGCATCTAAGGGGTGAGCTAGGGGAGGCAATGAGTCTGATGGTGCAAGCCACCTTTCGTGACGTCACTTCCTGTCGTGACATCAGCGCCCCCCCACTTCTGTTTTTCAGGTCTCGCCTGATCCAGCGCATGCGCTGGTCTGGCAGAGACATTTAGTATACGGCTTTTCAAAGTGCTGCCTGTGGCCTAAAGCTTGCGTGCACGTGAGCGTGCACGTGCGCAGCCGCCATGTGTCTTACCTCTGTCGTGCTTGATCGCGTCCGTGATCACTTTCACTTTCGCGTGTCATTTTCACGGCCGCGCGGCAAATGCTTGTTAGTGCCACCCTTTCTTACTGGTACTTGAAATGCACACTATCATAATAGTGCTTAAATTGTTTTCCTCGTTGCTGGTGTATTCTTCCTGGTATCTGAAGTGCTCACTGCACATTCTTGGCACCAGAACTGTCCTGCCTCCCCGCCCCCATTTCCTGGCACGTGAATAACCCCCTGTTTCTTGGTGGGTGAAATTCTCGCCCCAGGCACCTTAAGTGCTCCACCTGCTCACAGTGGCCTGTAACTACCTCTTTACTATTGGTGTCTGAAGTGCCCCTTTCTTTTCAGATGCCTATTTCTCCTTATCCACCTTCTTACTGGTGCCAGAGTTGCTGTATTTACTTACTGTTGCCTGAATGGCCCTGCCATCCATTCTGGAGCCTGAACTGACCGCCCTGTCTTTCTGGTGCCTGCATTGGCCTTCATTGATAGTGCCAGAGGTTTATCTTCCTCTTACTTGCACTTCCTTTGTACTTGTGGCTCAAGTGCTCCCCTCTCATGTGTGCATTAGATCAGCAACACCCACTTTGCTGGTGCCTGAAATGCCATACCTTTGCTGGTACACCGCCTCCTCATGGCGTCTCAAGTGCTGATGACGGAAGGGCTTACATCTTCCGTACTAGCATATGCTGTGCCCAGGCCCCTTCATCGAGGAACCTGCAGTGCTTCTACCTTTATCTAACTGCACCTTCTGTGCGCTGGCCCCTTCCTCCTTTCTGGCGCCAGCAGTGTTCTCACCTTCCCTACTGCGGTTTGCTTGCAGTGCCCCTCCTTAATAGCAGCTGTTGTGTTCCCGCTCGCCTTACTGCCACCTGCCCTAAACCGCTTTCCTTAGGTCTAGCGTTGGTGTACCCCACCCCATGCTTCATGGCGACAGTATTGTTCATTTCTTACTAGCGCCTACTGGGCTTACCCCACCACGCTCATTACTGGTTCCTGGTAAGCTCTCTACCACCCTCCTTACTGGCTCTTGCTATACTCTCCTTACCACCGTCCTCACTAGTGTTTGTCATGCCCGCTGCACTGTCATCCTTGACAACCCGTACTGTTCCCCACCTGCCTCTTTACAGCGGTTTCCTCTGCCTCGTCTGACTCTCGTAAGTAATCTGCTGTGTTGAACCCTTACTTATGCAGAATGCGCTCTTTCCCTACCACCTTACTGGGCCCTAAATAACTCCACCCCCTCCTAACTGCTGCCCGGAGTATCCTGCCACAGCCTTAAAGACCGACTCCCCCCCCATCACTGCTTGAATAGCCACCACACCTTCACAAAGTCTCCCTCATTTAGTGCTTCCGGTGCCCTTATCCCTTCATATTTTGCATTTATACTTGGAGTCACCTTCATTGATCGCTTGACCACTACGCCGCTGTACTCCTTACTGATGCTCAAACTGATCTCTTTCTTCCTGTTGTAGGTGCGACTTTTATGCTCTCACTGGCAATTCTACCCATTTTCCTTCATCCATCTGGTGCCTGCAGTTTTTTTAAACCTTTTTATTTTACTGATGCCTGCAGTTCTCCCAATTCTCTTAAAGGCGACTGTAGTGAATTACTCTGCATTGGCCCCTTCTTATTGACATCTGCTGCGCCCATCCTTAAGAGCATCAGAGTGCCCTATCAACCTGCTTACGTCACCCAAAGTGCTGCATAAAACTTCTTACTAGGACCCGAATTAACCAGCTGTGCTGCTTACTGGCAAAGGATTCCGCCGCTCTTTAATAATTGAGACTAGAAATGCCATTTGCAGGGAAGTGAGTCACTGCTATTGGATCTCATGTATTTATTAAATTGGTAACTGTCCAAAGAACTCCACAAATTACATAGACATGGGATGTTCATAGTGCACTTGTTAGTCTGAAATTTTGTTTTCAGTGTCACCGCTTCTTTCAATCTTTAAAGGTATATACAGACCGAGAGCCATCTATTTTTGCATCTGGTTTTTTCTTTTTAAATTTGGATCAAGAAACGGATATTAAGACGTTTTTGAATGTTTCTAAAGGCAGTCAGTCATGACTGCTAAGCTAAAGGCTGTGCAGATTGGCTGCTAAGGGAGTTAAGAGAACGTTTCCTAGTGAGGCTTAAGCAGCTGTAGATGTGCACAAGGTTGATACTAAAGTGTGCATGTTTTCATTTGTGCATTGATTTATCATCCATGGGTATTCATATACTTGTAAGCGGTCAGACATTCAAGCTGCTACATAAGAACGTGAAACAAATGCTTGCATGCAAATACTATGAGGCTCCATTGCCAACATTTAGAAGACTAGTATCACCATCCCTCTTTCCTTGCATGTGATGGAGCTTAGATTTCACCTATAAAATGTATGCATTATTATATGACAAAAAGCTGCAGACATGAGTTCTAAAATGGCACGCAGATTGTGGCGCAAGCAAGATGAAAACATAGGGCCTGATCAGAATGCTTCAGTTTGGAGGTGCTTTCATGTGAAAACATGCTTAATTAGTTGAACAGCCATGTTTATATGTGATTAATCCATATGTAATCTCACTATAGAATGCACATTAATTTAGAAAATGTATTTGTACCTTTAAAATGGCATCATTTATTTTTGCAAGAGTAGACATGTGCTGAATTGTGTTTCACAGTGTAGAAAACCACGTGATTTTAGTTTGCTTTAGTGGACTCAGTTTTCTGTAGTTTTTTTTTTTTTTTGCCCTTGGACACTCAGAATGGAATGTACTCCTCTTTCCCTAGCAACTTTCAATGAAATGGCTCTGTTAAAAAATCCTGCCTACAGTTTCCTTCAACCTTCACAATGTTGCATATTTTTGTAGCCTGTTTAAACGTGGAGAGAAGAATACACTTTTTTTCATATTCACAAGACTGAAATTTGAACAGGAAAAAGCCTGATTAATGACGTATCCAGTCAGCCCATGGGGAGATGATGTGTCTTGAAGTTCTGATTGGACCAGCTATGAGGACTGAGCACGTGAACTTTTACTTAAAATATGGCTTACAAGTGGGAGGAGTGCTTTTGCCTCCTCTTTTTTCCATTTTTACTGAGGGCCAGGCCCAGTTTCTGTGCTGGACACAGAGACAGGGAGGGGCTGCATTCTGTGGGGGCTATGGTGCAGCTTGAGACAGAGACACAGACTAGCACAGCGAAGCAGAGGCAGAGAGAAAGAGCTGAAAGGATCAGAACAGATTTAGATTTTAGGTGCATTTATTTCTCTTTATGGGATATTTTTGCCATTATTAATTGATTAACCTTGTAAGGCTTACTCTTTTTCTTAGAAACTCTTTAAGAGTTTTGACTGACAATTTGCGCCACATTTCCCTTCCTATATGTGATGCTTATATGCAGACTGTAATATGTTCTGTATTAATGCTATTTTTCCTATTTTTTCAATTCTGTAACCTGATTGATAGTTGACTAATGAATAAAGAGTCAGAGAACCTTAGCTTTTGACTTAAAATAAAACCCTTTAAAATAACTCACCACTCTCATTATTGCCTCTAATATTGTTTGCATTTAATTTCTATATATATGTAAAGTCTCCTGTTTGGTGAAACACGGTCATCAAAAGATCCATCATTTTTCACCCTTTACAGCGGTAAACCATAGATAATGTGGTTTTGAATAGGGAAATTACCAGGTAATTACCGCTGGACCAGTTTTTGGTAGCAGAGTTAAGGTTAGTGCCATCACCAAAAGGAGCATAGTTAGTTTAATGCCTAGCGCTAGAAAATAATTGCCCAAGTTAGATAAAGTCCTGATTCCTGATTCCTGTGCTCAGAACCTGAAGACTGGCAAAGCAGTACTGGAAAGGTGATACAAGAAGGAGATTGCTGGAGTGGTGTGAGTATTAATAGGGTTGTGAAATGTTAATGTGCCTGCAGGTATGTTTTTGTGGTGTCGAAAAATAGTACGGGTTTTGACTGTGGATGAAAGCTTGCTCATTTTGACTTGATGTTTTTATTTTTTTATTTTTATTGAATTGGTAATTTCATAGGACAGATTTAGTGATTATTGATTGATGTACTAACATTCTATGTTGAGTCGCGTCACGTTTTATGTTGTTTTGAAGACTTCTGGGATGTAGGAAGTCGGATGTTTGTAATGATTCTGTAGTAGGGCAGAGGTAAGCGCTGCTCTCAGGAAAGACAGAATTATTGTTGCCCTGTAGGTACACAGGAAAAACGTGTGACGATTGAAGTTGCACGACGCATTGCCTGGGTTCGATTTGGTAACATCGTCGTGTGTTACTGTTAGGGACTTTTCTGTATGAAAGAGGTGTATGATAGCGAAGGTCACCTGTGAAATTTTGGTCTTAGGTACCAGGAGTCCAAAAGGCACTCTGATTACACTTATCACTGGAAAGGTAATAGGTGTTCCCTAAGCTTGCTAGAAGGATAAAGTAGAGGGAAATGCTACTTTATTAACCTGTGTCATAATTCTGTAGTAGGACAGACTGTTCGCTGTTCTCGGGAAAGACAGTATTCTGTGTGAATGAACTGCATTTTCCATATGAAAGTGTGTGAATGAAATAGCATTCAGGTTAATTGTGAAACTCTGGTTTTATTTCTCAGGAGCAGCGCGTCTCCAACTAGGTGTCTTAATTCTGGAGAAACAGTTAGCTAATGCTTGTTAGAAGGGTATGGTAGAGGGATGTGCCACTTTATCAACGGAAGTAACGATTCCGTAGTAGGGCAGAGGTAAGCGCTGCTCTCGGGAAAGACGGAATTCTTGTAAGAAAGGTCATTAGCTATACTTTGGTTAGCGAAACAGATAATGGTGGTGTTTTTATGTCATTACTAACAGATTTTGAGTAAAAGAGAACGTAAGAAAAAGATTGCCGTAAGATTTTGTAAAGGGAGGGCTAGTAGCAGGAGAAAAACTGACGTCCCAAAGGGCCACGCTGGTACTGGACGAGACAGTGGGTGTGTAGTGAGCCCTGTCAGTAGCAGGAGTTAAACAGACTGAAACTGTCAATTGTGGCAGGATTGGAGAAAATAAATTGCAATAAAATATTGCAGAAATGGAATTGTTTAAAGAAGCTGTTTGGAGGTAAAGTGAAACATTTGTTTTTAGTTGGTGATGATCCAGAAGGAACACCTGTGCATTTTATGTCTACCAATTTGGGACAAAATTCATGTATGTGGGTTCACCAATGGTGCAAGATTACTGAAAAAGAGGGTCCTTTGAGGTTTCCAAAAGATGGTACTTTTGAATTGCAAGTTATTGACAAATTAAGGGAAGTGTTATGTGAAAGAAAGACACCATCTAGAGCGGCACAATTTGAGGCCTTAAGCATGTGGGAAAAAGCAGCAAGAGACAAAGCAAGTGAGGATAAAAAGGTAAAGCACCAGATGCAGGAGAAGGGAATTAATGATGATAAAAAGCTTCAACTAAATAATGATTCAGGGGATGAAATAATGGATGCATTGTTAACTGAGTGTCCGCCACTTTATGTGGTTCCCATTAAAAATACTGAAAATAGTGTACCAGTAAGTACTACAGTGGCTACTGCTTCTGTTGAACAGAGAGAAATACAGAATGAGAGAAATGTGCAGACATTTCAGATTGACCCACTACCTGTTGATTCAGCACTGACAGTGATACCTCCAGGTGTTACTGCTTTAAATGTGACTGATTCAGTGGAAAAAACTACAAGATGCAGATGCACAGACAGTGCCTAGACAAATTATGACTGTTCAAATTATTATGGTCCCTACTCAAAAGGTTCAAAGAGTTGTAGAAGGAGTAAATATGTCAGGGTTTATTCCAGAAACTCAGAATGCACAGATTATTGAACAGAAATTAGCCCAGACAGTCCAAGCATTGAAAGATGGGGAAAAATGGTGTTTACAGCACCCACAGCCCAGGATAAATTGAATATATTTGTAGATGGGATTTTTCAAACCTGTTTTGAAGAAGCAGCAGTAATTAAAAAGATAGAAAGCATGGGGGAACAAATTAACCCAGAGCCCGAAAAAGAGAAACAGCTTAGTGTTTTAAATTCAACATTTGAGCATGAAGAAATTAACAGTCCTTGCAATTTAAATCATGAAAATGTGAACCCGTGTCAGGAAAAATAATTAATTTCCCTGAGTAAGGAAACAAATACATGTGCAGCAACTACACATGGTAGACTGACCGATTTGGCTAAAAAATATGAAATTAATGTTTCAGGAAGTTTTCCATTTCGAAAAGCTTCAGGGTACACATGAATGAAGAGGCAAATGAGACAATGTGTTCTTCAGGAATGCAATTGCACATTGCAGAAACGAAATATATTGTTAAAGGCAATGGGTTTGAGAAATTAGGAGACAAGTGAACAAGAAAACATGAGAAGAAAAAGAAACCACCAGACCTAGCAAGGAAACTGGATAAGAAAAAGAAACCACCAGACCTAGCAAGGAAACTGGATAAGAAAAAGAAACCACCAGATTTAGTTGAGGAAAGTAATAAGCAGAATGAGGGAGAAGCTTTTGCTTGCTCATTGAGAAAAATGGTGGGAGAAGTGCATGTTAATGTGCCATGGAACAAAAGTGAACTTGCAGAATTTCTGAACACATTCCCGAAATTGAGAGACAAATTTATGCTGTGGTACCCACAAGATGATGGATTTATCGAAATTTTAAAGGAGTTGTGTATTAATTTGGAAATGATTTTTGACACTGCCATGCAAACAGAATTATGGTTTGAATCTAAAGTTGCAGTGCAAAGGCCAGGTGAGGAGACAGTGAAAAATATTTGCATGAATTCACCATCATTTTCTCTTGTTGTTGAGAAAAATGAAGCAGTGATTACTTTTCTGAAGGGCAGAGTGCCAGGAAAATATGTTAATTGGGTACAGACTTAAAGAACAAAACAGGAGCTAAAATTGGTTCATGAGTTTTGTGAAAGTGTGTGTTTAATGTTTCAGCAAAACAGTGGTAGAGTATGTCCTGATGCCACTAGGATTTTTTGTGACTCAGTTGGTTATTGGTTTAATATTTTCTGATCAGATCAGTGTGCACATACAGCAAAAGCTGATAGAATGGCACCTGAAGGATGAAGGTTACTATTGTGCTGGCCAGGGAATGAAGCCAAAAGAGTTTGAAGACAAACCTATCATGGTACAGAGAAGGTTTGCACAGAAACGTTTTCAGAATAAGCTGTTTGCAGAGAATAACATTGTGGTACAGGGTGATGTTTTACAAGCAGAGATAAAAAGTGCTCAAGGAAGATTTGGTGTTCCACAGGATGGAAATAAAGGTGTTTTTGGTTTGTGCAAATTCAGGTATGGATGTTGTACTGCTGGAAAAAGTGTCCTTTTGCCATCTTTGTGACAGATTTGAGCACTGGAAGAAGGAATTTAAATTTAAACATGATGCAGGAGTAGGAAATGTGCAAAAACAGAGAGAAATGCAGGTGCAAGAGGTGCCAGTTAAGCAAATGCAAATGTCAGTTCAGAAACAGGTACCAATGGCAGGAATGTTTCAAGCCCAAATGGTCCCACAAAATATGGAAAATGCTAAAATTAATTTAAATAGGTTGTCCAGAGCAAATGTGAATTATTTCCAGAAACAAGGCCTGACAGGAAAACAATTGTTTTGCCAATTAAACAGCACAGATTACTGTACACCAGATAATGTTACTTTTCAGAATCATGATGAGGATGTACATTTTAAAATGGCCCAACAAGAGACAGCTGTAGCATTGTTTTAAGAGAAGACAGTTGGAAAATTACCTTCTGATTTGAAAGCAATAATAAAAGCAGAAATTAGAGAGTTCACAGAGAAGGATGTCAGATTAATAAAAAGTGCAGAGCATGTCTTATTCAAATTAGAATTAGATGACATGTATTCAAGAACAGCATCAGTTGCAGGAATTTTACCATTAAAAGGATTTTTTATGGAATTGATTGGAAGTTTATATAACTTTCTGATCACAGGTTCGCAGAAACTAAATGAAAAGAACAGATTAGAGCAGGAGATTAATAGCATAATTTTTCCATGTTGTCCTGTGGTACCGAATCCAGCCAATATATTTTTTCACATTCCATGTGCTGAAGAATGGCTTACTGTTATTGATTTTTGCCAAGTTCATGTCACAGTGCCATTGCATGAAGCTAGTGAGGAGTACTGTCAGAAAGAAAATGAATGTCTGGGACACATAATTGTAAAGGGAGGTAGAAAGGTGTCACCAGAGAGAGTGGAAATAATTTACCAGATGAATCCACCTCAAATTCAGAAAGAAGTCAGGAAGTTTATGGGAATGGTTAGCTGCTGTAGAGAGTGGTTGCTAAATCTTTCCCTAGTGGCTAAGCCTTTACTGAGGCTGACACACAAGGATGTGACTGATCCGCTTCCATTGGACAACAATTGCACAAAAACATTCCTAGAGTTGAAAGAGAAAAGGTGTCGCACCCCGGCACTAGGAATGCAAGTTTATTTAAAAGAAAATACACTGATGTGCCGTGAGAGGGAGGGCTGCGCTCTCTCAGTGCCTGTTCAAAAACATGAATTTGTTCAAAGGTCTGTGACATATTTCCCATTGACCCTTGACCCCAACGTCACAGAAATGCCCAGCTGCCTTAATTTAGTAGCTGTGGTAGATGTCAGTCATAAAAAGAGTGAGTTTATAAGAATGGCATTTCCAATTATTGTAATGGTTGCTTCCTTTGTGGAGTTGTTTTGGGAAAATACTGTGACCAAGAGATGTCTAAATTCAAATGTATTTAGCTTACTGCCAGCAAATGAAATTGTTTATGATCAAACTGAACCTAAATGTTTAAATGTCATGAATTTCTGCCTGAAACCAAAGTTAGACTTTAATGATGAACGTCTGATTCAGCCCAACCATTTTATAGATGGACCATATTTGAAAGGTAGCAATGACACATTAAGAGCAGCACATGCTGTGCTTCCTATACATTATGTTCCCCTGATAAAACAGCTCCTCTTCAAGAAAAAAGGCCAGCAGTGGTCAAAAGTCCACAGAAGAGGGTCGGTCAAGCAGTAAGGGAACACACAGAGTTTGAAACAGCACTAGAGAAAACTGAGGTGGCACTGGAAAAGCAAAAAGTGGAAACTGAGTCAGATGAAAGCGGTATCCAAAGGGTGAAAGAGTCAGATGCAGCCTCTGAAGAAGAAATTAGTGCTGTGAGCCTACGAGTGGAGGTAGGAAAAAGCTGGCTGAAAGGGAATCCAAAAAGTTTGCAGTGGTCCCTTGAAAAATCATTTGCACCCATAGCTGAAACATCTGAATCTGATCAAAGTGAAAATAAAAGTGAAAAGCATGGATTGGAAAAGTGCACGGAATTGATGGTGCTCTGTCAGAGTTTTTCAGCACCTGAGTCGTCAAAATGCATGGAAAAAGTACAGGATGCCACACTGTATGAGCCACCCTGAAGGCAAGCAGGTGACAAGGAGACAAAATTTGCTGAAACAAATAAATGAGAACTGTCAAACTGTTCCAAGAAGCTACTTACAGAAATCTGCACAACAACATTTGAGCTTGGCCATATATGTTCTGCTTTCAGACCACATTGGTATGGCCTTAGAAATAGAGGTAACATTGTTATATGCTCAGCTTCTGTAGTAACAAGTGATAAAGAACATACTAATTTAGTAGGGTTTCCTTTTAGATACCTGTGTGAATTAAGTGTGCTAATCAACACTAAAAATGAGTAGTAATATTTTAGGTAGAGAAAAACATATATTTGACTCAACTAATGATGTGTCATCTGCAGCTGCTTGGGGATGTCTGCTTGCTGTTGGCCTCCAAGATGAGGGAGACCACACCACTTACAGTGGAGAAACTTTGCATCTACACAGACAACTCTGTGAACCCCCAGGACCTGCTGGTAAGAACACTGCTCACTACTGCCGGTCACCTGGAAGGGAGGTGTTGTAGCTGTGAATACACATTTATTCATTAAAACAAAAAACAATCTTCATCAGAAGTTGTATAGCTGTAGTTAGAGCACCTTAAAAATGTTAGAAAATATAAAATAACCTGAGAAATTCAGTTAAAGTACAGTTAGTACATTTATGGTGTGGTTACATATTTAAAATAGAACTTGTGCCCTGGATCCAACCCTATCTCAAGTCTAGCGATCA
Organism: Triturus cristatus; assembly: GCF_964204655.1. Classification (NCBI taxonomy): domain Eukaryota; kingdom Metazoa; phylum Chordata; class Amphibia; order Caudata; family Salamandridae; genus Triturus; species Triturus cristatus. The sequence continues at coordinate 51,320,661 of NC_140584.1, forward strand.
GCCAAAACTGACGCTGAACCACTGGCAGAGTGGACTTATTCATTCAGCCTGACTGTGGTGTGCATTTTACTTGGCGTCAGCGCAAAAATCTTCTTCTCCGCCGCCAAACTAAAACTGGGTGATATAATGTATAAACATGGGAAATCGGCTACTGTCCGGGCTGCCCACGTGTGAGGAGACTTCAAAACAGGCACAGGGACAGAGGCGGATGTCAATATTTTGAAGCGATGCAAGGCCGAGGCTGAAATGCACAGCGCCCTGTGAGCAACATTCAAAACGTTTCCCAAGAGGCTGAAGTGCGTGGCCGTCTAGAGCATAGTTTCTGTTGTGGCTGGGCTGCTCCAAATAATAGTGACCTAATAGGCTACAGCTACTTCTCGATATGTGGAAAACCGAAAAAACAACAAATTATAGGAATCCGCAAATGCCCCAAACTCCAAACTTTCACGCTCTGCTCAATTTCACAGCGAAATGTAAAACAAGCATTGAAAATGCAATAGGTCTCACCTTTGATTAAGTTAAAGCCATTTGCTTTGCTAATGGTATTGTATAGCAAAGCAAATGGCTTTAACTTAATGAAAGGAAAGACCTATTGCATTTTTAATGCTTGTTATGTTTTGTAATTGATAAATAGCTGTCATGGTCGCGGCAGTTGCCGGCACTTCCGCATCCACACACATAGACACGAACCAAGAGACTCACTTCCGGTCCAAAGCAAGTTCCCGGTCTAGTCCTCACCACGGACGTAAGGTCATGAGAAGCACTTCCGGGAAGAACGCATATCATCGCGTCTTCCCGCCAACTCACCGCTTCGAATTCCTTCTTGATTTCCGAGGAGCGGAGATCGTATCCGGAGCCCAGCATCGATCAAGAGCCGACCCTTCACCCGAAGAACCGTTGGGGAAGCCTTCTGACTGATCGACGTAGAACTTCGAGGCGAGGTAATTCCTCTCCTCCACCACAGGAGCCTAGCGAACACTGGAGTGTTGTGTGGCTTGTTTTTGTTTGTTACCGCGCAGGAGCGCTTTTTTAGTTATTTTGTTAGAATCGCGCAGGAGCGCCTCGTAGTTATTTTGTTAGCATCGCGCAGGAGCGCTTTTTGGGTTTTACTTGTTTTGCTTCACCACGACCCAAAGGGGAGAGCCCGTACACACTTGTCCAAGCGCCGTCGTGTGCCTTCAGAAGCGAGGTACAGTTGAAGGGCATTGGATCAGCGTTACAGTCCCTCACCTTCCTTGCCCGGAGCGGCATAAGGCCAAAGGCCCGTATCCTGTCCAACACTGGTGAGTCTTCGCTAGAGGAAACATCGAGGTTCTTCTTGTGTGTGGATTACGGTGGGGGTTACCTACTAACTAGGTCTGTTTTCCTGTCTTCCAGCCACCGTCCAACGACCCAAACCGCCACCTCCTGCCTTCCCACTGGCTCCCTTCCCTGCTTCCATCTCATCCCCGCTGGGTTCTGCTGTCCTTAAGGGGGTAGGTGGGTGCAGGGGCGGGCGCTCTTGTCATCCCTGCGGAATCTCTCCACAAGCCGAGGTAAGCATTGTGGGGTACACGACAGAATTCGAAGCCCACGTTTACCATTCCGCCTGGATGACATGGGCGACCCGGAGGTTACGTTAAACGACATAGCCGTTATGCTGGCTGCTATGCAGGCAGAAAACCAGACATTGCGTCAAGATATGACCGCCCTGCAGAGCCAGGTGGCTGCTGGGACCACCAACCCGTGGGGAACTAACCCTAGTCCTAGAGTCGGGCAAGAAGGCGTGTTAAGACAGCCCACATTCATCTTTGGGGGGTCCACCACGGCCACCAACCCGAACAATGCCATTCAAGTCATCGCCCCTCATCCCGTACAACTGGCACCACCCGAACGTTTCTACGGTGACAGTACCAAGTATGGTATCTTCATCCATCAATGCCACCTGCATTTCATGGTCAGAAACGCAGCCTTTCCTGATGACACGTCCAAGGTAGCCTACATCCTGTCATACATGGGTGGAGACGCTGCTCAATGGTCCATAGCGCTAGTGGAACATGACGATCCCATGCTACACCATCTGCCAACGTTCACGGAAGCCATGCGACGCATGTTCGCTCGTCACACCTTCGTGCAAGCAGCGGACAATGAGTTGCTGAACCTAAAGCAAGGCAACCAGGAATTGCTTCACTACATCACCATGTTCAGTAGACTAGTGATTGAGTCCCACTGGCCTGAAGACAAAAAGGTGTCGGTGTTCTATCGGGGACTACGCGATGACCTGAAGGATCTCATCGCGCAACTACCCGACCCACCGGACGAAATTGGCCCCTTCATCGATCTCGTAGTAAAAATGAACTTTCGACTTCAAGAACGAAGATCCGAGAAAGGAAAGGGCGGTGACAACCGGTTTTTGGCCCTTGGAGACAGAGGAACGGACAAACCCAAAGAGGAGCCCATTCCACAGGGAGAGGTGGCGGAACCCATGCAAATTGGGGGCGTAAGAGGGTCCTTGTCCAGTCAGGAACGAGAACGAAGGAGGAAGCAGGACCAATGCCTATACTGTGGCAAGAGTGGACATTTCGTCAGGGAATGTCCCGTAAAGCCATCAAAGCCTCGGGGTCGAAGGCCCTTTGCCCTGCCTATCACCAAAATCGACCAGAAGGGAAACGAGGTAACCCAGTAGACAAAGGGATCCGTCCTCTGGGTTCTCGGTATTGCTCCATAGCGATCCCTGCCGTTTTCGACGGTAACCACCACATGGGGGTTGAAGTTTCGTTACAGAATCAGGCGGGCAGAACCTGGCAGGTAACTGCTATGGTGGATTCCGGTGCGACGGGCTGCTTCATTGATGCCGTTTACTCGAAGGCGTTGGGCATGAACAAGGTGTCGAAGGCCCAACCCGAAAATGTTAAGGCTGTCGATGGAACGGACCTGACCTCCGGCCCTATCAGACATCAAACCGAGCTCATGACTATGTCCTTTGCAAATCACCACGCTGAGTCCATCAGCTTTGACGTCATTGATGCTCCTCAATTCAAGGTGATAGTGGGTTTACCATGGTTGGTGAAACACAACCCCCGTATTGATTGGGTGACCAGAGTGATACATTTGGATTCCGAACATTGTTGTGAAACCTGTTACGCTACGGATAACATCATGGGAGATCGCTCCGTACAAGCACGCTCACTGCCGTTTCAGGGTATGGGGGTGGTGTCCCAAGCAGCGGTACCAGAAGAATATCAGGACCTAGCCGATGTGTTCGACAAGAAAGGGGCCAACACTCTGCCACCGCATCGGTCCTTTGATTGCCGGATAGACCTGATTCCCGGCTCTACGCTGCCATGCAGCAGAATATATTCCCTTACTGAGAAAGAGAATCTCCACCTAAGGTCGTACTTGGACGAGTTTCTGGACAACGGGTTCATTCGCCATTCCAGGTCCCCGGTTTCCTCTCCTCTTTTTTTTGTATCGAAGAAGGAGGGAGATTTAAGAACCTGCATAGACTTCCGGGCAATGAACACCATCACTGTGAAAAACCGCTACCCGCTGCCATTGATTACCAACCTACTGGAACAGGTGAAAAACGCCACCATTTACACAAAGCTGGACCTGCGGGGCGCTTACCATCTTGTCAGAGTCCGAAAGGGTGACGAATGGAAAACCGCCTTTCGGACGAAGTTTGGCCTGTTCGAATACCAGGTCATGCCTTTCGGACTCTGTAACGCCCCCGCAGCGTTCCAGTACTTCATAGACGAGGTGTTGAGGGAATTCATAGACATCTTCTGTGTTGTCTACATAGATGACATCCTGATTTTCTCCCAGTCCTCCGCAGAACACGTCCAGCATGTCCGTTCCGTCCTTCAACAACTAAGGAAACACCGTTTGTACGTCAAATTGGAAAAAAGCGCCTTTCATGTCACCTCTGTCGAGTTCCTAGGGCACATTATCACTCCTGCGGGTATCCAGATGGACGATAAGAAGGTAGACGCCATCCTCTCGTGGCCTCCTCCTGATTCCGTAAAGGGGGTTCAACGGTTCCTCGGTTTCTCCAACTACTACCGGAGGTTTATCACAGGGTTCTCGGAGATGGTAGCCCCGATTACCCGCTTGTTGCGCAAGGGTGTGCCATTTGGTTGGAATCAGGAAGCGGACCACGCGTTCCGGGAACTGAAGAGACGGTTTACCCTAGCCCCTGTTCTGATACACCCCGACACCGAACAGCCCTTCGTGGTGGAAGCTGATGCTTCACAGGACGCCCTAGGAGGGGTCCTCTCCCAACGGAACACCAGCACAGGACTATTACATCCGGTGGCTTTCTATTCCAAGAAACTCCTACCGGCGGAACGCAACTACACGGTGTCTGACCGAGAACTTCTGGCTATCAAGACCGCGTTCGAGGAATGGCGTCATTTCCTGAAGGACGCGAAGCACACGGTTACCATCTACACGGACCACAGGAACCTTCAATTCCTACGATCGGCCCGTGCCCTCACTGCCCGACAGCTGCGGTGGACCTTATTCTTTAACGAATACGACTTCGTCATCACGTTTCGCCCCGGGAAGGAGAACGCCAAGGCCGATGCCCTATCACGCCTAGGGGAATCTGACGTGGAAACCGACCCCATCGCACCGGGTCCCATACTCCCGGAGGATCGCTTCCAGGGTGTTGTGTCCTCCTCGGAGTTTCTGGCTCAAGTGGAAAAGGACACGGAACATGCGACGAGGGGATCTCTGGGGGCGGAGAATGCTGGGGTAACATGCGTGGACGGATTGCTGTACCACGGTGCCAGGTTATACCTTCCTGGGTGTTCCAGCCAGCGGATGGCAGTCAGCCTGTGCCACGATCATGTCTTAGCAGGCCACCCTGGCTTCCACAAAACGCTCGACCTCGTGCGACGGCAGTACTGGTGGCCGTCTATGGTGTCGGACACGAAGAACCATGTGAAGAACTGTACCGTTTGTCTCTTGAGTAAAAACAGGTCGGAACCCCCGGTTGGTCTTCTGCGTTCCATCCCTGTGCCACCATACCCGTGGCACACGATCTCTATGGACTTCGTGGTGGACCTACCCCGTACCAAAACAGGGCATACCACGGTTCTCACCATTGTCGATCACCTGTCGAAGATGGCGCATTTCGTGCCCTTGACGAAGTTACCCACGGCGGCGGAGCTGGCGCTGATCTTCGTACAGGAGGTGGTGCGCCTCCATGGTATCCCTTCATCCGTCATAACGGACCGGGGTTCGCAATTTGTGTCCCGCTTTTGGAAGGAGGTGTGCAAGATCCTCGACATGGAGGTGCGCTTGTCCTCTGCATATCACCCCCAGACCGACGGTCAGGCCGAAAGAACAAATCACACCATGGAACAGTACCTCCGTTGTTTACTGCTAACCATCGAGAAGGAATGGTCCGAAGTTCTCTGGATGGCAGAATACGCCTACAACAACGGAACACATACAGCCATCGGGATGTCTCCATTCTTTTGTCTCCACGGCCATCACCCCCGCACGTCCTCTTGGGAGGTTCCGCGGGCCAGTCCGTTGCCAACTGTGCGTGCCTACCACAACGCCCTGCGCAGTCTTTGGCAGCAAGCTCGGTTTGAGTTGGCCAAAGCAAAAGACACTTACAAGGCTCACGCTGACGCTCATCGTCAACAAGAACCCATGTACAGCGTGGGTGATCAGGTGTGGCTCTCTGTTCGGCACCTCAACGTGCATGGCCCCAAGAAACTACTACCCCGTTTCGTGGGTCCCTATGTCATTGAAAGAGTGGTGAACCCCGTGGCTATGCGGCTCTCGCTGCCCCCGCACATGAAGATCCACCCTGTTTTCCATGTGTCCCTTCTGCAGCCGGTCCGCCCGGGTGGTACTGTTCTGTCTCCCCCTCCTCCGGTGGTTGTGGACGATCATGTTGAGTACGAGGTCAGGGCCATCCTGGGTTCCCGTCGTACTAAGGGTAAACTATACTACCTGGTGGACTGGAAGGGTTATGGCCCGGACGAGCGGTCCTGGGAGCCTTTGTCTCATGTTCGCCATGCTCCCGACCTGGTCCGTGCTTTCCATCTGGGTCATCCCGTTAGCCCCCGTCCTGCTCCCTCTTACTGGGTCTCCGGAGGTGCGGGTGGGGGATCTGTTTCGGGGGGGGTACTGTCATGGTCGCGGCAGTTGCCGGCACTTCCGCATCCACACACATAGACACGAACCAAGAGACTCACTTCCGGTCCAAAGCAAGTTCCCGGTCTAGTCCTCACCACGGACGTAAGGTCATGAGAAGCACTTCCGGGAAGAACGCATATCATCGCGTCTTCCCGCCAACTCACCGCTTCGAATTCCTTCTTGATTTCCGAGGAGCGGAGATCGTATCCGGAGCCCAGCATCGATCAAGAGCCGACCCTTCACCCGAAGAACCGTTGGGGAAGCCTTCTGACTGATCGACGTAGAACTTCGAGGCGAGGTAATTCCTCTCCTCCACCACAGGAGCCTAGCGAACACTGGAGTGTTGTGTGGCTTGTTTTTGTTTGTTACCGCGCAGGAGCGCTTTTTTAGTTATTTTGTTAGAATCGCGCAGGAGCGCCTCGTAGTTATTTTGTTAGCATCGCGCAGGAGCGCTTTTTGGGTTTTACTTGTTTTGCTTCACCACGACCCAAAGGGGAGAGCCCGTACACACTTGTCCAAGCGCCGTCGTGTGCCTTCAGAAGCGAGGTACAGTTGAAGGGCATTGGATCAGCGTTACAGTCCCTCACCTTCCTTGCCCGGAGCGGCATAAGGCCAAAGGCCCGTATCCTGTCCAACACTGGTGAGTCTTCGCTAGAGGAAACATCGAGGTTCTTCTTGTGTGTGGATTACGGTGGGGGTTACCTACTAACTAGGTCTGTTTTCCTGTCTTCCAGCCACCGTCCAACGACCCAAACCGCCACCTCCTGCCTTCCCACTGGCTCCCTTCCCTGCTTCCATCTCATCCCCGCTGGGTTCTGCTGTCCTTAAGGGGGTAGGTGGGTGCAGGGGCGGGCGCTCTTGTCATCCCTGCGGAATCTCTCCACAAGCCGAGGTAAGCATTGTGGGGTACACGACAATAGCTGCCGAAGAGAGACTTTCAGTGATTCCGGCCCTTTCAGCCACCAACCCTGATCAAGCTGAGAGGTTGTCCCTGTGTTATCCTAACTGTGGGCCTACAAGTCCCAGCATGCTTAGTTCTGTAGTCTTAAAAGCACCCGCATGCCCAAAGGGGCTGTTGATGGATGTGCTGAGGAATTCCCAGGTACAAGAGAATAAAAAAGACTCTGACCTGTTCTGCACTTCATGGCGGCTCACGTGAGGGAGGCGTGATGCATATGGCCTGGTACTACCTATACCCCCTCCTTCCTTGTCAAGACCCAAACAATATCAAAAACAAGAGTTTAGTTGGAAAAGGGGGTCGTAGATAACCCCCGGCCATATTTATTAACAAAATTAATCAAACAAGGAATCATAACAATATTTACAAAATTACGCAGACAATCATATAATTGACATTTGATTACATTTGATATGTACAGATTTCAGATGGCTATCCTTAACATAACTCTAATACAAGTTATTCCTATCCGAATCTAAGCATAACATCATCCATAATCATAATGGCATTCATTTTCTGCGTATCCATGTTTGAGCCTACGACAAGGTCAATAACTGGTGTCAGATCCTTATCAATTAAGCCCTTCCCTCCCGCTGGAGTGCGCATGTGCAGAGGGCCCGTTCACCGTGAGGGTACTCCCCCCCCCCCCCCCAGTTACCCCCGTACACTCTGTATATTATCTCCATCAGGGGCCCTTGCAGTTCTGCGCCCTTTACTGGCGCCATTGTGCACGTGCGGGGGGGCCAACCAGCCTAGAAAAAGCGTAACTCCCCCCTCCCCCGCACCCATACAGCCAAAAAGGCTGTAACTGCCCCTGGAGTTCTAGGAGGGACGACTTGTCCCTCCCCTTGGGCGACCCCATTCAAGAATGGCGCCGCCCCCTAAGGACCTTAAATTTACTGCTCACCAATCATGACCTTACCGCCTGACCACGGAATCGCACTAAAATACGACAATTTTTACCTTACAAAGGGGAAAAAACAAGTTATTTACACATCACAACCTAAAACGAAAAAAGAAAACAATCATACACTACACATCCTCTGCTTTAGGGGATGGTGGGTGGGCAAATATTAAATTGCAGCCTCCTAGCGAGGTTGCACTACAGGCTTGGGAGCGCGGAAGGCAAAGAGGAAGATTCCTCTGCTCTCCAGCCTTTTATGGCTACTACTAGCCCCAGACCGGTTCTGGCCGGCCAGGAGGGCTGGCAACTTGCGTAACCCGGAAGTGATTCCTTTCACTTCCGGGTCACGACCCAGCTTGGCCAATGAGAGAGGAGGCGCGCCTGTCGTGTCACTCCTGTGCGCGAAAGGCCCGCCCCCGGTCATCGGGGGCCGGCAGGACCGCCATTTTATCGGCGTGTCTGATGCCGGCCCCGCCTCTTTTAGTTATGACGACACTGTGCATTAGGTGTGGCAGGATGCTGAAAAACAACCAATGGGCACAGGAAACCCAGCCCGCCCTACACCTATTGAGCGTTACCAAGTAAATAACCATATTGGCCTCGAGAAATGTTTGAATTAAAAAAACTTAGGGGGCCAACTCGGTGCATGTGTGGAAATACCCGCCGTGGCACTCCTAAATCACACATTATGGTTTACGAAGACTACAACTCCCAGAACACATTAGGTAATTATTTACTCAATTCCAGGGCTGTGATTTGCATTTACTGTTAAATAACATCTGTTAATGTTACACAAATCCTTTCATCGATTTTAGGAGGATACAAGGCTGAGCGTAATCTGATATTTTCCAAACACATGACCAGCAGATTATACTTGGTTCTCTGCAGTAGTTTCAAGGTTTTAGTCCCACTGAATTATTTTACTGGCTGAACTCTCTCTCATGATGCTTTTATTCACAGAACCCGATGGATTTACAGCGTCACCCCTTTTATCTATAAAAGCCTAGTGTTGATACCTCAGGCCCTCCCACAAGTCTAACATTTGGGGATAACCTTGTAGATTTCTGCAGTCAGCCACACATGTAGACCCTGGGATAGCATTTTTTCCAGCTCGCCGCGCTATACGGCCTTCCACCGCACCCGACCTCGCCCACAGAGCACCCAAAGTACTGCTTTGAACCTCTACAGGCAGCAGTTGTTGAATTAGGTCAGTACAAACACACCGGGGCAGGACCATAGTCAGGAAGCAATAAATCCGAGCTGGGTCACAGACTTCGAAGGAGAAAGCCAGCTCCCAGGGCGGGGTCTAATCGGCAACTTGCTCACTTAAAACCGATGTGCCTTAAAACCGTTCTTATAGCACTGGGGCCTGCAATAGTCTGAATTTGTCACACTTGTAGCAGTGTGATGGTTAAGAGCTGTGTTGGTACTGGACATTGGCAGCACTGGCAGGGGCAATGGATGGTGCAAGCTGCAGTGGCCTCCTGACGAGGGCCCTGGCGCTTATTTATTTACAAATTAAGCACTGGTGAGGCCCAAGGTTCCGGTGGCCCTAGAATGAAACTTTACCAGATGAGTTGCAAGAAGTGAATAAGGCTTCCATTTTTGCGACAACATGTGGTGAATGCGATGCAGGTGTGTGCACTGTAACCTCAGGTCAGTGGCCCAAGAACACATCCACAACGGGTCCCCAGTAGGCATCATGTATGTGACATCACTTCCGGTGAATGCCATAATAACGCTTCAGCATCAGACTGCGCTGGAGGCAGGAACTGCGCAGAGGTGTCCCGCACAATATTCCGTGTTTCACCGGAGCTTCCGACATGATGTTCTAGTTTGCCTCAGCAACAAGAAGCGTGATGTACTCTCAATGCAAACCGCACACACTCCTACTGAACCCATTAGTTAATGCAGCGCGGAGCACCACTTACAACACTAAATGCACCTGTGGGCCTTTCCAGGCGGTCCCTGGCGGTTATTGCCTGAGAGAGAAATTTGACAGAGAAAAAAAAGATTCCGAGAGTCAAATGCTACTCAGGGAGCTCGAGAGAGACTACACATGCGTGGGGTTGAGGTAGAATCGCGCAGCCGGTGAACAACTCAGGGTCGTGTGGTGACTGGAATGTTCTGAGGTGATGTAATTACTGTAGCGGTCTAGTCTATATCCATGAGCCTCAGTGTGGGCTATGCCCCGGAAGGACCTACACATTATGTATCACTCTCTGGCCAGGGGTGGCCAGAGAGCTTAAATAAAGGGTCCTGGGTCGCTCGAGACTTCCGGCCAGCACCAGATATCTAAGTGTGTGTGTCACATCATTAACTGGCTGCGGCGCCTGCATGCAGTGCACGCCGTATGTGGAGGCCTTGCTATCTGCCCATGACACTGGCGACGAGGGTGGGATCAGCTGTGTCCCCAAGAGGAAGTGCACGACTTCCGATCAGCCCAGCGTGAGGCTGAAAACCGAAACTACGAAGCGCAGCTGGCGAGTCAGCGCGAACCACGGAAGCGGTGGTGGTGGTAAATCTGCTGAGCGAAGGGACGCCCAACAGTCACCGGCTGGTGAGCGACGAAAAGTGGCAAGTCCCAGCGCCCGCCTGAGCACTGTGTCCCAATCACCTGATCGCAGCGCGCTGGTGCTCCCGGCAGAACTCCGGTTGAGGCCGAGCTGAAGTCAGAAGTGTGCGCATGCGCAGTGACACCCTGACACCACCAGGCCCCACAGACATGAAAGCTGGAGCGCATTGTTAGCGTCCTGCTGAGGCACCCTAACCAGCGGCAGCTGGATCCTGAGAAAGGGGCAACAAGCACTGACAAAACCACGTTGCCACACGAGGAGGAAAAAGAAAACGAACACTGGCAAAACCAATAGCTAAGAAAACAACCACAGGCAAATCCAAGGGTCAAATGCTGCAACAAGCACTGACAAAACCAAGTGCTGCCCCAGTAAAACAATAACAAGGCCAACAAGCACGGGCAAACATACTTGTCACGTCCACTAATCCACCTCAAGACAAGCCATATTTAATGAAAGCCACAGAGTAGAGACTCTCAATGGTCGATCAGGCAGTGCCGGCAGCCCAGCAACCAGTGGCCCCCGTAGCACCGCCACATCACATGCATTCTCAAGTCAGCGCACTTCCTCCTTTTAGCGAAAGTGTGGATTGTCCATCTCAATAACTACTTCATAGCAACGAGGGAAATGGACGGTGTTGTTAAGAGGTCGTTGTTGCTGCACTTCGCGGGAGATGAAATATACAAGCTGTTCGCGCATCTACCGGACACAGGAGCACACACAGACTACGACGCCGCGGTTAGGGCCCTGAATGCCCATTTTGACCCCCAACTCAATCCCGATTATGAACGATTCAAGCTCAGGCAAGCCCGTCAGAGAGAAGGGGAGTCCATGGACATGTTTCATGCGCGTCTAAGAGAGCTTGCCAGCACGTGTACCGAAGACGATCAGGCCAAGGAAGTAAGGGCACAAGCCATCCAAGGATGCCTCAATAAGACTCTGCGGACCCTCATCCTTCGACAGCCACGCATCTCTTTAGAAGACATACTGATCCTGGCTTGCTCACATGAGCTGTCAGACGTCATAGTAACTGCCACTCAACCAACCGGTTGAACAGGCAGTTACAGTCAAGACGGAGCGAGCAGATGTCATTCGTACGTCGACCCGGGGTGGGCGAGGGAGATAGCCCAATAGAGGCACGCGACTGCCGTGCGAATACTGTGGGAAGGAAGAGTACCCCCAAGAAGAATGCCCAGCAAGGAGAAAAACCTGTACAAAGTGTGGAATTACCAACCACTTTGCGAGCGTATGCAGAGGAGGCACGCGGAACAAAGGGACTCCAGGACAGAGACCGCCATCAAGAACAGTGAGACACCTCAGACTGGAAGAACCTGCCACCTCAAGGACACCAATGGTCGCTGCGCACCGCAAACAGTGCCTGGAGGACTCATACACAGACGAGGAGGAAGAGTGCCACCTCATATCCTTCGCGAACGACCTTAAATGAAGACGTCGACCACAACCAAAATGTGCCATCGAGATCGCTGGATCACCTGTCACGGCCCTCATCGACACAGGGCCATCAGTGAATGTCATAGGATGCCAACATTACAACAAATTAAACCCAAGACCAGCGCTGACGCCGTCAAAAGTCAGAATCCTCACATACGGAAGTCAGACACCGCTTCCCCTGAAAGGAAAAATGTCCGTCCAAGTCAAGTCAGAAGACCACGAAGTCACGACTACGTTCCAAGTGGTCGACAGGGAAGTGGATATATTAGTTGGAAGTCACACTGCCGAAGATCTGAGCCTGGTCACATTTGCAAATGCGGTGAAGTCGCTTCAAACAGACGACATACTGAAGCTGTTCCCGCAGTTATTTGAGGGTCTAGGAAGCATGAAGAGGCCGCCAGTGAAGCTGCATATTGACACAGCGGTAAAACCCGTTGCCCTCCAACATCGATGCATACCGTTCCACCTAAGACCAATAGTGGAACAGGAACTCCTAAAGCTTGAACAACAGGGAGTAATAGAGAAAGTGACAGACTGACTCCCTGGGTATCTCCCATGGTCATCGCTGAGAAACCAAAGCAACAAGGGAAGATCAGGACCTGTATTGATATGAAGATGCCCAACCAGGCAATAAGGAGAGAGAGACATCTGACACCGACAGTTGACGATATCCTAGCCGATCTCAACGGCTCCCAATGGTTTTCAAAATTGGACTTAAATGCTGGCTATCACCAGTTGAAGCTAGTGGAAGAAAGCAGGTACAGCACCATGTTTTCGACACATCTAGAGCTTCAACTATACAAGAGGTTAAACTTCGGAATATCATCAGCAGCAGAGATATTCCAGAATGCTGTACGAGAAATCCTGTTGGGGCTTCAAGGTGTCATCAACGTCAGTGATGACATTCTAATACACTAAGCAACAATAGAAGATCATCACCGCCGCCTCAGAGCCACCCTCCAACATCTCGCAGAGCATGGAGTGACTCTCCACAAAGAGAAATGCCAATTCTTCAAAGAAAACATTGAGTTCTTTGGTTACGTATTCAGTCAGAATGGGGTCAAGGTGGACACCAGGAAATCACAAGTGATCCAACTCGCTCCCGCACCCACAAATGCATCAGAGGTGAGGAGCTTCCTAGGCATGGCAACATATTGTGGGAGATTCATTCCGAACCTTGCCACCATCGCAGAGCCACTACGAAACCTGACCAAGAAGGAGACCACCTGGCGATGGACTCAGGAGGAAGAGGAAGCATTCTGCAAAGTGAAGTCGGCACTACTGGAAAGCACGACCATGGCCTACTTCAACACGACTCGGCCAACAAAACTGATAGTGAACGCCAGTCCAGTGTGTCTAGGAGCTCTGCTAGCCCAAGAAACCGAACCAGGGACCTGGGTTCTGCTGGCCTTTGCGAGCAAAGCACTGACTGCAACCGAAACTCACTACTCCCAGATAGAACGGGAAGCTCTAGCCATCAAATGGGCATGTAACCACTTCCATCTGTTTGTCAGTGGACATCCGTTCAAGGTAGTAACAGACCATCAACCCCTGCTCCCGCTATTCAAGGGGACCGCACCTCACCCACCCCCCGAATCGAGTGGTGGGAGATCCAACTTCAACATTATCAGATGGAACAGGCCGGGTGCGAAGAACCCTGCCGACTTCCTGTCGCGTCATCCCGCACACCCTGCAGAAGGGAGCTCTGACCAAGAAATGAAGATGGAAGACTTTGTCAATATGATTTCCCAGTGGTCGTGCCCACGAGCACTCTCCATAGAAGAAATCAAGGCCCAAATGGGCACGGATATGAACCTCAAACGAGTGACGGACGCTCTACAGAGAGGATCTTGGGAAGGGTTTCTCTAAGACGTCAACGGATGGAGTGAACCTGACCGGACCCGGTTGGGGAAAATCTAGAGCGTGCGAGACGAACTCAGTGCCGCTGAGAATGACGTAATACTGAGAGAATCACGCATCGTCATTCCACAAAGCCTCCAAGAGCGGGCAACTGTTCTGGCTCATGAAGGCCATCAGGGCACATGAAGAATGAAGTCCAGAATGAGGGAGAAAGTGTGGTTCCCTGGCTTAGAAGAAGCGGTAGACACCGTTGTGTGCAATTGTAGAGCCTGTCAGCTCACCGGGAATCCAGAAGCTCCAGCGATAACCAAGGATCCTGCTCCGTCACCCTGGTCATGGGTGAGCCTCGACTTTGGGAGTTTCCCAGACGGGAGAGTCATGGCCGTCCTGATTGAAATCTACACAAAATATCCCATCGTGGAAGTCCTACCATCCACTGCTTTCAACCACTTGCAGCCAGTCCTGGAAAATACATTTGCGCTCTTTGGATTACCACACGTAGTCAAACCAGACAACGGTCCCCCGTTCTAGGGTAGTGAATTCAAGGACTTTTTGACACGGCTAGGGGTCAAGCATCACCGCATCACTCCCCAGTGGCCACAAGCCAATGGTGAAGCAGAACGATTTATGCAGACAGTGAACAAAGTTCTACGTATAGTGGTGACTGAACAAACGGACCTGGAGGTCACTCTACAGCGATTTTTGAGGAAGTACCGCAGTACCCCTCACTGCACAATGCAAAGGTCTCCGTGGTCACTAATGCTGGCAGGGCCCCGACGTGACACTCTTCCCATGGCTGACCATTGGAGGCAGGAACCATATGACCCAGCAAACACCCAAGCGAGACATAGCCCAGAGTCCTGCAGCGTTAACACCGTCCACAGATTCCAACCCCAGAACCCCGGCTGGCAATAGGGAAACAGTCAGCCCCAAAGGGAACCAGAGTGGTCGTCAACACCGATACGATCTCAGACCAAATCCCAGACCCAATCAAAGACTTGCTGATTTTGTGTGTTGACTGTTATTAAGTCCTTCTGGTTAAATAACTGATTTAGGATGGGATGAAGCGGTCTAGTCTATATCCACGGGCCTCAGTGTGGGCTATGCCCCGGAAGCACCTACACACTATGGCCACGCCTGGCTAGAGAGTGATACAGAGAGCTTAAATAAAGGGGCCGGGGTCGCTCGAGACTTCCGGCCGGCACCAGATATCTAAGTGTGTGTGTCACATCATTAACTGGCTGTGGCCCCTGTATGCATTGCGCGCCGTATGTGGAGGCCTTGCTATCAACCCACGACAATTACCACTCTTGCATCACAATGAAATCACGAGCGGGACCAATTGGGATGTTCTAGAGGTGGCAACAGCCATTTCTTGTCATTTGAAGGTGCACTCAGTTTGTCATACTGCGCTCGAATAAGCTTGAAGACTGCCTTTCTAAAATGTCTGCCCGCTGCTTCTCCGCACCAGTCTTTTGCCCCAGCCTCAACAGTTTGCCAAACAACAGCTTTGCTACACGGGCATTATCGTTAACAAAACTAGAACTAACTGCCGCATTCTTTGAACTAAATAGGAAATGATGGCGCAGTCTTAACAAACAAATGCGGTTCTTTAACCCAATAAAGGCAAACCCTGCTGGGTGAAAATTGTGAAAGGAAAAATAACGCGGAAGATTATAGCAGATCACCTATCAGCGAGTGATCGCATCGGGCAGGACACTGGCTGATTTTGAAGCCTCGTCTGATTATACGCATCAACAGAAAAGATAATGACCCCTAGCAGAGTTGAGGGACAAATGAGGGAACAAAGGGAGATGTTCTAAGGAACGGGCAGAGTGAGGAAACGTCCAGGGCCCTCACCCATAGAAGTGTCGGACGGTACATCCACCTTTCTCATTTCCTCTCACTCTGTCTTTTCTTCGAGAATCTGTAGTCCTTGATTTTTCTTGCCTCTACCCCAGACTCTGTCTTTACCCAGTGCCATTTTAAAGATTTCGGCCCGGAAAAACATATTCCAGCTGTTTTGTGTCAAAGTTTAAGTATAATTCAACATCGTTCAGCATCACACAGGCTTGTATTATAGGAAAATGGGTAATACAAGTCAAATGTTCCCCAAACAGGGGAACCCAAAATATGGCTTGATGGGCCCAACATTCTCAAAATGACACTGAAGGAAGAGGGTGGAAACAGGAGTAAGAGGGCAAAGAAGAATGGTGAGAGGGGAAGGTATAATAAGGAAAGGAAGGGAGAGGTGAGGAAAGGCAATGGAAAACCAGGACACTCTAGATAGCAGTTTTGACTAGTCATTAGTATGAGCATGGGAGGCAAGAGGATGTGGCATAGGTTGGAGTGTCACACGTAAAAGTTTCCCCGATATCAGAGTCGAGAAAGCCTTTGACTTTCAGCAGCCAGGTTGGGGACCAAGTACATGGCAAACACAACAGAACATTTAAAGGTAAACACAACAGCAAATACTGGCTGTTGAATTGGTTGCCAGGAAAGGAGCGTTCCATCCTTGAAAAAAAGCATAAACAAAATTAGCGAAGCTACCAAGGACTACACAAAACTAGTTTAAAAGTAAACCACACAGACTTTTAACACTAAGTAGCAAAATCAGACACAAGGCAGGTGCAGCTGAGCCTGCCTAGGTTGTTATCTCGCAGGAAACAACCACTTGTTTAGCACATTCCACTAGTAGAGTAATATAAAATGACGAGGTGAAGAGGGCTCCCTGGGCCTCCCATATCTCACAAATAGTCTTTGGCTTTTGGCAGAACGGGGCCCCACTAAAGAGTCTGGGGACCCTGTAGGGTTAGGGCTCCTTACGCCCCAGGGTTGGTCTGCAGGGGCCTAAGCTAAGCCCCTGCATTACACAAGCAACTTGTGGCGACCCCCATCACCAGAGTCAGGATTTGCTCCATATCAAAGAGGTGAACGGTCTTCACCTACAATCCAGAAACAATAGTCGGATATGTAAAACCCACCCTTATGATATGCCAGGATAATGTATTATGTGTTTTCAAATTTTGAGGCAAAAAAAAGTTTTGTCTCACTCATTTGTATCTTTCGCAGCATTCTGTAGCACTTTCATGAACACTCAATACGTTTCAACAACCACCCCCAACCCAAAAACAAACCACTGTATTAGAGAGCGTTGCATTTTCTACTGCCATCGCACTAAGAACAGACCCAAAACCTGGTAATCCTGGGGGCGTCACTGGAACAGTAATTTGTGGAAAGCCTAAATTAATATCAACCACAGCATTCAATATTTTTGCACCTTTTGCTGACAAGGTTTCCCTGCCCAGTTAGGCACGACAATTAAAATTCGTAGCATATAATTTCTCAGCTGCAATAAATGACCCTGCGAATGTAAACACCGCTTTGTAAGCCCTTCTGGGTTTCTTTTCTACTCACAGTTACCAACTTTTGAACACTGTCCGCTGCGCCCATGGTCTTGAACATTCATGATAGGTACTCAAGGGAAGCCCGCGTTGTGCAAACTGCAAGGCGCTGGTTGGGAGGGGCTGGCTTGCAAAATGTATGTACCTGCCACATCTATTCCTACAGGCTCTTGTTTACATTAACGCACACTCAGAAGGTGTGCCGCTGCAACGCTTACTGCGGCAGAAAAACATCCTGCGGCCTAATCTAGCATTTGGACTCAGTCCCGAGCTAAAGGTAGCAAAGCCCAACTCTGGCAGCAGAAGTATAAATAACAAGCAGCGTTTGAAAGCATGGCAGCTGCTGTCCCCCGCTGATCCCGGAGTAGGAAGAAGTCCCATTTTTCAGGGGTCGCCTCCTGCACTGCAGTCTTTTTAGAGGCAGGGTGTGGGAGGCAGGAGGGACCGTCCATCCCCACAGCCGACACTGGTCATTTCAGTGTCATGGCGTCACACGCAGCAGACTAGAGAGGCAGCGAAGAAGTAAACACCAGCCCTGGCTGTTGCATACACCCCTATTTTATTCCTCCAGGTGGCAGTGCAGAGACACCCAAAAGGAAGCATGTATTTATGGAACTTTAAAGGGGGCTTTTGTAACCAAGATAATCTTGAGCAAGCGCTCGCCATTGCCTTGTCCCCCCTGTGACCCAGTGCGCCTCTGAGCTCCGTGTCTGCTTCACAGCTGTGGTGAAGACTTTTCTTATCTGCTTAACAAGCAGATAAGAAAAGTCTTCACCACAGCCGTTAATCAGGAGAGCCAGTCCGGCAAAAAGCGAAAAGAAGGCAACGAAAAACCCTCCTTTCCATTGGGAAGCCAGCGTTTACCATAAACGCTGACGATACCCAATGGAAAGGAGGGGCGGGGTTTGAGTCCCCTTCTCAAAAGTAACTTGTTTACTATAAGTCTCGAGGCGAGTAGCGCATGCGCTCCAACGCCAGCCGAGACCTAAAAATGTTATTGGTTTAAAACCACTATCCTGCACAGGAGTTTCTATTCAGATCTCGAGTGCACGGCCTCTAAATGGAGATTGCCTAATTTTGAAACACAGCTTTGTTTTTTCCCTGGGGTAATAAAAAAAAATTCAATGTTTGCAGTTGTGCGAGAATAAAGCCATGGTCTTGCTTGAGTGTGTTTGTCTGTGCAATAGAAAGTGATATAGTGAATGATATGGTGAAAATTCTTAAGGAACCGAAAGAGGGATGTGAACATGTAAGGGTACAGTGTAAGGGAGGCTCTGTGTGTAAAGGGAGGATTTGAAAGAGAGAAGGTAATGTGTGCATGTGTGTTTGTGAGGGATGCATTTCATTAAGGGAGATGCTCTGAGTGTGTGTGAGTAATAATGGGATGTAAGAGGAGTGTGTAAGTCAGAAATGATCTTCGGAAGAAGGGTGGGTGAAGAGGATTAGAACAGAAGATTTGTGAAAGGAAGATGTGATGTGATAAAGGAATGCATGAGATACGATAGTGAGATGACTCTCAGGAGGAAGAGACTAAGTGCCTGATTACAATGGCGGGGGGACCGCCACCGATGAGCTGTTGGTGACGGGCTAACCGCCATTTTCAACAACTTTACTGCCCGCCACATTTGGATGGCGAACGGCCGTTTGGCAGTCGGAAAAACCGACCGCCACTGATCTGACAGGCTCTAGGAGCCCATCGGTCCATTGGAGGCAGAGTAATGTCTATGATGGTGGCGGTGCCTACCAGGCAGTGCCGTAGGCATTAGGATGTTCCTTTCAGCCATACTTTTCATGACAGTGAACCCGTCATGAATAGGCTGGCGGAAAGGGACTTTGGGGGCTCCTAGCAGGCCCAGCTTCCCACATGGCCCACAGACATGGGACCTGCAGGGCACCTATGGTGCCCCCTTTCATATCCTACCCTTCATGCCACGTAGTGCAGGGATGTGTGTGGGTTTTCTGTTTTGTATTGTGGTGGGTGCTGCAGAGTGCATGGTGCCTGCCACGTAGTGCAGGAATATGTGTGGGGTGTCTGTTTTGTATGGCGTCGGGTGCTGCGGAGTGCAGCACCGCCGCAATACAAAACATGCGCAATGCGACTGCCACAGGGTGGCGGTTGCATCATAATTAGCCCTGTGGAACTGTCACCTTGTAGGTGGAGGGTCTCAAATGCGAAACAATGGCGGACGGACTGAAGTCCGTCCGCTATTGTAATCGGGCCCTAAGTGTGTGGTGAGATTGAGGAAAGTGTTGACGGAGACAGCAGAGTATCTGTTGATGATCAGGAACAAGTGTGCAACCCAAAACGTGTGAGAAGTGTGGGAGAGGATGGTAGGTGAAATAGAGAAAGGTAGGTGAAGAGGTTGGAAGAAAAAGGGTGATGATCATATATTTAAACAGAGGAAGGTAGCTGAAAAATAAATACTTCAAGAGAGCAGCTATGAGAAGAAAGGATAGTGTGAGAGACAGGAGAGAGGAAAGGCGATTTCTGTGGAAGAAAATATTGTGAATGCTATTCTGCCACCTGCAGGAGGTTTCATAATTACCAGCACAAGCAGCAAGTGGAGCACCTTTGCGGAGGGTGGTACAGAAAAATGTATCTTGAATCAGGATGGCAAACTCCTTGTGTTGGCCCTAGGTAGTGCAGGGTCGCTATAGCAGCCTATTTTTGTATTTTATAGTGAACGCCTACTTGAGTGGGCGATCTCTCTGCTTGCGAAATCACATGGACTTTGCCTGTCTTTGGCCTTGCTGAGCAGGCATATTGATTTGCAGAAGAACAGAACTCCTGACCTACTCGAGTAGTCGTGCCACCTGCAAGGAACCGAAGATCTGCTCGGGGGATCCACTTGACATCCTGTGTTCGCAAGAAGCCATTACCTCTTCTAGTTTTGGTGGTCTGGCAAGACTACACAAGATGCAAGATCTGTTTACTTGGCAGTACTTCAAGTGGGAAGTGTCCAGCAACCAGACAATATTTTAAATGGTCTCGAGGAGTATGTCAGTCTATGGTGTTTGGAAGGCTGCATATTAGTGACGCAACACTTTGGAACTTGCTTTGTTTTGGGAAATGGAGAAATTCACGTTCAAAAAGAACAATCCTGAACCTGTTCCTGATGATACAGTTGCTGAGCCTTCTACTGAGTACAGAATTACAATGCACACTATTAAACAAATGATCCAGGTTTCAGTGAATACATCTTTTGGTTCCAGGGAAGGTCTTTTGTCAGCTAAAGTCCATAGACTATAAACTCCTTCCCAGGATTTTGCTAGTGATAAAAAAAGAGAAGAGGTCCAAAGATGTTTTCTGCAGAATCTGGTGCTGTCTGGAATACTGAGCATTTAGGAGACAATCTAGCCATATCACTAATTGACAATTCTCCAGAGAAAGAGGATTTTTTCAACCAATATCAGAGAAAATAACCCAACTACCTTTCTTTAGTAAGAAGGGTATGTAACATGAGTGGAGTAAATTCAATAAGAAGGCATTGTATGCCCCGGTTAAGCACTGTCATCTGCTTAAATTCACTGAGTTTAGTCCACCAGCAGCGCAGGGCGTTCACTAATGGCAGGATTGTCCTCTCAAGAGATGATCATTTCAGAAGAAACCACTTTCAGAGATGAGGTGGATAAGAAAGACGAAGCAGTAATTTAAAGGCCCTAAGCAGCATCTAATTTTCCCATTCTGATCATTGCTTATTCTAACTACACTATTCAATCCCTGTTATAGAACTTCCAGGTCCTGGCAGGTCAAATTCATCATAGAATAGACTTTGCTGGCAGTCTTCCAATCATGGTGCAGCAAGTGATATTCCTTGTGGACATATCCTTTGACGTGCTAAATATAGAGGCTTCAGGTGCTTCCACTGCTGCATGGAGTCATCTGAGAATGCACTCCTGGAAGGCTGACATGTCTTATAAGAATATGCTTATGCATCTCACTTTTTCAGGGGCTAAGCTGTTTGGTCATCAGCTAAAGGAACTAGTCAAAAAGTCAGCGGAATATTGTAAACTTCTGACTACTGTGACAGTAATGTAGAAAGGGAGAAGTTTTGGATTCAGAAGAACTTTTGTGCTATTCTCAACTTCTAAGTCAAGTTAGACCTTTAAAGTCAATGGTCATGGCTGGTGCACCCTGACGAGGAAAACCTCAGTTCCAGCTGGCCAATTCAACTAAAGATTCTCAAACACCATAGGTGTAACCATGCTAACCATATTCCGAGATAAGTCAGAATTCGATTGTTACATTTTTTAGCAGCTTGGCATGTGGAATTATCAAAACACACAACGTGGGAGAGACGAGGAAAAAAAAGGGCTATCTCTGACTCCCTCAAATATCTTTAATCACACACGACAGAGAAGCAATCACAGAAAATATAGAGTAGTACTAACCACGGTAGGTGGGAAAATCTATAGAGATCTTAATACTGCCCTCACACCCTCGAAAGTGTCATGCTTCATCATAGGGCCGCATCATACACCCAGGTGCAGAACAACACCTTGGGTGGAGCGCAGTTTTTTTTAGAGGAAAGAGAAGTAGTATATGATGAAGGAAAGTGGTGAGGGTACAGTACAAATAACAAATAAACAGAATAAACACAGAAGTGAGATTCTGACAGAAAGGAAACGAATAGTCTCCTAAAGGAAGGGACCAAGAAAAAGTGCAGAAAAAAGAGAGTATAAAACTGTCTCGAGGTTAACCCTCAACTTTATTCCTGTCAACCTCGGGCAGAGTTAAAATAAACGAAATGGGGTATCAAGGGCAGGTAACGACCCCATAATCCCCACTACTAAAACCAACATGTTTCTGCCAGTATCCTCTGTGCCCAACTGGGTCACTCTGGCATTCGTCAGGGTGTTGGTCCCTTGTTGTCTGGTCTATACCACTACTTGGGTATATATTACCTTAGCAATCAGGGTATTGCCCCAGCGTTCCTCTCTAATGGAATTTCCAAGAGGATTTACACATCTACAAAAAAAAAAAAAAGGGAAAGAAAGCAGAGGAAACGGATCGTAATTCACATGCTCGTGCTTCTTATACTTGAACATAGTTCTCACAGATAATCCCACAATATCATAAATGTGAACAATAGTCTTTGGTGCAGCCTGACCTTAAAACAACATCCACGTCCTTGCACCGGTGGGCACCACCTCTCACCACGAGCATAAAACCGAGTATAACAAGTGTCCGATAAAAACCTCGGTTTATCTACAGGATTCACACTTAAAAACAGGTGCAAATCAATCACCGTGTAACTACAGAAAATCCTCTATTGTCAATCAACCCCAAAACACCTGGTGTCCCAAGTACAATATGACCTTACTTACTCACAAGAGTTTACAGTTTCAATTCTGACGCCCGGAACGGCGGGGGAGGGTGCTCTTGTCGTCACACTCTGTCGGCAAAGCAACACAATCGTATTTATAAAGATGCGTGCTCACTCGTTCATTGGAGCCCCAGCGCGCTCGTTGTGTGGTTAACTCTAATCACAACCACACTATCATATGCCTTGCATCCGATCATTCCCAACCAACGGGTTACAAAGCTATGGCGTATACGATAACTCAACCTTCAGTTCTCACGCCTACAACCCCTTGTCACACCACCTCTGTCAAAAGGGTACTCACTACTCCAAAGAGATACTCTCTCTTGTTGCCCCACAACCGTCCTCCGACGATAAATGTGCCTCGTATTCTGCCCTCATATAAAGAGACAAGCTTGACTCCACCGCTGTTCACTACACGCTACGTCCGTGTGTGTTACGGACCGCCCTCTCCCCTTCACTATAATGGAGAAAGGACTTCAGGACTATCAAAGCCACTCTCAAGAACGTGGCGGCCATTTTGCAGTTCCTAGTCACCTCTAGTTAAACTTCATAGAGGAGATAGACCCGTTATTATTCCAATAAGTAAGAGTATGTTGCTCTTGTCTATCCTTGTGTACTTAATTACAGGAACATCTTTAAAAGCATATTATATAAGGGACTTGTCTTAGACTGACCAAAAATGTATTTATATGTACAAGGCATGGATCAGCCCATGGGTTCTTCGTCTCTCTCTGGGTCAACACCTTTTAGAAATAATTCATGCTAAAAATCATTGTTGCATGATACCATACAGTTGGAACCAGGGGATCCCATCATTTAATCCCAACGTATGGCTCTTCAGTCGTTCCACCCATCTCTGTTCACGTGTAAGGAGGAGACTCGGAACATCACTAGTATTGGGTGGTATGAATGGTTTGTCCACCACCACCCATCTCATATCCTTCTCGTTATGTTGTTTCTCAAGGAAGTGGGCAGTCAGTCTCGTATTGGACTTCCCACAACGTATGGTACTCATATGTTCCAGAATACGGATCTTGATTTTTCGGGTCGTCATGCCAACATATAACAATTGGCACGGGCACTTTAATACATAGATCACATTTTCAGTATTGCACGTGGTGTGTTGTCTTAGTTCCCAGGGGCTGTTCAAACCAATATCAATGCTTTTCCCATTTATTGCTAACGGACAGGCTCTGCAAAAGCCACACGCATAATGCCCCACTATTGGTGGTAGGAGCTGCTGGTCATTCCGCAGGTTCCCTGCGTGCCTCTCTGATCCCGGGCGAGTGTTCACAATCAGATTCTTAATACTCGCACTTTTCTTGAAAGAGAACAAGGGAGTAGGCTGATTTAAACCGTTGGAGTTTAGAATCTGCCATTTTTTATGGATAATTTTCTTGAGAAGATTGGAGGATGTATTGTATGTCGTTACACAAATGCTCCTATCCACTGCCTCTCTCGTATTGGTCTCTAAAAGAGCATCTCTGTTACAATTCCTCGCTCTTTTCTGAGCTTTCTGGATCACGATATCGGGGTAGTCTCTCATCCTAAGTTTAGCGCTTAGAATCCCTGCTTCCTTCTTATAGTCCCCCACCCCGGAACAGTTTCTGCGAAGACGCAGGAACTGTCCGTAGGGAAGGTTTTCCCTCAAAGATCTTGGATGGAAGCTCAGGAAGGATAATAGATTATTTCTATCAGTCTCTTTGTGGAACACATTACTTCTCAAGAATCCGCCCTCAGCTATGATATTCAGGTCGAGGAAGGGAAGTGTGTTATTGGTAATGGTTCCAGTAAAGAACAAAAAAGAATTTCTTTGATTCAGCCAGATGAGAAAGGCTTCAGCCGAAGTTCTATCTCCCCTCCAGATGATGAGGACGTCATCTATGTATCGATGCCAATCCCTAATGTTGGTACGAAAAGGATTGGTAGGTTGGAAAATCACTTCCTCCTCAAATTTAGATACATAGAGACAGGCCAGACTGGGGGCACACGAGCTCCCCATGGAAGTACCATGTGTCTGTAAATAACATTTATCTCCGAACTTAAAGAAATTCTTAGTCAGTGCCAATTCCAAGAGGCAGAGTATAAAAGCCCTCGGTGTTTGGAAGTCCCAATCCTCTGAAAAGAGGATATTTTCAATCACCCTCAGAGTCTCTTGTTGGGGGATGTTGGTGTACAGAGACTCTATATCCAACCCGATTAGCAGATCTCTGTCCACATCGAACTCCACATCTTTAATAAGGTTCAGTACCTCTCTGGTGTCCTTCAAGTATGCAGGCATCTTTTGTACGATCGGGCGGAGGTAGAAATCACAGAGTTTGGATAGAGGTTCTAAGATTGAATTTACTCCAGAAACAATAGGTCGCCCCGGAGGGGGTCGCGTCGGTTTATGTACCTTGGGTAAGGTATAAAAATAGGGTACTGTTGGCTGTTGATTGCACAAAAATGCTGCCTCATTTTGGCTGATCCAATCGTTTGTAAGTGCTTCCTCTATTAGTGAGGCTATTTGAACCCTAAGTTCCTCTGTAGGATCCCTAGGTAGGATGGTGTAATTTCTTCTGTCATCCAACAGTAGGAGACATTGGGCATTATAGGTATCGAGATCTTGGATAACTATTGCCCCGCCCTTATCAGCTGGTTTTATTACTACTGTTTTCTCATCCCTGAGATCCTTAAGGGCTTTATTCTCCGCTGTAGAGAGATTAAAGAAAGGTTTTTTAGCTCTTGTTTCATTCGAGAGGTCTAGCTCTCTCAGCACTGCCTGTTCAAACACCCCCACCTCTGGAGGTAACTGAATTAGGGTGGGAACAAATGTTGATTTCTTCTTGAATCCTGTATCATCCCCCTTATCAGCTGGTTCTTTGCCCTCAAAAAAGATTCTTAGGCGTATATTTCGAAAGAACCCGGCTAGTTCGCACTTGAGTTTGAAACTATCGGGTTGGTTGGTAGGAACAAATCCTAAACCTCTTGAAAGCACTTTCTCTTGTGTTGGTGTTAAAGCTAATTTACTTAGGTTCATGATCAGGCTTGGTCCCTGCTGGTACTCGGATCCCCTTCCCGGGCCATGCTGCGCGTTATTCGCTGATTCAGATCTTCCCATTGAACTCTCTGGGTTCTCTGTGTTCTCTGTCTCCCCCTGCCTCTCCCCCTGCCTCTCTCTAAAAAAGGAGGGTATTCTTTCTGAAAAAATTGTGGAGGGCCAATCGGAGGGTACATTGGGGGCCAACCAAATCCCATTTGTGGCCCCTGTTGGTACGGACGCATATAACCTCTAGACCACCCTCTACCCCTATATCTGGGTCTGTAGTCACTGTCACTGCTTTCACTACCAGAGCTGGAATACTCAGTGTTCTGACGAGTCTGCTTTTTGTGTGTGATTATATTCTCTTTGTTCTTAACATACTCATCTGTAATGTATGGGCAAACCTTTCCCTTGAAATTTTTTTCAAATCTTTCTGAAGTTTTTGGACTTTGGAGTTTACCAAATAGTCTTTATATTCATTGACTACCTTGTTAGTCTCCTCCAATTTCTTTTTGAACACAGAGATTTGGATTAGTGTTCTAAGGTTATCCTCACTCGCTTGAATTTGAATTAAAAGCTCATCTGAAATCTTTTTGGCTGTTTCAATAATGAGTATCAGCCAATCTCTGGAGCATCTCCATGCTATCAATGACCAATTTTTTCTGAATGTGGTATCTTCCAAGAAGATCAAAGGTTCATTAACAACTAGGAGACCCCCAGGGGCAGCATTTGCTCTCAAATATTCGGTGAGTATGGCACCATGTAAAATCGTTTTAACCTGTGTCCTTTTTAACTCAGTAAGTGTATCCCAACCCTCCACCTGTGAAAGTGCTTGTGTGAGTGTAGAGTCCCCTAACAAGGACGGACATGCTAAAATTCTGGCTGCAGCCTCATCACCATACGAGAGGCCTTGTTCCTCCATTGTAGGTTCTACTCAAACCTTCCTGGGGATTAGACTGGGGTAATGCCCCAAAACGTCTCTACGGCTCAACAGCCGTGCTAAACTCAAAACACACAACGTGGGAGAGACGAGAAAAAAAAGGGCTATCTCTGACTCCCTCAAATATCTTTAATCACACACGACAGAGAAGCAATCACAGAAAATATAGAGTAGTACTAACCACGGTAGGTGGGAAAATCTATAGAGATCTTAATACTGCCCTCACACACTCGAAAGTGTCATGCTTCATCATAGGGCCGCATCATACACCCAGGTGCAGACCAACACCTTGGGTGGAGCGCAGTTTTTTTTAGAGGAAAGAGAAGTAGTATATGATGAAGGAAAGTGGTGAGGGTACAGTACAAATAACAAATAAACAGTATTAAGATCTCTATAGATTTTCCCACCTACCGTGGTTAGTACTACTCTATATTTTCTGTGATTGCTTCTCTGTCGTGTGTGATTAAAGATATTTGAGGGAGTCAGAGATAGCCCTTTTTTTCCTCGTCTCTCCCACGTTGTGTGTTTTGAGTTTAGCACGGCTGTTGAGCCGTAGAGACGTTTTGGGGCATTACCCCAGTCTAATCCCCAGGAAGGTTTGAGTAGAACCTACAATGGAGGAACAAGGCCTCTCGTATGGTGATGAGGCTGCAGCCAGAATTTTAGCATGTCCGTCCTTGTTAGGGGACTCTACACTCACACAAGCACTTTCACAGGTGGAGGGTTGGGATGCACTTACTGAGTTAAAAAGGACACAGGTTAAAACGATTTTACATGGTGCCATACTCACCGAATATTTGAGAGCAAATGCTGCCCCTGGGGGTCTCCTAGTTGTTAATGAACCTTTGATCTTCTTGGAAGATACCACATTCAGAAAAAATTGGTCATTGATAGCATGGAGATGCTCCAGAGATTGGCTGATACTCATTATTGAGACAGCCAAAAAGATTTCAGATGAGCTTTTAATTCAAATTCAAGCGAGTGAGGATAACCTTAGAACACTAATCCAAATCTCTGTGTTCAAAAAGAAATTGGAGGAGACTAACAAGGTAGTCAATGAATATAAAGACTATTTGGTAAACTCCAAAGTCCAAAAACTTCAGAAAGATTTGAAAAAAATTTCAAGGGAAAGGTTTACCCATACATTACAGATGAGTATGTTAAGAACAAAGAGAATATAATCACACAAAAAAAGCAGACTCGTCAGAACACTGAGTATTCCAGCTCTGGTAGTGAAAGCAGTGACAGTGACTACAGACCCAGATATAGGGGTAGAGGGTGGTCTAGAGGTTATATGCGTCCGTACCAACAGGGGCCACAAATGGGATTTGGTTGGCCCCCAATGTACCCTCCGATTGGCCCTCCACAATTTTTTCAGAAAGAATACCCTCCTTTTTTAGAGAGAGGCAGGGGGAGAGGCAGGGGGAGACAGAGAACACAGAGAACCCAGAGAGTTCAATGGGAAGATCTGAATCAGCGAATAACGCGCAGCATGGCCCGGGAAGGGGATCCGAGTACCAGCAGGGACCAAGCCTGATCATGAACCTAAGTAAATTAGCTTTAACACCAACACAAGAGAAAGTGCTTTCAAGAGGTTTAGGATTTGTTCCTACCAACCAACCCGATAGTTTCAAACTCAAGTGCGAACTAGCCGGGTTCTTTCGAAATATACGCCTAAGAATCTTTTTTGAGGGCAAAGAACCAGCTGATAAGGGAGATGATACAGGATTCAAGAAGAAATCAACATTTGTTCCCACCCTAAATCAGTTACCTCCAGAGGTGGGGGTGTTTGAACAGGCAGTGCTGAGAGAGCTAGACCTCTCGAATGAAACAAGAGCTAAAAAAACCTTTCTTTAATCTCTCTACAGCGGAGAATAAAGCCCTTAAGGATCTCAGGGATGAGAAAACAGTAGTAATAAAACCAGCTGATAAGGGCGGGGCAATAGTTATCCAAGATCTCGATACCTATAATGCCCAATGTCTCCTACTGTTGGATGACAGAAGAAATTACACCATCCTACCTAGGGATCCTACAGAGGAACTTAGGGTTCAAATAGCCTCACTAATAGAGGAAGCACTTACAAACGATTGGATCAGCCAAAATGAGGCAGCATTTTTGTGCAATCAACAGCCAACAGTA
Source organism: Triturus cristatus (assembly GCF_964204655.1). Taxonomy (NCBI): domain Eukaryota; kingdom Metazoa; phylum Chordata; class Amphibia; order Caudata; family Salamandridae; genus Triturus; species Triturus cristatus. Next base: position 51,349,376 of record NC_140584.1, read on the forward strand.
CCCTATTTTTATACCTTACCCAAGGTACATAAACCGACGCGACCCCCTCCGGGGCGACCTATTGTTTCTGGAGTAAATTCAATCTTAGAACCTCTATCCAAATTCTGTGATTTCTACCTCCGCCCGATCGTACAAAAGATGCCTGCATACTTGAAGGACACCAGAGAGGTACTGAACCTTATTAAAGATGTGGAGTTCGATGTGGACAGAGATCTGCTAATCGGGTTGGATATAGAGTCTCTGTACACCAACATCCCCCAACAAGAGACTCTGAGGGTGATTGAAAATATCCTCTTTTCAGAGGATTGGGACTTCCAAACACCGAGGGCTTTTATACTCTGCCTCTTGGAATTGGCACTGACTAAGAATTTCTTTAAGTTCGGAGATACATTTTATTTACAGACACATGGTAGTTCCATGGGGAGCTCGTGTGCCCCCAGTCTGGCCTGTCTCTATGTATCTAAATTTGAGGAGGAAGTGATTTTCCAACCTACCAATCCTTTTCGTACCAACATTAGGGATTGGCATCGATACATAGATGACGTCCTCATCATCTGGAGGGGAGATAGAACTTCGGCTGAAGTCTTTCTCATCTGGCTGAATCAAAGAAATTCTTTTTTGTTCTTTACTGGAACCATTACCAATAACACACTTCCCTTCCTCGACCTGAATATCATAGCTGAGGGCGGATTCTTGAGAAGTAATGTGTTCCACAAAGAGACTGATAGAAATAATCTATTATCCTTCCTGAGCTTCCATCCAAGATCTTTGAGGGAAAACCTTCCCTACGGACAGTTCCTGCGTCTTCGCAGAAACTGTTCCGGGGTGGGGGACTATAAGAAGGAAGCAGGGATCCTAAGCGCTAAACTTAGGATGAGAGACTACCCCGATATCGTGATCCAGAAAGCTCAGAAAAGAGCGAGGAATTGTAACAGAGATGCTCTTTTAGAGACCAATACGAGAGAGGCAGTGGATAGGAGCATTTGTGTAACGACATACAATACATCCTCCAATCTTCTCAAGAAAATTATCCATAAAAAATGGCAGATTCTAAACTCCAACGGTTTAAATCAGCCTACTCCCTTGTTCTCTTTCAAGAAAAGTGCGAGTATTAAGAATCTGATTGTGAACACTCGCCCGGGATCAGAGAGGCACGCAGGGAACCTGCAGAATGACCAGCAGCTCCTACCACCAATAGTGGGGCATTATGCGTGTGGCTTTTGCAGAGCCTGTCCGTTAGCAATAAATGGGAAAAGCATTGATATTGGTTTGAACAGCCCCTGGGAACTAAGACAACACACCACGTGCAATACTGAAAATGTGATCTATGTATTAAAGTGCCCGTGCCAATTGTTATATGTTGGCATGACGACCCGAAAAATCAAGATCCGTATTCTGGAACATATGAGTACCATACGTTGTGGGAAGTCCAATACGAGGCTGACTGCCCACTTCCTTGAGAAACAACATAACGAGAAGGATCTGAGATGGGTGGTGGTGGACAAACCATTCATACCACCCAATACCAGTGATGTTCCGAGTCTCCTCCTTACACGTGAACAGAGATGGGTGGAACGACTGAAGAGCCATACGTTGGGATTAAATGATGGGATCCCCTGGTTCCAACTGTATGGTATCATGCAACAATGATTTTTAGCATGAATTATTTCTAAAAGGTGTTGACCCAGAGAAAGACGAAGAACCCATGGGCTGATCCATGCCTTGTACATATAAATACATTTTTGGTCAGTCTAAGACAAGTCCCTTATATAATATGCTTTTAAAGATGTTCCTGTAATTAAGTACACAAGGATAGACAAGAGCAACATACTCTTACTTATTGGAATAATAACGGGTCTATCTCCTCTATGAAGTTTAACTAGAGGTGACTAGGAACTGCAAAATGGCCGCCACGTTCTTGAGAGTGGCTTTGATAGTCCTGAAGTCCTTTCTCTATTATAGTGAAGGAGAGAGGGCGGTCCGTAACACACACGGACGTAGCGTGTAGTGAGCAGCGGTGGAGTCAAGCTTGTCTCTTTATATGAGGGCAGAATACGAGGCACATTTATCGTCGGAGGACGGTTGTGGGGCAACAAGAGAGAGTGTCTCTTTGGAGTAGTGAGTACCCTTTTGACAGAGGTGGTGTGACAAGGGGTTGTAGGCGTGAGAACTGAAGGTTGAGTTATCGTATACGCCATAGCTTTGTAACCCGTTGGTTGGGAATGATCGGATGCAAGGCATATGATAGTGTGGTTGTGATTAGAGTTAACCACACAACTAGCGCGCTGGGGCTCCAATGAACGAGTGAGCACGCATCTTCATAAATACGATTGTGTTGCTTTGCCGACAGAGTGTGACGACAAGAGCACCATCCCCCGCCGTTCCGGGTTCAGAATTGAAACTGTAAACTCTTGTGAGTAAGTAAGGTCATATTGTACTTGGGACACCAGGTGTTTTGGGGTTGATTGACAATAGAGGATTTTCTGTAGTTACACGGTGATTGATTTGCACCTGTTTTTAAGTGTGAATCCTGTAGATACACCGAGGTTTTTATCGGACACTTGTTATACTCGGTTTTATGCTCGTGGTGAGAGGTGGTGCCCACCGGTGCAAGGACGTGGGTGTTGTTTTAAGGTCAGGCTGCACCAAAGACTATTGTTCACATTTATGATATTGTGGGATTATCTGTGAGAACTATGTTCAAGTATAAGAAGCACGAGCATGTGAATTACGATCCGTTTCCTCTGCTTTCTTTCCCTTTTTTTTTTTTTTGTAGATATGTAAATCCTCTTGGAAATTCCATTAGAGAGGAACGCTGGGGCAATACCCTGATTGCTAAGGTAATATATACCCAAGTAGTGGTATAGACCAGACAACAAGGGACCAACACCCTGACGAATGCCAGAGTGACCCAGTTGGGCACAGAGGATACTGGCAGAAACATGTTGGTTTTAGCAGTGGGGATTATGGGGTCGTTACCTGCCCTTGATACCCCATTTCGTTTATTTTAACTCTGCCCGAGGTTGACAGGAATAAAGTTGAGGGTTAACCTCGAGACAGTTTTATACTCTCTTTTTTCTGCACTTTTTCTTGGTCCCTTCCTTTAGGAGACTATTCGTTTCCTTTCTGTCAGAATCTCACTTCTGTGTTTATTCTGTTTATTTGTTATTTGTACTGTACCCTCACCACTTTCCTTCATCATATACGACTTCTCTTTCCTCTAAAAAAAACTGCGCTCCACCCAAGGTGTTGGTCTGCACCTGGGTGTATGATGCGGCCCTATGATGAAGCATGACACTTTCGAGTGTGTGAGGGCAGTATTAAGATCTCTATAGATTTTCCCACCGACCGTGGTTAGTACTACTCTATATTTTCTGTGATTGCTTCTCTGTCGGATGTGGAATTATCAGACAGATGGGCAGACACAGTAGTTCAGAAGAGTTATCTGGTGAACGTTTCAAACTCCTTTCCCCAGAAATGTTCTTCTGTTAAACTTCTCATACAAAAGATCCGATCTGACAACAGGAACTGTTGACTCGAATCCAAGTCCTCCTTGACAAAGCTGCAATTAACCCAATATCAGTATCCAAGAGGTGTAAGACCTATTTCTATGGAAAGCATCCAGCATCTTCAGGCCAGGTCGGGTCCTTAAGGAGGTTAACAAATGAATTCCTTAACAGAGGTTCAAAATGTTAACTCTGGATTCAATCGTACCTCTTGAAAAGAAGGACATTTTTCTCATATTAATAGTCTTAAAAAGACCCCTACCATCATGTGCCAATGCACGCAGAGTCTTAGACGTATCCCTGCTTCATTATCAATGTCAGCCACTTCCATACCAAAGCCCTCCCATATGGTTTGGCTTCCGCCCCTTGAGTGTTCACTAAGTTGCTTGCGCCACTGGTGAGTATCATTCATTCTGAAGGTATCAGAACATTTCCTTACCTGGAAGATTGGCTGATAGCTTCTTATTTTCTTTGCTGACTCCCCTTAGTCTTTCTTCTCTGTTCATACACCCCTCACCCAATATGGGCGCAGACATTTCACCCGGTTTCACGTGGGGCTGCTTGCTATTTAAACTCGTGGTTTCCACTACCGCTTTATCCCAGCCATCACGCTCGAGATCAACTACATCGTAACTGGTAAGTGTACTCGCATCCCCGCACATCCACGCCTTGCTTCTGGCCGGCTTTACAAGCGTTCGGGTAACCTCCGTTCCCATTTTTCCCGTAGGGCAACTTCGGTTAACCACCTTGCCCTGAACCCAGCAATCCCTGGCTCGGTTTTCAATCCCTACTATCTCAAAATTCCATGTGGTCCACTGCCTTGTAATGAATCGAGGTAAGCTGTTTTTCCAGATTAATGCCGGCGCCCACCACGTTCATCCCCCGACCCCCATCAATTTCATTCCAATTTCTTTCAGGACCGCTTACCACAGCTATTACTTAGCTTGCTTTGAGCAGCTCTTCCTGTACCTGCTGCTAACATGCCTTCAAAGTTTCCACAGCCCGCATAGAGCAACCTTGCTCCTCTTGCTTTTGCCGCCATTCGGCATCGAGGTGAGCGTCTCCTCCTCCCGCCACCCCTCGTCACTTTAAAAACGCATGTTAACGCTCTTTTGCAGCATGCGCCTAGTATGGCCACAACAGTCCTAGGCACGATAATGCACATTCACAAGATGTGCCTTTTCCTTGCACAGCAGCAACCCTTAGGCACATCACGGCATCGAGATGAGTGTCTCCTCCTCCCTCCGCCCCTCGCCACTTCACAAATGCATGCTAACGCGCCTTCACAGCATGCTGCTTATATGAGCACAACAGTCCCTTGCAAGATATTGCGCACTAACAAGAAGTGCCGGTTCCTTGCACAGCAGTAACCCTTAGGCACATTGACCGCCTAATACTGAATAGGGTCATCCCTACCCTGTTATACCATCCGTATTAATTCGACCATAGGATGTACATATCACAGTCCTCATCCAGCTTATGACAGCACCACTTGAATCGCACTGTATATAACAGCACTCACTGCCACAATTGTCTCCTTAAACAACCGAGCACCAGCAATCACCTTGAACTCTTGTGCATGTGTCTTTCTATAGCTTATGGCAATTAGCATGCGCAGATGGTCTCACCAGGAGATCACTTTCAGCTCCTAAATCTACATGTCCCTTAATATTATTTTGTTTCTCCTGCCTTCATTCCTTTTTTCCTTGATTTATAGGCAATGTATAAATTCAGGCTTGTATTATACCCGTCATGATAATGATCCTAGTATGTTTGTAAAGAGGATCGAAACGTCGTCGACTTGTTTAAACAGTGTGCACATTAATCCACTGTGTTAAAAAAAGAAGTGCATTTACTGTTTTTTTTTAAAGGTTGCCCTAATTAATACCATTGGCCAAAAACTATTTTTGTCTTGTCTGAAATTTCTTGTTGTCCAAATGTAATTGGTTTTTTGTTTGTGTAGGACGCAGGGTTGTGTTCCACTCCATTTCTGTGCTCCTATTTGTTTTTACATTTAATTGAGTCATTAAATTGTTTGTCCGGCTGGACATCATTAATATATCACTGATTCTAGTCTATATTTATTGTAATTATAATTTGTATTTTAAGGACCACTGTTTCTGGTAAAAACTTGATACCCAAGGTCCTTATCTACCTTGCGGGTTCCCTTGTGTGACTTAAAATACCAGACGATTTCATGGCTGTCTCAGAAAAACCTGACCAGTCGAACCCTGAGATTTAAAAAAGTTCTCCAGTTCATCGGTGTCAGGCTTGACACATCTTCAGGAGAGATGACCTGACAAGAGAAGAGTCTCTCCTAAGAACTCTGCTACCAAGACCTGAAGCTCCAGTGAGAGAATGATTAAGAGTTCATGTGGATATATTATCAACTCTAGCAGAAGTCCCTTGGGCTCAGATACATGTGTACCCTCTAGTTCATTACCTCATTAGTGACAAGATCTGTGGGTTCAAGACTACAGTTGTCACAGAACAGTCCTTTCCTAGGTTTGTGAGGATCTGCAATGATGGCTGCAAGCAGAATCACTAACCAAGAGTCTCCCCTTTTTTGATCACTCCCTGATGGTGTTTATGACACGTGACAGTGGGAGGAGCTGGCAGCCACTCTGGGGACAAGCAGGTGCAGGGTAAGTGGCGCCCTCCATTCCTGTCCAAGTCCTCAAATTGGAAGGACCTGAAGCAGTTCAACTTGCTTTGGAGCATATTCTCTCTATACCTCCTTATTCAGGCAGTCATCGCCTTGATGCACAGTCGGGGTCTACCTCAATCACCAGGGTGGGACAGGGTCCTCATTTCTAGTGCCCTGACTCACTAGATCTGCATTTGGGTAGCGGGTCATCTACACAGGCTCTTTGCAATGTATCTTCCACTTAAGGAGAATTTGCTTGCGAACCATCTGAGCCACAAATCCGGCCCTCATCTAAACAGATAGGGAAAATATTTGGGTCTCATTGCTTGATTCTATTTGCCTCCAAGGAGAATACTCAACTTCCAAGTTTTTGCAGCCTCTCTTTTACCCTGAATGCATGGGCAATAGATGCTTTCTCCATTTCTTTGCCCTGAGGACATCTTTTATGCCTTTATCGCAGTCCCAATTATTCCAAGCCCTGTCATCCATAGAATGGTCTTCCCCCAAACATTTTTCCTGCTACCTCTTTTTTTGCAGATTCTTTTTGTTGGCCTTCAGACTCTGAGCTCTTTACCACTGCTGTCCAGTGCTAAAGTGCATGTGTTTCTCCCCTAAACATGGTAACATTGGTGTATACACAATTGGCATATTTAGTTTACGGATAAGTCCCTTATAAAGTGGTGTACCATATACCCAGGGCCTGTAACCTAAATGCTACTAATTGGCTTGCTAGTGTCTAGTGACAAGGATACCCAAGGATCGTAAGGGACCAAGGGTACTTAAGTGATTCTAGGAACAAGTGTCCCTTAGCATAGCTACATTTTTATCTTCTCATGGATTAAAAAATCAGTTCCATGAATGATTTCAACAACCAAAAATTTGAACTTTTATTACAACATATAAATACAAACAAACTAAATATAAGAATTACCACCGCCAGAGTAATTTCAAAAGAAAAGTGTTAGAAGACTAACAAAATGAACATTTACATATATACAGGCAAGAAAAACAGTTACCAATATTTATGTACAACACTTACGTCACTTATTGGCAAAAGCAAAACACTACTGCACCCAGAGTGAAAAATGATTCTACAGATAATTTAATGGGTCAGAGTGTGTGTCGGCGTCGTGTCGATCCTCTAAGAATTTGTGATCATCATCAGGAATAAAGGTCAGTTGCCTGACATTATATCAATTAGTATATTGCATTAAAAACAAGAGTATATAACAATCTATAATAACAAACTTGAGGCCACACAAATGTGTGCCTGTGAAGATTGCTACAAATATAAACCACCTGAAAGAAAAAAGAAAATGAGAAATAATAATTTGCAGTTCATGCACAATAGTGAGGAGTGCTAATTAAGGCTGCAGGAGGTGTTCTAGATTCAATGAATCTCCGAGTCTAATAAATGTCAGACATGATAGTTCATAATAATGCATGCACATACCGTAAAACAAGACAAGCATGCTGTCTATGCTAGACCGATGAATAAAACGTGGAGAGGGGCCAAGTGTAAGGAAGTGGCTGGATAATCCAGGGCGTGTGAGTTGGATCAAGAAAATTGGCGATTATACCTAAAAACCATAATCATGTTCCACGCTCGTATTTTGTGGCGTCATGCGGATGTATTCCTCTGGTCAAAAATCAAGATGATGGCCACACTAACATACGTGAGTGTTAATGGAGCAAGTGTCAATTACTGAAAAGAAAAAAATGCATGTAATTATCTTCTGTGTGCAGAAATACTGGAATTGCTTACTGATAACAAAAAATACAAGGAGTCCACCTGCTAATGGTGCGGCTGTTTATATAGGACAAACTTCTCAGAAAATAGGCATTAGAATGTGCCAGCACTGGAATAGAATAAGTTGTAAGGTGACTAATGCACCGCTGGTTGAACACTTCCAAACACTTGGATATGATGAGAATGACATCAAATGGCAGGTTGTGGACGTCATCAAGACCCCAACAACAGGATGTGATATTTCTACCATCTGTATTTGCTTTACATGAAAGGATATTCAAAGTAACGGGATATTCTTCTTTTTCCTTTTTGATTCCTACATAACAAATCTCCCTGTGTTTCTCAATATGTTCGTATGGCATGCAGGCTTCCTCCAAGATGGCCACTGCTGTTATCTTAATTTCTGCATCTAAAATATACTGTCTTCTGTATTTACTATAATATATAAAACAGTATGATTGTTATACGAAAGGATTTTCCATTTAACTTGTGACTCTTCATTTTTATTTTATTTCCTTTTTGATTTCTGTATACCATATTTCCCTGTGTTTTGTATTATGCTCACACGGCATGCAGGCTTCATCTTAGATGGCCGCTGCTATTCTACTTTCTGCAACCTCCTCTTTCATGCCTGTCCTATTTCTATTTCTAATGCACTCACTCTTGCATGCCTCACATCAGTGACAGCACGGCATGCCACAGACGTGGCTTCTAATCTGAAATCTAGCGATAAGATAATTTTTTTGCATTGTATACACATGTGGGCTTTGTATTTATAGATGTTTTTTCCTGAAACCCCTTCCTTACTTTTCTTTGTACAGGCGATTGTTTGTTGGGAACTTGGTGATAATTATCGCGCGGGAGCCCAGCTCATGTAGTCGCACTATTAGCAGGTGCCCTGCTTGTATTTTTTGTTATCTGTACACAATACCGGTATTTCCGGATACAGAACAAAATTACATGCATTATTTTGTTTCAGTAATTGATACTTGCTCCATTAACACTTGCGTACGTTAGTGTGGCCATCATCTTGGTTTTTGAATAGAGGAATACCTCTGCATGATGCCACAAAATACGAGGTGGAATATGATTATGGTTTTTAGGTATAATCCAACACCATTCCCTACTGTTGCACAGACTGGAGTTGGAATAGTAGAATATACTGTTCCAAAGTCCAGCGCTTCCCTAAGGCAAGTCGTTGAAACGACTTGTATTGTAATGGCACATGTGGTAAAGGCGCGTTCATTGTATTGCCCGCGTTGTAAAAGCATGCGTGAATACGTCATCCATTCTCATTTTTCTTTTCTTTTTTCCTTTTTTATTTCAGGTGGGTCATATTCTGAAAAATCTTCACAGGCACAAATTTGTCTGGCCTCAAGTTTGTTATTAGGGATTGTTGTATACTCTAGGTGTTGAATGCAATATATCAATTAATATAATTGCAAGGCAACTGACCCTCAGTCCTGATGATGATCGCAAATTCTTAGGGGACAGAAATGCCATCGACACACACTCTGACCCATTAAATTATCTGTATAATCGTTTTTCACTCTGGGTGCAGTAGTGTTTCGCTTTTGCCAATAAGTTACCTAAGTGTTGTATATAAATATTGGCCACTGTTTTTGTTGCCTGTGTATATGTAAATGTTTGTTTTGTACACTTGCCTATCAAAATTACTCCGGCGGGGGTAATTCTTATATTTTGTTTGTTTATATTTATATGTTGTAATGAAATTTATATTTTTGCGTTATTAACACTATTCATGAAACTGATTGTTTTATCCATGAGAACATAAAAATGTAGCTAGGCTTAGGGACCCTTGTTCCTACAATCACTAGTGGGCCTGCAGCACTGATTCTACCACCCTCACAGGTAGCCTTACATTCCTGTCTCAGGCCTGTCATTGCAGGACCTGTGTGTGCATTTTGCTGCCGCTTCGACTTGGCACTTAAGACAACTTGCCAAGCCTTAAACTCCCCATTTATTACACATAAGTCATGCCTAAGGTAGGCCCTCGGTAGCCCATAGGGCAGGGTGCTATGTAAGTAAAAGGCAGGACATGTACTTTCAAGTCTTGCATGTCCTGGGGTTATAAACACATACATTTGTTAGGCTTACTCCTCTCATCTCATAGGTTAGCATTAGGATTTCCTCAAAACACTTTAAAGCTGTAGTTCCTGATTGGAAGGGAGTAACTAATAACTTTGGAATGTTAATGATAAATCCTCTTTTCTGGTAAAGTTCGATTTAACATTACTATTTAGAAATGCCACTTTTAGAAAGTGGGCATTTCTCTGCTCTTACTATTCTGTGTGCCTGCATCCTGTCTCAACAACACATCTAGGGTGGGTGACAGCTATACTTTGTGCATTTCCTCTTGAAAGCCACAAACCCATGAAGGCTTGGTGTGTCTGCATACTTATCTGCATTCCGATAGCTCTTCCCGAGCAGGAAGGGTGGGGGGAGCTGACACTACATCTGAATAGGCAGTGTCCTGTTTCCTACTCAAAGGTCTGATTATCCCCTACTAATAGTCTGGAGCCAGAGCTGGGATAAAAGGACCTGTGTGCACTTCAAAGACCCTTCTTTGATGTCACCCCCAACCTCAAAGACAAATTTGGGTATAAGTACTGGGTCTCTGACCCCGCCAAATCAGACACTACTGGACCTACAACTGCATTCTGTCAGAAAAACCCCTGTGCTGCCTCAAGGACTGACACGCTGATGGACTGCTGTCCTGGAAGGCCTGCTTTTATCTTGTGCTGTCCTTCTGCCCTTCTGCCTGCTGCTCTCTGGCTCAGCTGAGGAGAGCTGAACTCTGCCTTACACTGAAGTGATCTCCAGGGGCTTGCTGGCTAGCCTCCTGTTGCTTGAGACTCAAGGAAATTAATGTTTCTACTCCTGTGCCTAGTTCATTGGAAGTGGACCAGGTACTTGCATCAAGGAAGTCGATGCATCTCCAACCTAGCTGTAGCAGAACTGGCACATCGACCCTCTTGCGAGAGTAGAACCCGGCTCATCACACTTGGAACTGCCTCATTGCGCCCTGAACCACCACTTTGGAACCAGAGCATCACTGCCACTGCATGGAGAAGATCAATGCATTGGCCCTTCAGTGTGGATTAACCCGGTGCATCATCTTCGGAACCATCACACTCTGGACCCACGCTTCGTTCAATGGACCCGATGCATTGCCGCCACTACGTGAAGAAAATCAATGCATCACCTTGACTGCGGGCCCGACATCGACGCATCACCCTTCTGCACTCCACATCTCGCTGTTGAGAGTAGGATCAAGGTACTCTGTTCCCTGGGCCAGTGTGTCTCTTGTTCGCGGCCTGCATCCATCGCAATCGACCTGAACTGTTGGCTTAGCCCCAGTCCAGCACTACCTCAAGTAACCTCTAAAGTGCTATTACTTCTAAGCACTATTTTTAGACTTATTCTTTTCAAATTCATATGTTGACTTGTAATTATTGGATTTTTTGTCGTATTGGTCTGGTTTTGTTCAGAATATAATAATCGATTTTCTAAACCTGTGTGGAGTCTTTTGGTGGTATTTTCATTGTGTTACTGTGTATGTGTATTGCACACATACTTTATACATTGCTTCTTTATATAAGCATGACTGCTCTGTGACAAGCTATCAGAGGGTGAGCACAGGTTATCTTTTAGTGTTTATCTAGCTTACGCGGACTATGATTGTGGTTCCTGCTTGTACAGGGTGAATACTCTGACAACCCGAAACCCAATTTCTAACACCAAAGGTTCTCCATCTCCTAGTAGTTCCTTGCTAGTTCAGGTGGGACTGTTTTCTGTTCCTACTACAATTATTGACAACTACTAACTGGATGCTTTATTTAGACCCATCTTACCTGTTGAGTCCAGTTCTAGACAGGTCAGCACTAGCACATGTGCATCTGAGGGTTTGCAGCTCAAAAGGCTGATCTGCATGGTCATGGTTGCTCAGGAATTCTGGCATCCAGTCACTCTTAAACATTATGCTAGACATTGACATTTGTGTGCTTCCTGGTGTGTTTTAAATCCTTTGACCCAGTGGCATGCAATACAGTTAAGATCCTGGAATTTCTAAAAGATGGTTCTGTATTAGGGCTGCAAGTATTGACCTTGCTCACTCAGTTGGTATAAATCAGAGCTTTAAGGAAAGGAAAAATACAGGGATCTATACACCTTAGTTTCTAGACTTCTTAGGAGTTTTTGCCTAAAGAGGTCAGTAATTAATTCCTGGGCGTCTTTCTGAAATTACCTTTAGTCCTCAACAGAGGTCTTCAGGGATGTTCTTTAGGGCCACTAGGATCTGTTGATCTAAAGTTTCCATCTTTTAAGGTGCCATTTCTAGTAGCTATCATTTTGGGTAGAAGAATAGGGGAATTGGGGCACTATTCTTTACTGACCCTTTTCTTATAGAAAGATCACTCTGAGAGGATTCATCCTTTATTCCAAAAGTTCCTACAGATTTTCACGTTCTCCAAGACATTGTTTTTTCCCATTTTTATTTAATCTTCGCCAGAGGAGGAGAAACTTCACACTTATTGTCACATTCCCACTCACCTGAAAACCAGGAAATGGAGAAAGTCCCCCCTCTCTCCTCCAGACCAACCCTCCACACTGACAAGAGCAGGATGGGCGATTGATCCCAAGGGGAAAGGGAAGTAAGTATATCCCACAGGTAGTGGGGAAAAAAGAGGAAATGGTGGAGGATGCCAGAGTTGCTTGTTGGGGATGGATGGGAACAGAAGACAGAGTCTGCCTTGTTGGAGAGTTGGGGTTGCTGGGGAGGGCCAATGTCTGGAAGACACAATAGAAGCAGAACAGATTAGAAACAAGAAAGAGGTATACACCCACAACATTAAGAGTCTGCCTACTCTACTGCTTTAGAAGACACCTTACTTGTATGCACTCACCAAAAGTTGCGAATTTAAATCCTCCTCAGAATCGCCTTGGAACAGGGTACAATCCATGGAAAGAGAAGGGGTCCTAGGAGTCCATGAGGGCAGTGTACTGAACCCAAGCTATATTGCCAAGTAGGTAATCATTTTCTTTTTTGTGGATGTCTCGATGAAGTCGCGGTGCAGGACCGATGCGACTATACGTTAAAGAACCAAAAACAAACAAAAAAAAGAAACCAGTCCTGCGGTGTGCACCATAAAACGTTCGCTGTGAACCCAACACCTACCTGGTGAGAATGAGATAAATCAAGGATAAACAAATAATGGAACCACTCCTGCGGTCCGTTCATTTACATGTGGCAGTGCTCTTGGTAACAACCGAGTATCGTGTAGGAAAAGTGGAGAACTGCCAAGGACTCGCTCCTGAGGTCTTAGACTGGCTTTGTGGTGAGTGCGGCGACTGTCAGGCACCTGGAAGGGAGAAATAAGAAATAACCCCTCCTGCGGTCTTTGTACATACGTTGTGGTGCGTGCGGTGACTGCTGGGCATCAAGCTAGTCAAATACGTAAAGGGAACCGCTCCTGCGGTCCCTGGGCATTGGCAGTGCTCACGGCAGCTGCCGTACACCGAACAGGTCAGAGGAAAAAAGAAAAACAAGCATTGGCATAGCCAATAGGTCTCGCCTTTGGGACCTTATAAGTGTTTAGCCATGCAACAGTTGATGTTGTTGCACCAAGGATATTGTGCTGCATAACTAAATACTTATAAGGTCCCAAAAGCGAGACCTATTGGCTATGCCAATGCTTGTTTCAATAGCAGTGCGGAACTGAAACCGGCCACAGGTGTCCGGAACTGGGATTTATTACCTGTTAGCATGCACTGAAGGATGAAACTAGTTTCATGTGGATTTGGTGAAAACTGAAGGTCAACAGCTTCCTTAAAGGGCCATGAGCTTCTGTAAGGGAAGACTCAAAGGTCTCAGCATATCTTTTTGACACACTCTAATCCCACAGCCCTTTTCTTTTAAACTACTTAAATGTACATCAATTTTGTAACACAAAATGTCAACCATAGTGTCCTTTTACTTGAACCCATTTCTCACCAGCTACTGAAGTATTGTTCCTGATGTTTCATGGGTTCTATTTTACAAAAATCTTTCACTGTATATGATTAGGTCCTGTCATGTGAAATGCCTCAATGAGAAACCCACAACAGACCTGAAGCACTGCCAAATTATCATCCAAATTCAATTACTTAATTAATGTAAACACATCTCTGTGCATATGCCCAGAGCAACTTAGAGCACTAAGGGTATCTGGATATAATGACATACAATGAAGCTCATTGCTTGGCACAAGACTGGGATGTGTTTCTGTCCTGAATCTGGGTAGGAGAGCCCAGCTACTATTACATTCACATTTGATCCACCGATAAAATTTGCCACTGCTGCAAATGGGAACTTATTTAAATGACTTACTTAAGAGGCCAACAAGTAGGCTAGTGTATACTGTTGTGCATGTGCATGAAGATAATGACCAATGTTTTGAAGTCAACCATTTCAATTTGTTGAACCAATTCCAGTTTAAAAGCTGCTCAGACTGGGTACCACACGATGCAGTCAATCTTTCCTTAACCATCATATACCTCATGTCCTGTCCACTTAACATATGAACAGGGATTGCAGTTTGTCACATTTGGATAAAACTCTCAGTTCTGTACTTTACAGAAAAGTCAGAAGATTCTAAAGATATGTCAGGCAACTAATGGACGACAATTGAAGATTCTTTGTAAAATGTTCCGTTTAATTAGTATCACATCAAGACACATGCAATCTAGTCTCACACGTTCCCACTCTCCCTGAAGAGACATCATGATTAAAGCAGGACTCACCAAATCCAAAACTTGTGTGATCACAATAAATAGTTTAGCTTAAATAGATGGAAAACAAGACATATCAACTCTTGGCATAGGGATTTCTTAGTGATAAATACCATTGTCTTCATGTACAAATGTCTATTGGAAGCTTGTGGGGAAAAAAAACACTGAGAAAACTGAAGAGGATATTCTAACTGCATAAGATAATACAAACTTAACAATGCTAATGTTTTATATAGCAGGGAATACCATAATTAAATTTTGTGAGCACTGTAAATACTTGTTGTTACTATAAGGCAACTTAATGGCACTCAGTTTATTGACCACAGCAGAGTGACATGCTGGCCCTTCCAAGATTTGGACTGAGGACCAGTGGTCTCACACAGGTGTCAGAAGGGCGTGTGTAACTCACTGTGGAACCTAGGTTGGCTGCATTGATACCAAGCTCACCATGCAAGCACTAAGGTTACCAGCAATATCGGTCAACGAGTCACAATCCTGCCCTAGTATAGGGATTTGAGTTATGCCTTCAGCGGGGCTGTCCAGTTCAAGTTTCAAAGTGCGTTTGGTTTAGTTAGCTTAAAAAGATAGAAGGAGTAAAGGAACATGGATGTTTGGGAGTCAAAGGGGTAATAACTCCTAGCTCTTTCACAACATTTTAAGCCAAGAAAGACATTTTACTTGAGCTGAAAAAGTGATATCTATTGACCAGTCAGTCCATGACCTAGCCCTGAGCACTTTGTTAAAGCCAAGACCGTTTTAGAAGATATTTAAAAAACGTGCTTAGTTCCTTGTCTGAAAAAACAATCTCGGGTCAAGGCTTAAACGGCAGCAAGGCCTAGCCTATAACTACAAAACAAAAGAGCTGCCAATGCTGTCCATTATTTAACAATTGAATTCATAGTGTACTGATTGAAACATTAACACTAATGACTTTTATTGTCGGATTTAATCACAAATGTATTGAAATAATGAAAATCACATAGTGATACAATGAACCACAAACCTAAAACTTATCTTCAAGTGCTATACATCAATTATTTTAGTGTGCAAATTTTTGCTTTTTTACGAAAGACACAGAAAAAAGACACTTTCTATTTACAACAAACATTGAAATAACATCACTCATACCCATTCATACAAATCCTATCTACACAAACAATATTGTTTCATAATACATCAGAAAAGCCATCTAAATGATTTAACGTGATTGAGACACTATTTGGTTTTTAGTAAGTTGATTGGCCTCAAAAAATAAGGTCGACGCGTTTCAGATCTCTTTTCTTGGAGAGATCCTCATCAGGACCAATGGTAGGCTGAAATCAAACAAAAAAATAAAATAACTCAATGACCCTAACCGAAGAGTGTCAGCGTTTTAAAGCCACTCCATTTATTTCTTACCTGCACGAATGCAGACACGACCAAGAAATGGTAGTATTTCCAATTAGACCTGAAAAGATAACGACATAGACACTAAGCTGGCAACCTATTTGCAGTCATTGTCATTTATAACCCAACAAACACGACTGTCAGTGACCAATAATATCGTCTTACTTGTGGTGTCTTGGTGGTTCTTGGACCCGACTATGGGCGAACAATAGGAGGATTCTAAAGAGGGAGAAGAGTACTGTTTTAGAATCGGAGCAAACTTGGTTCCACTGTTTGACGGCTGTGAGGGACTGACTTTGTGCGAGGCATACCTTAGAACGTTGTGTTTCTCAGGCTGGAAGTTGTCGGTCTATTTATTCCTTTGGCTTTAGGTTCTTTCTGTATGGAAAAATAGTGGCCATGTCACAAAAATTGTTCCCGCGGAAAGATGCGTGTGCATCACAACTTTAACTCTCCTCCTCCAGGCACACAGGTTTCTTACCTTTGGAAAGTGGTATCCGAAGCGTTCTATCGCTCACTACCCTGGAAGCGTCGGCGTCTTCCTGGTATACGGCTTCATGGACGATATTTAAATCTCGCGGTATATTCTAGTGCCTCTGGGTAATGTAGTTTCACATGACGTTTCTTCTGGGAAACGTAGTTTCGATTGCATTAACAAGCGTATGCGCAACCAAAACTTTATTGAAATCCTGAAAATTTTTCGGACAATGGGGTGTCCTAAGTAAGACTATGTTACGCGCATTGTATTAATGCTGGATTGAAACGAAGGATTGCGCAGTGATATCTCGAGGTCAAGCTTGATCCATTGTACAGTCAGCTCATAATATTACATTATCGGCAAGCTGGTATTAGTCCTTTATGTTTAAATTTTGAGAACCTTTTATGCATACGTAGATTTTTCTTCCCAAGTGCCGGCTGCGTAGACAGCCTTCATTGGAAGTTAGTAACAATTTTCTTTCGTGGTTCTATTCCTGGACTTCTGCTGGGAATGGAGAGCGAAGGCTTGTATGGATCGGCCGCTTTTTGAAAAAACTGGCAGGTGCTTGTGAGGGTGTGTAATCACTACATTCACACTGGACTGAACAGGTGTTCACAAGTTGTAAATTTCAGATAGTTCGTTGAGGCCATCCAGAGATGTATTGAATTTGACAATAAGCATTGCTTCCCGTTTTAGTAGTTTTGAATCTAGGTCACCTCCTCTCATGTCTTGTTCGACTTTAGAAATTACCGTCCATTTAATGTCTCTTTCTGTATGGCCATGGGACTGCCAGTGGTTGACTAATGGCGCATTTTGAACATTTTTCCGTACTCTGGACTTATGTTGTTGAATTCTTTGTTTGATTTCTTGATTAGTTTTCCCAATATATAGCTTGTTACATGGGCAGACTATTCCATACACAACATACTTGGATTTGCAGTTCGAGAATTTGTCATGTTTCCAATAGGTTCCCTTATGTGTGAAAAGGACCCCTTCCATGGTGGATTCACAACTGATACAAGAGCCACATTTGTGATGTCCTTGTATAGGTGGTAAATTTAGAAAGCTTCTCATCGTCATGTTTTGAGGTTTAGGAAGGGCGGCTCGGACTAACTGGTTGGCAATGCTTTGATCTTTTTTGAAAGCAAAGAGAGGAATCTCCCGAAGTGTTGAATCTAGATTTTTTACTAGATGCCAATTTTGATTTATAGTCTTTTTGAGCCAATTGGAAGAAGGGCAATAAGTAGAAACACAGACAATCCTGTCTGTTTTTGTTTTGTCTTTTCTTTGGAGTAGTGAATCGCGTGGGGTCCACCATGCGCGTTTGATTGCTTTTTTCAGAAGTTTTTTCGGATAACCTCGGACTAGGAGGTTATTTTTAAGAGTCTCAGCGTGGGCAAAAAATTCATCTTTAAAAGAGCAATTTCTTCTTATGCGTAAGAATTGCCCGTAGGGCAAGTTCTCTCTGAGGCTTCTTGGATGACTGCTTGTAAAATGTAAGGCTTTGTTCCTATCTGTTTTCTTTTTGAAAAGTGTTGTGGCCAATTTTCCATCTGTGACATAAACTTCAACGTCCAAAAATGGCATTTTAGATCTAGAATGATTGACGCTGAATTTGATATCAGCTGTTCTATGATTGAGCCAATCAACAAAGGGCTGTAATTGGTCTTCATCTCCATGCCAAATCATGAACACGTCGTCAATATAGCGGACCCAGGTATTGATCCTGTCCGAGAATGGATTGTTGTTGAAAATAAAATGGTCTTCGTATTTTGACATAAAGAGCACAGCCAATTCAGGGGCAAAGGGACAACCCATGGCCACGCCCTTTATTTGGAGAAAAAATTCATTATTGAAACTGAAGTAGTTATTTTTCAGTGCAAAAGTCGCTAAGTCCATAATGAATTGTGTGGGCACTTTTTCGGGTTTGGGTCTTTTATTGAGAAAGCTTTCCAAAACTGCTAAGCCTTCGTCCTGTGGTATTTCTGTATACAATGACACTACATCTAGTGTCACTAGAAGGTCACTGTTTTCCTTAAAATTCATTTGATCTAGTTTATTTAGGAAATCCGTCGTATCTTGTAAAAAAGATTTGACCTCCTGAATGAAAGGTTTTAGGAAGAAGTCCACAAACTTGGAAATGGGTTCTAGCAGAGATTCACAACCCGAGACGATTGGTCTTCCCGGGGGGGCATGACTGGTCTTTATGTACTTTTGGAAGTACATAAAAAATGGGAATTCGAGGGTGGTTGTTTTTTAGGTAATCGTACTCTTTTTTGCCCAAAAAGCCTTGATCAAGCCCTGTTTGTAAGATGTTGAACAGTTTGCCCTTCAATTCTGTGGTTGGGTCGAATGTTAATTTCTTGTAGCAGCGGTCATTATTGAGTTGTTTGTTGGCTTCTGCTATATAACGGTCAGTACCCCAAATCACAATTGATCCGCCTTTGTCGGCTTGCTTTATTGTTATTGATCGGTCAGTTTTAAGCTCTTGGAGTGCTTCCCTTTGGACTTTAGTGAAGTTGACTTTGACACAGCTAGCTAGAGAAAATTGGAGCTAAACGTGAGAAGTACTTAACAGAGACCCTTTTTAAAGAAATGACCAGGAAATGCTCTTTTCAGTCAACAGAGATGATGTGTATCTGAAAACAGTTGCTTCACTGCGAGCTGGACCAATGCCAAGAGGGTCCATGGTTCTACAATGTCTTGCAATTATGATATGATGTCTTACCCCTCAACTACTCCCAAGAATTTAAGAAACAAAATCTGCTGGAAGGGCTCAGACATATTACTAGCCTCAGTCTCTATTTTGTGTTGTTTTAACCTTGATACAGTTGTCTATCAGATGGTAGATTATAAATGGAGGACTGTTCTCCACCTAAAGTTAAAGAAACTAGCCTCTCCTTAGATACATTTCTGGTTCCTGTAGTAGATTAAGAGTAGACATCACTTGCACAGTCTTTATAGTTACCATACGGCATCTTAAAGTCAACAGATCAGATATAGGCAGCAAACAAGGCATAATCCTTTTCTATTCCCAAAGGGGAGCACCATTTTGGACTCTTTAGAGTTCTCAACCTAGCAGGAAGAGGACACAATTGAAAGTCTGCAGCATCTGCACCTCAAATGAAAGTTTTACTCAGGGAAAAAAAAAAGAACAGGATGGACATTACAACATCTCTCATGTAGGGGAGCGAACTGAAGGGTAGAGACAACTTGAGTGCATCTGAAAGTCAAAAATAACCACTGAAACAGTCTTAAAAATATAGACACCAGCAATTCATATCCTGGAAGGAGAATAATTCGAGACTGACCACTTCCACCCGTGCAATCCAAAATTGTAATTGGCAGAGTCAAATATGTGGACATTGTCCAAGGGACCTGGTACTGAAGAACTTTGACAGGGATGATGAATGAGTAGGACAGTTGGGTCTTACTGTGGCCAAAGGGGGCAGGATACCAGATAGAAACAGGCATATTTGTAAGTGCAGAACACGTGCATTCATCTTTAACTGCTGGGAAGCACTACAGGTATGAACAGATCACTACTGGCTGGTATCAGAGGGCTTAAAATGAGGGCTGAACTTGGCCCTCTGTCAGTACCCAGGCTGCACCGCTAGTGCTAGCCACATTTAACCTTGTTGCTATGCTTGCCATTACAACTATCCCACCTTATTACAATGTCCACCACTATAGTGTGAAGCTCTGTCTCGATGCAAGTAATTTAACAGTGATCATTCACAAAGTTCTACTCAGAAGAGACTGCATGAAAAATAGTAGCGCCAAGATCAAAAGACACAAGCTGAAACAAAAAATATCTGCAAGGAAGAAAAAATGTAAAAGATAATATATTCTTGGAAAAGGATCTCAGGGCTGAAAGGGAAGACCAAAACACTGAAAGGGCATTAGGACAAGCAAGAACTTGGCAAGTCCCCGAGGTATTAGAAATGAAACCTGTATATGAAATGTCCTGTTTACACTTGACAGGTCGGCATAAGGAGCCAGATGTAAAAGTAAAATAGTTTCAGGGTTTTTTTGCAACCACTACTTAACAGATTCAAGCAGGAAATAACAAAGCACTACTGAACTCTGACTCTGCATATGTAACTGTGGGAAGTTTTCATAATGTATTTTACAACACTTTGTCAGAAAATTGTTTTGCAACAGTGACCTTTCCAATGAAAGGAAATATAATTTTCAATGATCTTTAAAAAACATGCTGAGTAGCACGAGGATTAACATAGATACATAAAACGGTGCGAAAGTGAAAGCAGCGCGATTTAACGCGAGACGCGTCGGGGGAGGGTCGGAGGACCGTCGTGGGAGGGGGGCGCGGGTGGGAAAAGTTGGTGTGCGGCGAAAGCAGCGCGATTTACCGCGAGGTGCTGACCAAGATAAAACAAGTATATGCTAAGAAAGAAAGAAAGTACTTGAAAAGTTGAAGCCGGTAGTCGCGGGAGGGAGGGGGGTGTGGGTGGGTAAAGTTGGGGTGCGGCGAAAGTTAAATGCTACCGCCGGCCACAGCTTGCAGTGTATGTGTGCGAGTGGTGCGCGCTCAGCAGTTATCACGCCATATGGCGCCTCTGCTCAAGCGCGCGCCCTCGCTCATGCACTGCAAGCTGAGGCCGGCGGTAGCATTTTATGAAGCCCTTACTTAAAGTCTCGCCAGAGCAGCGCAAGCGCTGGGTCGGGCGAGACCTAAAAAACCACTCCCGCGGTTTCCAGGCATAGCCGTGCTCACGGCAACGGCTGTGCACCAAGGAGCAGGAGAGAAACAACAAAGAAAAACACTCCTGCGGTTCTGAGGCATTGTGGCGCTTCGGCGGTGGCCGTGCACCGAGGGGGATAGGAAGGAAAGGAAAACACTCCATAAGGTCTAGGCATGGCAGAATTTACGGCGGAGGCCGTGTGTTGCAAGGTCTTTGAGAGAAAGTAGGGGAAGTGGGAACAGCGTTCTCACTCAGCAAAGATCCAAGATAGAAGTTCGATAAAGCCAAGCAACCCGATGTTGCTTCAGGTTTTTCTAATATAGCAACACTCCTTCTCACATGGTGTGCCCTAATCCAATGAGGAAGGAAAGAAGTGCATTAAAGGGAAAGGAGGAAGAGAAAGAATGCATGTGCATATGTACTGATTAGTGAGGGGGACACAGATTTGATTGGTAATACTCATGATCTATGCAGAACTCGGTCCATCTATATTTCAAGAACTGCTTCCTTTAGGATGGTACAGACTCTTTGTTTAAGATTATATTTCTGCTGCTCTGAGAAGATAAGCAGTCCATCATGCTGTTTTATGACAAACAGAATGAGTCTCTTCTCTGTGTTGTGCAGGACAAGCCAACTAGAGATATGTCCTAGGTTATTTTGAAGGTGCATCCATGAAAGACATTTGTATGGCTGACACTTGGGCCTCCCCTGATACCTTTAAGACTCATTATTGCCTTCATGTTAAGGGTAGGACTTTGATAAATTGGGGGAAGTGTCTCAGATGCAGTTTTGGCATAATTTAGAAACTCCTGTACACTGATTAAAATGTGCAAGGTTTGCATCGCAATTTGAAGTAAGTTTATTTTCTGGTTGGGTTTACTGCTTGGGTATACTCCCACCCAGCAGGGACTAGGACAAGGAAGATGAATAAGGAGGTAATGCCCCAGTTATTTAAAGTAATCTCTATCTCTGTAAATTCAGGTCATCCTCGTCACAGTCCTAAGTTGCCCCTAGCCCTCACAGGGCTGTGGTGGTCAACCAGAGAATGATGTAGATCCTAAAAAACATGGGTGAATTTACTTTATTTTGCATCTACCCCTGTTAAAGGCCATGTGTTATGGAGTGATGCTTGCTTTGCACTTGACGTGTTAATAAAGGGGGATGAGTGGGTATGCGTGTGTGTGTTTGGGAAAGAGAATTCTTCCACATGTGTTAATATATCTGACAGGCTGTCGTGATTTGTAGACTTGTAGGGATCCCCACTAATTATGGTAGTGCTTCCTGACAGACGCAATTGGGCTAAAGGAGCAAGGCCCAAAGCTAGGTAGGATTATGTGTTGCAAGGATGTGGCTATGTGAGAACGTTAGGGCTGGATTCAGCCTTCAGCAATGTTTCATTCACCTTGCCACTGAATGAATATTGAGTGCAGGCACATTGAAGCACCCCAAAGTGGAGCTGTAATGAGATGCATGCACATGCTGCTAGGCGCTGAGTGAAAATTCAGATGTATCCAGTCATATGCTGCAGAATAAGCACAGGCAGAAAAGCTCATAGAGGGAGAGAGAGAAAGGAAGATGATCCAGACTTCCTGTGGGGACTGTAGAATGAGAAAGTGAAGTGAAAATTCACATAAACATTTCACTCTGAACTACCAGCAGCTTCAGATATTTCATAACCATGCCCTATGCTTCTGAATTATGCATTCATAGAGCTATTTGCACCAATAATGGGTTTTACAGCTTTGAGATGCATTGTGGAGGATGTGAATCCTGCAAAGTTAATAGGTCCACAATTGTCTCCTTACTGGAAGCCAAGTACCCCTTTGTATCACTTGACTGTCAGTCCAAGGCCTCCTAAGGGGCGGTGATGTGGGATTGTAATCTCTTTTAGCTGGCAGTCAACAACAACACCCAGTAAATGCTTGTCCAGTAAGTGCCTTTCCATTAAAAAAGGAAAAGTACTGCTAAATACTTCATCTTAAATATACATATTTATACTATATGGGGAATAATCCTGTTCAGTCTCATGGGGAAGGAATCAATATACATATGTGACAAATAAAATGGGACCCAACCAGCCATCAATCCAATAAATTATTAGAAAGAATACAAAAAGTCATTACTCAACATGTCTGAAGGCATACATATATATCTTACATGTCTTATTATTTATAACCAATATTTGGCGTAGGATATCGTGACGAAATATACCATTTAAAAATACATATCTTACTTACTCAAACAAAACAATAGTAGAAATAAATTATACGTTCCCAACACGCATTATCAGAAAGCGGATTTAATAGTCCTTTGTGCAAATAGACACTCATTGGCTGTCTATGAGAGCTATGCACTTTAATGTATGGCATTCCAGTGTCCATCAGTGTATTAATTCCATATTTCAGCATCCGAGATAGCATCTAATTGTGTCTCACAACACTCTGCTGTGCTGTACCGGCGTGTTTTGACCTCGTCGTACATGGGGTAAAAACAATTAGGTTGGGGTCTTCTTCAGGGTGGTAAACTTATATCGGTATTGAACACTCTCTTGCTAATTGCTGAAAGAATCAGAGTAACTGGGCGCCTTCAAAGACCGGTCTCTCAGACCAAGGGAATCTCTGTATGTCCTGTGGCGCTCTTACTCTTTTTTCGGGAAAACCTTTTCAGCGGCCCAACTGTGGTTTACGGCGCTGGGTACTGTATTGCATCCAGCAATGGGACTTTATAATCTGGGGAGATCACTTTTTACAAGGGTGCTCAAATTTCCTCCTGCCCAAATTAAATTAAAACATAGAAACAAGCCCTTGTAATCCATTATTGTGTGCTCCCTAACCGCAGCAGTGAATATTAGAGCATCCCTGCAGCTTTATGCTGTGTGTGGTCTCTTGATCCAAACAGAGAGTGTGTTGGGAGTCTCTCTTCAGCCACCGTTATCCCCCGGGTCAACTATCCTTGTGCCAGCTCTGGGATTGGATCCACAGGCCGAAAGTGAGTGTGAGGAAGGGGGGCGGGGTGCACACATGCCCCCTCTCTTGGCGATTTTATGAATAACTGGAGAAGAAGGGGCATCATCGCCCGGGGATTTCGCCTTCCCAGGGGAAATTGAAGGAAATAAGGTGGAACGTCATGTGCTCTGTTTTCTTAAGAGAGGCTAAGGTCAAATCACTTAAAACTGCATAATAATGGGCCATGATGAGCCTATTTAATTTAACTAGGGATACTTTTTCTCCTTGTGGTGAGCTCTAGAGTTCAGCAGGCCGTCTGGCCTCAAAAAGTGCACACTTTGCTGAGAGCTGGTTTCACTGGCTCAAAGCGACAGCCTTCTCCTCGTCTCTGCACTCCACAGACTGCATGGCTCCCTGGCCATCTTGCAGGGCATCGGAGAGCAGTGAAGTCCAAGTCTTCTCTCAACTGGAACTTAGGATGGGTGTGCAGACAGATTATCGAGTTTAAAATATCGAGTTGCACACATGTCACTGTCAAAAATATCGTGGTTCAGAAATATCGACAGCAAGAATATCGTGGTCAAGAATATTGACTTTAGGTAAGTAATATCGATTTTAAAAATAAGTGTTTAATATTGTTGCAAAAATATAGTTGTCAAAAATATCGATTTTTTAAAAATGAGTGCTATGTATTTTAGTATATGTTTTAAATGTATGTGATGTATGCTTTTTTGTATACAAATTGTTTTTTTTTTAATATATGTGTTACATTTTTTTGTAGTTATAAAAAAATGTATTTGAATTTTGCGTTTTTAGTTCTGTAGCGGGTTGTGGGTTTATAGGGGAATAGGGTGGGAAATAATTTTATTATATTAAATTAACTGATTATTATCTATTTATTAACATTTGTTTGAGATGTTAAAGTAATTTATTATTAATTAATAATGTGTTAATTAATAATAATTTGATTTGTAATTAATTATGGTAATTGTGTAATTCATTTTAGGTGTGTGTTTTGGTGTTTATAGATGTAAAGGGTGGGGAGTAATTCATTTTTAATTGATGAATTAATAATTGGTTGTTAATGAATTTTAATTAATTATGGTAATTGTGTAATTAATTTTAGGTTTGTGTTTTGGTGTTTATAGGTGTAAAGGGGTGGGAAGTATTGTTTTTTATTGATGAATAAATAGTTGGTTTTTAATTATAATAATTAATTGGTAATTAATTATGGTAATTTTGTATTTAATTCTAGGTGTGTGTTTTGGGGTTTATAGGGGTAAAGGGTGTTAAGTAGTTTATTTTTTATTAATGAGTATTTGTTCATTGATATTAAAATAATTAAAAATGTATTATGGAAATTGTGTAATTAATTTTATGTGTGTTTTTGTAGGGGTAATGGATGGGAAATAATTTGTGTTTCGTTGATTAATATATAGTTGTTAATTAATGTTAATTATTTGATATTTATTTTATTTAATTGTTTATTTTTTGTGTGTAGGTTTTACTTTTAAAGGGGTAAAGGGTGGGTACTAAATACATTTTAATTACTTTATAAATAGTTGTTAATATGAATAGTTTTTAATTTAAAAATAAGTTTTAATTGTGTTTTATCATTTTATAGTTTAATTTAGGTGTGTGTTGTGGACATTATAGTGTTGAAGTGTGTGTAGTTAATTCATGTTAATTTATATATTTTTTTAATAATATTTTTTTAATTGATTATTCATTATGTTAAAAATAGAAGTACACTTAATTTAAAATGTTGAAGTGTGTTGTTATTGGTGTGGTGTTATAGGGTAGGAAATAAAATAAATACATTCATGTATTGATTAATGTTTTTGTTTGTAAATATTTTCAAGGTTAAAATAAAAAAAATAGTTTATTTATTATTCAATTTGATATAATATTTGTTATATGTGATTAATATTATAGTATGTTTTCTTTTTATATATTTAATACATTTGTTTTTCAGTTTTTTAACCCCTTCAGTGCCCGCCCCTTTCCACGCCCTGTGCCGGCCGTTTCATTAGCGGGCGGGGTTTGTGACGAGCTGGTCTCGTCATGGGCACAGCGCAACCGCGGCCCATGACGAGACCAGCTCGTCACGGGCATTGAAGAGGTTAAATATTTATATATTTTTATAATTTTTCCTAATTTTTAATATATATATCTATATCTATATATATAGATATATTTACTGTTGGAGTGCGAATAGTCTTTTTTGCCTCTCCGCTATCCAACACTTTCCCTACTGTTGCACTCATTGGAGTGGAAATAGTACATTTTACCCCTCCGCTATCCAACAGTTTCCCTACTGTTGCACTCACTGGAGTGGGAATAGTACATTTCACACCTCTGCTATCCAACACTTTCCCTACTGTTGCACTCACTGGTGTGGGAATAGTAAATGTTACCCCTCTGCTATCCAACACGTTCCCTACTGTTGCACTCACTGGAGTGGAGTTGGAATAGTAATTTTTATTGTTCCGCTATCCAACACTTTCCCTACTGTTGCACTCACTGGAGTGAGAATAGTAATTTTTTATCCCTCTGCTGTCCAACACTTTCCCTACTGTTGCAGTCACCGGAGTGGGAATACATTTATTTACCCCTCAGCTATTCAACACTTTCCCTACTGTTGCACTCATTGGAGTGGGAATAGTATTTTTTACCCCTCCGCTATCCAACACTTTCCCTACTGTTGCAGTCACCAGAGTGGGAATATATTTTTTTACCCCTCAGCTATCCAACACTTTCCCTACTGTTGCACTTACTGGAGTGGGATTAGTAAAGGTTACCCCTCCGCTATCCAACACTTTCCCTACTCTTGCACTCACTGGAGTGGGAATAGTGATTTTTGCCCCTCTGCTATCCAACACTTGCCCTGTTGCACTCACTGGAGTTGGAATTATAATTTTTACCCCTCCGCTATGCAACACTTTCCCTACTGTTGCACTGACTGTACTGTTAAATGTAAGTTTCAATATTTTTTAATAGTTTAATGTTTTAATTTATTATAGATTTTAGTTTTTTTATATTTTAAATCATTAATGTATATTTTTATTTTTTATATAATTTTAAACTTTTAACTTAAATTGAAAATAACAGTTTTTTAATTGTTTTAAAGTAAATATATATGTATAAATAATTGTTTGTGTGTTTATCTTTTTTATTACGTTTGTTATATTTTATTAAAATGTATATAAGTATTTAATTTTGTTAAAATTAAATTTAATATTTAATATATTTATTATATTTTTTTATAATATATTTATATAAAAGTCCGTATTTTATAATCTATATTTTTCACATCTATATTTTTAGTCAATATTTTTGTACTTACCTGTTTAAGCATAGGAGTCAATATTTTTGTTGTCTATATTTTTTACTCAATATTTTTTACATCAATATTTATTACATCGATGTTGTGTCAGTGAACCCTCAGGGGGCATAGGAGGCCCAGCGCCACTGGCCCTTGAGAGACCCATTTAGTCCCGTGGGTCACCTGCAGTCTTCTCCTTTCATTTGTCCATGATGTAGCTGCCGTCGGTGTCTAGGGTCTTGCACACTGTCTCTCCCTTGTGCAGGGTTTTTATGTGTGGGAGGAAAGGTCTAGATGCCTGCAACCTCTGTCCAATCCTAGGATGCCACTTCATCCCTCCATACCTATCCCAACCCTTTGCACAGCATTCTAGGAGAATCCAATATGGTGCAGTCAAGTGTTCTATGTGAAGCACTCCTCTGAGGGCCTCAGATACCCCTAACCAATTTCATTGCCAGATATTTCCCATAACTTCAGAGGTGAGCCACTCCTGCATTGGCTCCAAATGTCTGGGGTTCCTCATTTGTTCACTGGGCCTAAGCTGTCCCAACCCATGTGCAATGTGACAACTAATTATCTGAACTGATTTTTCTACCCTACCTTCCTTCTCTGGAGTTAATCAATCATAATTACTCCTTTTGCGTGGGGGAGGCCTTTGTTCCCTCTGCTGGGAAGTAGGGTAATTAACTTGGCCAGCAAGGGGACAAAAGGCCTGAAATTTGATTCTGAGCTCAGCCAGAGAAATATGACAATTCCCGATGAGCCATAAGATGTACACATATATTATTGGTATCTGAATATTCAAACTCAGCATGCATGTTTCACCACAGCTGACATCTCGCAGGACTGTGTAGGCCTAAGTGGAGCTTATCTGCACTTTAAGGCAGATTTCACCTATGTGTATAATATAGTGATGCTACAGATTTTCCAGTAAATAAATACTACTGACCTATCCAGGAAGGACCACTAATATTAGAAGGCCTACCCTATGTAAGGATCCACCCAGCAGTGTCCCTTCTGTGCCAGGCTGCCTTTGCACAATTAATGGTCTGCATTCAATGAAAGTCTCACATGTGCAGCCCACACTCATGTGCACACATGTTCACACTTAACTAGCCCAGTGCCCCTTCTCATAGCTGCTGTACAGCAGCCTTATCTTAAAAGGTGAAAACTGGTGGGAAAGATGCTGTTGCCAATTACTGGGACATTACCAAAGGTGAGGCTCAGGTAGTGAGACTCTCTTGAAGATAAGGTCCAAAAACACAGGTGATCAAAAGTGGAAACTCTGTTTTGCCATTAAATATTTACTAAAATTGAATCGTTTAGATTTGAATTTGTTATTTATAAAGAGTGCACCTAGCTACAAAGCCACATAACTTTGTACAGAAATAAAGGATGGGCCAGGTGCACAATGCAGTATGAGAGGACGGGCCAATTTATGGAATAATCTTGTACATAATAACAGTGGAATTACATTAGTTAAGAAGAAAGTAGACAGGAGAGTGATTTGAAGTTTCTCTTCTGTTGGCCATTGCTGGTCTAATCAACAACACTAAAAAGAAACTATTGGAATAGACCTACCTGGTTTGAATTTAGGTAGCTATGACAAATCAGTTTTGCTGTTGACGTTTTTGATGCATCAGTTCCGGAGACCTACTTATGAACTATTCAAGTCTCAAAGGAAATAAACTATCCAAGGATTTGGGCTTATTCGTGGATTTTGGTAAGCAAGCTCTGTCAGCCTGATCAACCTGCCAGAGAGTGCTCAGCAAAATCGGGAAATAACACCCAGATTCCTAGATGGTGTGTTGATTATGCATGTCTGGTATCAGGACACAAAGCTAATGGATGCCATTGCTTTTTGGTCACTAACTATGATCATTTAGGGTCTGATTACAAGTTTGGCGAGCTCAGTGCTGTAAGGCCTTGGTGGCAGTCCCAAGAAGACCGCCGCATCTGCAGTCTTCTGCCTGCCATATTACGATGCATGCATCCTGAACCACAGACCACAGTTGATAGAGTGGGTCTCACCTGTGCCATGATGGACTGCAATGTTGGTGATGTGTACTCTGTCACCGTCAGGGCGGTTGCTTCCCACCGAACCTACTATGAATTCACAGTTGTACTCGCGCTCTCCTTGCGATGGTTCTTCAACAGCAGTAGGCCGTCACGGTATGTCCTTAGCAAAGCAGCAGAACAGTGCCTATTGGATGGATACAAAAACAACACAGCTGATATCCATTGGCAAGTGGACACATCTGCAAATCACACTATAAAACAGACCCCATCCCAGACCATGATCCTTTGCCTCTCCACTGCAACACAGCAAGACAGACACCACAATGTTTTGTTCAGATAAGGTAGCCCTTTTTTCTTATACCATTTAGCACTCTCCACACACTTTTGTTGCATTTTGTTCTAATACCCCTTGGTGTTTTTTCCCCAGTGTAACTCAATTTAATTTACACTTATGTCACATGAAACAAAATTCACATTTTTCAGAGGTTGAGTTGTCAGTCATGGTGGATGAAATCATAAGAGTTGAGACATTGTTTGAAGCTCAAGGCTAACATACTCTTCTCAGTAGGAAAAGGGAAATGTGGGACAGGAGTAAATGCTGATGGTGCCACCCTGCACATAAAGGGTGAAATAAGAAAGAGGTGGAATGACCTGAGGGGGAAGGTGCATTCCCTTGGTCTCCAAGCACCGCCTGGAGGCCCATAAGACTGGAGGTGGTCCTCCCAGAGCCCCATTACAACTCTTTAACTAGGAGAAGGTATTGGCCATTCTTTCATTCTGAGGGCTTGACAGGAGTACATGGGAGACTGAAGTCTGGTAAGTTACACCTCACTAACTTTCACAACACTTCAATATCCTGTATGCTCTCATGTATGCCATTTTACAAGTGTTGGCATGTAGAGATTGGAATGACTACAACTACCCCGAGATCCTGTTTCTGTAACTCAAAACAAGTTGCAATAGAGATTTGGCCCATTCTTATTTGTCTGACATGTAACAACTCATGTTAATTTCTCATGGAGTTAACTATTTGTCACGTGTTGAGAAGTAGAGATTGAAATTACTGCAACTACTATGAGCCCCTGTTTCTGTAACTTGAAACAATAATCTATAGTGATTTTGCCCTTTCTCATTTGTCTGAAATAATACAACGTATGTTCAGTTCTTTTGCACTGAGCAATCTACATAAAATGCTCTACTCATACATTTCTGCCTCCTTAGCTTGATATTGTCCTGGTCTCTTCAAATTGAAACTATTGATGGCATGAGTAACACCGTACCAAGTGTGTACCTCTAATATTTGTAAGGCATTAAGCTAAGTCAGCTGATTAGAAGTTGCAGTTGACCCATTGACTCTACTGCGTACATCATGACTGATGCTAAATATACAACCAAGTTGTGTGATCACCTGTATTGTACACAACTAGGCCTTGGAATGGTCAAATACACATGTTACTGCTTCACTGCGTTGCCTTCAATGTTTGGGAGATGTCATGTTCACTCCTTAATCCAAAATACAACATATCAGTGCATTTGATGAGCTGCTTAATTTTAATACTTGTTTTGAATGTCTCCAAATGTCTTGTTAACAAGTTCAATACCACGGAAATATATTATAATAGTGTTCTCTGCCTATTTTGTATTTTGTAGGTCTCTACTTAGTGTACCATAAAACATTTGGATGTAGATACCACACTTCCACCAATAACAATGTTCTCTATTTCACAGCAGGTTGATCTGCCACAGCGCCTGCCCAGAGCTTGGCCACTGAACAGACTCCCACTCCTCCCCCGATAAAGCCCTCAGTTGTGACAACACTCCTGGACATGTGGACGTGGATGCCGGTCGTTGCACATTTAGTCAGCCTGGGCAGACGGCAACAGTGAGTGTCACTGTGCCCACTCCTACACCTACCACCCCAGCTGCAACACCTCAGCCAACTCCTGTCCCCCTAATCTGTGTACCTAGCACAGTCACAACTAATCAAACAAGACATACAATGGTATGATAAATGTCACCCCTATGACAGTACCACATATGGAAATAGATTTGTCCTGTGATGGCAGTACATACCACACAAACTCAATCAGATGTGGTATGATATCCCAATTAAGTAGTCCACATATCCACATATCCCCAGAGAAGAAACTCTCAGTGACACACATGCCAGCCCTTTCATTGTGACCTAAGTCTTAGGATGTAGTCTATAATATGATACTAGTCTATATGGATCGTATGCATAAAGTCAATGGGCCTGGCAGTAAAGGTGTCTGTACAATAATGCACAAGTAGTTTACCCTCAAAACTTAACAATGGTGTGTTGTGTTTAATAGTAGCTCACTTCACAATACATGTAGGATGGCACTGGGCTGCATGATGTTAGTGGCCTGGCGTAATCAGTGTAGGCCATGACCAAGGTTGAGGATAGTCAGCAGATGACTACAAAAGTGTGTATTCATGTCTTTGTAGTGCTTAGCATGTGAGAATTACACATGTTTGGGTGTATTTACAAAGGGATTGGGCCACCAGAGCTTCACTTTATAGGACACTCCGGTGGCACAATGCCCTGCTCCATATTTAGAAAGCAGTATTAAGCCTCTTTGTGTGGCCTAACACCTCTTTGTAAATATCGTGTTCATTCACGCAGGTATGTGTGTGAAAAGGGTGTGCAATGGGTGTAGCTGTGGACATTCCACCGCAACACCCAGTGCTTTTTTACGCTGCCCCAGATTTACAAGAATGTGTAAATCTGTGGCAGCACCAAAAACTAAGACCACTGAAAAGCAGGTGTTAGGTTGGTGCAACGTAGAGAAATACTATTATTTCTCCACGTTTTTGCTCTTTCTTTGTGTGCTCCATACTGCAGCACACATAGAAGGTCAAATCGCCTTTAATGATTGTTTATGTGCAGGAAGGTGTCTCTTCCTGCACATAAACAATCATCCCTGCAACACAGACACCCTTGCACTATTGGCAATAGGCAGCTTTATTTAGTGCCAGGGCAACGGAAAACACAGGGGTGAACTGTATTCTGGTGAATATGGCACATCCCTGAGTTTTTGAAATGACGCAGTGCGGCGCTCCTAAATTGCTTGTGGTACCGCGCCATTTCTTTGTGAATATGCCTGGTAGTGTGGTAACTATTGATTAATTTTTGTGCTAGGTGTATACAAAATGTGTATCAACCAAACAGATATCCTAAAACCTCGAGTTATAATTTGTTTCCTCATCAATTGCATCCATACGGGTCAATGCCCATCAGAAGCAATCCATTTGGAAAGCCATCACCCAGAAGGTGCGTACCCTGTGGGTCTACTGCTGGTGCAGCAACCAATGCAGGAACAGTTGGGAGGGCCTTAGGCACTTGACCCGGAAGATCACTGAGGTACAGCTGGTGATGTCCTCCCAATGTGGACGAGGCACACACACCGAACCCTGAACCCCATGATGGCCTGCATACTGACAGTGGCCTACCCAGAGCTTGATGGGCAGTTGAAGGCCCAACAGCAGCTACAAGAGTGTAAGTTCTGTTCGGAGTCATACATGTTACATTGCCAACTTTGTGTGTTAGAGTCAAGCATTTGCCCATCAATATTGAGATTGGCCCATGTTAGACGCAGACGCAGAAGAAGAGTTATTGGTTGTGTAGGTCTGATAGTAGGTGCATGCTGATGTGTTTTGCCTATTGTCTTTATGACTAGGAACACAGCACAGTCCAGTCCACATCCAATTTACTGTCTGGAGCAGATACATGGCTGAGTAAAGTGATTAATCAGCTCATGTTGTTTGATGTTCTGGGTGACAATTGTACCAAATAGGCCACTTGTCTTCAGTGTTTCAGGAGTGATTTTCTCTCACTCTGTCTCATGTGATGGTAGCCCCATTACATGTGACACAACATAAAGTGCACTTGGGATGCAGTCACTGGGCAATGCTTCCCCATGGTAAGTGGGGAATGTAAAGTAACAAGAGATAGCAAAATCACTGTTGCCATCAGAATTAGTGCCCGCATGTTGTCATGTGTACCTTTCCCTGTTGTAGTAGTATCTGCACTACTGTTTGTCATGCCTGCTCCGCTACTGGACGATTATGTAGAGAGGGCTGGGCAGTGCTAGCATAAATTCGGCTGGCACGGGAGATAGTGCTTCGCGTTCTAGT
This sequence comes from Triturus cristatus, assembly GCF_964204655.1. Lineage (NCBI taxonomy): Eukaryota > Metazoa > Chordata > Amphibia > Caudata > Salamandridae > Triturus > Triturus cristatus. The sequence goes on from NC_140584.1 coordinate 51,383,085, forward strand.
TGATGCGCATGTGTCTTCTGCCCTGCCCTTCACTTGCCTTTTGCTTCTGGGGTCACCACAAGTCGTAGTCGGCGTCTTCGTCGGGTGGAAATTTGGCGGCTCTTCTTCGCTCACGGATCCGGATACAGCTCCCCACTCTGCTTCCGTTACGTTCAGCTAGTGTTTGGAAACTGGAAATGAAAACAAAGAACCATTAGAGAATCTTCAGCTACAATTAAGGCGGTAACGCACTCTGCGCTACCAAACTATCCTGATACTTATCTGACTTTTAATCCCACAGCATTTGGAGATTCCACTTCCTGTTGTGCATTCCTTTTTAAACTGTGAAAGATACAAACACGGGATTAGTTCATTCCAGAGGTTAAGGAACTAATCAATATTTATAGTCCTGTGCTTTTTGTGTGATTTCTTGTTTTGGATTAGAGGCACAGTTCAAGTTTGCGATATATCGTCTTCCCTTATTTGGATATTTTTTTTTAGGGTTTTCATTGTTTCTGGGCAATACCACTGTTTTAGGTTTCTTCACATACTGCTTTTTCACTTCCTTTATGTGTCCTCTTTTCTGATTACTATAAACACCAAATGTTCCCTCTCTTAATTACATAGATTGTTATCTGATCCTGTATCTGCAACCACTATATCATTAGTGGAAGGGGAGAATTAAACAGGTAGTTACTGCAGTAAGCTGTGAATACATTTAGAATTAAAGTATGTTCCATTAGATTCAAACAAAATACATACACTGACGGTCATCTTCTTTTCTTTACATGCAGGAATCACAAAAAGCCTTGTTTCCTCTCTTCCATCATCTCACCATTTATTGTTTTGACATTGTTGAGCATTCCTGGTGATTGAGGGAAGTTGGAACCTTGCTTCAAAACTTATATATCGCTCCTGCCGAAACCTCAGGTTTCGTACATGATCTATATGTCTTCAAATGTTGATATCTGATTCTATCACAAATGTGTGTGTAGGCCAATCAGTATTTGCAAATATTTATTTGAGAAGGATATACAGTTAATGTGTTAGCACAGGCATGAGTGTGTATACATTGGTGGGTCACACATAACTTAAGCCATTACTCAATGCCATTATTCAGGTCCAATTGATGAAGCAATGAAGGACATGACAGGTTGGCTTAAAGTAATTTCTCACAATGTGAGTTTCCATGTCATTGATGTGGGAGTATTCAATTATGTATTTGTCTAGGTTCATTGACCGATTGGTGATATGAATCAGGGAGTGACATGCAGAAATCTAGGGACCATATGTGTGTCTGTACTCAGTAATACAATAGAATTTGTGTTTGTGAAACAAAAAGGTATTGTGGTGTGCCTTCCTATTAGGACACAGGTTAAACCATGTGTAATAAAGATTCCCTGAGCCTCAATAACCTTCAATGGTCTATTGGCTTTTTAGTATGTGATGTAAGATTGGTGTTCTCACCAGTACCAATCTGGACTGGGGATGTCCCTTGGTCTAGACAAATTCTTATACTGTGGATAATTGTTGACAACTCTCCCAGATATTTGGGCCAGATTGTATACAGTCTACTTTTCTGTGCTACATGTTATACATAGTGAAGCTGCATAATTGCAGCTTTCATGAGACTATTCTGACAGTGGACAGATAATGATGTTTCTATTAGGAAGTGTTAACGGTGTGAAATGAGCGTATCCATGTCACCTTCTTCCTGCTACTGTACATATTGCTGCAACATAGCTGGATTAGTTGACAATCATTGTATCATGATGTAGTATTAGGTATAAGAAATTTGCTGATTGCAGGGTCTTGTGTGGAATCTTTAGAAATGGATTTGTTCTTGCCATCCTATTTGATGAAATCAGGTGACTAACGTATACTACAAGAGCCAACCTATACAAGGTGATGAAGTATCCTACTAGATACATGAGGATGGAGGTCAGACAACTTCACTCATGCAATTGGAGCCATCTGTGGATATAACTTCACTGTGAGCAACTGTTTACAGGTCATGTAGCATGCGAACATGTGTTCATGCTAATGTTTAAGCCTATGTAGAGAATCTTGTAGCTGGTGTGATCTGCGCATCTTAGAAATCTTTTGTGTTGATATATGATGGTTAGGTATGGTAGCCCAGTTGCAATAAACCAATTTGATATGTCATTTCAGATTCATCCAGGCCAAGTGCAGGAGAAGGGGCCAACATCGTTGGAGACACAGCTGGTCACAGTGGTTCCGGCCATGAGAGTACAGACATGGAGGGACCTAATGACCGAGAGGGTGTTGAGGGTGCCACGGAGGATGGAACCTCAACTTCTTCATCAAAGTCATCCTCTGGTGAATACTCCTGAGTAGTGGTGGACCCCACAGGATTAGTTCCGCCATCATCCTGGTCTGCCACTCAGTTCCATCTTCACCCTCCCTGTTGTGCCCCACCCATTTGGATGGGCCTGTTCCCCTAAGAGGGAAGCTGTCTCCTTCTCTCCGGGAACCTTAGCCCCTGCCCCTGTCACCCTAGCTGCCCTGAGTGAGGATGCTATTGACCTTCTGAGAAACATCTCTGTGGGTCAGATGGCACTACTGAATGCCATCCAGGGGCAAGGCAGCCATCTGCAAGAGATAGTGGCCTACCTGGAAGGCATCCAAACTGCTATGTCTGTCCCACAGAGATCTTTTTAGGCTCTGCCCTCCTTCATAACAGCAACCTTGCACCCATCCCAAGCTTCCACCCCACCTCCTGCCTCTTCCCCATTCAAATTCCCAATTCCCATGCCTGTCCCAAGCCCACTCACACATATGCACACACACACTTCAACAGCCCCACGCAGCACGCAGCACGCACAAACAGAAACAACCAAAAACATGCAAGCAAGCAACAACTCACCAGATACTAACCCCACTCACCACCACACGTAACATGCACCCAGACACCACACCCACACCCACTGACCCATCCCCAACACTCAGCATCCCACAACATCAAACTAACACCACTAGACCAATTCACCAAACCCAGCAATCCCAAGACATCACACATGCATCACCAGACCAATTCTCAACACACAGCATTTCCCCAGACACAACACCCACACCACCAGACCCATCCACCACCTCTAGCATTCCCCAGTAACCACACCCACACCACCAGACCCATCCACAACACCTAGCACTTCCACATCACAACCCCCCAAACAACCACACAACAGACACCTATAAAACACAGACAAGATACATCAGACACCGGCACCAATAACACACCCACACATATCTGACATTTCCACTCCCTCTACCTCCCAGCCACTACTGCCTCCTGAATAGCCTGCCCATTTTCCCCATGAATGAATGCTATTTGCCCTTGCCCTTACCCCTAATGAATCCGACCCCCCTCCCAAAGCCAAAAGAACTTAATCTACACCCAAAACCATGCTTTCCACATCCCAGTCCATCCATGAAAAACCTGATCCCCCCCACCACTAAACCCAGGCGTACCCCTAAGAAGTCTGAAACCCCTCCCAAAACCAAAGACACCCCTTCCAAAGTCAGGACCACCCCTCCCAAAACCAAGCCCACCCGTTCCCAATACCGACCCCAAACCTCCCAAGTATCATCTTCGAGGCTCCTGCCATGCCCAATGGATGCCCCTTTGTGAGAAGGTTACCTGGTAATGTCATGAAGGGCAAGTTTAGTGGCATGGCGGTGTGCTGGAACACACATTGTGTACAAGGACTCGCCATTATTCCGAACACGTGAAGATCAGCTGGCGAAGTAATCTAAGAGAACACTTATTAATATTCAAGCCTACGCATGACTTTGTAATAAGGATGGCTTGAGGATTTCGAATTTTGGAGAGGGATCAGTAGTGAATCGCTGGTATATTCGTTTGGAACAAACCGACCCGTAAACTGAATATCTTTAAACGTTTGAAAACCGGAAACGGAGTCGACATTTTACGAACCTTTTTGGGATCCTTTTTGGACAGACGCCCTGAAAGAGACCCCTGCTGTTTTCACGTTGTGATGGAGAAAATTGTATATCATCTGGCAAACAGAGCTGGGAAAGCACTTTCTATCATTTAATTTTGTCCCTTGATTGTTACACTGTGGATGGATTTGAACTCTGTATAGGTCCTGATGAAGGTGGTCTTATCATCTCTTCATACCACCGAAACGCGCGTCGACCGTTCACTGGCCGCTCACTGACCGCTCACTGGCCGTTCACTGAGCTACTTCGCTCTGCTAAAAGACAACTGATTGGTCGAAAGAGTGTTAACTGTTATATGACCGTTCATTGAGCTATCTTGCTCTACTAAATGATATCTGATTGGTCAAAAAAGTGTCAACTGTTATATACCGTCGTGTCCTATGTACAGATGTTTTTTTATATATAATATTTTGTGAGAGTATGCATGTCTTGTATGTATGTGATATGTATGAATTGATTTGAGTCATGTATAGGGACAATCTATTAGTTTGTTTGAAAATTGTTAATATGTAAAAATCTAAAAAAGATTATTATTTTTCTATAAAAAATAATTCCAAAAATTGAGACTTATATGAATGATAAAATTATAAATGTTTTGAATAAGAATTTTTTGAAAAAAATGAAATTAATAAATAGTTGAAAGAATTTATGCTTTTTGTCACTATTGTGAATGAATATAAAAAATTATACTGGTATTAATTACCCTTTTCCAAAAGTGTTAAGGCTATGAGGGAATATGTTTAGTTGTCTGTGGTTTTTTCCCCTCTTTTCCCTAGCCTAAAGTACTCCTTAGAGGGGGTCCCCCTATTTTTGCAATTGCAAGGACTCGCCATTGGCCTTTGGATTACTGCATCTAGTTATTTTGGATTAATACATATTTTTAGTTGGTTCAGAACACACTTGTCCTGCCATTACTTTGCTGTTAGATGTTATTGAATACTTTGTGATGTGTGACTTCAGTTTTCACCCTGATTGCTCATCAATTTGAAGTAGTATGATCTAACCTTGGAACCAGTGCTGGAGTCACACAGAACAAGCGGAAATGTTCAGTGGCTGAATATGTGGGATGAATTCCAATAGGGCATGACATTGCATTGGGTGGTATTTCATATGCTATTTAAGCTTTGGTTGGCCAATATCAACATCATTTAGCTTGCACTTATCCATGTGATGTAGGTTGGATATGTGTTTTATGGGTGCAAATTAGATGTATTTATCCACACATGGAAGGTTTTAAATTGTCATACCTTTGCAGACATTTTTATAGACGTGTCCATTTTTGTATGTGCACCTTACACCTGCTTTATCTAAATATGTGACAAAAGCTGTTTCTGCTGTGACTTGCACTTACACATTTCCCACATATGCATGGCACTTGATTTTGCTATTGGTTGTACCTGGAATACTTCAATCCACAGGTCCGGTGCACATAGAGGTTTTAAGGCATGGGGCCAGCCTTTCAGTAGTCCCCCTGGTATAGCCATACCTATTTTGCAGAGAGTATTTACATGGTGACGGTTGAATGCTTTTCACATGGATTATTTGGAATCCCATTTACCTGGCATTAGCTTTTAACGTGGGTGATGTGAGAGAGTCCATTACAGAGATTTAGCGAAGAAGGTGTTTCAGTTTCATGACACATCCATACAGATGTGTCTTTAATATCATAACAGGACCTAGCAATCTGAGGGTGTCACAGAGATTAATAGGTGTGATATTGATGAGGTGCTGTTGTGTTACACAATTAAATTCATGCATCACTATCCATGATTGTGAGATGTGAACACATTGACTTTAGTAGAGTGTACCTGTGCACTGCCAGTGACCTGGCTGAAGAGGGCATCATAGAGCTGTAATTGGATCATACATTAAGAACAATTCCAAACAGGGGCCCACAAAATATGTTTGACCCAGGGACCCCAAACCCCTTGCCTAGTCCATGGCAAGGCATCTATTTGCTGAAGAGTTGATGGAAACGGGTATAAGTATAGCTTACTGTCGGTTGTGTCCACAACAGTGTTGGACATCATCAAGCAGGAAAAGAAGCAGCAGGACATGCATGATTGTCTCCATGGAGGCACAGGGCATGTTAGGCTGAGTACAGGTGAGTTTCAGCCTTATATCTGTCCCTTTCCGGCAGCTCAGATGTGGTGGTTGGCCTGCCACATTCACGTCTGTGGGAAGGCACATTGTAATTGGGCCAGCGGGAACACTTGTGGTCTGCCCACTGACAGACACATTAGCCTAAACCGCTGCCGTGGTTGAGATTTTCTGCCAGCGGGACCACAGCAGTCTTTCGTCCTCCTAATCAGGCCCTAACTGTTTATAAGTAGGCGAATGCTCAACAGGCGAAAAGACATTTGGATGCACTTACAAGGAAAAAGATCATATTTATCCACTCAACACAGATCCTTGTGTCTCTCCTGACTTTTTAATCAATCAGCATGATTCCAAACTCGAGAAGAAATTATGGTGTACACACACAGAGGGCAACCATGTGACTTGACTTTTGCTTTACATGTTTTGCACAAAAACAACTTCCAATCGACATAAAAACATTAGCAGATGACATAGACCCAAGAGGCATACACCAGGACACCCACTTTGGTAACAATTCAGTTTGCTTTCTTTGCCTCCTTCTTTCTGTTTAAATCACCCTCCTAACTGATCTATTTTTATTTCCTGCCCTCCTGCCGCTGTGTTCCTGTTCCACCTCTGTCAGTAGCCGTTCCACTTCCTGGTCACTCTATCTCATGCCACCCATTATGTTATTCAATTTCTATGCACCCAGCAGTGTGTATAGAGGAACATTTTAAGATTTAGGACAAGAAAGACACATTTAGTTCCGACTCTGTCACGTAGGTATTATAGACAGTGACTCCCAAAACGAAGGCAAATTTGACAAGAAGTTCAGTCTGCCCTAAACTTTAATAGAGACTGGCATTTGTGTCGAAAATGCTAGTCACAGAGTGCTAGCAGTTAAGAAAGTTAAGCCACAGAGACAGTGCAATGGTATCAAAAAGGTTAATTTCCTTATTCCCTCTAGAGACATGGTGAAATAAGAACTATCGGAAGCCATAGTAGCTGCATCTTCCGCATCTGCAAATCCCTGGCTGACTGTCTATTCACCACATGTACTACCGCCATGTTGTGCTCCCGGAATAACATCTGTCTGAGTGCCAACACCGATCCCCAAAATGTCACCACAACCACCAACGGAAAGTGCGGGGGAAAAGCAATGCTCCTCCCTCCCATGTGCCCACACCGCCGGCCACTGCTCTGTGCACCATCTACCCTGCCAATATATGCCAAAACCCAGGCTCCCGGCCGCATCTGAGAAAATCTGCTCGTCCCACTCAAGATCCTCCTGTCTTGCCAGCAGAATACAGTTGAAGTCCCGCAAGAACCCACCCCATATCCTCAGATCCTCTTTAACCCCAGCTGCAATGTGCACATGGTGATGGGGGAGAGCTTTCCCCAACAACGACCTCCCCAACATCCTGCAAAAGAACCTCCCTGCTCGAATGACACTGCACGCAAAATTGAGATGACACAGCAGCAATGAACTGCTGCTGCAGCCTCCCCAAGGTTCTCCATTTTGCTATGGCCCTGAGCCTGCTCCTCCATGCCCACTCCCACATCGGTCATGTATTTGCCTTTGCGCAGCCTCTCGCCGCCTGCCGCCGTTGTAGGAGCAGCAACCTCCTTTATGGCCTTACCTGGCACCAATGGTTGGTGCCTGTGCTGTTGCTATCTGCCTCGCCTTTCCGGCCGACTTGTCTTTCTGCATCTACTTTAAGCACCTGTAAAACACTTCACACTTTGTTAGATGGCCCACCTCCCGCTAGCTTCTGGCTTCTCCTCCCAGAGCCCGCCCTCCTCCAAGCTGTCCTCGTAATCCAGTGTAACCCCACACAACGGATCCTACGCACACTCCCATTTGCTGCGCCGCACTACCGGTGCCTCATGTTCTATGAATTTCAACATGGCGCTGTGAAGCCCAGCATCCGGGGGGTTAGAAGCGACCCTGCCCTGTTGGTTCACTGCTGCCCTACGTTCCTTCACTGTCTCTTGCACCAGAAGTCATGAGTAACCTACCCGCTGCTGGGGCCAATGAGGTCGCTTCAGGCCGTCTTGTGTTGGCTGCGTTGGGTTCCCATGCCGGTTTTGGGCAGACAGTGCGGGGCCCAGCCCTCTCTTCAACTTGGCATGAGGGAGCCATCCCCAAATCTGTTGAGTCTGCTCCTGTGACCCATTCCTGTCCCTGTAATGAAGAAGACAGGACTGGTGTGCTGGAGCCCGGGAACCTGCCCCTTACCCCATCCAGCCCCTTCCCCTCAGGACCCCCGACAAAACAGTCCCCAGGGGCACCCTACCACAGCTCCCCCAGGGACCAGCCCCTGATGCAGGATCCCTTGCAGACACCAAAGTCCTCTACCCCCAGGTCCTCATTCCCCGAGACCTCCTCCTCACTCCAATCCAACATTGCCGCCACTATGGTGGAAGCGAACCCTTGCCCCCCATCCTGTATCCTCCCTCCCCTGGATGCACCTGTCCAAATCTCCCCACTCCTAGGGACCCTCCTCACTCATTTATGCATCCAGACGGGCCACTAGGTCCCCCCTCGCTGCCTGTGCCACCGCAGTCCTCAAAAATGTCCAACCCAGCCTGGTCCTTGCTGGCTTCTCCCTCGTCAACCCCTCCCTTCTCCCACTCAGGCTCCATGTCCTCACTTGTCCCCTCTCGTCCTTGGCGCCTCAACCCCACTCTCTACGCTGTATGCCCCTGGTCAATCGCTATTTGGAGACTATACAGCCTGCCTGCCCCCTGCCCCACCCTCCTGCCCTCTCCCAACCAATGCGCTATGCCCCCAGCGGTCCCTAGTGGCTGCACGCCTCATGGAGCCCCTCATTTCTTCATGCACTCGAGTAGCAGGCGGCTCCTCAGTTGCCGTCTGCTTCCTTCCTTGGCTGGTTCCCGCAGCCCTGTATACACGCACCAGACCACCTTTCTCTGCCCATCCCTGCCAGGCCCGGCTGCGTCCGACGCTGTCTCTACGCATGGGCTGGCCGGCCTGCCATTATCTCCAGCTGTGGCTGCAACCCTCCTCCCGTGCACAGACCCAGCATTCGCCGAAGGTCATGCCAACACAGGCCCGGTCTCTGCAATTACAGCTGCCGCTCTCTGCTGAAGAGAGCGGCCGCAAGCACTCACCTCCTGCAGAGCAACCGCCGGAGAATGACCTGATCATGGAGGCGAGCATGCCAGCACTGCCGCCACCACTCCTGAGAGGCTCTACGAGGGACCCAAGACGGTGCCTCCTGCACAACGAAGTCCATCCAGCCAGCCTCCCTCAAAAGGAGCATCGCCTCGACCATCATTGCTTCGCTAGACATGGTAGGGGTTCTAAATTATTCCTCACCTACCAAACAGCACCACACAGGCTATCAAACGTACAAAGCACCGACAAAGCAACATCACACGGTTAGGCTACCAGTCAGCAGGTCACCTATACCTAAAATGGTGGCTGGTAGCCCAAGAGGGGCCCTAAATAAGTGTTGGGCTACAATTGGGCTGTTAACCAGCCCAACACAAAATGGCAGTCATTGGACTGGGCCACCATCCCAATCTGCCTGGGGGCAGACCTCCCCCTGGTCAGCTGCCCCCCAAACCCTCCTTGTGAAAAGGGCTATTCACAGCTGCAAGGATTCTCTCTCACAGACTTCATGATGGGTCTGAGATATAGGAAGTGGTGTGGTTATCAATTGCATAGCAGGTGCAATGGCACCAGGGACTCAGGATATAATGGAGGCATTGCAGCCCCACTGCCTTTACCACATAACTAAAGCTTAGGAGCCCATATTACTTGCTTTATTAGGAAATATGGCACCTGTGCTAAGCCACTGGAAATTGGCTGTGTGTGTCTCCATAGCAATATATTCAGATTTCTTGAAGAAATGCAATGACTTCTTTTTTCTCTAGTAAATGCATGTCAGTTCAATTCCTACATCCACAGAGAATGTAAATTCAGTGTTGAACAGCATGTTCCCTGTGATGGCAATCTTCCATTTTGTGACTGTCAGAAGATTCTTGGTCGGGTGGGCAATGAGATTGTGAATTCCCTACCTATAAGGGCTGAATAAATCAACTGCAGAGCGTTGAGTGAGTCAACGTAGAAAATAATGTCACAAAGAGGTTGTGTCTTTTTCGAGAAAACCTCCTTGGGGTTAAAATTATAAGCAGTGGAACCTTTCATGCTCTTTGGTTCCTTCCTGCAGGAATCTAGAATTCCCATACATTAAATAATTCACAGTAATAGGAACCTGGCTTTTTAAATTCCCTGACTGCCGCCTACGCATGCCAAAAATCACCTTTCACTGCCTAAGATACAAAACAAAGTGATCAATGCCACCCTTGGTGCTATTCAATCAATCAGTACTTCTACAGCACTGCTTAGCACCCTGGGGGGTATTCCAGTCGAAGAGCCAGGTTTTGAGTCCCTTCATGAAGTCCGCGAGTGAGGGTGATGATCAGAGGTGGTGGGGGAGGTTGTTCCAGGACTTGGTGGCATGTTCGGAGAAGGAACGACCTCCGCTTCAGCTCTGTGGATGCAGGGGACGTGGGCGAGGGCTAGGGAGGTCATGCGCAGGGTGGGTTGGCGGAAAGTCAGGTGGAGATTGATTTAGGCAGGTCCTAGGTGGGTAGGGATTTGTAGGTGTAGATGAGCATGTTGTACTGGCATCTCTTCTGGACTGGAAGCCAGTGGAGGATTCTGAGGTGGGGGTGGTGCTGGTCCATTTGGGGGGTTGAGGACGAGTCTGGCTGCAGCGTTCTGTATCGTCTGGAGTCGCTTGAGGAGTTGGGTGGAAATTTCAGCATTGAGTTCCTTTCCGTAGCTAGGCGACTTGTAACGAGGGCTTGTGTAAATGTTTTACTGGTGTTGATGGGGATCCATCTGAAGATCTTTCAGTGCATGTGGAGGTTGTGGAGGCAGGAGGAAGAAAGTGCGTTGACCAGACACTTCATAGTGAGGATGCTGTCCAAGATGATGCGAAGGTTGCATGGTCAGTGGGAGTTGGGCATGTTCGTGTTTGGTGGGTCACCAGGTGTCATCCCACGGTGAGGTGTTTTTCCTGAAGATGAGGACTTCCATCTTGTTCATGTTAAGCCTCCGGCAGCTGGACTAAATCCAGTTGGAGTCGTTGATCATGGTGTTCCAGAAGTTGGATCTGGTGATGGTGGGGTTTTCTGTGAGGGAGAGTATGAGTTGGGCGTCATCTGCGTGGGAGATTATGTTAAGTCCATGGGTGCATATCATGTCCACCAGCAGCGTCCTGTAGGCTTTGAATAAGGTGGGGCTGAGGGAGGAGCCTTTGGGGAAGATGCAGATGATGTTCTTGGGTACTGAGGTGAATGGCAGTAGGCAGATTCCTGGACTCCAATGTGGTGGAGTCTTCTCATGAGTGTGTGGTGCGCTACGGTGTTGAATGCCACTGAGAAGTCGAGGAGGATCAGTGCTGCTGTCTCACCACGGTCAAGGAGGGATATGATGTCATCTGTCATGGCGATCAGGGCATTCTCGGTGCTGTGTTTGGTGTGGAAGCTGGGTTGGGTGGTGTCGAGCAGGTTGTTTTCTTCAAGCAGGTCGGCGAGCTGGCGGTTGATAGCTTTCTCTAGGACCTTGGCGTGGAAGAGGAGCAGCAAGATGAGAGGTAATTCTTCAGTTCACTGGAGTTGACGGAGGCTTCTTCAGGAGGAGTTTCACTTCTGTTTGCTTCCATGTGTCGGGGAAGGTGGCCATGGTGATGGAGGCATTGAGGATGTCGGTGAGGGTTCTGCTGATATCTTTCTGTTCTAGGTTGAAGACGCGGTGAGAGCAGGGGTCCATTAGTGCCCTGGAGTTGATCAAGGTCATGAGGGCCATGGTATCCAGCATTGTGAGCAGTTTCCATGTGGTGAGCAGGTGGTGGAGGGTGCCATTGGTTGGTGTTGGGTGGTGGGTCGAACTTGCATTAGATGTCCGATATCTTGTTGTGGAAGTAGTCAGCCAGAGAATCACAGAGAGCTTGTGAAGGGCTGATGGTGTTCTCAGTGGCTGAAGGGCAGGAGAACTCTCTAACAATGCTGAAGAGTTCCTAGGTGTGATTGGTGGTTGCTTCAATGCAATTTGTCAGAGCGTCCTTCTTGGCTTCCCTTAGGTGAAGGTGGTATTTGTTGAGGGCTGATCTGAAGGTGATGTGGTCTGTGGTATTTCTGTTGGAGGGCCAGTGTCTTTTCAGTTGCTTGCATTCACGTTTGATGGACCGGAGTTCCACGGTGAACCAGCTGCCATGCTTGCTAGATCTGCTGGTGTTTGATGGTTTAATGTGGATGACTGTGTCGGCACAGCTGGAGATCCAGTAGGTGAAGTTCTGGATGGCCTGTTCCAGGTTACTGGTGGTGATGGACCTGGTGGTGTTGAGGATAGTGATGGGCCTGGTGGTGCTGAAGACGGTAGTCCACTGGGTTTCCGTGTCATGTTCCATCTCCTGCACGGGGTGTTGGGAGGTTTGGTGGTGGGGCCCGGGAAGCCTGTGATGGTGAAGTGAATGATGCGGTGGTCAGTCCATGTTATCTCGGTGGTATGGCTAAACTTGACTCTGGCTGTGTAGATGGGGTCAAGAGTGTGTCCTCCACTGTGTGTGGTCTGGTGACCAGCAGTTTGACCCCGAAGTTACTCATTCTTTCTAAGAGGTTGGTCGAATTGGTGTATTTAGGGCCGTCAAAGGGAAGTTGAGGTCACGGAGGAGCATGTAGAGCCTGGAGTCGATTGCTAGGAGGGAGATGAAATCGGAGATGGCATTGCAGAAGCTGAGGTGTGGGCCCAGGGGTCTGTAGGCGAGGCTTCCTCTGATGGTTGTTTTTGCATTTATATGGATTTGGAAGTTAAGGTGTTCCATGATTGATGTGGTGTCATCTTCGGTGGTGGAGCGCCACTATTTTCTTCTCACTGAATTTGTGCTTTATATTTAGCCATAATTCAGTTTTGGTGCCTTCATTGTTTCATGGATAACTGTGCTAATGCTTACAGTTTACATGTCGTACGGCGAGTTCTTTGCCCATTTTTATCTATCAGGATCTGCATTATGAACTGAATAAACTAGGGAGATATCAAAGGTTAAACTCCCACAAAGTTAGTTAACTCAGTTTCAAAGAAGTAGAAAATACAACTAAACAAAATAAATCCAAGAATTGAAAAAGTAAAAGTTATGAATTTTCAGAATACATTTTGAAAAACACCCATTGGCAACCATGGAAAGGCAAAAGTCAATGCTATTCTATTGATTGGGAGCAACTGCTTCCTTTTCAGGTTGACCACTGACCATGTAAAGCCTAGCAGTTCACCATGGTCAGCATTTTTATCTTCAAATAGAGGGGGTCATTTAGAGATTAGAAGGGCACAAGAACTGCCATAAATTGGCAGTTCTACTAAGCCACCAAACTCACAGTTCTACCACCTAATTAGGAGTTTGAAGAACCACTGATTGACTGTCGTTGGGGTGCAGCTGCCTTTCATGCATTATTTAGGGTTGTCTTCTCAGGGGATATATTTTCTTGCACATTGTGCTCGGAAATACAGACATAGGCCCCCATTGAACAGAGAGAAAACAGCACGTCGTGAAAGTTGTCATTTTGTTTTTCAGAAACAAGCCCCTATGACAACATGACAGCACATTAGGCACTGCTTTGATGAAATTGCATACTACCCTAGCCATCAAACTGACGGTATGTTTGTTCCATTTAAAGTCAGGTTCAGCTGACAGAAACCTTACATAAATGGTCCAACGGACTTAGGGCCAGATGTACGACAATTCCGTTTTGCGAGTCGCACAATGCAACGTTTTGCGACTCGCAAAATGGAATGTACAACAGTTTCTGGTGAAGGGACTTCATCCTCTCCAACTCTCAGTTTATTCCTTTTTAAGCACTTTTTGTAGCTTTACTGCAAAAAAGAGAAACAGAGAGAAACTGTACTTCTGAATCCTGTTACAGGTGGGACATTGGAAGGCTCACTAGGTATTTTCCTGTTCAACAAATTATGCACCTAGGCCTTGCTAACTCAAAAATACTACATAGCTAATGCCAAAAGAAGACGTTTAATCATGTTAAAAGCTTGCTGAAGCTGGATGTCTAGCCAGCCACAATTTCAAGGCTCAAAAGTACTACTTAGCTAGTGTCAAAAGTAGACTTTTAACCATTTCAAAAGCTGGCTGAAGCAGGATGTCCAGCCATCAAGGATTTCAAGGGCAGCCCAGAAGTCAGTCTTTGGGTGTCATTCATGAGGGCTGTGTAAGTCACATTGCGTCCCATAAGTGTCATTTGAAACCAGGGTTCCAATGGCTATGCAGAGAAAAGGGGAGGGGATAGGGGAAGAGAAGAAAGGAGATTCAATCTGGCATTGGGATTCATCACAATCTTGGTGTTAGACATTGGGCTACTGGTTGACTGGGGTGTGAGCTATAGTCAAACAGTAACCACAATCCTAGTCTGGGTAAGAGGCAGGCAAACCCTATTTTAACCTGTGCTTGTCCCCTAGTAGCTTGGCACTGAGCAGTCAAACTAAACATAGAGGCAAGGTGTTAAGTATTTGTGCAACACTTTGAACAGTAAAAACTGTGAAAACAACAAACAAAAAGATCCCACACCAGGTATAGAAAAATAGAGAATATTTTCATAAATAAAACAAGACCAAAACAACACAACTCCAATTAGATAAACCAGAGATATTGAATTTTAAAGTTTTACATCAAAATGGCCCAAAAAAAAAAAACACGTTAACAAGGGATAACTGGTCACACCAGACCGGTACAAAGACACAAGTTCAGGCCAACCGAGATGGAGAGTGGGCCAGGTACAGGGACCAGGTGAACCTGCTGAACAAAGTAGCTTAAATCCTGGTTGCAGAGCGTTGCATGGATCTGAGGCTAAGAAGCATTGTGCAGCCAAAGTGATTCATTGGTTCCGAGATGCAGCGAGGCTGTGGTGTGAGGTCCTGTTGCGTCATCTTTGCGGATCCCACTGGCAAGGGCTTGCGATACAAACTCTGAGCGTCGAGGATGCAGTGCGCAGCCAAGTTGATGCGTCAGTTCCGATAAGCTGCAAGGCTGTGATGCGGAGGACAGCGGCCCTGTCAAGCTGCTGTTGACAATAGATATGAGGGCCTGGATTGGAGATGCGCCATGTCATCAGCGATGCGTTGGTTCTGAAGATGCAAGGGTGATGCGGACGTTCAGCGCCGTGCCAAATCCAAGTATCCGCAGCGATGGGTTAGTTCTGCTAAAGGATATGCTGCTCAGTAGAGGAGATGTGTCGGTTCAGCTTGAGGATGCCCAGCTCAGCAGAGAAGTTACGTCGGTTCTTCCAATAGTCCAGGACTGGGATTGCACCACTTGTCAGGGTAGACTCAGAGATGGTAGAGTCCAGATGCAGTTGCAAGGTTGTTAAAAGCCTGTTATGTCCCTGAGGCTTCAGATCAGGAGGCCAGCCAGCTAGTCCTTGGAATAAATTTGGGTTCTGGGGTCAAGAGATGCATGTTTCAATCCTTCTCACCTAGGCAAGGAGGGCAGCAAGTCAGCACAGCAGGGCAGAAGATCTTCGAGAGCAGCAGTCCAGAAGTGTAGCAGTCCTTCAGTAGCACAGCCGTCCTTCTCCCTGGCAAGGTATGCACAGGTCCAGAAGTGTACTAAAGTGTTGGTGTCCGAGGTCCAGTATTTATATCCACTGGTTCCTTTGAAGAGGGGGATACTTCAAAGACAAGTCTTTGAAGTGCACAGATGTCCTGCCCTGTCATCCCTGGCTATAGACTAACTACAGGGGGTTAGGCAGCCCTTTGTGTGGGGACAGGGTACAGCCTATTCAGGTGTAAGTGAAGCTGGGTCCAGGTCCTCCCTCCCATCCTGCCAGAATGGCCTTTCAAGTCACACATGGGCTCCCATTGTTTGTACCTGTCTAGGTGGAATGCACAAAGGCCAACTGTCAACTACACCCAGTCATGTACTAGAGAGAGGCTGCAGGCACCAAATGGCTAAGGCAAGAAAATGCCAACTTTCTAAAAGTGGCATTTTCAGATTTGTAATGTAAAATCAGACTTCACCATAAATTAGGATTTTAAATCAGGATTCCAGAGACAGCAAACATGAATGAGTTATATCTTCAAATTTGGAAATTACCCTGAATAAATGTAATAAGATATTCTCAATGTTATCCAATTGGAGTTATAGGCTATGTAGTGGTGAAAAATAAAATATAAGAGTTTTTCACTCCTGCTTTTTCAATACATTGCACCCTGACCCCTGAACTGTCCAGAGTCTACTTTAGGAGTGACTTATTTATATTGAAAAGGAAAGTTTGGGCCTAGCAAGAGATTTAACTTGCCAGGTCGACATAGCAGTTTAAAACTGCACATGCAGGCTCTGCAATGGCAGGCCTGAAACATGTTTACAGGGTTACTTAAGTGGGTGGCTAAATCAGGACGGTAATTTACAGGCCCTGGGCTCAGGTAGTGCATATTTCTAGGGACTTATAAGTAAGTTGGATATGCCAGTTGTGAATATGTCAATCAGATCACGTATAGGGGAGTAAGCGCAAGCACTTTAGCACTGGTTTGCAGTGGTAAAGAGCAAAGAGACCTAAGGGCAATAGAAGCAAAAATCCAGCAAAATAGGGAGCAAGCAGGCAAAACGTTTGAGGGAAGACCACCCTAAGGCTGTCCGGTCTAACACTTGTTCTTGTGGACACCTATCTGGTGACACCTATGTTCTTAACTTCCAACACAATGTGTACATATTCAGACTTGTTCCTGTAGTGCAAAAATGAACACAGATAGTGCTCTGCTACCAGTATCAGCTACCCCTCATTTTTTCCTAATGGAAACTCAGTTTGAACTTTACCTGACGCTGCTCATTTTCCACCACCTCTGGGATGTTCTATTTTCAACTGTCCCTATCTCTTTCTTGAAGTTGAAAAGGAAAAACTGCAAGTTTTAATCCTAACTTTAATTAGAAAATTAGAGACTGCTTTTCTCTGCAGTCATATTGTGCGTTCACTTTTTCACTTCTTCACAGTTGCACATAAAGGGGCCGATTCCGATCCGGGTCGGAAAGCACTCCGACCGAGTCGGATCCGGAGTGTTTTCCGACCGAGCCGGACCCCTACAGTCTGACCGAGCGAGTACGATGCGCACGTATGCTGTCGGACTCGGTTCGGTCGGACTCCCGTAGAACTCAATTGGAGCCGGTCGTACGACGCGTACATGGGCTCCCATTGACTGAATGGGTACGTCTCGAACAAGTGCGCCCCCTACAGTAGGTACGCGTCGGTGCCACCCGCACCGTACATGCCTGTGTTGGGGAGACCTCTCCCCCTGTGTCCGAGTCGGAGGGCTGCGGGTGTCATGGGATCGGACGCGGACCCCCAAAGTCCGACTCCGGGAGCTTTTGCGAGCCGGACACTCCGGCTCGCACATGCTCTCCGACGCGTGCATCGTACTGGCTCGGTTGTAAATTGCATCCATTGCACGCCTCGCTTAGCTTCCCACCGGGACGTACGGAGAGGTTCCGACCCGGAAACGACTCGTTCGGTGAATTTCATGTAGCTCGCATCATACTTGCTCGCTCGTACAGCTGTACGAGTCAGCCGGAAAACACGCGTACGGCTCGTAGTTTTTCCGGCCGAACCCGATTCGGTGCACTTCCGACCGAGATCGGAATCGGCCCCAAAGTGTTAAAAAAACATATCGAGTTCTTCACTGTGCACTTTAAAGCACCAAGTCTAAATTACAGCCTGTTGGCTCTAACGCGCAGTTTCTTCACACGATGAGAGCACTACTATTATCTCTGTAAGTTTTCACAATTAGTCCCAATCATACAAATGTTTTAATCCGAGCAAAGAACTGTTAATGACTTTTAAGAAACTTCTAACTATGCAAATGGCTTTCATAAAAAAGGTAAAATTATTATCTAATTGGCCTTTCGTCTCCTAAACAGTTGCAGAGACCTCGGGCAGATGCAATTCCTCAAGTATCCTCTGAAGAAGTACACATGCAAAGGCGCCTTACCTTCAATCAATTAATCAATCAATCAATCAAATACTTCCAGAGTGCGCTGTAACCTAACAGGCATCCTGGTGGCTTTAATTGGGATGAACTACTTGGTGTAAAAAGCGGCTTTCAGCAGTGTCTTGAAAGCAAGATGATAGATTGTAGACCGATTCTATCCACATGGACTGAAAAGGTTCATTCACCAGCCTGGGCTTTACTAACCCGAGGTCGCTTAAGCAGGAGAGCACTAGAGGAATGAAGAAGCCTGTGAGGAACATAGGATTGAAGTTTGTTTGACCTCAGACGTGGTTGGGTCCTATAAAAAGCCCTATGAGCCATACTTAAGGCTTTAAACAAGATATGCTTTTGCACAGGGAGTCGGTGGAAAGCAGCCAATGCTGCTGCAGAGAAGGCTCCACGTGGTGCAGTCAAGGCTAGCTTAGCTGTGGCTGACTGTATCCTGGTTAGCTGCTTAATACAGTAAAGATGGGCCCCCAGAAACAGAGATGTTGGAACATAAAAGTCCTCTGCGTGGTAAGAGCATGTACCCCAAGCGTGAGTGCCCAACTGTACTGTTCGTTCATTTATTATACCTGTATTTCGTCTATCCGAAGCCATAAAAGTGTGTGAAAAATACAGCCAAGGTAAGTTAAAACAGTAAAATACATTTGTAATATAAATACAGTAAAAACTGTGACATAAAATACTATATGAAAACAAACAAACTCAGATTTTGGTAATAATAAAAGACATACTGCAGGAGACCATTAAGAACACGCAATTACACCCTATATGTGTGAAGAGCTCTCCTGCGAAACAGCCACAGAGCACCCAAAAATGTGGCCACAGCAGTAGCATATATTGTAAGACAGACAATTCTTAGCATACGTGTTGTAAATTGAAATCACGATGTGATTAAGCATTTACTAAAGACATGAATTCTTCTGCCTCACACATGTCTCTTTCGTTATGTTGACTGAAGTTTGGACTCCATTTTGTATTGTCATGTCTCCACGTGCTCAACACGAGAAGAGTCCTATCTTCGTGTTAGTTGCTCTTGTAATCTGCCTAGTAACAGTCTATAAATAGTTCCTTTGTCCGCCTGGCGCATGCCCAGGCTTGACCACATCTGTTATCAGTTAGTCCTTGCTTGACCATGTTTTCGCGGGCTCAAGGAGTATGTCAGCTCCGCCCACATATTGATCTTGTATCGAAAATGTCCATAAAAGGTAACATTCCTTGCCTCATGTTGTATCCTCCCACTTATGAGCCCCTCTGTTGTGTATAAAAGGGGACTGTGTACGCAAGTTCTTTGTGCTACTCTATGCAATACTGAAGGGTATTG
This sequence comes from Triturus cristatus, assembly GCF_964204655.1. Classification (NCBI taxonomy): domain Eukaryota; kingdom Metazoa; phylum Chordata; class Amphibia; order Caudata; family Salamandridae; genus Triturus; species Triturus cristatus. The sequence goes on from NC_140584.1 coordinate 51,402,470, forward strand.
TATGGATTGTAGGACCACCCTTAAGGGTTAATAAACCTTGTCTTTGTACTTTGCAGTTTCCGTGCCAACTTCCTTATAGATTCCATTGCAGGAGAGCGAACCCTTGTGTCCTGCGGGCCTAGCTGGGGCCTGTATTCATCAATTGGCGCCCGTCACGTGGGGCTCATCGGCGACTCGGATGCTCGAAGGATTGGTCGCGACGAAGGTGAGGAATTTGGCCGGGGATGTGATCACTGCCAGAGGCACTTTAGTCCTGGCATCCCGAGGTTTTTCTTCCTTCCCTTCCGACCTGACCATCTGGGTGGCGCCGGTCCTCGACTGAGACCTCTTCTGTCGGTCCTGCCGTGACAGCCGTTTGGGCGAATTTTGGAGCTTGGCAGTTGGAATCTGGACTCTTGATTGGTAAGAACCGTTGTACGGTACTTGCTCCGAGTTTTTGAAGCCTGGTTTGGCTATTTGAGTATGATTTGTGATGACCGGTCATATCTTGTATTGATTATTGTGAGAATATGCGTTGCAACACATATAGGCAGGTAATGTGGAGATATTTCTCCGGAACTGTGTAACTTTGAACGGCACAACGTTTAAGTGCCATTTTTTTGATAATACTGCATATTCTGCATTATTTTTGAGCATGCCTGCTTTTAGCGCACTCCGTAAGTGGTGCTGCTGCTTTGGAAACCGGTTAAACCTCGAGGAATCTGCTCCAGCTCCCCCAGAGGGGACTCCTAATAGGGATATGTATGTGAAGCATGGTCTTTCTTCCATAATGTACAGCACAGTATGGAGGAAATATACCAGAAAAGATCCTGAGTTACGGTGGCCGTTGTATGGGTCGTTTGATATGCGTAAGATTGAGTATGTGGAACAGTGTATGTGTAAACGGCGTGCTCGTCAAGACATGTTTGAATGTGTGCGATTATGGGTGAAGGAAGTGCGTGAGCGAGAGAAACGTGAGAAAGCGCTGTTTGATAAAGAGCAACGAAAGAATGATCATGTGAGAGCGCAGGAAGCAAAGCGTCGGGAGGAAAGAGAACAGACGGAGAGGCAAGAGAAAGAGCGTAGGTTACAAGTCTCGGGTCAATATGCTGTTCGTCAGTCACTCTATCCTGTCCTTAATAATCATGACGATGATTTTTATTTATTAGATCGTTCTCCGCCTCCTTATGTCGGCGCGTCTGCTCCGAGGCCACAAGATTCTGGATCGGGTTCGGGTAAGGTAGACACGCGGTCCATGTTATCGGCTGAGCGAATGGGTGAGCTTCGGCAAGTTTCCTATCGTGCACTTAAGGGCAAGTTATCCCTTGCTGAGTTGTTGGATTCTTGGGAGTTGTGGCAGGATAGAGAAAGGTTGTATTTTTTGGGCCACTTTTCTGAGGAAGTGATTGCTACTTTCCGGAAATATTCCAGTGTCTTTGAACCTGACGATGTGGTATTAGATGCTAAAGCATTGCGTAATGGTGTTTTCTCTCCCTCTAAGGCGCCTGATGCGGTTCGGCGACTGTTTGCGTTGCGGGATGCGGCGAGGGACCTTAAAGAGAAAGCACGCCAACAAGTTGAGGAGGAGAAGCGGTCGGATTCGCGTACCGGAGATGGCCATTCATCCACCTCTCAGTCAGATAAGAGCGACCTAGTGCATGCTAAACCAATGCGAGAGGCGGCGCCTTTGTATGTTCCTCCTAAAGGAGCGGGGACTAGCTCGGATACTACCTCCGCCGATGCTAAGGGATATTTTGTGTATAATTGGGTTTATACTCCCTGGCACAGGGCTGATGTCATGGCGTTAAAGATTGCGTTGCCTGATCCCCGCAAGAATCCAGCGGCCTTTTACGAAGAAGTCGAGGGGGCCTTGAATTCTTGTACTATGACCTTAGCAGATATAGATTTGTTCTTTGGGCTTATTTTACCACCAGATATGTGGCGATCTGTGCGGAAGGTGGATGATGCTGCCGCTTTTAAGGCTCGATGGTCTGAGCTTGAGGATGAGGATAGGGAGAGGAAGCCCGCGCAGAAACCACCTCAGATTATCTTAGATCTCCCTGCTGCTATTCTGGCTAAGTTGAAGACAATCATTCCCCCTAAAAAGATTGACTGGAATATGCTAGCCTCGTGCAAGCAGAAAGTCGATGAATCAGTTGCAGATTTCTTTACGCGCTTTGAGGAGACGTTTCATGATTTTAGTGGTCAGTCACTTACGGACGATACGGGTCGACACCTCTTTGCTGATAAATATGTGGCGAATTTATTACCGACGATCGCAGCCCGCCTAAAAGCGAGTGAAAGTTCTTGGTCCACTGCGACCCCGACAGCCCTCCTGACTATAGCTCAGTACTATGAGCGCCAGGAGCAAGAAGCGAAGGGGCAGGAGGAGAAGAAATCGAGGGATTTGAAAACGAAGGTGATGTTAGCACAAGTATATGGCCCGCCCCGACGGGGTGTAAATAGAGGTAGGGGAGGATTTTATGGTCCTCCCTCGGGCCGATCTGATTTGAACAGGAATCAATGTGCGTATTGTAAGCAATCGGGACACTGGGCCAGAGATTGCCCGGCGTTGCATGCTTCGCGTCAGGGACACAATCAGGGTGGCCCGAGAGGTAGAGGGGGTTTCTCGAATTTTAGAGGGAATTCTAACGATCACGCTCGTTTTGACCCTGCCGGGCAGCAACGAGATAGGCCTAATGTTTTCGATCGACAAAACCAGTATCAAGTGTCGGGGATTGACCGTTCTGGGTACCATGATTCTCAGCATGCATAGGAATGCGTTGGATGGGGGTTGGAATCAGTTGAGGTGCCGGTTGATCAGAGGGGTCCTTACGTATCAGCTGAGGTTTTGGGTTCTACTGATCAGTTCCTAGTGGATACAGGAGCGACTCGTAGTGCGCTGTCTAAACAATTGGTTCCGAGGGCTCCCCCATCTGGCTTAATGGTTACATCGGTAGGGTTTGATGGTACACTCTCCCGAAGCCCTCTTTCACGGCCCCTCATATTTCAGGTTGATTCCTTTTCTGCACCCTCTCCGTTTTTGCTTGCCCCGAACACGCCGGACAATATTATGGGCCTTGATATGCTGAAGCACTTCAGAGCTACGATCCGCTGTTCCCCTGCTGGAGTGCGGGTGATATTGAATGACAATTACCCCCTGTCTGAACGGATGTGTGTGGTTGCAGAAGATGCTGTGTTAGCTACCCTCCCTTGTGCTCTGTGGGCCACCTCGGATACTGATGTGGGACAGATGGTGATTCCGCCTGTTCACATTAGTGTCCAGGAGGGGGCGGTGTTACCATGCCTTCCACAGTATCGTATTTCGCAGGAGGGGGAAGAGGCTCTTATACAGATAGTGCAGGATTTGATTAAGGTGGGAGTAGTGGAAGAAGTTCCCTATAACGTCTGTAATAGCCCGATTTTACCCATTCTGAAAAAGGATACGGATGCCAAAGTCTATCGGTTTATAATTGACTTGAGAGAAGTGAACAAGATCGTGATACCTCAGTACCCAGTGGTTTCTGATATCACGACGTTGCTTACTTTGGTCCCGCCTACGGCGACCACGTTTTCAGTTATTGATTTGAAAAATGCCTTCTTTTCAATTCCTATTCATCTCGATAGTCGATACCTCTTTGGTTTCACTCTAAATAATAGGTCTTACCGATTTTGTAGAATCCCTCAGGGTTACACGGAAAGCCCTAGCATTTACAGTCAAGCTTTGAAAAGACAATTGGACTCCTTTGTTCTGCCCGAGGGCGTCGCCCTCATTCAATATGTCGATGACATCTTGCTGGCGGCCGACACTCCGGAGTTGTGTGAAACGAGTACGTTGTCTTTGCTTTCCTTTTTGGCATCCCACAATCACAAAGTATCTCGGAAAAAGTTGCAATTCTGTAGACCAAAGGTGACTTATCTGGGTCACCTTTTGTATAAGGAGGGGCGTGCACTCACACCAGATCGTGTCCAAGGAATTCTGGACACGCCGACGCCGTCCACGCAGAAGGACGTGCATGCATTTTTGGGTCTCGTTTCGTTTTGTAGGCAATGGATACTAGGGTTTTCACACATAGCTAAGCCATTGTTAGCCCTTTTGACAAAAGACACACCTATTCCGCTTCCTTGGACGAATGAGTGTGACACTGCCTTTCAGAAATTGCGACAGGCTCTCTGTTCAGCACCAGTGTTAGGGACTCCTGATTATACCAAACCTTTTTCGCTGTATGTGCATGAGAAAGATGGATGTGCATTATCAGTTTTAGTGCAGATGCACGGCGACAAGCAGCGCCCTTGTGCATATTTTTCGGCTGTACTTGATCCTGTTGCCCGAGCATTGCCTGGTTGTTTTCGCTCGGTTGCGGCGACAGCTGTGTCAATACGCCAAAGCGAGGGAATTGTGTTATCTCATAAGCTGTTGGTATTAGTCCCCCATGCTGTTGATGCCCTGCTTAATCAGACAAAGACGCAGCATTTGACCAGTGCCCGTTTAACGGGATATGAGCTGACGCTTTTGGCTCCTCATATTACGTTAAAGAGGTGCGTGACGTTAAATCCGGCCAAATTGTTGCCATACCGCGAGACTCAGTCTGAAGCACGGAAAGCACATGATTGTATTCTTGTGACTGAGGAACAAACAAAGGGTCGTATTGATCTCCAGGATACGCCCTTTCCAGATGTAGATGGAGAACTGTGGGTGGACGGGTCCTGCCTGAAGCTACCAGATGGTACGACTTCAGCAGCGTATGCAATTACCACATTGCAAACAATAGTGGAGGCAGCACGCATACCACAGAAATCAGCTCAAGCAGCGGAACTGATAGCATTAACACGAGCATGTGAGCTCAGTACAGGACTGTGTGTGAATATTTATACAGATAGCCGGTATGCCTTCGGAGTAGCGCACAATTTCGGCCTGCTCTGGAAGGAGAGAGGGTTTTTAACGTCACATGGAGTACAAATAATGCATGGGGAGTTAGTTCATAATCTTTTAACTGCATTGACATATCCGAAGAAAATTGCCATCATTAAATGTAGCGCCCATAGGAAAGTAGTCGATAAAGTTGGAGAAGGGAATGCGTTAGCAGACCGGGTGGCACGGGAGACTGCGATGCAGCCTGGTGCTACTGCCATGTATGTAGTGAAGTCGCAAGTAGAAAGATGGCATGATGCGAAGGAAGAAGTGCGAGAAATACAGAGGACCGCTTCTGATAAAGAACGGGAGCAATGGTCCAGTGAGGGAGAATTGGATGATGAGGGTTGCTGGAGAAATAAGCAGATGGATAGATGGAAATTACCCACGGCTTTTGTACAACCTATGGTTCAGATGGCACATGGGCTAGCACATGTTGGAGCTTCCGCAATTGTAAAATTGCTTACCCAAGTCTGGGAGCATCCAGAGATTGCTAGCACGGCAAAGAGGGTGGTGCAGACCTGTATGATCTGCCTGAGGTACAACCCAGGAAAGGGTACTCGAACCCCAGCAGGAGGATTTGTAACACCTACTGCACCCTTTGAGGTTCTGCAGATGGATTACATCCAGCTTGAGCGCTGTAACAATTTGAAGTATGTTCTAGTAGTGGTTTGTGCCTTTAGCAAATGGGTTGAGGCATACCCTACGAAAGACAATACTGCAATGACTACCGCCAAGATGCTGTTGAAGGAGTTCTTCCCTCGATATTGCGTTTGTAGACTTCTGTGGAGTGATAACGGACCCCACTTTATAGCAGATGTTATAAAGTATGTTTTGAAGGGTCTGGGCATCACCCAGAAGTTCCACGCAGTATTTCACCCTCAATCTGCAGGACTAGTCGAGAAGTATAATGGTACACTGAAGCTCAAGATCGCTAAAATCCAAGCTTCAACGTCTTTGGCTTGGCCAGATGCTTTACCACTGGCGTTATTGTCAATTAGGTCGGTACCGCACTCTCGAACCGGTCTTACACCGTACGAGATTGTCTTTGGACGCCCAATGAATATTTGGGGTCCACCAAAACCTAAGACTGTGTATGATGTACCTTGTGTAATGATGAATGATTATCTGGCGCAGTTAACGGATAACTTGGTTTCTATTCATCAACAGGTCCGGGAGGCGCTCCCTGATCGGTCCACCGGTGAAGGACATAGTCTCCGGCCTGGCGACCATGTCATGATAAAAATCTTTGACAGGACGAACAGCCTGGAGCCGAGATGGGTTGGTCCTGAGCAAGTCTTACTTGCAACGATGACGGCTGTGCGAGTTTCCAACAGAAAGAATTGGATCCATTCCCTGCACTGCCGCAAAGTACCGCCCGGATTGGTGGAGCCTGCTGTATTGACCGATCAACGAGAGATTCTCACCACAGAGAAAGGCCGTGCTGTGGAATCGAACGACGCTGAGGAGCTCTTTCTGGACCACGCGACTCCTGGAGGAAAGCGATATCATCTGAGGCCAAGAAAGTGAATCCTTCAGTATCGGGACATGTTGTCAGAACGGCCCTTGGGCTAGTGAAACGGAGAGCCAATGAGGCAAGGGGGGGGGATCAGCCCTGCATTAGTGTAGCGACACCCGTCTTGGCCCGTTGGTGAAGAAATCGACCGCTGCCTAAGGGGAAGAGTTCTGACAAACCTTTTTAGTTTCAGGAAGATATTGATTCTTTATCTTGACATCGAGAAAAAGAAGATCCTTTGTGCAACAGGTTTTATGCTCACAGTAGCTATTGTTGGGATAACCACATGGTTTGTGGAGGATGTGACTCCTGCTCGAGAGTTACTTGTGTTGACCACTCCAGTGCCTGAGGAGCACTACTTCTATACCCTTCCGTATCAAGAATTGAAGCATCGTCAGTCTTATTTGAATAACACTTTCATCCAGATGTTGCATCATACCCACGTTGCCACGAATGCTACGAACTGTTGGATATGTGGTATGATGCCAGCTCATCAGAAGAAAGGAGGAACGCCATTCATACCTCTTCCTTTCTCTCATAATGGCTCTTGTAGAGCATGGTACACTTTGCTTTTTGCCACCCGGAAACCCACAGTGGGACGATTACTCTTCAGACTCAATAAAGAATGTCATCAGGATAAAGATGGATATCCGCAAGCGAATGGGACAATTTGGGAATGGGAAGAGTATCGACCAGACAATGAATCGATTCCTTATATTTTCACGAACACCAGAGACACTGTGGGAAAAGACAAATTTGTGATTCAAGTGGCACAAGCTCAAGCGGACCTGTGTGTCCAGAGTGTGGGTTATATTCCTGTTGGTGTTAGTGATTGTATTACCATATTAAACATCGACGGGTTGAATAACAGTACCTTCTTAGCATCCCATAATACATACTTCGTATGCGGGAATAAAGGTTATTACCGTTTGCCAGCCGGTTGGTCCGGAGTATGTTATGTAGCATTTCTATTGCCTCCTGTATTTTTGGCACCTGCATCCTATCATAAGGATTTGAAGTTGTTAAATAATGTGACTGTAAATAGGTATAAGCGTTCTCTATCAATTGATGACGTGGATCAGACTGACACCAGTCTGCAGCAGTACATTGATTTTAATTTAGGATTGTTTTTCTTCGTTGGAGCTGCCCTAAATAGTAGGAAAGTTCGAAGATTAACAAGAGTGGTAGAGGCTGTGACAAACCAAACCGCTGCTGCTCTTGGGAATCTTACGGAAGAATTGCAGATTACCAGAATTGTTGCATTACAGAATCGTATGGTGTTAGATGTTATGTTAGCTGATCGAGGTGGAGCTTGTAAAATTATCGGGAGTAGTTGCTGTGTGTTTATCCCTGACCATACACCGTCAGTCTATAATGCAATTAACAGGTTGCATAAAATTGCAGCTGAAATCCATACAGAAAACGGCACCTGGTCCTTTTCTGGATGGTTTTGGGCATTGATCACTGCTTGGGGTTGGAAGGTTTTAACTGGTCTCTGTATAATTATAGCAGTTCTGTTTTCTTGCTGCATCTGTGTCCAATGTGGTCCTTTGCTCTGTTCCTTATGTGTATCATTCTGTATTCCCGATAAGAAAGCTATTGCCAATGTCACTTATCAGAAACGTTTAGCTAAACAAGTAGAAGAAATGATGACAATTGACATATACGATGATTATCCTAACAAACCGGATGTCTTCAGTAAATGCTGAAAGGGTCGTCTGTTGTAAATTGAAATCACGATGTGATTAAGCATTTACTAAAGACATGAATTCTCCTGCCTCACACATGTCTCTTTCGTTATGTTGACTGAAGTTTGGACTCCATTTTGTATTGTCATGTCTCCACGTGCTCAACACGAGAAGAGTCCTATCTTCGTGTTAGTTGCTCTTGTAATCTGCCTAGTAACAGTCTATAAATAGTTCCTTTGTCCGCCTGGCGCATGCCCAGGCTTGACCACATCTGTTATCAGTTAGTCCTTGCTTGACCATGTTTTCGCGGGCTCAAGGAGTATGTCAGCTCCGCCCACATATTGATCTTGTATCGAAAATGTCCATGAAAGGTAACATTCCTTGCCTCATGTTGTATCCTCCCACTTATGAGCCCCTCTGTTGTGTATAAAAGGGGACTGTGTACGCAAGTTCTTTGTGCTACTCTATGCAATACTGAAGGGTATTGTATGGATTGTAGGACCACCCTTAAGGGTTAATAAACCTTGTCTTTGTACTTTGCAGTTTCCGTGCCAACTTCCTTATAGATTCCATTGCAGGAGAGCGAACCCTTGTGTCCTGCGGGCCTAGCTGGGGCCTGTATTCATTATACGGAGGGCAGTGCTGTGACTTCTCGTACCGAGTTCTTCACATATTGGCAAAAGCTAGATGGAATGTGCACGGGCATACGCAGGGCATACAAAAAGACATGAGGAACTGTTTCCTTCGGAGAGTTACATACAAGGCAAACTAAGGATTCGGTAACCATCTCTTTGGAGGTAAAAGTTTTAGCAGTAAGGCGCCAACTCCAAACTGGAAATACAGCTTCCTGTCTATTGGCACCGTGATAATGTCTCAGAATTGCTCATAATCACAAAAAGCTTTTGAATCCAAAAATTCACCAGTCAAAGTAACACTAGTGTCTTTGTGGGCTACAGCAGCCAGAGTGTTCGACCAATAAATCTTTTTAGGTCTCGGCTAGCGTGGCTGCGCACATGCGCAGCTCGCTCGGCGAGATTTAATGTTTCTGAGTACCTTCAGTAAAGGGCTTTAAGCCCCGCCCCACTTTTCCATTGGCTGGCGTCACCGTTTATGCTAAACAGTGGCCAGCAATTGGAAAAGAGCTTTCCATGTTGCCTCCCTTTGGCTTTTTCGGACGGTCCACTTGGACGGGCTCGCCTGCTTTCCTTCTGAAGTAAAAGGTTTCTTATCTTTAGGGGCCATGTATTTAAACACATGGCCCCATAAAGACAAGAGATCCTCTTTTACTTTTGGGACCGCGCCGTGCGCGCCACCCTTGTTATAGTAGCAGCGTTTTCCTTAACTCATTTTCAATATTTATATTTACCTTGTTTTCAATGTTTTTATTTCTCTCTTTCGACTCTCTCCTCACTCTTCTCCAACGGGAGAGAGCAAAACTTTATTTTCTTAACATTGGCGTTTCCCATTTTAAAATAATTAATAAAAGAGCCAAGAGACGCGCGTGCTTTAACCCGGCACCCTCACATTAAGCGCTCCTTTCGGTGCAGAGTTTCAAGCTATTCGGCCCTCCGGGGCCTGCGCCTTCTTCCAAGGCTGTCTGATCGCTCCTAGGATGAATTAATTATTAGTGCAGATTCTGCGGCAGGCCAAGCCGTCTGTTTACAGAGCGAGCCGAAAAAAATACTAACCAGTGAAAAGGGAGAGCGGAACCATTTGTTGCGGCTAAAGATATCTCTGTCGCCTGGGGGCAAAATTAGACGGGAGGTGGGGGAGGAGGGTGGAGGGGGGATGTTTAGGGCGGGGGGGCAGTCACTCTTGCGAGCTGGCAGCTTAGTGATAACTTTAATATAAATGCCCCAGGCAGGACCATCTAAGAATGTGTAACAAGACTGGGTGAAGTGTTGTGGCGGCGGATGAAAGGCGGAGCCGTGAGTCTGGAGATTATAAGGGTAGAGCAGACCGCTTCAGTGGCCAGACAGCTAGACCTAGGAACGGCGGGGAGTGTTGATGACACCCCGTTGTTTCAGTGCAGCTTATATGCAGAGGCAGGGCACACTTCAGAGAGATATGTGAACATTTCAGCATCGGTGCAGGAGCCAAGGAATCTGTGGAAGAAGCGCAGAACATGTGGTATTTCTGAGTTGATTGCCAAAATACTTTTAAAACAATTCCTTGGACTGATCTTCCTGTATTTATGATAAGGCCGCAGGAATTATACGGCAGGGGAGGACAAAATTATATGGCTGTGTTTGCTATATTATGCTTCAAGAAAAAACTCTACTACTCACTCTCTACTTCTCTACAACTCACTCTCTACTACTCACTACTCACTCTCTACTACTCACTCTCTACTACTCACTCTACTACTCTCTACTGCTCACTCTCTACTACTCACTCTCTACTACTCTCTCTCTACTACTCACTCTCTACTACTCACTCTACTACTCTCTACTACTCACTCTCTACTACTCACTCCCTACTCTCTACTCTCTACACCTCTCTCTCTACCTCTCTGCCTCTACCCCTCTACCTCTCCACCTCTCTACCTCGCTCTACCCGCACACATATGCACATATTTTTATATATATATATATATATATATATATATATATATATATATATCAATATATAATGTACTGGCGGTCGCCAGTGGATAGTTATAGTAAGGACCGTGTTTCCATAGGAAATCCGCAACATTCTATTTTGAATAACTTTGGTGCCGATTGACGAATCCTCGCGAAATTTTTAAAATAAGTGGGGCGCTCCGCTCCGCTGCTATCCTGAAAGTCTCGGGGGGATTCGTCAAGCGGGGGCTGAGAAAAAGGGGGGGTCCCAAAACGTGTTTTCCCCATGCATTTTTCCATAGGACCTTTAGTCCAAGCTACAGCCCGAACGGCTGAACAGAATTACTTGAAATTTGGCAGAGAGGTAGTCCTCAAGTCAGGGATGTGCCTTTTGTAGGTCTGGTGTAAATGTGTTCAGTATTTGCTGAGAAAATAGCATTTAAATCAATATATATATCTATAAGCGCGCTCCGAGCGCGTACGGTAAGCTTACCGTACGTGCACGCTGCCGTGCGCGAGCTTAATTCTGATTGGTGGTTACATGACTAAACATTCGAATCGGTCGAAATCAGGAAGTGTCAGCCGCCATTTTGTGTGTGTCTCACTGATAAACAAAGGAGGAGAACGTGAAAAGGGGGCAATGAAGAGAGTTGCAGACCCCCTAGCATTTGTCAGGGGGTCCAAGAAGGTCCCAAAAGTATGAAAAATACATTTACATTTTTTTTTTTTAAATCGCGGGGTGTGCGTACGGTAAGCTTACAGTACGCGCACGGCAGAAAAAAAACAATAAAAAAAATAGAAGTAAAAATGAAATTTAAGTGTTTAGATATTAGGGGGCTCTAAAAAGAGCCGTCGTGTTTATGAAGTGTTTTTTTTGTGGTACCTACAAGTAAGTACCGATGCAGAGTCTAAAGTTCAAGAGGAAGACTCTGTTGCCTTCATCAGTGAAATGTACACCGTCTCCTCTATAAATGCCTTGCATGTTGTAACGCAAGTTGTTGTGGTATATAGAACCCATACCATAGTCTCTGAGGAAAGCAGAAATAGATTTGTTGACGTGCTTTCTTGCTTTGTCAATCTGTGGACAAAATTGGTTGGACGAGTTCCACTTTTGCCTTTGGCATATATTAGAATATACAAAGGCAGATTGAGGAAAAAGCGACATCAATTGCACAAAGGTGTCCTTAACAAGCATTTCCAGACCTACCCCAGTTAAAGTGCCTAGATCATTTCCACCACAGTGCACAATAATAAGGTTCGGCTGTGGGAGATGTAGAAAGGTTTTCACCAAAGGCATTAATTGGTGCCACTTTAACCCTCTCTGACCAATCCATTTAATGTCTACATTTGGCAAAGCAAGGTCTCTCACCATACCTCTTTTTTCTGCATACTTTTCACTCCAGAAGACATAGCTGTGACCTACAATCCACACTGTGAACATCTTTCAAGGAGATCTGGATGCACTCAGAAGGTGTCTTTCAGTAGAATGGCAATATGAAAAGTAAGACAGTTGTAAAATGGAGACTTACATACTTTTTTTTTAATAAAAAGAACTCATTGGCTGATTCAAATCATTTTACAATTAAAACTAAGCTGTATGTGTACATTTTTAGGAGCAGGTTTTGGATTGGTACAGAAAAATGTGTTCCCACTGAACATTACTTTGGATTTGCTGTTAGGTTTGAAAAGTCAAGCACTCTTGCTCTTTGGATTTGAAACATTGTGTGCTGAACTTCTGACCTCTCTCCTCACACCAGTGTTCCATGACCTGTTGCTATGGTAGCAGGCAGAAGTCATGTTGGGGGAAGGGATGATTTGGAAAGGGGTTGAAAGTTGCAACCAATAGAAATGTGTGATTCCATTTGAAAAAATGAGGGAAGGACTGTGATTTTACATTAACATGTATATGTGTGAAAAAAGAGAGGGAAACATTGCCATTTACTGGTTCTGGTGGGAGGAGAGAGGTGTACAGCTCTGAGATTCTGACTCTGATAAACTGCTGTTTGAGTGCCACATTTGTTTCTCAAGTAACTCATTTTAAAGGTGAGATATGAGTTTGAGAGGGGATGTATGTGGTGATTTTTGATATAAATATTAGAATTGTGGTGATTGTTTAAAAGTTATGTTTTACATTTTGTGGTTTGGGAGATATTTAACTGTCTTGAACTTGTAAAATATTATGGAGTATGTTTTCATCATAAGTTAAGGTGTACTGGTATCACTGAGGAATGCTGTTTTGTGCCTAGAATCAAACCATGAGTCTGTGTGCACACAGGAATTGTTGTCAGAGATTTTATTTGTGTTGGTCCGGTTCTGTAAGAATGGCATTTGTAGGAAAGGGTCAGCTTTTTTTTTATAAATATGATGGTTTTATTAATAAATAAGTTATTTTGTTGGTCAGGTAAGTGTGAAATTTCTGTATTTATCACACATTTAGTTTCATGCTCCCTTTTTTTCACTTCTCCTCTATCTGCTTTTCTCATTTCCGTTGTACTCCCACAAGGACCTTGTAGGGTGTAAACAAATGTTTTTGTTTAAAAAAAAAAAATGTGCGTACCGTACGCGTACGGTAAAAAGAAATAAAAAAAAATTTAATAAAAATTTGTAAAAAAAGTTGTGAGGTAAGGTTGGCTCTTAAAAGAGCCATTGTGTTAATACAGGGACAGAGGAAAGAAAGAATGGGAATATTAACAAGGACCACAGATGTGCTGGTCTATCTTATTGTTTATTAGGGAAACACTGGTCTCCCCATGAACAATTAGACCATAACATCTGGTGCACCTCATTTGTACCCTCTGAAATCGAGGGTTCGTTTCCAGAGGAGCAGAAGAGGGTGATGCTCCCACCGCAGAGGAAGGGTCGGCTGAGCTGCCGAAGATGTACTCGGCTGAGCTTCTGCGGATTTGCTCGGGTGACTTGCTGAAGGGTTTGCTTCAGTATGTCGAGCAAAAGTCCTTGAATGAACATCCCTAAGGTGTCTCAACATAGTGTGATTACCAAAGGAATACTTCTTTCTAGGATTACCTCTAGATAACACACGCTCACAAAGTGAGCAGGTAACTAAAGGAGCATTTACCTTTTTCTGCCCCTCAGGAAATGTAAAATACTCCCAAATAAAAGAACTCTTCTGTTTCCTCCTTCTCTGTCTGATGATGCTGCTGCCCTGCTCACTCTCAGAAGAGGTCTGCTGCTCTGCCATTGTATCCCAAAGACAATTCAGCTCCTTCTCCTAGAGAATCACAAGCAGTAATGAGGGGCATGGGTGTGGTGTAGGAAGATTCTGGAACTGAAAGTAGTTTAAACCAATCAAAAATGTTGTTTCTTGATCACATGACCAACCGTACGCGCACGTTAAGCTTACCGAGCGTGTACGGTAAAAGTACGCATGCGCGTACGAAAGACATGCGCACGCGCGCATGCGCATTACAGGCACGCTCGTACACTTCCACGTAACGTGCGTGCGCGTATGAAGCATGCGCTTACGCATCGCGTAGGAATTACGGACGCGTACGCAAATTGCGTAAGCATGCGCACACGGAGTATAAATATTACGTACGCTCACTGTAATAAAAAGCGAAGCGTGCGCTTACGGTAAGCTTACCGTACGCGCACGCTAAAAAAAAAGAAAAAAAAAAAGATAAAGGTTTGTTGAAGATATTAACTATGTTATACAACTATATCTAACCATTTATTTGAAAAAGGTGAATGTTTCTATATTGAAGAATGCATTAAAACCATGAATATATACATAGGTAAAATAGTGTTTAAAGGAAAAAAATATATATAAATTATGTAAAAAAACAAACAAATTCAATGAAAAAACCATAGGTATCACACACATTATAGTTAGGAATTAGAATTCAAAAAACCAAGCAAAAACACAGAAAAAAATATAGGTTTCACACACGTTATATTTAGAAATTAGCTTTTAAAAAACCTTGCAAATTCACTGAAAAAACCATAGGTTTCACACTAGGCCTGGGCCAAAATTCCGTTCCGTTCGCGGAAATTGCGATATTTTGGCATTCTCGCGTTCCGCGGAAAGCGCGAAAATGTCAAAATTTCCGCATTCCGCAGCTTAGCGATAATTTTTTTCTTGCTCGCGCTGTAAAACAATACATTCTCGCGCGCGCGCGATCGCCTTACCTGAATCCCTGCGTTCTCCGACAAGTTTTCTTGACCCGGTCGCGTTCTCCACGAGATGTTGGATTTTGGTAGCCATTTTGCGCTGTCTCGCGAGAGTTCGCGGCCGCATTCAAGTCATTTTTCACGCGATCACGTCATTTGTCGCGCGATCATGTCTTTCTTCTCGCGATCATGCACCGCGCGAGTATGAGCAGATTGAGATCTCAAACATGTCATTCTACATCGCGAGCCAGAGAATGAGGACGCGGGCACATGAAATCGAACGCGAACAGGAGAAAGAGACCGCGAACACGTCATATCCAACGCGACAGGGACAAAGAAGAGAACGTGATCATATCGTTTTCGACACGCCGGCGGAAGTAATGTGAAGCTGGAGAACTCAACAACGTAAAATTTACAATTTGGAGAGGAATATCGGCTCTAGCAGCATGAAACCATCTGCAAATACTGATTTTGGATGAAAAGAACTCCTTACATTCACATTTGGCTTTCCTTTTTTGTGCAAGGAGTCTTTTTTTTTTTACAAGGTGGAGAGAGGGAGGAAGTGACACAGATTCTCCAACTTCCTGTTCCTGTCCAGCAGGCTCCTCCCAGTGCTTTGTCCATCTCCTGCTCATTCTGCCTTTGGATTTGGAGCTGGAAAGATCACTCTTTTTGTCTGCTGCATCATTGCAATTGGATTTCAGGATTTTTGGAATAGGATATTTTACAAGTAAGTGGTTGTTGTGTTTGATTGTGGGCATTGCAGTTGTTGTGTAACTACAATTTATTTTTGATAATTAATTATCATCATTCCTTTTTTTTTTTAAATTTATTTTAATTTTGTGGGTTGTAGTAGTAGGCCCGAGCTAGCCATGGGCATGGCCTCATGGGTGTGTGTGTGTATGATGAAGCAACTGTTCCTTTTGTTTTTTGAATATATTTCATTTTCAATCACATTTAGGGCATGGATGGCATTGGATTGAGTTGGGGAAGTGTGTTTTTTGGGGTGGCCTTGCTGATGTTGTTGGGCCTGGACATGTGGCTGGTGGCCATTTTGAGGCCTAGGCCTGCAAGCTTGCCTGGCCTTGTCTGCCAGCAGGCCTGCTTTCATCCACTGCTACCAGAGCAGGTAGCCACAGCTTTAGTAATCTACTGTTTTCTGTGTGCTCTGTTGAATTTAGACATCATTTAGGGCATGGATGGCATTGGATTGAGTTGGGGAAGAGTGTATTTTGGGGTGGCCTTGCTGATGTTGTTGGGGCTCGCCATGTGGCTGGTGGCCATTTTGAGGCCTAGGCCTGCAAGCTTGCCTGGCCTTGTCTGCCAACAGGCCTGCTTTCATCCACTGCTACCAGAGCAGGTAGCCACAGCTTTAGTAATCTACTGTTTTCTGTGTGCTCTGTTGAATTTAGACATCATTTTGGGCATGGATGGCATTGGATTGAGTTGGGGAAGTGTGTTTTTTGGGGTGGCCTTGCTGATGTTGTTGGGCCTGGCCATGTGGCTGGTGGCCATTTTGAGGCCTAGGCCTGCAAGCTTGCCTGGCCTTGTCTGCCAGCAGGCCTGCTTTCATCCACTGCTACCAGAGCAGGTAGCCACAGCTTTAGTAATCTACTGTTTTCTGTGTGCTCTGTTGAATTTAGACATCATTTAGGGCATGGATGGCATTGGATTGAGTTGGGGAAGTGTGTTTTTTGGGGTGGCCTTGCTGATGTTGTTGGGGCTCGCCATGTGGCTGGTGGCCATTTTGAGGCCTAGGCCTGCAAGCTTGCCTGGCCTTGTCTGCCAACAGGCCTGCTTTCATCCACTGCTACCAGAGCAGGTAGCCACAGCTTTAGTAATCTACTGTTTTCTGTGTGCTCTGTTGAATTTAGACATCATTTTGGGCATGGATGGCATTGGATTGAGTTGGGGAAGTGTGTTTTTTGGGGTGGCCTTGCTGATGTTGTTGGGCCTGGCCATGTGGCTGGTGGCCATTTTGAGGCCTAGGCCTGCAAGCTTGCCTGGCCTTGTCTGCCAGCAGGCCTGCTTTCATCCACTGCTACCAGAGCAGGTAGCCACAGCTTTAGTAATCTACTGTTTTCTGTGTGCTCTGTTGAATTTAGACATCATTTAGGGCATGGATGGCATTGGATTGAGTTGGGGAAGTGTGTTTTTTGGGGTGGCCTTGCTGATGTTGTTGGGGCTCGCCATGTGGCTGGTGGCCATTTTGAGGCCTAGGCCTGCAAGCTTGCCTGGCCTTGTCTGCCAACAGGCCTGCTTTCATCCACTGCTACCAGAGCAGGTAGCCACAGCTTTAGTAATCTACTGTTTTCTGTGTGCTCTGTTGAATTTAGACATCATTTAGAGCATGGATGGCATTGGATTGAGTTGGGGAAGTGTGTTTTTTGGGGTGGCCTTGCTGATGTTGTTGGGCCTGGCCATGTGGCTGGTGGCCATTTTGAGGCCTAGGCCTGCAAGCTTGCCTGGCCTTGTCTGCCAGCAGGCCTGCTTTCATCCACTGCTACCAGAGCAGGTAGCCACAGCTTTAGTAATCTACTGTTTTCTGTGTGCTCTGTTGAATTTAGACATCATTTTGGGCATGGATGGCATTGGATTGAGTTGGGGAAGTGTGTTTTTTGGGGTGGCCTTGCTGATGTTGTTGGGCCTGGCCATGTGGCTGGTGGCCATTTTGAGGCCTAGGCCTGCAAGCTTGCCTGGCCTTGTCTGCCAGCAGGCCTGCTTTCATCCACTGCTACCAGAGCAGGTAGCCACAGCTTTAGTAATCTACTGTTTTCTGTGTGCTCTGTTGAATTTAGACATCATTTAGGGCATGGATGGCATTGGATTGAGTTGGGGAAGTGTGTTTTTTGGGGTGGCCTTGCTGATGTTGTTGGGGCTCGCCATGTGGCTGGTGGCCATTTTGAGGCCTAGGCCTGCAAGCTTGCCTGGCCTTGTCTGCCAACAGGCCTGCTTTCATCCACTGCTACCAGAGCAGGTAGCCACAGCTTTAGTAATCTACTGTTTTCTGTGTGCTCTGTTGAATTTAGACATCATTTTGGGCATGGATGGCATTGGATTGAGTTGGGGAAGTGTGTTTTTTGGGGTGGCCTTGCTGATGTTGTTGGGCCTGGCCATGTGGCTGGTGGCCATTTTGAGGCCTAGGCCTGCAAGCTTGCCTGGCCTTGTCTGCCAACAGGCCTGCTTTCATCCACTGCTACCAGAGCAGGTAGCCACAGCTTTAGTAATCTACTGTTTTCTGTGTGCTCTGTTGAATTTAGACATCATTTAGGGCATGGATGGCATTGGATTGAGTTGGGGAAGTGTGTTTTTTGGGGTGGCCTTGCTGATGTTGTTGGGGCTCGCCATGTGGCTGGTGGCCATTTTGAGGCCTAGGCCTGCAAGCTTGCCTGGCCTTGTCTGCCAGCAGGCCTGCTTTCATCCACTGCTACCAGAGCAGGTAGCCACAGCTTTATTGATCAAGTGTTTTCTATGTGATCTGTTGAATTTTTAGACATCACCTTCCTGAGAGTGTAGTGTGGCTGTACACAGTACTAGTAGTATAACATAGCTCTAGTTAAAAAAAATTCATAAATGGCTAGACTATCTTTTGTTTGCACTAGTACAGTACTAAGTAACTGAACCACAAAAACAAATGCAACATTTCACTGATGTTCTTCTCCTGTCTTCTTTGCTTTTAGGTGCACAAAAGACAGAGTAGGAGGTGTCATCGGCATCACCTGGCTACCCGTTGTACTGCCAGCCAGACAGAAGTCCTGCTGCGCATCACGCCCACGTGTGACCAGAACTTGTTGTGCATCTGCCTCCTGCCAGACGTCGGAATAAGATGGCCCCAAAGAAAGGTACCAGGTCCAGTACCAAGAAAGTTGCTGGTGAGAAGAAGGAACAGAAAAAGGAAGTGCCATTAACCACGACTGGTGGTGTGCCGGCCAAGGTTTTTTTTGGCACCAAAGCGTTGTCCGGGAACCAAGCTGGGAGCAGCACAGCGGTCCAGCAACCCCACCAACCTAGGCCCAGGGCTTTACTGTCGCAGAGGTAGCCAGTCTACTAACGGGCAGCGATGTTGAAGAAATGTCATTACCGCAAAGTAGTACACAATCAAGTTCAACGCAGGCGCAAACTCAGCAGATCAGTGTGCAGCCGCCGCAACAAGAACAGCAGCAGCAGCCGCCGCAACAAGAACAGCAGCAGCAGCCGCCGCAACAAGAACAGCAGCAGCAGCCGCCGCAACCAGAACAGCAGCAGCAGCTGCCGCAACCAGAACAGCAGCAGCAGCCGCCGCAACCAGAACAGCAGCAGCAGCCGCCGCAACCAGAACAGCAGCAGCAGCCGCCGCAACCAGAACAGCAGCAGCAGCCGCCGCAACTAGAACAGCAGCAGCAGCCGCCGCAACCAGAACAGCAGCAGCAGCCGCCGCAACCAGAACAGCAGCAGCAGCCGCCGCAACCAGAACAGCAGCAGCCGCCACAACAGCCCACCATAGTAGTTGTTGCTCCTGACGTAGGGGCATTTCAGGAAATCGAGCTTCCTGCAGACAAAGCGGAGCGAAGTCAAACCACTGTTTCAGAACATCTATTGTCTTCCAGACCACCAGCAAGGAAAAGGAGGCTTAGTCCATCATCTTCTTCTTCAAGCCCCGCTTCTGATGATCATGATGACACTTGGGTCCCACCAGCTCGGTCTGAGAGTGAAGTACGCCACAAGACATTGCTTCTGAAAAGGAAGGTCCCAGAAAAACTTAGAGTTATGGAGGTAGATGTAGAAGAGGGGGGTGATGATGTTGATGAAGACGAGCCAGTCATCACGCACATTACTCCCACCCCAAAGGGATTGGAGACCGACATTCTAACCCTATCCAGAAAGGCTGCTACTGAGGGGGATGTAGCACGGATCTCACCAACACAGGTTACACCACCACTACCTCCAGCTGCCATATTTTCCAAGGCCCGGCAGGGACCTACATCCAGCTCAACCACCTCAGTAGGAAGTGGTAGTAAAAGTCACAGTGTAGGTGGACAGGGTCACATATTTTCAAGCACCCCCTCAAGTTCATCTGGTGTTGAAAGTGGCACATCCAGCAGTGCCAGAAAGTTCTCCTCCCCAGTTTGGGACTTCTTTTCTGTTAGCGCCAAGGAGGAGAACGTTGCTATATGCGCAATTTGTCGGCAAGGTGTTCGGCGTGGTAAGCTTGGTACAAACTATGGTACCGGAGGACAAGCAAGTCATCTCAGAATACACCACACTATTGTGTGGGAGGATCACCTACTTAAGTTAAAAGAAAGTAGGAAAACTAAACCCTTTGAAGTTGGTCAGGAATCAGGGAGCGATATTATTGTGGTGGCAGGTGAAGAACAGGGAGGCATTTCTAGCCTTGTCTCCAGTAGTGCAGTCACTGCAGTGGTAACGCCCACATCCTCCTCAGTAACATCAGAGTGGCACCGCAGTAAGAGCCATACTCAGAGTGTGGGTGAGACACCAAGGCGACCGGCGAGTACCTCAATGAGACAATCTGTGTCGTTGAGCCTTAGTGGGTTAATGGCACCACTAAGGAAAGTAAGCCAGCCTACCATTGACAGCATGTTTAGGTTGGAGGGGCAGTTCCAACGCAACCACCCAACGGCACGATTGTACAATGCGAAGCTGGCTAAAATGTTAGCGCTGGACCTTCTTCCTTTTTCATTTGTGGAAGGGGTGGGTTTCCTTGAATTTGTGTCTGCCATCTGCCCGAAATGGAAAGTTCCAAGCCGGTCCTATTTCGCAAGAATTGCTGTTCCGGCACTACATCATGATGTGCTGGAATTGGTTGGACAAGCTTTGCAGAAGAGTGCTGTGCACAATATCCACCTGACAACAGACATGTGGACCAGTTGCCAAGCCACAGATTACATGTGTATCACTGCACACTGGATCTCTTTTGTGGGGGTTAAAGATCAACTATCTGCACGAGGTGTTGTTGACACAGCTGCGATTTTTGAAGGTACTCGGAAACATGCAACTGTAGCCATGTTTGCCATGGAGAAATCTCATACGGCTGAAAACATTTTAGAAGAGTTTCGCACCAAGGTTTTGGAATGGCTGCAGCCCAGAGGGCTTGGTATTGGTTTTGTTGCCACAGACAATGGCAGTAATGTACTTAAGGCCATGGAACTTGGTTCCTATTTCAGGGTTCCGTGTTTGGCACACTGCATAAACATTATAGTGCAAGACTTTCTGAAAAAAGAACCCATAGTAAGCAATTTACTGTCCATCTGCCGAAGAATATGCACTCATTTCAGCCATTCTTTTAAAGCTCGGAAGCAGCTGAGGATCATCCAACGTGACCGTAGGATGCCAGTCAAGGCACTCATCCAGGAGGTGGCAACACGTTGGAACTCAACGTATTACATGCTTGATCGTCTCTACGAACAGCACAGGTCACTCAATGATTATGTCTGGTACAGAAGCAGTGATGCTAGTGTTAAAGGCATGACCCTTCAGAGGGAGCAATGGACCCTAATTCAATGCCTCACTAAGATGCTGTCTCCTTTTGAGGTCTTCACACGTGAAGTCAGCAAGGAGGACTGTACAATGGGCCAAGCTATCCCATTGTTGCAAATGCTAGAGCATGAGCTGAATAATGTGTCTGAATCCTACAAAGGTGTAGAGGACAGAAGGCAAGCCCATGACTTGGTAGAGAGCTTATCCAGGCGCTTATCAGAAAATGTAAGGATACAAAATAAAATTTTGTCACAAGAACATTACATTTGTGCCACAATTCTGGATCCACGTGCAAAATTAGGACTATTCCGTTCTTTTTCCGACACTGATGTTGCCCGCTACAAAAGTTGTATAGCTGAAGCAGCCATCAAGTTTGAAAACGAAGGGCTGCTAATTAAAAGCCCGCCACATCAACCCACAACAAGTACTGATACTGAAGCAGGCCATGCAGAATCAAGTGCAACTTCGTCAGCTGAGGGCAGTGCGGTTGGCTCACAATCGCAACACTCACCATCACCATCGACTACAAAAACAATAACTGGATCATTCGGCCGAGTACAATCATTATCAGATTGGTATGTAAAGATGGGCCTTAAGCACAGTGCTGATGCACAGAAAAAACAGCACAAAAGCTTACCAGCAGCAACCCTGAACATTGAGCGGATGGTCCAGGCCTATCTGGACGACCCAATAGAGGTGTACGTTGATCAAAACCCAGTGCAGTATTGGCATAGGAAAAGGTCTGAATGGCCACAGCTCAGCAGGCTGGCAATAAGCTATCTGGCTTGCCCTGTCGCAAGTGTCTCTTCCGAACGTGTTTTCAGTGCTGCAGGTTCCATTGTAACCTTGAGAAGGACCAGTCTATCTCCCAAAAACGTGGAGAGGTTAACAATGATCAAAATGAATCAGCACTTCATACCACCGAATTACACAATGCATGAATCAACAGAGGAAGATGAGGACAGCGGCTCAGGTGACGGAAGTATTGTGTCAGATGATTACCTACTACTGGAAGATCCCCCAGAGTTTGAGGACGAGCTATACTTCCCTGACAATTAGGCTCGCACTTACTGTCTTCCTCCCTTTTTTCCCCCTTTGTTTGTGTCTGTTGTTCCGGTTATAAACTTGTGAATCGCAACCAATGCATTATCACCGTCTTCTAATCTTCTAATTTAAGATACAAGTTTCAGGTGTCTGCCATTTGACACTACAGTCCTCAGAATCCAGCTCCTCCGCTCGATCATACTGCATCTCCTGGTCAATTCCATTTCCCTCATGAATGATGATTGGATGATGGTAACAACAAATTCAAACTTTCCTCGTCCTTCCAAAACAAGTGGACCATGAATCTGATGACTTCTATAGCTATCCTCCTTCAGAGCCGAGAGAGACTGGCCATTAACTGAAAATAAGATGCAACAGGTAATGATTGATGCCATGCATTGTCCGCAGAAAAGCAGACTGAGTGATGTAGATTTTGTTGTGTGTGTTGCGCATGAATGAATTGATGTAATTGTGCACTGCCACTAATCAACATTCTACAGAACACACTAATTTTCCTCTTCTGGCAAACAAGAAATGTGTACTTCTCCTGCATCTTGGTGATACATTGCTTTTAATTCAATACAGGAAGGGGACTCACTCAATCTGCGCAATGCAAATGACTGTGACTTAACAGCACCGTCCATCATGATGATGGCGAAAGAGACGGCCTGCAGCGTTAACGAGATGAGATGCAACAGGTAATGATTGATGCCATGCATTGGCCGCAGAATAGCAGACTGAATGATGTAGATTTTGTGGTGTGTTGCGCATGAATTGATGTAATTGTGCACTGCCACTAATCAACTTTCTACAGAACACACTAGTAATTACTAATTTTCCCCTTCTGGCAAACAAGAAATGTGTACTTCTCTCCTGCATCTTGGTGATACATTGCTTTTAATTCAATACAGGAAGGGGACTCACTCAATCTGCGCAATGCAAATGACTGTGACTTAACAGCACCGTCCATCATGATGATGGCGAAAGAGACGGCCTGCAGCGTTAACGAGATGAGATGCAACAGGTAATGATTGATGCCATGCATTGGCCGCAGAATAGCAGACTGAATGATGTAGATTTTGTGGTGTGTTGCGCATGAATTGATGCAATTGTGCACTGCCACTAATCAACTTTCTACAGAACACACTAGTAATTACTAATTTTCCTCTTCTGGCAAACAAGAAATGTGTACTTCTCCTGCATCTTGGTGATACATTGCTTTTAATTCAATACAGGAAGGGGACTCACTCAATCTGCGCAATGCAAATGACTGTGACTTAACAGCACCGTCCATCATGATGATGGCGAAAGAGACGGCCTGCAGCGTTAACGAGATGAGATGCAACAGGTAATGATTGATGCCATGCATTGGCCGCAGAATAGCAGACTGAATGATGTAGATTTTGTGGTGTGTTGCGCATGAATTGATGTAATTGTGCACTGCCACTAATCAACTTTCTACAGAACACACTAGTAATTACTAATTTTCCTCTTCTGGCAAACAAGAAATGTGTACTTCTCCTGCATCTTGGTGATACATTGCTTTTAATTCAATACAGGAAGGGGACTCACTCAATCTGCGTAATGCAAATGACTGTGACTTAACAGCACCGTCCGTCATGATGATGGCGAAAGAGACGGCCCGTTAACTTAAGATGAGAAGTAACAGGTAATAAATGATGATAATTAATGGCATGCATTGGACACCTGACTCTGAGCTATTGGTCTTTGTGTTTGCGTTGTTTGTTGTGCACAAAGTGATGTCAAAGTGTACTAGTGTTAATCTATCTTTCTGTACACAATAAAGAATGACTCAAGTCAGTAATATTTATATTTCTACTCTTGTTGTGTTATAAAAATTACACTTGTACTGCAGGCCGATCTTCAGTCAGTAGAAGTATCAGAGCTGATGATGAAGTCAGGAGGATGTTTCATGAGTGGCATAAAACGGAAAAGCCTAAAGGTAAACACGTGAACCACAACCACAGCACACCCAAATGTCTGTGTAGAAGTTGAATAGAGTGTAGCGGTGGGATGACTGCAGTGCATTGATTTTACTAACTTTAACTGTAAAATGCTATGTCTGGAATGGATAATGTGCTTTGCGTTTGTCCAACTCTTTGAGAGAAAAAAAAAAAGGACTCTAAAGTGTTAACGTAGGATGTGCTAATGGTAAGCACTGTGGGCCTGATCTCTCCTGTTACTGTTGAAGGTCTATGCTGGAAACAGACTACAGTAGAGATGATGCATATGCATACATGCCACCTCGGAAAGTGTTCTTGGTGCACTACACCATCACTTGTGCATTTGTTTTCACTTTCTTTCTGAATATCCCCTTTGGTTTTCAATCTAAAATTACAGGCCGGGCCTTGTCCAAAACTTTGTAAAACATTACAATGCATATTAATTACCTTACCAATCAATCACCTTTTTATTCCAGCCGGGCAGTGGCGAGTGGTGAGGCGACACACCCAAGATTGATGGACGAGAGGAGCAAGAGGAATGCCGAGATGCAAAAAACCAGTCCACATTTTTGACCAGGATAAGACAGTAACAGTATCCACTTTTCACTTCTTTTAAATAATTTGATTAATATCTTGTATACATTCTTTACAACAGTGTGTTCTTGGAGTTGTTGTTATCAATCATCATTACGTTTGCTCTGTGTTTACGATTCTTCACTACCAATATTTTAAATTTCTATTTGCTATCTGTTAAAGTATTAAGGCCGGAACAGAACAAGAAATAGAAGTGTATGTAATCTGGGTCTCATCATGCATGCATTTCCTTTTTTATACCTTAACATATGGAATGGATATGGTATGGTAGTCTTCAATGATTGTCGTTTGTTTGTCTATGTATGCATACTGTTTTTCTATGTCAAACCTTTCCCAAAATCCCCCTTCCCATCCAATCAACGGACCCTAACCCTCTTCCCCCGGGCTGTGTGACTTATTGTCGAGGTGTAACTAAATTAAATGTACACCAATACTTAATCACACACTTGCTGGGGCGGATGTGGTGAAAGCAACACTACTTCAATTTCAATGCAGAGCGATGATCTTCTTCTGGTTGCCCACCCATGAGTAGGATATTTCACAGGTTATTTTATTTAACAAAGGAACATATACCTCAGCATGAATTGCCGGCATTGATTGGATTTGTTTGTTGTCATTCCTCATATACAGCACTAACTGTTAGACTGTAGGCATAGCCAAGTCGACAAAACTATAGTTTGTAACTCTGTCTAGTAGGCTATCCTCATAATAACCAGCATTCAGTTTTTTTGTCAAATATTTGAGCATATAATTGTTGCTCGGTAAATTCTGTGATGTACTTCATTCAACTACTCCTCTAACAGTCTCTCAAAGGCGATTGACTATCTCCTTTTCTTTTTTTGGAAATGCTGCCACCCTGCCAGTGTATACTACTACTACTATACTACCACCACCACCCCAATCATGGCATGTATGAAAAAGGAAACCATCTTCACCATGCAGCCAGTGCTGTGCCACAGTTGGACATAAACATCAAGCACCGGTAAGAGAGAAGTTTGGGGGAGGCAGAATCAATAATGGACATGTTGTCAATGATGTCAGTTTCAAACACCACTCCAAAGAATGCATAGTAGGACCAGTCAATGAGTGAGGTGTGTCGCATCTATCTGTTTGTGTCTTATACAGTCAGCAAATTATTGAAATCAAACACACGCTATGGGCGGCCATGCACCAGCAAAGAAACAGTGTGATGTAAAACAGTTACCCCACCTACAAAACATTAACAACATTGCATGTAACATAGAAAAATATATTTAATTGACCCTAACAAATAAACTAAACCCACAAAAGCTAACCCACCCACCTCCCTAACCCCAACGACTGTCCATAGAAATAGAGAACGCCCAAACGAGTGAAGAACGAACAGGAATTAAAAAAGGGGCAGTGACAGGGACTAACTGGTGGGGAGGGACTGGAGGAGGACACGAATCTGGTCCTCTAAATGGGCGACGCGGCGTCTAAGGCCGCGGCAGTTGCAGCCACAGTGGGGGGGGGGCACCGGAGATGGCACGGTGGCGGCGGGCAGCCGCCAGATGGTGGCGCCGTACCGCTGGAGGGCGGTGGCTGGGGCCCGGGGCACTGGAGGAGGCTTGAATTGCTGCTGCAGTCTCCTCCTCCTCCTCGGCTAGGACCACCAGCCGCCGGTATTCATGCTGGATTGCCTCCAGCTTCCGGCGCCGTGCCTTGGCGGCCAACTCCTTCCGGTTGATTTTCGGAGTAGCTGTGTATCAAAAAGAAAAAGCAAGACAATTGTAAAATATAGTCTTAATAAAACAGTAGGACAAGGTAATTATTTACACACATAGTGGCATGGTAGAGTAGCACTATAAAATAAAGCACAGTAGTACATAACATTTTAAATGTCGCCCGTCCTTCTTCCTTCCACCTGTCTTACACTTTTTAGTTGAACAGTGCACCAGGTGCTCTTCTCCATAAAACTTTCAAAGCGGAGTTGAAATCAGATAGATGAGGCCACTGGTTACTCAATACTCTGGCTCCTAGTCCTATACCAATTAAAGGGAATTCTAGTCTTCTAGTTCACTCTTCAAACGTCCCCAAGAACTCATACTTACTTACGACATCGGATAGCGGGCGGACTTTGTCCGCCCGCCATCCGACTGCTAAAAAAGGGTGGGGGTCCCGTGGGGACAATTAATTAGGATGATGCGCCCGGCACAGTGGCGGGCGCACCCTGTTATTTTAAATTTAAATTCTGGTTGGCTTTGCTGAAAGCAATGCTAAAATGTTGTGCTGCTTTTCCAAGCACAACATGACGGGCCTCGCACGGAGCCTGTCACGTTTTGCTTTGAAAGTCGGGGGGGTACCATAGCATCGGTAGGTACCCTCCATGGGGGCCCCCAAGCATACTCTGCAATGTGTGCATGCCTTTCCGTGGCGGACGGTAATGCCGCCACGCAAAGGCATTCCAAAATGCAGATTATATGGCTGCCGGTGTGGTGAGAGAGACACCACCGCCATATTGAACCCTTTTCCGCCTAGACATGTCTGAATATTTTCTACAGGGATGGCGGGAGGTTTGCCCCTGCTGTGACGGCAGTGAATTCCAGCCAGCCCGGCGGGGGCAATACGCCCACCATCCTAATGGGGCCCTAATTCACAACTTTACAGTATACATATACATACAGTACACCTTTGCAGTGAGTGTGCTGTCAAGTTCAACAATAGTTAAAGATTATGAATCTAACTTACCACCGCCTGCCACTGGTGCTGCCACTCCCCCTCCGTTGCTATCTGCAACTGCCGCATCCTCGCCCTCTGCGTCGCCTTCGCTGGCCCCAGCAATGGTGGTCGGTAGTGCGCCTAGAAAACATTACACATTTATTAGGCAACATATACACCTCCCCCCTATTGATCAGTAGCAAGGTTGAAAAATGAGTTAATACTAACATAAATCACTAGTACAAATCAGGTAGTAGTAGAGTAGACACTAAGTTATATGATCATTGTAGCATTTGCTTGATTAGCCCTAGCCATGCACATGTGACGTTACCTTTACCTTGCAGCTTCTTAAGACACCTTTGAGCCCACATGACCTGCCTCACACTGCTACTGTCTAGTCTACGCGCTGCGTACAGGCGGTCAACAAACATTAACAAGCCACTTTTTTAGGAAGAACTGGTGTACTACTGTTACTGTTAGTCCATATTGCTTATCCATAGATGCTACACTTTTTGGCACGGCTGAGAAATGCTTGCAAGTTGCAATATACTAACGCACACCATTTCTTTTTTTGCATTACAGACGCAAGATTCGCTTCTACGAACCAGAGCTTCTGAACGATGCACCAACTACCAGTACTAGGTTCTTCTGAGGTGAGGGGTCCCTTCACTCACATCTTCATTTATAAATGTATATAAACTAAATTGCTATGGGATGGTGGTGCTGCCTTCCACCACTTCAGTTATCATGATTTAATTCCCAACTGTATAAGTGTAACAATGTATATTGTTTTAATGTTATTGATTTGCCGGTTGGTGCTGCTAAGAAAACAGTGTACAGACCTTCTCAAATCGAAATAAAAATTTGAAACTTACATAGACTTTGTGGTATTTGGTGTGGAGTGGACTAACTTACACGATTGAGCAAATTAAAGTAAGGGTGTGCATGTGAATAGCTTCCACGACAGAGGTTGGGTGTGTTAATGTTCTGGGTTGTCTACTTGTTGGTTATCTTGGGGGGAGGGTTCCGAGACCTAATAGGTATGACAAGACAGTACTATAGTCAAGCAGTGGAATTGTGGTGGGTGCGGAATTTCTGATTGAGGTGTGCAAGGAAGGTCCAACCTACCATCACCAACATCCTATTTTCTGGTGCAAATGTATGTGCAAGATCCCTACAACAGTTGTATGTCCTATAGGGTATCATATCAAAATATTAAGAAATCTGGTAGGGCTGTTGCTGTGAATTTTCAAAGCCTAAACATCAACAAGAGTAAAAAGTAGTACAAGATAACAACCCAACGGATTGTATGAGCTACTGGTGAATATGAGTTTTATATTACAACCTTTCACAAAGAGTGGCACTGGCCAACTGGGCAAGACTAGCTACTACAGTACAGACAGACAGACTGATAGTATGTAGTAGTACTCAGTCATCATAGCGGAGGCAGGGATAAGCTTTTTGAAACCGTACAGATCGAAGGATAATTGGTGGTAAAAAAATAGCATTTGGAAACACACTATAGTTCGGGAGAAATGGGGCAGTAAAAGTTATGGAATAAGAAATATTATTAAAAACAAGAAGACTTACTGGGGCCAGCAGAGGAGCCCTCAGCGGTGTCCTCCTCGTGGTGTTCCTGTCCCGCCGACTGCCCAGTCCCTGCCCGTCTGCCCCTGGGTGCTGATGAACAGGAAAGATATAAGAAAGAGACAAACATTGATGGATGGTGTCAACTTAAGCAAATACAATATTTTTCAACAACGGTCAAAAAACACTTATGTAAACAATTGCAATAACTACATTGACCGATCTCATCTGGTCAACATGTAATATCGGGGGATTCGCAGTTCGACTACTTAAGTTACTATTTATCAACAGTAATCCATTCTTCCATTCTGATTCCAGAAAACTAAGTTACAAGTAAGCCTAAGAATTAGTACAACGTACCACCCAACCTAGCCCACCTATTCCAGGCATGCCAATTGTACATTAAGTATGCATTTCGACTGTATTCCTCAACAATGTGTATGATCCAATCATGGAGGACACATGAACATGACTACATTTTTTGTATACACCAAATTTTGGTTTGATTGATGCTGATCTGCTACTGCTAAGTAACTGCAAAGCCTACCTCCACTCATTGAACAAACTAGAAAGGTTCTAAAGACTGGCGTACTAGCAGCACGTCACGTAACTGAGTGAGGGGGGCATCACGCATACCACTAACCAATTAGAAGCTCATACAAAGTACCTAAACCTATGTATCAATCCGCCCCTATCTATTAGTGACAGGACAAAGTAAGGAGTGGACGTGAGTCACTGTAGCATTACGTAACTTAATTTCTCTAAAATAAACTCGTAAAGAATCATGCTAAGCAAGCGCAAACGGAAAGCTGCAAACAAGTAAGATTAGTAGTAGCGCAGAAGAGCACCTGTGTCATAATCACAGAAGACTTTTAAACGTTATTAACCTGGAATGTATTGCAAGCAGCAACATTCTAGCTGGTTGGAAGGAAAAAAAGATATTCGCAATATATAACATAGAGCAGAAGAACAGACACAAAGTTGTAATAATTAAATAGGTACTCACCAAGCCCCGGGACCTCCACTCCTAGCAGGTCCAGCAGGTCCTGCTCACGGTCCAGGATGTCAGACCACCGGTGCGTCAGCTGTGCCTGGGTGCGCCGGACCCCAGAGATGCGCGACACTGCCCGGCGCACCTTCCCCCACCGCTGCCGACGCTCCCGGAGGCCGTACCCGGACCCAGGCCTGCCACCTGCTGCCAGGGTTGAGGGGAGGTGGCGCTGCACAAAGAAAATTAGTGCAGCCAACTCCGCCTCCCCAAATAAGGCCCGTGCATGCACCCCTTGTGGGCGCCGCCTTCCGCAAGGAAGGCGGTCGCGGCTCTGGCTGCGCCGGCGAACAGCCCTGCCCTTGGACATGGTTCTGGGGACGGGGCGGGAAAGAAAAGGTAAAATAAATAAAGGAGTAAAGGAAATAAATAGCGGGCAATACAAAGAGAAAAAGTAGCTAAAAAACAAAAAAAAGTACACAAAAACCAAAAATATAGAGGCAGGAAAATAGTTAGAGAAATAATAAGTAATAAAGATCCAAAAAAAGTGGCTATAAACAAAGGATTGAAAAGATTTAGGGAGGATTGAAAATCAGGCCCCAGAACCATGCAATAGAGTGGAAAACAAGATGGCCGCGCCCGTTGCGACCACGTGCGCAAGTTCGCGCGATATTTTCTCCCTGAGCAAGCAAAAAGCAACGCGATCAAGTAAAAGCGATCGCGAACAGGAAATATCGACCGCGAACATGCATTGCGCGACCCGGAACAGGAAGTAAACAACGCCAGAGGGCGGGACAAGTGAAAACAAGATGGCCGCGCCCGTGAGCGACCGCATGGGTAAGTTGGCGACCCGCGAACACGCAAAAAATACCGCGAACAGGCGGCAAAAAAACTTCCGCATCTTCGCGATATTTCCGGCGTGTTTGCGGAGATTTTCTGCATTCTCGCGATAATTTGCGGAGGTTAATTCCGCAAATTCCGCCCACCCCTATTTCACACATGTTATAGTTAGCTGGACATTTCACTCGTAAAAAACCAATGAAATTCCCCCGTTATAGTTAGTTCAGATAACTATAACTCGCGCGACCGCCACTCTATCACAAGGATGATGTCATCAGTGATGTCATGAGTGATGCCACTGACCATGTCATGAGTGATGTAATATGTGATGTCATGAGCAGTGGATTGCGGGCGCGCAAGTTATAGTTATCTGAACTAACTATAACGGGGGAATTTCATTGGTTTTTTACGAGTGAAATGTCCAGCTAACTATAACATGTGTGAAACCTATGGTTTTTTCAGTGAATATATATATGTATGTATATTATCTACTGGTGGTCGCCAGTAGATAGTTATAGTTAGGACCGTGTTTCCATAGGAAATCTGAAAATTCTATTTGGAGTAACTTTGGCGCCGATTGACGAATCCTCGCGATATTTTCAAATTAGGTGCGGCGCTCCGCTCCGCTCCTACCCTGAAAGTCTCGCGGGGATTAGTCCAGCGGGAGCTGAGAAAAAAGGGGGTTCCCAAAACACGGCTGAACAGAATTACTTGAAATTTGGCAGAGAGGTAGTCCTCAGGTCAGGGATGTGCCTTTTGCATATCTGGAGTCAATCTGTTCAGTAGTTCCTGAGAAAATTGCAGTTAAAAGTACATATATATCTATAGGCGCGCACGGTGCGCGCACGGTGACGTGCGCGAGCGCAATTCTGATTGGTTGTTAGCTGTCAGTAAACATTCGAATCGGTCTAAATCAGGAAGTGTCGGCCGCCATTTTGTCTCTCGCAGTCTGAGGAAGTGAAAAACAAAGGTGGAGAACGTGAAAAGGGTGCAGGGTGGACAGTTCCTGACCCCCTAGCCTTTGTCATGGGGTCACTGAAGGACCCCCAAGGGTGAAAAAAACATGTAATTTTTTTTCGAAAAAGCGCGGGGTACGCTCACCGTGCGCGCATGGCACGAACAACGCATCGTGGGCGCTCGGTGCGCAAAGTGCACCGAGTGTCCACAGCGCGCGCACGGTGCGCGATGCGCACAGTGCGAGCACGGTGCACGCACGGTGATAATCCTGAAAAAAAATAATTTATAAAGACATAACTTAGCATTTAAAAAAACGTACAAATTCACTTAAAAAGCATAGGTTTCACACACGTTATAGTTTGGAATTAGCATTTAAAAAACCGCAATCCTCTGCTGATGACGTCAGATATTACATCACTGATTACATATGTGTCTTTCTGAAAAATAAATATTTGTAATATATGTATAGCTAAAGATTAATGGAAGAAGATATGGGTAAATAGGTGTCTAAATACAGTGATGTAATATCTGACGTCATCAGCAGAGGATTGCGGTCGCGTGAGTTATAGTTGCCTGCACTAACTATAACGGGGGAATTTCATTGTTTTTTTACGAGGGAAATGTCCAGCTAACTATAACATGTGTGAAACCTATGGTTTTTTAAGTGAATATATATATATATATATATATATATTACCTACTGGCGGTCGCCAGTAGGTAGTTATAGTTAGGACCACGTTTCCATAGGAAAACCTCAACATTCTATTTTGAATAACTTTGGCGCCGGTCGACGAATCCTCGCGAATTTCTCAAAATAGGTGGGGCGCTACGCTCCGCTCCTACCCTGAAAGTCTCGGGGGGATTCGTCAAGCGGGGGCTGAGATAAAAGGGGGGTCCCAAAACGCGTTTTTCCCATGCATTTTTCCATAGGACCTTTAGAACGAGCTACAGCCCGAACGGCTGAACAGAATTACTAGAAATTTGGCAGAGAGGTAGTCCCTAGGTCAAGGAAGTGCCTTTTGTAGGTTTGGTGTAAATCTGTTCAGTAGATTCTGAGAAAATAGCCTTTAAATCAATATATATATCTGAGCCCGCTTACGGTACGCTTACCGTACGCTTACCGTAAGCTTACGGTGGCGTGCGCGAGCGCGATTCTGATTGGCTCTTAGATCTTAGTAAACATTCGAATCGGCCGAAACCAGGAAGCGGCGTCCGCCATTTTGTCTCTCGCACTGAGTGTTGTTTATCAAACATGATGGCCAAAAACATGTTACGGGGCTGTTTTGACAACTCCCTCCCACATAGTCATGTTGAGGGAGTCCCCAAACATCCCCCAAGAGCAAAAACGGTTTTATTTTTTTTTCGGCAATTTCGCGGGGTACGCTTACCGTACGCTTACCGTACGCTTACCGTAAGCTTACCGTACGCTTACGGTAAAAAAATAAAAATAAAAAAAACACTATCCACACTTACCCCACCCCCTGTGCTTTTGGTGGCCGCAGGCCACCAAATGTGCAGGGCTTATTAATAGAGAAAAAAAACGTAATTTTGGCAACATGAAATTATAAAATCGAAATAAAAAAAACACTATCCACATTGACCTCACCCCCTGTGCTTTTGGTGGCCGAAGGCCACCAAATGTACAGGGCTTATTAAAGTTGATAAAAACCGTGCACGGAACGAACTGCGTTAAGTGGGCGCGCACGCCACAAATGGCGTAAAGTAACTTAGCATTTAAAAAAACGTACAAATTCACTGAAAAAACCATAGGTTTCACACACGTTATAGTTAGGAAATAGCATTTAAAAAACCTTGCTAATTCACTGAAAAAACCATAGGTTTCACACATGTTATAGTTAGCTGGACATTTTACTGATAAAAAACCAATGAAATTCCCCCGTTATAGTTACTGTAGGCAACTATAACTCACGCGACCGTAATCCTCTGCTGATGACATATGTGTCTTTATGAAAAAAAAATATTTGTAATATATGTATAGCTAAAATTTAATGGAAGAAGATATGGGCAAATAAGTGTCTAAATACAGTATTAGCATCAGCAGAGGATTGCGGTCGCGTGAGTTATAGTTGCCTACAGTAACTATAACGGGGGAATTTCATTGGTTTTTTATCAGTAAAATGTCCAGCTAACTATAACATGTGTGAAACCTATGGTTTTTTCAGTGAATATATATATATATATATATATATAGATAGATATATATATAGATATATGCATATATATACATACATATATAAACATATATACATCTGCATATTATCTACTGGCGGTCGCCAGTAGATAGTTATAGTTAGGACCTATTTTCCATAGGAAATCCGCAACATTCTATTGGGAATATCTTTGGCGCCGATTGACGAATCTTCGCAAAATTCTCCAAACATTTGGCCAGCTCCGCCCCGCTCCTACCCTGAAAGTTTTGCGGTGATCCGTGAAGCAGGGGCCGAGAAAAAAGGGGGGTCCCAAAATGCGTTTTCCCCATGAAATTTCCCATAGGATCTGTTGTCGCAACTACAGCCCGAACCGCTGAACGGAATGGCACCAAATTTGGCAAAGAGGTAGTCCTCAGTTCGGACTCTTGCCTTTTGCATATTTGGTGTGAATCTGTTCAGTAGTTCCTGAGAAAATTAGGGTAAAAAAGTTAGTGATATCTATGGCCGTGGAGGATCCGCGGACCGTACCCGCACCGTAAGCGCACCCTCCCTGAACGGAGCGCGCATCCTCCCGATCGCGCGCTGAATGCTAATTGGCTGTCGAGCGTCTCTCTACATTCGAAATCAGGAACTGTTGGCGGCCATTTTCTGCCTCGGTAGAAGCGAGGCTGAAGATGGAAGGGGAATAAGTGTGTAAAAGATATAAAGGGGGCAGATTGGAAATACTCTGACCCTCTAGATCTGCTTAGTGGCTCCCAGAAGGACCCCCTGTGGCCCCCCTTTTTAAAAAAACCAAAAAGCGGCAAAATGCGCGCATGGTGCGCGCATCCTATCGCGTTGGATGCACGGATTCTCTTGCGGTGGGTGCGCGGATCCACAGCAACGTTTTTTGAAAAACTACAAGAAATCATTGGTTGTATAACAACTTTCTACACTGAAAGGTAGGGTGTATATTTCTGTTTTTTAAAGGTATGATTGTTATTGGTTAACAAAAACAGATTGTAAGGAACATTATATATGATAAGCTGATATGTTGAAAAGTCAAGCACACTTCCTGTCTTGTGTAGGAACATTGTGTGCTGAACTTGTGACCTGTGAGCTCAGTGCAGTGTTCCATGACCTGTTTCTATGGTAACAGGCAGAAGGCAGATTGGGGGAAGAGTTGAAATGTATTTCAGTTGGAAAGGGTTGTAATGTTTAACCAATAGAAATGTGTGTTTGCTTTTGAGTTTATGTGCGAAGGATTGTGATTTGATGTTTACATGTATATGTGTGGAAAATGAAAGGGAAACTTTTCCATTCTTTGCTTTTGCTGAGAGGTGCACATGGCAGAGATTCTGTAAAAGAAAATATGGTGAGTGATTAATATACTCCTTAATCTACAAAATAACTTGAAAGATGAGTTATTTAATTGTGAGGGGATGTATGTAGACTATTTTGATTTTAATCAGACTAATATATTTTTCCTGCTAAAGTGTAGGGAGTACTTTTTTTCTCTACAATGTGTGTGCATGTAGAAACCATTCTGTGATAGGCATTTGTGTTTTTTATATGTTTGTAGACAGATAACTGTGCAGTTTTTATATTTTGGTAGAATTAGAAACCAGTCATTGTTTATGAATTTGTGAAATGAGTTATGTTATGTTTCTATACTAAAATGTAGTACTACTTCTAGATGTGTTTTGATATAGTGCAAGGGATAGTGTTGTTTGTCTAGAATCACACAGTGAGTCTGTGTGCATTTGGGAACCACTGTGAGAGAAGCATTTGGTAATATCATGTATTTGCTGACAGATAACTGTTTTAAAACCAGTCATGTTGTCAAGTTTTAGTAGCATTAGAAGACAGTTATGGCTTATGCTTTCATTAAATGAGTGAGGCATTGACAGTAAATTGCAGTCGTGAAATATGTAGATTGTGTGCAGTTCCCTTACCACTTGCACTGTAGTGAATGAGTTTTGGTAAGCTCATAGGGATAGTGGTGCTTGTCTAGAATCACGCTGTGAGTTAGTGTGTATTTGGGATCAGTGTGAGAGAATCATTTGCTAACATCATGTATTTGCTGACAGATAACTGTTTTAAAATCTGTCATGTTGTGAAGTTTTAGTAGCATTAGAATCCAGTCTTTGCTTATATGTTGATTAAATGAGTTATGCTTTGACACTGATGTGCTGTACTTAAATATGTAGATTGTGTGCAGTACCATTAACTCTGAATGAGTTTTGGTAAACTCCTAGGATAGTATTGCTTGTCTAAAATCACACTGTGAGTCTGTGTGCATTTGGGTAAGGATTGTGAGAGAAGCATTTGGTAACATCGTGTATTTGCTGACAGATAACAGTTTTAACCCCTTCGCTGCGGCGCGAATTCTGCCGCAGCGCTGGGGGGGTGAGGGGTGAGCACGGTGCTGCCATGCTCATGACGGAACCACGCCGTCATGAGTCACGGGCGAGCTGTGCTCATGACGGCGTGGTTCCGTCACGACTCCGCCCACTCACTATTTCGCCCGCACAGGCGGGGAATTAGTGCCGCGTGGGAGGAGCGGCCGCCAACGGCCACAGCATGACGGAACCACGCCGTCATGAGCACACGCCGCCCGTGGCTCATGACGGCGTGGTTCCGTCATGAGCATGCAAGGGGTTAAGATCTGTCATGTTGTCAAGTTTTAGTAGCATTAGAAGACAGTTATGGCTTATGCTTTCATTATATGAGTCAGGCATTGACAGTAAATTGCAGTCGTGAAATATGTAGATTGTGTGCAGTTCCCTTACCACTTGCACTGTAGTGAATGAGTTTTGGTAAACTCCTAGGGATACTGGTGCTTGTCTAGAATCACACTGTGAGTCTTTGTGTATTTGGGAACCACTGTGAAAGAAGCGTTTGGTAACATTGTGTATTTGCTGACAGAAAACTGTTTTAAAACTTCTCATGTTGTCAAGTTTTAGTAGCATTAGAAGCCAGTCTTTGCTTATGTGTTGATTAAATGAGTCAGGCATTGACACTAAAGAGCAGTCGTGAAATATGTAGATTGTGTGCAGTTCCCTTATCACTTCCAGTGTAGTGAATGAGTTTTGGTAAACTCCTAGGGATACTGGTGATTGTCTAGAATCACACTGTGAGTCTTTGTGCATTTGGGAACCACTGTGAAAG
Source organism: Triturus cristatus (assembly GCF_964204655.1). NCBI lineage: Eukaryota > Metazoa > Chordata > Amphibia > Caudata > Salamandridae > Triturus > Triturus cristatus. The sequence continues at coordinate 51,439,708 of NC_140584.1, forward strand.
AAGCGTATGGTAACATTGTGTATTTGCTGACAGAAAACTGTTTTAAAACTTGTCATGTTGTCAAGTTTTAGTAGCATTAGAAGCCAGCAATTGCTTATGCGTTGATCAAATGAGTCAGGCATTGACACTAAAGTGCAGTTGTGAAATATGTAGATTGTGTGCAGTTCCCTTACCACTTCCACTGTAGTGAATGAGTTTTGGTAAGCTGCTAGGGATAGTGTTGTTTGTCTAGAATCACACTGTGCGTCTGTGTGTATTTGGGAACCACTGTGAGAGAAGTGTTTGGTAACATCGTGTATTTGCTGACAGATAAGTGTTGTAAAACATGTCATGTTGTCAAGTTTTAGTAGCATTAGAAGACAGTTATGGCTTATGCTTTCATTATATGAGTCAGGCATTGACAGTAAATTGCAGTTGTGAAATATGTAGATTGTGTGCAGTTTCCTTACCACTTGTACTGTAGTGAATGAGTTTTGGTCAACTCATAGGGATAGTGGTGCTTGTCTGGAATCACACTGTGAGTCTGTGTGTATTTGGGATCACTGTGAGAGAAGTATTTGGTAACATCATGTATTTGCTGACAGATAACTATTTTAAAAACTGTCATGTTGTGAAGTTTTAGTAGGATTAGAATCCAGTCTTTGCTTATGCGTTGATTAAATGAGTCATGCTTTGACACTGTTGTGGTGTACTCAAATATGTAGATTGTGTGCAGTACCATTAACTCTTCCAGAGTAGTGAATGAGTTTTGGTAAACTCCTAGGATAGTGTTGCTTGTCTAAAATCACACTGTGAGTCTGTGTGCATTTGGGTAAGGTTTGTGAGAGAAGCATTTGGTAACATTGTGTATTTGCTGACATATACCTGTTTTAAAACCGGTTATGTTGTGAAGTTTTAGTAGCATTAGAAGCCAGTCTTTGCTTATGCTTTGATTAACCCCTTCGCCGCGGCACGAATTCCGCCGCGGCGCTGGGGGGGTTTGGGGTCAGCGCGGCGCCGCCATGCTCATGACGGAACCACGCCGTCATGAGTCACGGGCGAGCTTTGCTCATGACGGCGTGGTTCCGTCATGACTCCGCCCACTTGCATTGATCGCCCGCACAGGCGGGGAATCAGTGCCGCGTGGGCGGAGCGGCCGCCAACGGCCGCAGCATGACGGAACCACTCCGTCATGAGCACACGGCGCCCGTGGCTCATGACGGAGTGGTTCCGTCATGAGCAGGGAACAGGTTAAATGAGTCAGGCTTTGACACAAAAGTGCAGTCCTGAAATATGAAGATTGCGTGCAGTTCGCTTACCACTTCCACAGTAGTGAATGATTTTTGGTAAACTCCTAGGTATAGTGGTTGTTGTCTAGAAGTACACTGTGAGTCTGTGTGCATTTGAGAACCACTGTGAGAGAAGCATTTGGTAACATCCTGTATTTGCTGACAGATAACTAATTTAAAACCTCTCACGTTGTCAAGTTTTAGTAACATTAGAAGCTAGTCTTGCTTATGCATTGATAAAATGAGTCTGGGTTTGACACTAAGGTGCAGGACCATGTACTATTCTGTTCACTGTGGCAGAACTGAAAATTTAAATGTTTTACCTAAGCACTGTCCTAGAAGTAGTCTGATTATTTAGTCAGTTTCTAAGTACCAAATAGATTGCTTCAAATGAAAGTGTTCTGACATACTATACAGTTGTCTTTTACACCTTCAATTCCCTAGTCAGTATCCATACACTTCCAGGAAACATCCTGTCACTTCCTTTGCAGTACTCTAGAGACCCATTCAACAGCATGTACTAATCCATTGACTGTGCCAAAACTCAAACACTTATAAATTCACCTAGACACTCTCTTTCCAGTACTCTAATGATTCAGTCACTGCCTAAGTATTCATGCACTGAGCCAGGTCTTAGCACATGGACTACGTCAAACCCATATCCACTATGCATGCAGTCCTCTAACCACCTGCACACTTGTCTTTCACACCTTCAATTCCCCAGTCAGTATCCGTTCACTTCCAGCAAACACCCTGTCACTGCCGTTGCACTCTTCTAGTGACCCATTCAGCATCATGTACTAATCCATTCACAGCGCCAAACCCTAATAAATTCACCCAGGCACTCTCCTTGCAGTACTCTAATCATTTAGTCAGTACCCAAGTACTCATCCAGTGACCCAGGTCTTAGTATATGGACTGCTTCAAACCCTTATCCTCTATGTATGCAGTCCTCTAACCACCAACACAATTGTCTTTCACACCTTTAATTCCCTAGTCAGTATCCATACACTTCCAGAAAATACCCTGTCACTCTCTTTGCAGTCCTCTAGTGACCCATTCAGCACCATGTACTAATCCATTCACTGTGCTAAAACCCAAACACTTATAAATTCACCAAGATATTATCTTTGCAGTACTCTAATCATTCAGTCAGTGCATAAGTATTCCTACACTGAGCCAGGCCTTATTACACATGGACTGCTTCAAATCCCTATGCACTATGCATGCAGTCTTCTGACCACCTAGACACTTGTCTTTCACACTTTCAATTTCCTAGTCAGTATCCATATAGTCCAGCACTTGTCACTGCCTTTGCACTCCTCTTGTGACCCATTCAGTACCAAGTACTAATCTATTCCCTGTGCGAAAAGCCTAGCACTTATAAATTCACCTAGGCACTCTCCTTGCTGTACGATAATCATTCAGTCAGTACCCAAGTAGTCATGCAGTGAGCCAGGCCTTAGCACATGGACTGCTTTAAATGCCTATGCAGTATGGATGCAGTCCTCTAATCACCTATACAGTTGTGTTTCACACCTTCTATTCCCTAGTTAGTATTCATACTCTTCTAGCAAACACCCTGTGAGTCACCCAGTGTGTCTCCTTATAGTACTGTAATCATTTAGTCAGTTAGCATGTAGTCTTTTAGTGAGGTAGGCTTTAGGGCATGAACTGCTTCAAAGTAGTATGCACTATGTATGTAGTGTTTTAATGATCGTCACACTTGTGCTTCAGGGCTATAGTTTCATAGTTATTTTTTATATAAAATGTGTTTGTACAGTAATGGAATAGTATAAATTTGAAAGTTATTAATATACATTTATTTGTCATTCTTTTTTACAGATACAGAACAGGAGTGTTTCTCATCTGTTTGCACTCTTCTCGTGCAAGATTGTTTGGATGAAGGGTCCTTAGGTGTTTCATCATACTTGCTGTGTCGCACGAGTATTTTTTGTTAGGATCTCCTCGTAACAGAACTCTTTGGCAAATCTTGCGAGTGACGAAGGTGGCATTGGTCTTTGTTTGCTCCTTGGAAAAAGTAAAAAATGTCCTCACCACTGAAGAAAAACGTTGTTGGTGTGGTGCCTTCTGCAAAACATTTTCTTCAGATTCGGTAAATATTTTAAAGCTGCTACATTTACAGTTTCTGTAAGTTAAACGTATAAAATTTTGTTAGCTGTATGCATTTTATATGTCTGTGATTTGTTTCTTGTGGTATTTTGTTGAGAATATAAACAACAAGAGAACACTGTTCCTATAGCAGGGTGCAAAAAGTCACCCATGCTTTAGGGTGCAAAAGTCACCCATATAAAATTAGAGGAAAAAAGGGAAAGAGAAAAGAGAGTCCTAGGAATGGAGAACCCATAGAAAGGGAGAATGGAAGATCAATCTTTGTCCTTTAGTGCCCTCACACACCCCAAGGGGTGTCATGCTTCATCATCGGGCAATAGCTCCTCGTAGGGCCGGCGCTGCAATTCCCTACGGGTCCCCCGAAGGGTCACTTTATCGGAGATCTTTTCAGGACTGCCGGATGGTGCATGGGGGTGTGTGAAGGGAGGGTAAACTGAGGGTAAAGAGGTGCGTGCAAAGTGATATGAAAAGTATATAAATTCAAGGGTAAACTTGCAGCGTAGGTGTAAATATTTTGTAAATATTTTACCCTTTACAATAAAAACAACGCCCGAAAGGCACACTATGCCTGGATGTCAGAGGTCATAGGTCAACATGTTTCGCGCCTAAATCGCCATAAAGGTCGGTGGCGCTTCTTCAGGACCAAAATCATCAACAAAGTGTAGTGCACGTGAACCAATATACATTACATTAAAATACCCTCTTTATTCTTCGGTCAGGGCAGGGCAAAATTCTGTATACCCTCATTGTGGTTACAGCTGTGTAGTCGAGACTGCTAATGACCGTGCCTAGGAAAAAGAAAACGATATCAACCACAGATGTGGGCATCAATGAAACTAGATGTTTCATAATGTGTTAACACTGTGTACACATCGATTAGACAATAGAAACAGAACAGGCACATGAAGCAATGTAATTGTTGATGCTGCATTGAGCCCCAATCATGTATGGTATCATAAGCGATATGTCGAGACCTTACCTCCGTGCATAAGCTAAATTAGCCAAAATGTACCATGCTCGGGTGGCGGTCCCACCAAAATAATGTTACTAAACTGATAACACACAAACCTCTCTATTGAAAAGGGGGTGTGTGCTTACCTAGCAATTTAAGAATGTAACTCCTCTTGGCAAGCGCAATGGATGCCCGCAAATAACCGGGCTGTAAAGACAGACAAATTACATTTTGTCATAAAACCCAAAGTATTAAATGCACTGAGCAATTTGCTCAGAATATTACAACATATATAAAGCGCTTTTAAAAGTACTCCACTTACAATTTCGTACGGGTGTTCCCTCCTCTGAACCTACCCTGTCCGTGCGTATGCCGACAATGAACTGATCATGGCCAGACGTGATACTAATAAAGTCGCGGGATCAGAAGTCAGGGTGGATTCCCCTTCCGGGGTGTGCTCAGGGCTTCCAAACTAGAGGGAGCGCATGCGCGAGTGCACAGATGTAATGCGCATGTGCATATGGGGAGAACTACTCCCCAGTATCTGGATTCCGACTCTCAAATTAACAATGCGTTAATAGGGAAATGCTTGAGCGACAGGTACTGACGACAAGAATTCCCGCAATATTGGCCGGTGATACATTGTAAAGCTGCCTCACGCTAAACGAACCCTTCTAAAGATATTCTTACTGGGCAAAAATCCCATCCCGTATGGGATTCAGTGTGCATTTATATTGTAATTAGTTGGTCTATTAGTCAATACTTTTTGGGAGGTATTTTCTGTCGAATGGGACTTGTGGGGCTGAATCTGGGGCCAAAAGGGCTCTGCACACACAGGTGCCCCCCACCCCAAAATTCATCATAACAGTCAAGTAAAGTGGTGGGCTGGAACTTTAGCCATAACAAATGTTTTGAGGCGAAGTCCGACCACCTTATAATTTAGTCTTGTGTGTCTGAGAAAGGTGAAAAGAGAAAAAGAAGCACTAATCTGGTCCCTCGGCTGAGCCGCCGTGCATTAACTATATCAAAAAAGAAGAGGGGGGGGGACCTAGGGCCTTCTCAGACACACGAGACACTATTATATTTAAATTATAAGATGGTCGGACTTCGCCTCAAAACATTTGTTATGGCTAAAGTATATTGCGGGAATTCTTGTCGTCCGTATCTGTCGCTCAAGCATTTCCCTATTAACGCATTGTTAATTTTAGAGTCGGAATCCAGATACTGGGGAGTAGTTCTCCCCATATGCACATGCGCATTACATCTGTGCACTCGCGCATGCGCTCCCTCTAGTTTGGAAGCCCTGAGCACACCCCGGAAGGGGAATCCACCCTGACTTCTGATCCCGCGACTTTATTAGTATCACGTCTGGCCATGATCAGTTCATTGTCGGCATACGCACGGACAGGGTAGATTCAGAGGAGGGAACACCCGTACGAAATTGTAAGTGGAGTACTTTTAAAAGCGCTTTATATATGTTGTAATATTCTGAGCAAATTGCTCAGTGCATTTAATACTTTGGGTTTTATGACAAAATGTTATTTGTCTGTCTTTACAGCCCGGTTATATGCGGGCATCCATTGCGCTTGCCAAGAGAAGTTACATTCTTAAATTGCTAGGTAAGCACACCCCCCCTTTTCAATAGAGAGGTTTGTGTGTTATCAGTTTAGTAACATTATTTTGGCGGGACCGCCACCCGAGCATGGTACATTTTGGCTAATTTAGCTTATGCACGGAAGTAAGGTCTCGACATATCGCTTATGATACCATACATGATTGGGGCTCAATGCAGCATCAACAATTACATTTCTTTGTGTGCCTGTTCTGTTTCTATTGTCTAATCGATGTGTACACAGTGTTAACACATTATGAAACATCTAGTTTCATTGATGCCCACATCTGTGGTTGATATCGTTTTCTTTTTCCTAGGCACGGTCATGAGCAGTCTTGACTACACAGCTGTAACCACAATGAGGGTTTACAGAATTTTGCCCTGCCCTGACCGAAGAATAAAGAGGGTATTTTAATGTAATGTATATTGGTTCACGTGCACTACACTTTGTTGATGATTTTGGTCCTGAAGAAGCGCCACCGACCTTTATGGCGATTTAGGCTCGAAACATGTTGACCTATGACCTCTGACATCCAGGCATAGTGTGCCTTTGGGGCGTTGTTTTTATTGTAAAGGGTAAAATATTTACAAAATATTTACAACTACGCTGCAAGTTTACCCTTGAATTTATATACTTTTCGTATCACTTTGCACGCACCTCTTTACCCTCAGTTTACCCTCCCTTCACACACCCCCATGCACCATCCGGCAGTCCTGAAAAGATCTCCGATAAAATGACCCTTCGGGGGACCCGTAGGGAATTGCAGCGCCGGCCCTATGAGGAGCAATTGCCCGATGATGAAGCATGACACCCCTTGGGGTGTGTGACGGCACTAAAGGACAAAGATTGATCTTCCTTTCTCCCTTTCTATTGGTTCTCCATTCCTAGGACTCTCTTTTCTCTTTCCCTTTTTTCCTCTAATTTTATATGGGTGACTTTTGCACCCTAAAGCATGGGTGACTTTTTGCACCCTGCTATAGGAACAGTGTCCTCTTGTTGTTTATATAGGCATTAGGAGCATGCACACTGGACCTTTATTAGCTCCTAGGCCCCCCCCCCTCTTCTTTTTTGATTTTGTTGAGAATACCATGTTGTTTTCTTTTTTAACAATCTTTCTTATTTTCCAGGTCTGTCGTCGACATCCATTGTCCCCACAGTAGTGTTCCGCCTTGTTGTTTTTTATTATTGTTGTTACATTTTGTTTATTAGTTTATTGATCATATATATAATAATAAAAAAATAAAGTTTGAAAATAGTTTTTCGTTTATATATTTATTATTATAAAAAAGAAAGTTTGAAAAAAAAATTAATAACCTTTTTGGTTGTTCTCTTCACTGCTGTGTGACTCTTTCTTGTTCTTATTACTGTTATTTGATGGAGTCCACCATGCTGTTAAATTTTGGGGCACTTATCGCTGGAATACTGGTGATAGCTGCAGTTTGCACCAACTTCTGAATAGTGTGTTAGATTTATCTCCACTTTACTTCCGTTAAAGTGCTGATAATGAAATGGAGAGTAGCCGTTCCCGTGCAAAAAGACACGAGGTGCACCTTTCCGATTTATTCTAAATACTAAAATCCTGTATTGAATTGCACTGAGGTATTGGCTGCACTTACAGTGTACACACAATCTATTAAGAAATCTCATTGTATTGATATTGATTGGGAATAGTGCGTCAGGTGCTGGATCTTGATGAGATACACTGCTCAGTTCGTATATTGTTCTGCACACGAAAAAAATCACATCACAACTTTCACACCAATTGCAATGCGAAACAAATTCCGGCGATAAGACACGTTAGCACCAGGGATTTTACACCTGCTTTCTGCTGGTGTTAAGCAGGATAACCTGCACCATGAAAGGGAACACAGCCAAGAGCCACATCAGAACACCCACAGGTACCATAGAGTCAATGAGCATGATACAGGGATACCCATGAGGGCCAGAAGACTCATCTCAACAACTCCAGGACCGCCAATGCCCCCCAAACCCACATTTTAGTAAGTGTGTCCCTGTGGTCATTGTCTTAGCATGATAGGCACGAGCCCTGCAACATCACAGTGTGCTGTCACCTCAGCATTGGCAGTGAGCCTGGATGTGTAGCTACGCACGCATCCTCCTGCATGCACAACTGGCGTGTGCTGGTCTGGGGTTCACAGGTCAGTGCAGGGGTGTGCCTATCCGGCAAGGGGAATAGGGTGTCTCGGACATGTCCATGTACAGGAAGTGCGGTAAGTGTGTCTCTGTGTTCTGGTGTAGCCTGCTACAAGAGCCGCAGCAGTTGATGTTGTAAACTGGCATGCACCACCTCCAAACGGCACTGTGATGTTGTAGTCGGAATGTAGCAGGATATGCGCAAATAGGCATTACAATGGTGTGCCGTACGAGTGCACGAGATACAACAGTGCACCGTACAAAAGTGTGGGGGCTCGTGGGAGGGAGGTGCAGCCGTTTGGCAACATAACACACAGTGAACTTGACCATGTGCCACATGCTGGGCATCTCATCCATGATGACCACGGTCGCAGACATCCCACAACACCAACGACTGGCCTTTGTACACATCCTGTATGAATGCAGCGTGGTTTTCACTTCTATGCTCGTTCAGTGGTGTGATGTTGGTGGGTTGTGTGACTTGTGCTGCGTGTTGGTGTGTTTCATTTTGGCCATTGTTAGTCTATAAGTGTGTTGTACTTAATTGTGCATGTGTGCCATTCTGCCCATCTCCCCCCCTCCCCCCACTCCCTGCTTCTTCCTCTTCCTAGTGCTCTTGTGTCTATAATTTTATTGCTGCACACATAAATACATGTAAAGAATAAATTAGAATAGTTCCTTGATTCTTTTAGGTTTCAAAACTTCTCTATTGTTTCTTTTTAATTTTCCATATGAACCGTTTTTTTAATATTCAACAACACATAGAAGTCAGAAGTGCAACGTATTCTATCAACACACTTTCTAGAACATTCTACAACACGTGCAGGTTAAAAATTCATCAATTTTTTAAAACTTAACGATATTTTTTTGTAACATTTTCTTGAATATTTAACGACACGTGCAGGTTAAAAGTTGACGATTGTTTTAAGTTCAAACAGTGCCTTCCAAATGCAAGTAGCACGTGTGGTTGATCTGAGCAAATTTTATCCTTTGATATGTACTCACGTTGAAACTGCTTTTTCTTAACTAATCACAAAGATGCTTTTCCACAAAACGAATGTGCACCCTACTTTTAAAAAAGAATGCTTTTCATGATATCTTCAGAGATAAGTTATAGATAGGAATTAGCATTTAAAAAACCTTTGAAATTCACTGAAAAAAACATAGGTTTCATGCACGTTATAGTTAGGAATTGGCATTAAAAAAACCTTTGAAATTCACTGAAAAAACCAAAGGTTTCAGGGGCGTTATAGTTAGCTGGACATTTCCCTCATACAAAACCCTAGAAATTCCCCTGTTATAGTTAGCACTGCTGATGACGTCACATATTACATCACTCATGACATGGTCAGTGACATCACTGATGACATCTCAAATGACATCACTGATGACATCACTGATGATGTCATCTATGTGATAAATTAGTACACCTTCTCACACCCTAATATAACTTTTGATACACCAACTCAAAATTTCATTTTGCCACGGCCATTTTGAAGACCATAGATACTCCAATACCAATAACTACATACCCACTCATTGACTCTTAGGTCTACATGCACCTCCACTCACTCACCTGTAGAGTCACTCATACTTACAGTCACTCCGTACAAGACTATCATATGCATTTATACAGATATATAGACACTCACACACTGCCAATCATCCATTGAGGTACTGACACACCTAGTCAGTTGTGCAAATAATTAAACACAGTCCAATTGACTCACCTATACAGTTAAACACACTCAAGTTCACTTACTCATAAAAATACTAAAAAATGTTGACACTCCTATTCAATTACTAGTACAAGCACACACTCATCCATACAGCCAGTCCCGCAATCACACACTCTCACATATAGATAGTTATTTACTCTTATACACATATACACTGTGTTTCACATATGTAGTTACTGTCACATGTACAACTGAGATATACATTCAATCACTAACACGCCCTTACATACACTCACCCAACCATAAAGTCCATCACAGTTGCACTCTTAAAACCATGCACCCATAGAATCACCCACTCACACATCTATGCACAGAGTCACACACACCCCACCCACACATACACTCAGGCACCCATACAGATACTCAGACAACCAATCAATAACCCATAGAGACACTCATATTGCTATTAACAAGACCATGCAGCCGTTTATACACCAACAGATAGACAGATACAGACATTCACACAGTTTAGTCACTAGTCTGCAGTAAGATACATTTAATGACGCACTTATAGAGTCAGTTACACACCTAGAAAATCACCCATTCACACACTTGTACACCCACTTTTTCTTCAACAGGCCTTTCCCTATATATATTAAACATATTAGAACTGTTCAGAAACACATACTCAATGGATGACGTCATCAGTGATGTCATTTGAGATGTCATCAGTGATGTCATCATTGATGTCACTGACCATGTCACGAGTGATGTAATATGTGACGTCACAAGCAGTGCATTGCGGGGGCGCGAGTTATAGTTAGCTGAACTAACTATAACAGGGGAATTTCTAGGGTTTTGTACGAGGGAAATGTCCAGCTAACTAGAACGCCCCTGAAACCTATGGTTTTTTCAGTGAATTTTTGAGGTTTTTTAAATGCCAATTCCTAACTATAACGCCCCTAAAACCTTTGGTTTTTTCAGTGAATATATATATAAATACAAATATAAATGCATGCATACATAAGCATACATATGCATGTTATGTATATGAAAGTTTGAAAAACACTAATAAAACCAAAGCTAAAAAGCCACCTAATTACAAGCAGAATTGCTTTAACTTTTAAAAAGCCGAGACCTGTTGCATTTTTAATGCTTGTTTAAGGAAGCCTTGGGAGGAATAGTACTTTTGGAGGGGTCCTCCCAAAGCCCTGCTAGCCCTATTGAAGTAAGAGACCGTTTAATAAGGTAAAGCCAATGGATTTTATGAAAACGGTCCAAATTAATGCCAATCTGGATTACATTAGTGTAATGTACTAGCTCAGGGGTAGACCAAAGGAGCCTCCAGAACAAGAGCGGGCACAATCTGCATTTACCTTCTACTTTTTCTACACCCATATCTGGAGCCAGAAGGTGGAGGGGGGTGCTGGGTGGCAGGAGGGAAATTGGGCCCGATGTACGACCCTAAATTGCATGCACAAATGGGTTAGCGACCAGTTTGCGCATGCAAATTGGAATAGGGCCATGTACAATTCCTATTTAGCGAGTCACGATTTATTTGCGACTCACTAAATAGGAATTGCGACTCACTATTCGGAAGGGGCGTTTCAATTGTGTCCTTTCCTAATAGTGACTCTCTACCCCATGTATGAATGTTTTGCGATCACAATTGTGGTCGCAAAACACTCGCAAATTACCACCCTCTTCAAGAGGGTGGTAATGCACTCGCAAATGGGAAGGGGTTCCCAGGGGACCCCTTCCCCTTCGCAAATGCATGGCAAAATATTTTTTAGGGGCAGGCAGTGGTCCAGGGACCACTACCTGCCCTTAAAAAATGAAACAAAAACGTTTCATTTTCTTTTTTTTTAAATGCATCCCGTTTTCCTTTAAGGAAAATGTGCTGCATTTAATGAAAAAAACGGCTTTATTTAAAAGCAGTCTCGGAGATGTAGATCTGCTGAGCCCAGCAGGCCACCATCCCTGGGAGGGCCAGCCATTCCCACTGTGGTCGTAAATGGCGAGTGCCTCATGAATATTCATGAGGCATGCAGTTTGCTACCCCATTGGGAATCACAAACAGTGTCTCAGACACTGTTGTACATGGCATTTTGCGACTCACAGATTGCAACTCGTAATCGAGCACAATTTGCAAGTCGCAAATTGTCTTGGTCGTACAACTGGCACATAGTTCTTTAAAAATTGTTCTTTGATTTGATTAGCCCATCAATGTTAGCAAAACCCCACAGTTCCACCCTGTAAAGGGCGGATCCCAAAGCCTTAGCCTCATAGATCGCGAGGGCCGGTGCTATCGGTTTGCTAAAGGAGACTTAGAGCTCTTTAGTGATGGCCAACACAATCTGTTTATGCCAAATCACTGCTTTGCAAACATGAGTCTTCGAAGACATGGTAGCAGCCAGAGAAAAACCCAAATAGGTAAAGGAGTCCACCCTCACCAAAGGCTGTCACTCATATACCAAAGGTTCTTCAGCGATCTATGTGGGTTAAAAACATAGGCTTGATCTTTGCTGTGTTGGTCTCCAATCCTCGGGCATGGCAGAACTTGCTGAAATGGTTCACTGGTTTTTGGAGGCTACTCAGTGACTTAGAAATCATCTGCAAAAAGCAGGATAAGTGTTTTCACATTGGCCAGGGATGGAGCATCAGTATGCAACGAGGTTAAGCAGGGTACTATGTCGTTTAAGAATAATGAAAGCAGAGTTGGAGCCAGCACACAGCCCTGACAGACAGACAGCAATGAAAACAAGCATTGGCATAGCCAATAGGTCTTGCCACACACATGTATCCCCTTCATGTGCAATTCCCTCAGGGGCCTGGTAAATATTTTGGGATAGAGAAGGTCAGGGAAATGCCGCCTTTACATGGACCCCCACCCCTGGCCCCGGGGCCAGGTTCTCACCACCAAAGAAGGACTGCGCCACGACCTTGGCAGTGAAGGCAGTCTTGGGGCTGGTGTGGGCCGTCTTCTCCTCGAAGAGCTGCTCTCCCGGTACGTTCCTCCACCTGCCGTAGAGGAAGCTGTGCAGGATGTCCGAGGGTATCATCTCTGCCGGGGAGAGACCCTGTCCCAGCTTCATCCCCCCTTTAGCACCAGGGTCTCCACGTCCAAACCGGAGCCCATCATGAAGCCCTCTGCTCTGGGCACAGTGCCTTGACGTGGGCAGAGTCTTGAGGTGCCAACAAACCCCCGGGCCTTAAAGTGTGTGCAGCGCCTTGAGGGGGGCACAGAGCCTTAAGGTGGGCACAGCCCCTTGAAATGCATGCAGGGCCTTGAGGTCTGGCACAGAGTGCTCAGAGCCTTGTAATGTGTGCAGTGCCTCGAGGTGGGCTTAGGGGTCCGAGGTGGGACACAGCAGCCGTAGGTAGACACAGGACCTTGAGACATCAAAGTTAGCTTTGAGGTGGTCGTTGAGCACTGGGGTGAGTAGAAGAGCCCCATGGAGGTCAAACTCAATGAGGTGTGGCAAAGGGAGGGCAATGAGCTGCTTCCTCAAAGTTGTCTTTTGTGGGGGTGTGGCTGGATGGGGACAAAATGGCTGGCTTCCAGAAACTCGTGGAGAAGGTCTCCCCGGTGAAGAGAGGCTTCTGGTGCAGAGGTGCTCTGGCACCCACCGCTCCTGTCTCTTGCTGTTGAGGTGTCTGGAAGACTTCCCCCTGGCAGCTCCTCGGCCCGTTTTATACGAGCCGCTCTGACCACCCTAATTGGCCGTTAATCACTCCTTACAATGGCAGATAAGATTTGCTCTGCAAGAAAGAGCCAAACCTTCGGATTTGCCCCCTCCCTCTGGGAGGAGGAAGGAGGGCGGGTTTGAGAAGGGGGTGTCTGCAGCTGCCCCTCATGTGGCGAGAGGGGAGGGTGCTCCTTGGACACCTGCTGACTGCACAAACTCCCCCCCCACCAGGTTCGACTGACCAATACGGAGAAGCTTAAACTCCAGCATTTGACATCTGATGAGTGAGTGCCTGACAAAGAGAGGGTCTGAGGTGAAAGGGTGGCCACATTCCCATGCATTTCAACAGTCAAAAATGTACTGTTCACTAAATAGCTGGTAACAGGTGTCAGGGGAAGGGTGCGTGTACTAAGCGTGACATAAAGGTCAAATGTGCCATTTTCACCCAAGGACTGGCTTCCTGCAGTAAACCACTGTATAAAACGCTTTAACATATGTTAAAATCAGCCTACATGTGCATATAATGTACCTTAAATAGGGTGCCTAGAGTGCCAGTGGAAGCGGTGGTGATACGTGCCAGGTCGGGCACAGAGTGAAAGGATGTCAGTCCGCGCATACAGTCTCCAGATGAGGCTGGTTAAACTGTTAACAAGTGACCTGAGACTGGAATGCAGCTTGCCCTCCATCTGGCACACTGCGCGCCGCCAATGATAATTAAGAACAGATGGCACACGGCCCCGCTGCTGCTCGCTACTGAGCTCCCTAGGCCAGAGGAGAGAAAAGGTGGGACATGCACCTGCCTTGGGCTAATTGCATGCTGTCTTTCTTAGAAAGATGCATGCAAAGGCCAATAGCGGGAGATTTAAAAAAGCAGCACACGCATGAGCCTGTACTTTGAGTTTAAAGCCCTTACTAAAAGCCTCGCAGAGCAGTGCATGCGTGCTGGCACAGGTGAGACCTAAAAAGGAAAGGAGTTCACTTCAAAAGAAGCAGAACCCCAACATAAACATTCAAAGACTTAGACCCTAAATCACATTTTGGATTCTGAAAAAAGACCATAAGAAGGGGAGGCTGGGACCCCAAACTTTGTCAACTTCAAAGCAGCCCGACGGCTTTGAGGAGGGGAAGAGCTGTAGGACTTCTACCAGTGACCAAGGCTGGGGGACAAGGCATGCTAGTCTCCCTGATGGATGAGGGGACGTCAACCAGGGAAACCAAGACCACCTGCCCTGGAGTCTGGAGCACCAGCACATGCCTGCTTGCCAAGACCGTTGTGCTCGGTGAGGAAGAGGAGAGCATTGGAGGGAGCGAGGTCTACTGGGGAGGACTCACTGTGTGAGGTGTGAGCATTGGGCTGTGCACCGATCAAGTCGTAGCCCATATGCAGTATTGTTGTCAGTGAACCCTGTGTGCAAGGACAGAGCTGCCATAGACTGAGCCAAGGATTGAGCGCTGTGTGGAGGGAACCAACCCCACACTGCCTTGTTGTGGTGACCCATTATGCCAGATGGAGCCACTGTTGAAGTAATTATGTGACCAGCATTCCAGGGCTTTTGAACGCCTTGGCACCAACTATGTATGCCAGAGGGGCCGCCGTGGTGTGGGCGACTGCACCAGAGTAGTCTATATTGCATCCGGAGGTACTGTGGCAACCCTTTGTGCCAGGAGGGGATGCCAGGACCAAATTACCAAAGCTTTTGTGCCATCGCCCCGCACTGAAGGGGGGCTGTGACCAGTGGGTCTAGCCGCACTGCAAAATATGTCCTGACTTACCCCAGGAGACAAGGAGGATGTCGCACCCTATCACTTCTTTGCGGACAAGAAGCAGCTCCTATCGCTGGGGAGAGCCAACGGCGTCCCTAAGGCGAGTCAGCTCTACCCCGAGCTATTGGACTTCTCCAGTCAGTATCAGAACTTGTGAGTGCCTGTACTCAGGGCTCCCACTGCAGCACTGAATGCTTCCAGGCTGCAGACTGTAAGACTTGAACTGGACATTTGGGCCAAAAGGGAATTTCCTGCTGAAGGTGCTGCTGCACCGTAGACACTTCGGACTAATTCCTAAGAGTTAAAGGGGAAGTCTTGAGTACGACCTACTAGTAAGCATTTCCTAGATGCAGCCATCAGTGAATGAGGAATAACTCAAACCACATTATAAGAAAAAGGTGAAAGAGGGATTTTCCTGGGATAGTGTTCCGTTTGAGACTTGGATTCATGGTGTATTGCGTGATTGGAATGAGTGAGTAAGAGAGATGGGGTCCAAGAGTTTTTAGTCCCTGAACAAGTTGATGGTGACAGAGCGGCTCACTGATGAGTGCTCTACCTCTCTTAGGCAGTACTTGTCTGATCTGACATAGAGGAATCCAACAAAACATGCAGTATTAACTGATAAGTGGTTGGCTAACAGAGTTCACAAAGGGCTGGAGCAGCATAGCTCTATGCCAGTGGGATAGAAGAGCTCTCCACAGACTGGTTCCAAACAGAAGGGTAAGGGCCAGGGTAATTCTCATGGGACTCATGGGGGGCCCAGGAAACATGGGAAAAGTAATGGTGTTTCCCTGAAGGAGCAGCATAAGATGAAGACAGTGAAGCCAATGAAGCCCTTCTTGTGAGGTTCACCTGAGTTTTCTGCAGGAGCGAAATGGATGGAACAGCTGCTAGGTCCCAACTTCCCTTACCTACCTCCTTCACTCAACACAGTCAAAGCAAAAGAGGAAAGTTGGGGAAAGGGGGACAAAACAAGGAAAGGGAGAAGGGGTTGAATCCACTGGGACGCACGTACCGCAAGGACAAGCACCTCATACTTTGCTGCTATTAATAAGGTTTTTAAATGTTTTTAACCTTGATTCGTGTCAAAAGAAAAACAGTTCCTTTAGTCACTTTTAAAATTGCTGCTCATCCTTTGATTACTGTTCCTGCTGCAAGTCGCCCTACTCCCCGGTCCACCATGGGTTCTCCCGATTGAGTGGAGGGAGGAACCGGTGCATAATTCAATTCCTCACCTCCGGGCTACACACCGGAGGGGGCGGAGCATCACAGGGTATTTAACCCATATGTCATTCCCTTCGCGCAGCGGACGCGTGTACCGCAAGGACAAGCACCTCATACTTTGCTGCTATTATTAAGGATTTAAAGCGTTTTTAACCTGATTCGTGTCAAAAGAAAAACAGTTCCTTTAGTCACTTTTAAAATTGCTGCTCACCCTTCAATTACTGTTCCCGCTGCAAGTCGCCCTAATCCCCCGTCCACCACAGGTTCTCCCGATTGAGTGGAGGGAGTAACCGGCGCATAATTCAATTCCTCACTTCTGGGCTACACACTGGAGGGGGCGGAGCATCACAGGGTATTCAACCCATATGTCATTCCCTTCGCGCAGCAGACGCACGCAGCGGGCGTGCCAAAGGCAAGCCCGTCTGCGCCCATCCGCGCCCGGACGGGGCCAGGGGCGACAACCCCTACCCATTTGCATCTGCATTTTAGGAGTTACAGTCCTCACTCCCTCCTTAAACTTAAAGGAGTGACATCTGCAAGTTGCCAGCATTCATGGAACATGGCAGCTGAACACAACACTTGCCTACACTGTGGGTTCCACTTCCAACCTACAAATACTGAACTTGACCCCCACACCAAGAACACCCAGCGAAGCATGTACCTTTTAAATTGTAGATCACTTTCCAAGCACTCCACCGAAATCGCCCTGCACCTAGAAGAACTCAAACCGGATGCTCTCTTTTTGACAGAGACTTGGCTCAATGCAGTGTCGGAGCCAGATCTCAGCCAAGCCCTCCCTCACGGATATCATATAAAACGAGAGGATCGCAAAGAGGGC
Organism: Triturus cristatus; assembly: GCF_964204655.1. NCBI lineage: Eukaryota > Metazoa > Chordata > Amphibia > Caudata > Salamandridae > Triturus > Triturus cristatus. The sequence continues at coordinate 51,457,022 of NC_140584.1, forward strand.
AGAGGAGGAGGCCTAGCGATTATTTTTAAGGACTCCTATAATTGCCGCAGTCTCCCTAACCTGGTACCAGATTGCGAAAGTCTATCTTTTGCCATTGATTTCTCCCCCACAAGTATCTTCTCTGGGCTACTCATTTATCGCCCACCCTATCTTCTCTGGGCTACTCATTTATCGCCCACCCGGGGCCCTTGGCAGTTTTTCAATGCCCTCCCCCTATCATAGCGAATCTGGCATGCGTGCCATCTAACTTCTCACTATTGGGGGATCTTAATATCCATCTAGATGATGCTTCTGACCACACCACCAAAGAACTGACTATGAGCCTTTCTGCACTACAACTCAAACAGTTACTGTTCGAACCCACTCATACCAAAGGCCACTTACTCGACCCTGTCTTTAGCAACTGTGCAGAACTAACAACGGGAACCCCATCCCCGCTCCCTTGGTCTGATCACTTCCTGATCCCTCTCTCCTGGGTTACCCCCGATCCCCACCTCCCCACTAACACGATCATTCGTAGGGAACGTAACTGGTCTAAACTTCCCTGGAACTCTGGATGCCAGCCCTTGAAGCCTCAAGACCATCTAGGAACCCCAATCCCATCTTAGCTAATGAGGAATACAATAGCTGGATCAATAGCTCCTTAGATGCTGTGCTACCCATCAAATGCTCTCAAACAAAACGCAGTGGCACAACCTCCCCCTGGTATTCCCCCAAATTACGGGAACTTTAACGATATTGTAAAAAGCTAGAGAGGAAACGGCGACTTGACTACTCCCCTACCAGCAAAACTGCATATAGGGAGGCAATAAAAACCTATAAAGATGAAATCAAAGCCTCTCAAGCAGTTTTCTATGAAGAAAAAATTAAGGCAGCTGCTTTTTCCCCCAAGGAAATTATCAAATTACCAAAACTCTCCTCAAACTTCCCCAGAAACTTCCCAAACCGATTGATGCTCAAACCCGCTGCAACAATCTGGCAGATTTTTTTCTCCAGAAATTACAAAAAATATATACCTCTTTTCCCCTCACTCAGCTTGATCCAGACCTGGCCACTATCATAAGTTCAGGACCTGGACCCTCAGCCACCCTGGATACCCTCCCCCTTCTTGATCCCACTACATTAGACTCCATCATGCACCGGGTGAAATCTGGGTCCCCCCTTGACCCGGCACCCCCACGTGCCTTGCTGCCGGTCATAGGAAACATTCTTCCTACTACCCTCGACCTGCTCAATGCCTCCATCTCCTCTGGCATTGTTGCCCCCCCCTGCAAGCGTGCCATGGTCAAGGCTTTCCTAAAGAAGGCCAACCTAGACCAAGACAATCCCAGCAACTATTGGCCGATCCCCCTGCTACCATGGCTGAGTAAGATCCTGCAGAAATATGTTAAATCGGTACTGGTAGAGTTCCTGGAAAGTAATCACCTACTTGATCTCTCCCAGACTGGTTTCCGTCCCCTGCATGGAACCGAAACCGCCCTCCTCACAGTAACCGAGGAGGCCAGGAAAATCCTCGAACAAGGAGGTTCTGCGGCAATTATCCTCCACGACTTAAGTGCTGCATTCGACACTGTAAACCACAACATATAGATACATCGACTTATGAACTTAGGAGTGTCAGGAAAAGCCATCACCTGGTTTAGATCTTTCTTAGCTGAACGCTCCTTCCATGTTTTCGAGGGCGATATTGCTCCCACCAGCTTGCCACTCAGTTGTGGTGTACCTCAGGGCTCCTCCCTGAGCCTCACACTGTTCAACGTATATATGAGCCCCCTAGCTGAGATTGTCCGTCCTTTTGGCATAAAAATCATTAACTTATGGCGATGACACTCAGCTAGTGGTGGTCCTCAACCAGCCAAACATCTCCCCAACCAACCTAAGTAGCTGTCTAGAGGAGGTGGCCAACTGGATGACACACTCCTGTCTAAAAATGAATGGGGACAAAACCGAGCTCATGCTCTTAGGAAACACTCCCTTGTTTAATTTGCCTCGGCCCCGCTCCAGCCCCAAAAAACACAATTAAAAGCCTGGGCATCTGGCTAGACCACTCCCTTAATTGTAAACATCAAGCAGCTAAGCTTTCAGCCTCTTGCTATGGTTTACTCAGTGTGAGAAGTTGGCCCGGCATATGCTGGTCACTAGTTATAGTGGCCACCTTGCACCAGTCCAATTCGACTCTTATGGTAGATAGGTTTAAGACAACCTTTTAAAGAAAGCTATCCTAGTGGTAGCTGTGGAGAGCAGCCTTCAGGCTAAGTCTCAGAGGAATGTAAAGCAGCTTGTTTTACTTTATAATCTCTTGAATTACCAAATGAAAGGACACCACACATGTATATATATCAAATATATATGTATTTATTTCTAGACACACTCTACTAATCTCTTTATGAGATTAGAAGCCAGAAACACATTCAAAGATCAACGTTTCACAATAAGTTAAGCACAAATAAGGCTTGGGCCCCAGGGGCGTACTAGACCATATACTAAAAAAGAGGTTTAGGAAAGTCGACTTGCAGAATGACAAGGCCTAGGGCCTGTAGAATTGCTGGGGCTTCACTAATGCAGTAAAAGCAGGTAAGTAACAGACCCACGGGAGACGCATGCAGTGTGAGAACACAGCCGCAGGTTCCCTATTGATTACAATGGAGCAAGTCGTGGTTTGATTTTCAAAGTTTTAGGGTACTTCGAGGAAGTCTACAAGCAAGCCACTTACAAAGTAAGTAATTCGAGGGCCAACACACACTAGGGCACTGGACTGCACGAGTTACCTCACCCAGGGAAGCCGGATGCATAGGTGTCTTTTGGTGTTGGGTCGCTGTTTTCAATGGAGACCAAAGAAGATTTGCTGCTTGCGAAGACTGAAGAAGTGTCCGGTGGAATCCAAGGCTGGAATAAAGATACAGATGACCTGAAAATTGAAGGGACAGTGTTCACAGTCACTTGCCAGTGACCCGGGGCCGGGAAGTTGGATGCCCACGGAAGTCGGGTGATTTCAGGTGATCAAAGGTGTTTTGACTCTTCACTTACGAGGTCCAGGAAGGATCAACGAGGACTAGCAGCTGGATTCGAAGTGTCCCACAACGTCTGCAGCTGACTGCGGTGTCGGCAACCGGATTGGAGCCAACAAGCCTTGGCAACAGCAAGTCTTGTGTAAAGTGAATTTAGTCAATGGTGCAGACCAGCAAGCTCTGAGGGACTCACCCAGCGAAGGTGAGTGAGGGCAAGCCTGGAGCAACTAGGGGAGCCCTTTGAGTTGATAAGAAAGTCTTCGGGGGACCCACAAGCCAATGGGCAAGGGATCGCGAAGACGCCTTGTGAGGAAATGCTTCACAGGAGCCCACGGTCACTCGAGACGGGGTAGGCTGCTGATTTTCACTAGAAAACCTGCTGGAGGCTGGGCCACAAATGGTCCAAAGCACAAGTTCGTAGAATGTCGTGAAGGGGTTGCACTTGACAATAGTGCACGGTTCCCAGGTATTGCAGTTCCTCGTCACTCGTGGAGTCCACTCACCTCAGCTCTGTTGGGGACTCATAATGGCCGTTGAGAAGTCAGGAAATCCACTTCTGGGGCTGCAGGGACTTCTGACTCCAGCAGGAGCGGGCAAGTTTGCGACCGTTGATTCAAGTTTTTGGTGCCTGCCAAGCAGGGGAGTCAATCCTTGACTCCAAGGGAGATTCTTCTGTCTTCCAAAGGTAGTGGAACGTCGAAGGGCCAGGATTCTTCTTTGTAGAGCGTCGTCCAGGGTTATCTACTTTGCAATGGCAAGGTTTCCTATCTTATACTGAAGATAGGGGAGGGACTAGCTCTAGGACCACTCCTCTGGGAGGGTCAGTAGGGGGTGGTTACACCCACTTCCCTTTGTCCAGTTTCGCGCCAGAGCAGGGACAGCTAGAAGGGTGGGATCATACTCCCACACCAGTTACTGGTGTGGGGGTATGATTCCAAGTTGTTTGACACCAAACACGACATGTTTTGATGCAGTCATTCCAAAGTTGAAAGCATTTACTAGAGCGCTGTGTTCTAGACAGGATGTGCACTACCAGATACACTCGATTGTGAGTGTGTATTATCGCTTCATCTCATCATTAATATACTTAACATTCATGTAAGCAAGTAAACACTCTGTGTAACATAAAGCATCATAGTATAATCACTAAGAAAATATCCAAATGGTGACTCAATAAACCAAAGTTGTATCCTTCTTCTTAATATGCTTTTCTTTTATTAACACATCTGATTGGAAACCAAGTGCAAACTGAAGATCCAACAATCCTTCTAGTAGAAAAAACTTTTTCTCAATCCCAATGCATTTCAGGTGATATCGTCAACCTTCTTCAGGGGAAATCTACAAATGAAGTTTACAAAAGAGTGCACGCCAAGCTGTTATTTATATTGTCATTCCAAAGTTAGCATTTACCGGTAGGTTATAATGCACTTAAGAGTATATGGTTTAACCGCATCCACAAACAGCCACAAGGAATAGACCCTGCCAGCTGCAGAGGGGCCCTGCTCAGGCAGAGGCACCCCCTCACATTGTAAACCAAACATCCTGCCCTCAGGATTGATAGGGCCTGCCATAGGCGTGGCTGATAGGTTAATATGTCTGTGTATGGTGAGATATAGGAACCTATACCTCAGTGAGGAGTGCTAACACTACCTCACCCAGGCTGCAGTAGCAGGCCTGTGGTGTCAGATTTAGTCTGCTTCCCAGGGGTGGCATAATACATGCTTCAGCCCCTGGTAGGCCTGTGAAGTACCTATGCCCATGGTACCTAGGGTACCATATACTAGGGGCTCATAAGGTACCACAGTATCCAATCACTAGTGCATCAAGTATGCACTCAAAGTTGTTTAGAGAGAACAGAGAGACTGGGGCCATGATTAGCAGGGACCCAGCCAGACTATAGCCAGAAACCAGTGTATACATCAGAAAAAAAGTGGGGGCAACATAAGTGCAGATCCTGCTCTCCTGCACAACCCCCCCCAAAACGCAGGGACACTAAACTAACCTTGACCAGTTGAGTCTTCGTGTTCTAAGTGGAAATACCTCGAGAGTCCATCTGCATTGGCATGTTGGGTCCCAGGTCTATGTTCCATTGTATAGTCCATCCCCTGTAGGGAAAAGGACCACCTGAGCAGTTTAGGGTTTTCACCTTTCATCTGTTTGAGCCATAGGAGGGGCTTGTGGTCAGTCTGAACTATGAAGTGAGTGCCAAACAAGTATGGCCTCGGCTTCTTCAGGGCCCACACCACAGCAAAGGTCTCCCTCTCTGTAGCTGACCAACGTTTCTCTCTAGGGGTCAGCCTTCTGCTTATGAAAGCTACTGGCTGGTCTTGACCTTCATCATTTAGTTGAGACAGTACAGCTCCCACACCGAGCTCTGAAGCATCTGTTTGGACAATGAACTTCTTTTTGTAGTCTGGACTCTGCAAGACGGGGGCAGTACACATTGCCTGCTTTAGGTCATCAAATACCTTTTAACAGCTAGCTGTCCACTGAACCTTTTTGGGCATTTTCTTAGAGGTAAGATCATTTAAGGGGGTCACTATAGATCCATATCCCTAAACAAACCTCCTATAGTACCCAGTCAGGCCTAAAAAGGCTCTAACCTGTGTCTGGGTTGTTGGAGCTACCCATTCCATTATGGTCTGGATTTTGCTCTGCAATGGTTGAACCTGGCCTCCACCTACAAGGTGGCCCAGGTACACAACCTGACTCTGCCCTATCTGGCACTTAGTGGCCTTGATAGTGAGGCCTGCTTTTTGCAGGGCCTCCAAAACATTTCTGAGGTGGACCAGGTGATCCTGCCAGGTGGAACTAAAGACAGCAATATCATCTAGATAAGCTGAGCAATAAGTTTCCATACCTGTCAGAACTTTATTCACCAACCTCTGAAAAGTAGCAGGTCCATTCTTCAAACCAAAGGGCATCACCACAAAGTGGTAGTGCCCACCAGGGGTTGAAAATGCTGTTTTGGCCTTGGCATCATCAGCTAACTTGATTTGCCATTAGCCAGCTGTTAGGTCAAATGTACTCAGATACTAGCCTGAGGCCAAAGTATCAATGAGCTCATCTGCCCTGGGAATTGGATAGGCATCAGCCCTGGTGACTGCATTGAGGCCTCTGTAGTCAACACAAAACCTCATTTCTTTCTTACCACCCTGGGTATGAGGTTTAGGCAAAAGGACTACTAGACTAGCCCAAGGGCTATCTGAAGGCTCAATCACACCACACCTAATTCCAACATTTTCTGGGCTTCAGTCCTGATACAGTCCGTGACATGGTCAGGTTGCCTGTAGGTTTTACTCTTTACAGGCAGACTGTCTCCAGTGTCCACCTCATGGGTGCACCAGGAAGTCTGACTAGAGGTCAGGCTAAACATATGTCTGAACTGCTGTAGAATTTGTCTGCACTCCGTTTGCTGATGGTCAGTGAGGCTGCTTGCCAAAGCAACACCATCAACTGACCCATCATCAGGGTTCTGTGAGAGCAGATCAGGGAGAGGGTCACTCTCCTCCTCCTGGTCCTCATCAGTTGCCATGAGCAAGCCCATGTCAGCCCTGTCCACATATGGCTTTAATCTGTGGACATGGAGCACCCTAAGGGGGCTCCTGGGAGTTCCAAGATCCACCAAGTAGGTGACTTCTCCCTTTTTCTCAACAATTATATGGGGGCCACTCCACTTGTCTTGGAGAGCTGCTGGGGCCACAGGCTCCAACACCCATACTTTCTGGCCTGGCTGATAAACAGTCAGGACACATTTTGGTCATGCCAAGCCTTTTGTAATTCTTGGCTAGCCTCTAGGTTTTTGGTTGCCTTCTTCATGTACTCTGCCATCCGGGAGCGAAGACCAAGCACAAAGTCCATCACATCCTGTTTGGGAGGTTTGAGAGGTAACTCCCAGCCCTCCTTCACCAAACATAATGGACCTTTGACAGGGTGCCCAAACAGAAGTTCAAAAGGGCTGTAGCCAACCCCCTTCTGTGGGACCTCCCTGTATGAAAACAGAAGGCAGGGAAGTAAAAGGTCCCATTTTTGTCTAAGCTTTTCTGGGAGGCCTTTAATCATTCCCTTTAGGGTTGTGTTGAACCTTTCAACTAACCCATTGCATTGTGGGTGATAGGGAGTAGTGAACTTGGAGTTTACACCACACTCCTTCCCCATTGCTTTTAGATACCCTGACATGAAGTTTGTATCTCTGTCAGATATAACCTCCTTAGGGAAACCCACTCTGGAGAAAACTCCAATGAGGGCTCTTGCCACCACAGGGGCTGTGGTGGTCCTGAGGGGAATTACTTCTGGGTACCTGGTGGCATGATCCACTACCACCAGGATAAACCTGTGCCCAGATGCTGTTGGAGGGTCAAGGGGACCAACAATGTCAATCCCTACCCTTTCAAAGGGAACCCCCACCACAGGTAGTGGTATCAGGGGGGCCTTTGTTGTGCCACCTGACTTGCCACTGGCTTGGCAAGTGACACAGGAGCGACAAAACTCCTTGGTATCCTCTGACATGTGTGGCCAATGAAAATGTGGAACAAGCCTGTCCCAGGTCTTGTTTTGGCCCAAGTGTCCTGCCAATGGGATATCATGTGCTAGGGTCAAGAGGAACCCCCTAAACTTCTGAGGTATTACCAACCTCCTGGTGGCTCCAGGGGTAGGATCTCTAGCCTCAAAATATAGGAGTCCCTCATCCCAATAAACTTTATGGGACCCACTAGCACTCCCGGCAGCCTCAGCAGCAGCTTGCTGTCTGAGGGGTTCAAGAGAGGGGCAGCACTGTTGCTCCTTACTCAGATCTTCCCTGGAAGGCCCCCCTGCCCCAAGAACTCAACCTGACCAGGCTCAAGTTCCTCTGGGGCAGTTCCTTCTTCAGGCTCTGCTTCTCCTCCCTCAGGAGGGGAGTCTGAGACAGAGGGGAAGGCACTGCCTTAACCCTACTGCTCCTCCTCTTGGGTAGCATCTGGCCCATAGTTTCAGGATCCAGAGCTGGTTCGGCTTTATGCATTTTGGCCTGTGACCTGGTCACAGCAAATACCTCTGCAGGTACACCCAACATCTCAGCATGAGTCCATAACTCTACTTCAGACCAGGCTGAAGTCTCCAGATCATTGCCCAACAGACATTCGACAGGGAGGTCTGCACTGACTACTACTTTCTTAAGGCCAGTTACCCCTCCCCAGGAGAAATTCACAACTGCCTGACTATGGTTGGTCCCGACATTGCTTGCATTGGTAACCTGGTACATTTCACCCAGGATGATCTGTGCAGGGTCCACTAGATCCTCTGCCACCATGGTGACACTAGCACCTGTGTCCCTGAATGCCAAAGCCTGTTTGGCATTTATTATAGGCTGCTGTTTGTACTTGCCCAGATTACTGGGGCTCACTAGGAAGGACATATCAAGGCCTCCCTCACAAACTAGCATTGCCTGTGTTGGTACTCTGACTAGGCCAGAGTCCACATGAGAACCCAGGGTCAACCCTACTACCCCCTTATTCTGATTACCACCTCCACCAATAACTGCACTAGGGGAAACAGTAGCCTTAGGGGCAGGAGTGGTGGTGGTTTGGTCTTTGGACTTGGTAAATCAGAAGTCCAGTGCCCTTTCTATTTACAGAATTTGCACCAGGGCTTCTTTTGGCCTTTTCCCTTTGTAGACTGTGAATCCCCACCAGATGCAGATTTTTGGGGTCCTTGTGAAGACTTCTGGTCTTTTGCCTTATCCCCACCTTTATCTGAGCCTTTAGGATCCTGCTTCTTAGTGTCACCCCCTTGGTTCTGGGTTTTCTGCCTCACCCTGGTTCTGACCCATTTGTCTGCCTTCTTTCCCAATTCTTGGGGAGAGGTCAGATCAGATTCCACCAGGCACTGATGCAACAACTGGTTTCGGCAATTATTAAAGATCTGTTCTCTCATGATAAGATTATACAATCCCTTAAAATCAGTAACTCTACTACCAACCAGCCAACCCTCCAGAGCCTTGATTGCACAATTTACAAAGTCAGTCCAATCCTGAGTCTGTGTTTCTGGGTATCTCTGAACTTCAGCCTGTACTGTTCCGTGGTTAAGCCAAACCCATCTATTAATGCACTCTTCAGGGCTTCATATTCATTAGCATCCTCTTCTCTAACAGTGATGAGCTTGTCTCTACCTTTATCAGAAAAGGAGAGCCACAAGATTGCTGCCCACTGTTTCTGGGGGACCTGTTGAACTTTACAGGCCCTCTCCATAGCAGTTATCCATTTGTGGATATCATCCCCACTCTGGTAGGGAGGAACAACCTTGGACAGGTTCCTATGGTCTGGAATGTAATCTCTGCCTCTAGGGACACTGTTGCTGCCACCAGGGGGTTCTAACCCCTCTTTTCTAGAAGCTCTCTGGAGTTCAAAGGCTTCTCTATCTAAGGCCAATTGCTTGGTTCTGAGGGCAAACCTAGCTTCCTCATATTGGAGCATGTTGTACCTTCTTTCAGAGGAGGTCTCTCTATAAAAGTATGAGTTCCTCTGATGGACAGAATCTTTGTGATATGAGATTAGATTCCCTTGAAGGGGACCTAGGCCTCTCTTCCACTCTGTCAACTCTCTTAGGGAGAATTCCTCTGTCCTGTTCAGACCTTTCTGGGTCTGGCCCTTCAATCACAGACTCCAGGTCATCAAGATTTTCATCATCTGACCCAGAGACTATGGCTGACCCACCCCCTGATCCAGATCCACCAGCTCCTAGAGCCAGCCTAAGATCATCTGCTATAAGTAGATTCATCAGGTGTTGTGTGGAGGGACTCTGTCCTAACCCCAGGTGTCTTGCAACACACATGGCCTTCAAGTCAAAGAAGGTCATGTCCTTATACTGAGGTTGGGTGGACCCACTGGCTCCATCCCTTGAGGACATTCTAGTGTTATGCAGTGTTGCACTACCTACACTAGTTTGTGGCCTACTGATCCTAGCTTGAGCTGTAGCAAGGGTGTGCTATACCTTCAAAAACAACTCTAAGTTCAGTAGAACTTATTGATACTAAGCTTGACTTTTATATGTACCTTGAGTACCTTTAGTGGTTTTCAGTTAGTAATTCAAATAGAGATTTTCTGGTAAAACAATGGCAAGCTGGAATCCAACACGCTGCCCACCAATGTGAGAAGTTGGCCTGGCATATGCTGGTCACTAGTTATAGTGGCCACCTTGCACCAGTCCAATTCGACTCTAATGGTAGGTAGGTTTAAGCCAACCTTTTAAAGAAAGCTATCCTAGTGGTAGCTGTGGAGAGCAGCCTTCAGGCTAAGTCTCAGAGGAATGTAAAGCAGCTTGTTTTAATTATAATCTCTTGAATTACCAAATGAATGGACACCACACAGGTATATATATCAAATATATATGTATTTATTTCTAGACACACTCTACTAATCTCTTTATGAGATTAGAAGCCAGGAACACATTCAAATATCAACGTTTCACAATAAGTTAAGCACAAATATGGCTGGGGCCCTAGGGGCGTACCAGACCATATACTAAAAAAGAGGTTTAGGAAAGTCGACTTGCAGAATGACAAGGACTAGGGCCTGTAGAATCGCTGAGGCTTCACTAATGGAGTAAAAGCAGGTAAGTTACAGACCCACGGGAGATGCATGCAGTGTGAGAACACAGCCACGGGTTCCCTTTTGATTACAATGGAGCAAGTTGCGGTTTGAATTTTAAAGTTTTAGGGTACTTCGAGGAAGTCTACAAGCAAGCCACTTACAAGGTAAGTAATTCGAGGGCCAACACACACTAGGGCACCGGAGTGCATGAGTTACCTCACCCAGGGAAGCCGGGTGCATAGGTGTCTTTTGGTGTCGGGTCGCGTCGCTGTTTTCTATGGAGACCAAAGAAGATTTGCTGCTTGCGAAGACTGAAGAAGTGTTTGGTGGAATCCAAGGCTGAATTCACGATACAGATGACCTGAAAATTGAAGGGACAGTGTTCACAGTTACTTGCCAGTGACCCGGGGCCAGGAAGATGGATGCCCACGGAAGTCGGGTGATTTCAGGTGATCAAGGGTGTTTTAACTCTTCGCTCACAAGGTCCAGGAAGGATCAACGATAACCAGCAGCTGGATTCGGAATGTCCAACAATGTCTGTAGCTGACTGCGGTGTCGGCAACTGGATTGGAGCCAACAAGCCTTGGCAACAGCAAGTCTTGTGGAAAGTGAAATTAGTCAATGGTGCAGACCAGCAAGGTCTGAGGGACTCACCCAGCAAGAGTAAGTGAGGGCAGGCCTGGAGCAACCAGGGGAGCCCTTTGAGTTGATAAGAAAGTCTTCGGGGGACCCACAAGCCAACAGGCAAGAGATCGCAAAGATGCCTCGTGAGGAAATGCTTCACAGGAGCCCACGGTCACTCGGGATGGGGTAGGCCACAGATTTTCGCTGCAAAACTTGCTGGAGGCTTGGGCCACAAATGGTCCAAAGCACAAGTTCGTAGAATGTCGTGAAGGGGTTGCACTTGACAATAGTGCACGGTTCCCAGGTATCGCGGTTCCTCGTCACTCGTGGGGTCCACTCGCCTCAGCTCTGCTGGGGACTCACAATGGCCGTCGAGAAGTCAGGAAATTGACTTCCAGGGCTACAGGGACTTCTGACTCCAGCGGGAGCGGGAAAGTTTGCGACAGTTGATTCAGGTTTTTGGTGCCTGCCAAGCAGGAGAGTCACTCCTTGACTCCAAGGGAGTTTCTTCTGTCTTCCAAAAGTAGTGGAAAGTCGAAGGGCCAGGATCCTTCTTTGTAGAGCGTCGTCCAGGGTTATCTACTTTGCAATGGCAAGGTTTCCTATCTTATACTTAAGATGGGGGAGGGACTAGCTCTAGGACCACTCCTCTGGGAGGGTCAGGGTAGGGGGTGGTTACACCCACTTCCCTTTGTCCAGTTTCACGCCAGAGCAGGGACAGGTAGCCCCTGAACCGGTTTGAGCTGGCATATGCACAGAGGAGCCTACTGCTCCCCCAGTGCAGGCCTTCAAAGCACTCTAGGAGAGCACCCACCCAGCCTCAATACACTAAATCCTGTCTGGAAGGTGGTGACACCTCCCTGTGACAGGATGCCTATTGTTGGGCCTCCTCCACTGTGAGTTTCAGTCAGCAGCAGGAGGGCAGCCCAGTGTCTGTGCTGGTGGCATCCATTTTGTGATGCCAGAGCTCTTTCAGATTTCTACTGTGTTACCACAGTAGGTACATGTCGTCCCCTCTAGAAGGGTGGGATCATACTCCCACACCAGTTACTGGTGTGGAGGTATGATTCCAAGTTGTTTGACACCAATCACGACATGTTTTGATGCAGTCATTCCAAAGTTAGCATTTACCGGTAGGTTATAATGCACTTAGGAGTACATGGTTTAACCGCATCCACAAACAGCCACAAGGAATAGACCCTGCCAGCTGCAGAGGGGCCCTGCTCAGGCAGAGGCACCCCCTCACATTGTAAACCGAGCATCCTGCCCTCAGGATTGATAGGGCCTACCATAGGGGTGGCTGATAAGTTTATATGTGTGTGTATGGTGAGATATAGGAACCTATACTAACACTAACACTACCTCACCCAGGCTGAAGTAGCAGGCCTGTGGTGTCAGATTTAGTCTGCTTCCCAGGGGTTGCGTAATACATGCTTCAGCCCCTGGTAGGCCTGTGAAGTACCTATGCCCTTGGTACCTAGGGTACCATATACTAGGGGCTCATAAGGTACCACAGTATCCAATCACTAGTGCATCTAGTATGCACTCAAAGTTATTGAGAGAGAACAGAGAGACTGGGGCCCTGATTAGCAGGGACCCAGCCAGACTATAGCCAGAAACCAGTGTATACATCAGAAAGAAAGTGGGGGCAATATAAGTGCAGATCCTACTCTCCTACACTCAGGCTACTACGGAAAATGCTTCCCCTGCTCCCATTTCAGGCAAGACAAATCATGGTCCAGGGCCTTATTCTATCACGCCTGGACTATGGGAATGCCCTCTATCTAGGGGCCCCTCAATCTACTACTCGCAAACTCCAGATTATCCAAAACTGTGCAGCCCGCACACTCCATCAGATTCCCCGTCAGCACTCAACCAATCCAGGATTAAAGAGCCTGCACTGGCTCCCGGTTAGGGAAAGAATTCAATTTAAGGCCCTGTGCATTTCTCACAGGGCTTTCTGGAAGACTGACCCGGCCATCAGCCAATCGCTGATCACTCCCTACCAACCAAACAGACAGCTTCGATCGGCATCTTCCTTCCTCGCCCTATTTCCCAAAATCAAGAGAGCAAGGTGTGTTGGCCGCTCCTTAGCCTATAACTCAGCCAAATTATGGAACTCTCTTCCCCTCCACCTGCGGGCAGAGCCCAACCTACTACCTTTCCGTAAACTTCTAAAAACTCTGCTTTTCAACAAAACCTTATAGACCTCAGTAGCCTCCCTGGCCGCGTTTGTTTGCAGCGCTAGGATGCCTCAGGGTAGCTACCACGCCTTACACATGTTCTCTTCATTTTGTTTCATTTCATCGCCCGATGATGTATTATTAAGGCACCCTAAGGAGAAGACACAAGGGTAGGTATATTCCTATACAGAAGTAGTCTGTAGTAAACTATCATAATTATTCTGCATTTCTACCTGTTGAAGGATTAGTCTAATCAAATGCAGAGAACATATACCACTAGAACGTAGAACCCACATACGGCATCTAGAAGATAAAAGCACACTTATTATTCACAAGGACTGCAGGAGTTTTAACCACAAACAAGGATGTAACTGAAATATACCAACCTCAATAGTAACCACCTTCAAATATCAATAGACCCATAAAAATATCATTCTTGTTTGCCTGAACCAGGAAAAAACAAACATCTGATTTCCCTAGTCAGAAGAAAACAGAATGCAAAAGAATATGTGGCAAAAAAAATGCTGGGTCAATCTTTGAAACTAATGTGAGTACTCGTGGTCTCTATATAATTCTTACAGGCATGAATACGAGACAATCAAAGAAAAATGAAGCAAATACTGAGGGGCACAAACACTCCTCAGCAACAAAGGAGCCTAGCAATTAGATAAGTACAGGAGTGGATTACAGAAAACAAAATGTAGCGTAGCCTACCACCATTCAAACAAAGATTTTTTTAAATACCTCTTTTCTTTTCTTTCAGGGACAGAACACTAGGCAGCAAAGAGTTAAACTGCACTGCAATACTGGGAGGATACAATGTTGCGGGCTGTCTCAGCAGCCCTGAAAAATCTCCTAACCCGGAAGAAACACCAATTGTTAGTCCTGGAACCATTGGCGTGAGTCTCCCTTCCATTTTTTCTGATTGCCTCCTCTGTTTTTGATATGTTTTTCTGGTTTAGATGCTTTGGGCACTGTGCCACTCCTATTCAGTGCCACAGTGCAAGTGCTCCCCATGTTAAATTGATGTTTTGATTAGTGACTCCATGATTGGGTTATTTGATTTACTTGTCAGACCCTAGTACAGTGCACCATGTGTGCCCAGGGCTTGTAAATCAAATCCTGCTGGTGGGCTTGCAGCACTGGTTGTGCCACCCACAGAAGCAGCTTGTAAAGTGTGTCTCAGGCCTGCCATTGCTGAGCCTATTTGCAGTCTGGTACTACCATGCTGACTGACCAAGTGCACCCACTTGCCAGTCCCTAAACCTTCCCTTATCTTCATATCAGACAAGGTGGTAGGCCAAAGGGCAGAGGGCATTGTAAGTATAAGGTAGGACATGCCCTGGTGTGTGTGGCATGTTCTAATAGTGAATTACAGCCATTTTCGTTTTTCACTATTACAAGGCTAACTGTTCCCCATAGGCCAGAATGAGCAGTTTGATTATTACATCTTATAATCCTAACTGACTCAGGGAACATTTTAGAAATTCGAATTTAGTATGCCTGAACTCAGAATGATAAAATACATATTTTAGTAAAGTTGGTTTTAACATTCTGTGTTTGAAAATACAACTTTTAGAAAGTAGGTATTTTCTTGCTTAACTGTCCAAGCCTTCCTCTGCTAGGTTGTGTATTGTGTGTCTGGTTTTGTGAGTGACAGGGGCTGGGGATTCCAGGGGAGAGGTTGAGTCAGCACAGGGCTGAATAGGAAGATCTGCATGCAGATGGGTTGGAGGAGTTGCACCTGGGACCTGAATAGGGCTGTGCCTTCCCTCCACAATGCTGGCTCCACCTCCTGTGGTGTGTCTGATGTCTCTGCCCTGCACTCTGAAAGGAAAGAAGGAGTCAGGTAAACAATGTGCTCCAGGACTGACCAGAACTGGTTTGGGCTAGGCTAAGGCCTCTCTGCCTTCAGAGAACAAAGAGAAAAGTAGTATAAATATGGGGACCCAAACCCCAAGACTTTAGATCACTTCTGGAACAAGAAGAAGAAACCTCTGCCAAGGAGAAGAACCAAAGGAAGCTGTAGGAGTTGGACTGCCACCCTGCCAGTGTGCTGTGTTGTTGGGTTGGCCTGCAGTGGTGTCTTCATTGCCAAGGAGAGGAGAAGGAACTTTTACAGAACTTTCATCATCTTGCAGAATATTTCTCCAAGGGCTTGAACTTGTGCTTGCCTCCTGCTGAAGTCTCAGGGACAACAGACTTCACTACCAGCTCCCCTCTGAATTTCCTTGCTGGGAATTCTATCTGCAGAAGTCTGCGTGTCGCTGGGAGCTGGAAGCGCGACGCAACAAGAAGAAGCCTGTCGCTGCCGCAGCAGTAATCATCCCATCGCCGGAGAAGCATGCCGCTGCCGCATCTCCCAGAAGCGTGTCTTCGTTGCAGCTGTCTGCTGTCACATGACCGGAGAAGCGCGTCGCAACCGTGAGGGTCGCCGTCGCATCATCGGAGAAGCTTGTCGCAGGGCCTGTCGCGGCTCCAAAGTACAGAGTCGCCGCAAGGCTGCCAGGGCGTGTATGCATCGTCTTCACATCGTTGCATCAAGGGCACCATCTTATCGCATCGCACCGGATTGTCGCATCGCATCGAGGCACCATCTTGACGCATCGCAACTGAGCTGCAGCACGAGAATTTACGCATCACCTCCTCTCCGGTAAGGATCAAGACGCATCCCCTACTCTGCGCAAGCATTGAGGCGCGACGCATCGTCTCCCCTGAAGCAAGGAACCAACGCATCTCCAACGCTGCGAGCCTTTTGTTTATTTTGCATTACGCACACAGGTACTTTTGTGAGAACTGTGTCGCATTTGCCATCAACTTGAACTAAGTTAATTCTACCATCTTTAAGTCAATTTTGAATACAGTATTGTGGATTTTGTCATTTGTGGTCTTGTGTAAAGTCTATATAAAGAATACTTATTTTTATGAAACCTGTGTGGTGTCCATCTGTAGAGTTTTCACTCTATTACTGTATGTGTTCACAAATGCTTAACACACTGCCTCTGAGATAAGCCTGTCTGCTCATGCCAAGCTACCAAGGGGGTGAGCAAGGGTTATCCAGTAGTGTAATCCCCTTTCCCTGACTTAGAAGCAAGGGTCCCTATTTGGTCAAAGGTGCCCACCTCTGCCAACTTGAGACCCCCAGTTCTAACATTGGTGGTCAGCAGTGGGGATTTGAACCTGCATTTGTGACTCATATACAGTGATTGGTGTACACTACTAGTGAGTGCAGACCAAACGCGACCACATACTTTTTTGGTAGAATCTTTTTTCAATGGACTGTTATTTTTTCCTGAGAACTGCCAATTCTTACTGCCATAAGTAGGCCAGCATCTGTTGCATCTATGGATCTAGATTTTGAGAAAGATAGATTGGAAACCTAAACTTTGAAACAGCTCAAGCATCGCTGCAAGAAATTGAAAGTTGCTACACCAGGCATTTCTAAAAAGGATGACTACCAAAAGGCGCTGAGGGCCTGGGTAGAAGCAAGAAATGCCCCTGAGTCAGTGGTGGAGCCAGCTGGGGATGCAGATGCACATCTGGATAAGCCAGTGTGTCCAGCCAGGGGAGGGGTGCCGTCCCCACCTGGCAGTAGTGTCTCTTCCAAAGACCTGTCCCCGAGAGAGCTGGAAGACAGGGAGAGAAATAGGGCACACAAGCTGGAGATGGCTAAGCTTAAGATGGAGGGTTAGAGGGAAATGGAGAATAACAAGTTGTCCTTGGAGAGAGAGAGAGAATGAGAATGGAGCATGAGAGGATGTTGAGGGAGTTAGAGATCAAGGTAAAGGGCTTAGAGATTAATCCCTCTGGTGGCAGCGCACCATCTGTGCCTTCAGAAAGCAGAGTGTATATTCCCAAGGATGTCATCAAAGATTTTCTCAAGCATGAGGATATTGGGCAGTGGTTTGCAGCCTATGAGATAGCACTGTTGGCCCACCGGGTCCCTGAAAAGGATTGGGGAGCTGGGTTGTGGGGCCGCTTTGTGAGTGAGGGGAGGGATACTTTGTTAGACCTGCCCAGTGAACATAGGATGTCTTATGCCCACATGAAGGAAGCCCTGATGCCAAGGTATGGTTTGACCCCAGAACTCTATAGACAGAGATTCAGGAATTGTAAGAAACTGTAGGGAACTACTTGGGTAGAATATGTGTCTTTCTTTTGCAGAGCTATGGATTGTTGGGTGAAGGGTAGCAAAGTGGATACTTTTAAAGCGCTCTGATTTATTTGCCAGGGAGCACTTATCTGCTAATTGCTTTCCAGAGGTACGCTAGCACCTATTGATAGCAAGTTAACTAACCCTAGGAAGCTTGCTGAGGAGTCGGACCGCTGGGTCAGTACCAGGGTCCACAAGGGTCATGTGGGAGATTCTGCCAAAGGTGGGCAGGGTCCCCAGCAGAAGAGTGGGAGGGACAAGGGTAAACAGAGGGAGTTCCAGAAAGGGCCCCAAAGTAATTCCCAAGGGAAGGGTTCCCAGCCTCCCCCTGAGAAGAAGTCAGAGCCTCGACAAGTAAACCTGTTCAAAGGGGGACAGTTACCTGCTTTCAGTGTAAGCAGGTGGGACACCGTTGGTATGATCCCCAGTATCCCCAAAAGGACTGACCCTTTTGGGGATACTGAGTATGTGCCACCCCGTGCACCCCCGTCAGATGGCCAGTGTAGCCCTGGGAGTGGAGGAGAAGGGTGCCCAAGGTGGGTGGGGTCCCGCAGAAAAGTCCCTTGTCTCATTAGGAGACTTTGAGATGGTCCCTCAAGCTCAGCTGCCTGATAACACTAAGAAATACAGGCAGTGGGTGACCATTAATGGCCATAGAGTGGAGGCTCTTAGAGACACAGGAGCCAGTGTGACAGCTATCAAGTGTCACCTGGTGTCTCAAGAGCAGGTTGTCCCCAATGCCTTTTACCCAGTTTTTGCTGCTGACAACACAGAGAGCCACTGCAAGGTGGCTCAGGTTCCCTTTGAGTGGGGTGGGGTTTCTGGTACTCTTCGGGTGGCTGTGAAGCCAGCCATGCCTGTGGATTGTCTGTTGGGCAATTATTTAGAGAGCTCCCCTTGGGCTAAGGTGGGGAAGAAGGCTCATTTGGACATGTTGGGTCTGCCTGAGTGGGCGTGTGTTACCACTCAGTCTATGGCAGCCAGTAAGGGTGTTGAAGAGGTCCTGGAGCCTGAAAGTATGGCCCAGGGACCTGCCTTAAAGAGAAGAGGGTGGGGGCGCAGGAATGCAACCCCCATTGTTCCCACGTTCCAGGAGGAGGTAGACCTTGTGGGGGATGCCCGGGAACCTACAGGGGAACAGGTTGCTGAACTGGGGGGCCTGCCTGAGCTGACCAATTGGCAGCAAGAAGGAGGAGCCTCCAGGGAGGAATTTTGTGCAGAACAGAAGTGCCCTTCTCTTGTGGGTTTGCGGCAACAGGCCACATTGGATCTACTAGGAGAATGACCTCCTGTATACAGAGCCTAAGGTTCCTGAGCCTGGGTCAGCCCATGTGCTGGTGGGTCCCCAGCGCTTCAGAGCCATCCAACTGGGGTTGGCTCATGATGTACCTCTAGCTGGACATCTGGGGCAAGACAAGACCTTTGAAAGGCTTGTCACCCACTTTTATTGGCCCCCGATGTGGAAGAGTTTAGATACTCAATGTAGGACCTGTCAAACTTGCCAGGCAAGTGGGAAAAGTGGAAGGAAGCAAAAGGCTCCTCTCCAACCTTTCCCTGTAGTTAGTACCCCCTTTGAACGGGTGGGAATTGACATTGTGGGGCCACTGGACCCCAAGACAGCCATGGGCAATAGGTTTATCCTGGTCTTGGTGGACCATGCTACCTGGTACCCGGAAGCCATCCCGCTCAGGACAGTGATGGCCCCCGTGGTGGGACGTGAACTGATGGGGATTTTCTCCCGTGTGGGGTTCCCCAGAGAGGTGGTGTCAGACCGTGTTACCAATTTCATATCCAGTTATATGGAATCCCTGTGGAAGGAGTGTGGTGTTACCTACAAGTTCACCACTCCTTACCACCCCCAAGGTAATGGGTTGGTTGAAAGATTCAACCGGACCCTTAAAGGCATGATCATGGGTCTTGAAGAACCAATGAGGCATAAGTGGGACGTCCTCTTGCCATGCCTTCTGTTTGCTTACCGTGAGGTGCCACAAAAGTCCCTAGGGTTCCGTCCCTTTGAACTGTTGTATGGACACCCGGTAAGAGGACCTTTGAGTCTGGTCAAGAAAGGCTGGGAGCAATCTCCCAGGAAACCTCCCCAGGATGTATACAGTTACATGCTAGCCTTTAGGAACCAGACTCGGCGATTCAGAGAGCTTGCTCAGGTGAATCTAGAAGCCAGCCAGGAGGAGATGAAGCAGTGGTACGATCAGAATGCCACTCTGATAGAGCTTCAACCTGGACAGAAAGTTTGGGTCATGGCCCCTGTAGAGCCTTGTGCGCTCCAGGACAGGTGGACCGGTTCATTTGAGGTGGTGGAGCGCAAGAGTGATGTCACCTACCTGGTGAACTTGCAGTCTCCAAGGAACCCTTTCGGGTCCCCCATGTTAACTGCCTGAAGCTCCACTTAGAAAGGTCTGAAGTGGGCATGCTCCTAGCAACGGATGATGGAATGGAGGAGGAGACAGAGCCTCTTCCTGACCTCCTGTCTGCAACAGAGCAAGATGGGTCAGTGGATGGTGTCAACCTCTCTGCCACACTGACCCCTGATCAGCAGCAAGATTGTCGCCAACTGTTGGGACAATTCTCTGATTTGTTTTCCTTGGTTCCTAGTGTCACTGAGTGGTGCGTCCATGATGTGGACACTGGGGACAGTCCTCCTGTGAAGAACAAGGCTTACAGAGTGACTGACAAGGTCAGGACTTACATCAAGGAGGAAGTCTCCAAGATTTTGCCTAAGGGGTGATTGAGTCCTCCAACACTCCTTGGGCCAGCCCAGTGGTCTTGGTTCCAAAGGCTGCCTTGCCTGGTGCCACACCTGAACTCAGGTTCTGTGTGGACTACCGAGGACTCAATTCAGTCACCAGGACTGACGCACACCCCATCCCCAGAGCTGATGAGCTCATTGATCGGTTAGGGGTTGCCCGGTACCTCAGCACGTTTGATTTGAAATCTTGGTACTTGCAGATCGCCTTAACTGATGGGGCCAAAGAGAGGTCAGCATTCTCCACACCTGATGGGCACTACCAATTCCGGGTTATGCCCTTTGGGATGAAGATTGCCCCTGCCACCTTTCAGAGGTTGGTCAACCAGGTGTTGGCTGGACTGGAAGATTTCAGCGCCGGCTACCTGGATGACATTGCAGTGTTCAGCGCCAGTTGGGAAGAACATCTGCGCCACCTCTGGGAAGTGTTGATGGCACTGCACAAGGCAGGCCTCACGATCAAGGCGAGTAAGTGGCAGATCAGGCAGGGTTCCATGGTGTAAGTGGGGCACCAGGTAGGGAGTGGCCAGGTGGCGCTCCTGCAACCCAAGATTGATACCATCATGGCATGGGAACCACTAAAGACTCAGACACAGGTGAGAGTCTTTTTAGGACTCACGGGGCACTACAGGAGGTTTGTCAAGGGGTAAAGCAACATTGTTTCACCCTTGACTGAGCTGACTTCTAGGAAGCAGCCCAAGAAAGTGAACTGGACTGACACCTGTCAGAAGGCTTTTGACGCCCTGAAGACTGCCATGTGCACAGCACCCGTGCTTCAGGCGCCCAACTTCTCAAAAGAATTCATTGTTCAAACAGACGCTTCAGAGCATGGTGTGGGGGCTGTTCTATCACAGATTAATGAAGAGGGCCTAGACCAACCTGTAGCCTTCATCAGTAGGAGATTACTTCCACGGGAACAGAGGTGGAGTGCAATTTCTCGTGAGGCATTTGCTGTGGTCTGGGCACTGAAGAAGGTGAGATCATACCTGTTTGGGACTCACTTTCGGCTTCAGACAGACCACAGGACCCTCAGATGGTTGATGTAGATGAGGGGTGAGAACCCAAAGTTATTGAGGTGGTCCATTTCCCTACAGGGGATGGACTTTACGGTGGAACACCGCCTTGGTACAGAACAAGCCAACGCTGATGGTCTGTCCAGATTCTTCCACCTTTGTGAAGAGAACTCCCAAGGCACACGTGTTAGACCTGGTACCATTGGCGTGAGTCTCCCTTCCATTTTTTCTGATTGCCTCCTCTGTTTTTGATATGTTTTGCTGGTTTAGATGCTTTACGCACTGTGCCTTGCTATTCAGTGCCACAGTGCAAGTGCTCCCTATGTTAAATTGATGTATTGATTAGTGACTCCATGATTGGGTTATTTGATTTACTTGTCAGACCCTAATACTGTGCACCATGTGTGCCCAGGGCTTGTAAATCAAATGCTGCTGGTGGGCTTGCAGCACTGGTTGTGCCACCCACAGAAGCAGCTTGTAAAGTGTGTCTCAGGCCTGCCATTGCAGAGCCTATGTGCAGACTGGTACTGCCATGCTGACTGACCAAGTGCACCCACTTGCCAGCCCCTAAACCTTCCCTTATCTTCATATCAGACACCCCTATGGTAGGTCCAAGGGCAGGGTACATTGTAAGTATAAGGTAGGACATGCCCTGGTGTGTGTGGCATGTCCTAATAGTGAATTACAGCCATTTTCGTTTTTCACTATTGCAAGGCTAACCGTTCCCCATAGGCCGGAATGGGCAGTTTGATTATTACATCTTATAATCTTAACTGACTCAGGGAACATGGTGGAAATTCAAATTTAGTATGCCTGAACTCAGAATGATAAAATTCATCTTTTAGTAAAGTTGGTTTTAACCCGTTCGTTGCTCATGACGAGCTGGACTCCTCATGGCACACAGTAGCCGTGTGCTCATGACGAGTCCAGCTCGTCATGACACCCACCCACGGGGGAAGCGCTGACGCTCCCCCCGTGGGTGGTCGATCTGGGTTTTTTTCTTGGGGAAGGCAGGGGAAGACCTTCCCCTTCCTCCCCCGCCCCCCTCCGCGTCATCAATGACGTCATTGAGGTTTCCCTTGGATCACTGACGCGCAGGAAGCCATTTGCTTCCTGCTCGTTGGTGAACCAAGAGGTAAGTTTTGGGGCTGGGTAGGGGGCTCAAAAGAGACATCGCGGAAAGGAAACGGTTTTCCTTTCCCTCGATGCCTCTTTTGTGCATTCCTGCTGCACGATCGTGCGATCGTGCAGCAGGAATGCCCCCTAGACGCCAGGGATTTGTTTTTTTTTAAAGGGCCATGACTTTCTTGTTTGGGGGGAGCGACCCCTTAGGCAAGGGTCGCTCCCCCTTTTGGGGGCAATAAATTCTTGCTTTGATTTTTCTTTAAATAAAATCGTCCCATTGGCCATTTTACATTAATGTAGTGGGGAGTAGCCCCTTGGGCAAGGGTCACTTCCCTTCGGGGGCCATTTTTTTTAGGTATTTTGTTTTGTTTGGGGGAGCGGCCCCTTAGGCATGGGTTGCTCCCCTTTTTGGGGGCAATGTATTCAGGCTTTGTCTGCCCCCCTTTATTAAAAAAAAAAAATGCCCACTGGACCACCAGGGAGTGTTTAGTGGGGAGTGGA
This sequence comes from Triturus cristatus, assembly GCF_964204655.1. Classification (NCBI taxonomy): domain Eukaryota; kingdom Metazoa; phylum Chordata; class Amphibia; order Caudata; family Salamandridae; genus Triturus; species Triturus cristatus. The sequence goes on from NC_140584.1 coordinate 51,479,958, forward strand.
CCCTTGGGCAAGGGTCACTCCCCTTTGGGGGCATATAATTTTGGCAGATTTCACCATTTTGAGGTCGAGCATTCAAGACCTCTTGTATATACTTTCGTATATACTTATATGTTTATATGGTTTGTGGGCTTTGGAGATCAGCCCTAGGACTTGTCTGCTTAGGCTTAGGGACTTTTTTTTCTGATCAACTGACTCTATTTAACTTTCTTGATAGAAAACGACCAGCAGAGCTCAGTAAAATACCAGAATCACTTCAGCATTCTCTAATTTTTAGTCCATAGAAATTGTCTTCCACAAGCAACCATAGACAATAATATTTTTCTTATATCTTGTATTTTCAGTGATATGACCACCGAAGGCCCAGATTTTATATTAAAAACAGAGCTTTGGACTATACCATTTCCCGCTGAAAGGTAATTTTTCTCCCCGTGTGTCGCAATACTTGGCGTGTCACGCAGTTTGGTGCTTGCTTTCCCTCCATGTCAAAGAACAGCAGATGTTTCAGGGCGCAGGCTAATGTGCTGCATAACTAAGTACATATAAGGTCCCAAAGGCAAGACAGATTGCATTGCAAATGCTTGTTTAATGTAGGGCCGACTAGGCCACCAGGGAGTTATTTGTGGCTGTGGCTGCCCCGCAGGGGGCCAGATCGCCATTTTTTTTAACAATTGGGCCCACTAGACCACCAGGGATTTTTTGTGGGTTGTGGCCCCTTGAGCAAGGGTTGCTCCCATTTGGTGAGCATTAATTTGGCTGTTTCTGCCACCCTGAGGGGCAGATCGGCTGATTTTGTTTTTTTGTAGGGCCACTAGGCCACCCGGGTTTTTATTTTTTTAATTTGTGTGGAGATGCCCCTTGGACAAGGGTCGCTCGCCTTTATGGGAGGGTGATTGTTGTCATTTCTGCCCTCTTTGGGTGGCAGAATAGCAGTATGTTTTTAGGCCCATCTGCCCTCTAGGGGGGCAGAAGCCACTAGACACCTGTTTTTTTTTTTAATTTTGTGTTTGGGAGTGGCCTCAAGGGCAAGGGTTGCTCCCCTTCTACGGGGGTGAATATTTTATTTATACTCTTAGGCCCACCTACCCCTTAGCTTGACTGGTGGATTGTGTGTGGACTGGTGCATTATTTGCATATCCGATTGTAATGTTTTTTTCTCCTTTTTATTCTGTAAAGCTTTTGATTCCTGTTTGCGATTTCGACAGTGGTGATCTGCAGTTTTGCGCAGTTGCATTTTTTTGGTAAGAAAAACATTTTTGTTCTATTTTCTCCAAATGACTATTTTTGTCATGTATGAAAGAATTTGGTGTCATAATGGCAGCTTATTTATTTAGTGTTTTGTACATGGAATTCTTTGCGGTTTGTTTTGCATTGTCTTATGTGTAATTTTCTTTTCTCTTTCTTTTTTAGTGGGATATTGTTGATCCATACTGTGTCTGTGCAGAGTAGGTGGTGATGAATTTAGCTGCTTCTGGCAAGTGAGTGGTATCGTTTTGGAGTATATAGGTGTTGGAAACCGGGCAACCGGGTTAGCGGTCACCAGGTTCCCAGCACGGTGGTAGCTTGGCTCGAGCGGTTGGGGGTCAGGCACCGTGTTAAGCGTACGTCACACCCTCACAATAACCATGCATTCATCCATTCCAAAAACGACACTACAACGTAAAAATTATGGAAGAAAAGAAGAAAATATATATGTCTTTATCTTATTTTCTCTTAGTTGCAGGTTTCATAACATAAATACAATACAATAGGATTTTTCTACAAAAGAGCAGGTCAAATAAATAATGCTACTTTGGAATTTCAATAAATAGGTTCAGGTCCTCATTAAGCAAAGAATAAATAGATGTGCAATAAATACAGACGGCAAATAAATACAGTCAGACAATAAATACAGTGCAAGAATAAATTAGTGGAAGACAATAAATAAAGCACCCTCAATAAATAAGGAAAAGCAATCAATGACAGTTACAGATCAGATCACTTTCATGAGGTAACTTGGTCTTACTTTGCCCATACACAGCTTGTGGTCAGTTGGATAGCATGGGGGTGTCCCACCTAGATTGGTCAAGGCTGGGGCCTAAGCTGAGGCAGAACAAGGGTAACCTAAAGATCTGGCCCTCCAAACTACACAGCCCCTCACAGATGTCACTGCACCAGTCTTAGTTCACCCCTGGCACTCCCAGGCTGGTTCTAACACCCCTCTAGCCCCTAGAATGGTCTTTTAGGGCTCCACGGGGCCTCAGACGCCCCCTCTACCACTTACTGCCCTTTTCACGATGATCGGCTCCGCTCGGCACCGTGTCGACGCCGTGAGGCGGCTCCGGATCGATGTCACTGGGCGGCCTCGACTCGATGTCGCTGGGCGGTCTCGACTCGATGTCGCTGGGCGGTCTCGACTCGATGTCCCTGGACGGTCTCGACTCGATGTCGCTGGGCGGTCTCGACTCGATGTCACCTTCCGGCGTCGCAGGGACACGGTCTCCCGGCTTCCGGGTGTCTCCGGAGTGCGATCTCCACTCCCGACCTCCGGCGCGCTTCACCTCGGTTTCCGGCGACTCCGGTGGGCGGACTTCACTCCCCCGTCGACGCCTCACCTCGACCTCGGGTGAATCTCCACTCGACCTCCGGCGCCTCTCCACGACCTCCGTCGGCACCCTCATCTCGACCTCGGGTGAATCTCCACTCGACCTCCGGCGCCTCTCCACGACCTCCGTCGGCGCCCTCACCTCGACCTCGGGTGAATCTCCACTCGACCTCCGGCGCCTCTCCACGACCTCCGTCGGCGCCCTCCCCTCGACCTCGGGTGACTCCCTACTCGACCTCTGGTACCTCTCCACGACCTCCGTCGGCGCCCTCAATCGACCTCTGGCGGCTCCGGGTACGACGTCTGCTTTCTGTCAGCGCCGCTTCTCTACCTCAGGCCCCAGGTCTCCAGGCTTCTCGACGTCAGGACTCCAGGAGGACACCACTGAACAGGTCAGGAACTTGCTGTTCTTCCTCCTTAAGGCCTGTTCCAAATATTCAGGTCCTTAAGATGGTTCTTCTGGTCTTGGTCCCACACAGGGCTTTAGTTTGGGCTTGGTCAGTAGAGACTAGCATCAAGGGTGGGTTTCTGGACCCCACTCCAAGCACTGGTTTCCACCTCTGCTGCCTTACTCCGACCTCCTTCTATCTCTGTCCTCTCTCCTCTCCAGTCAGATGCCAACTGCCACTCTGAGATGGCCTCCCAACATTCTAAACTGCCTCCCACTGTCACAGGGTTCTAGAATGTTCCAGGAGGTTCTGGTGATGTCACAGGTGACAATGGGTGGCCACCATTTTGTGTCTCAGGCCCTCAGACAGAAGTTCCAGGGGTAGGGAAAATGGCTCCCTGACCCTGCATCAACACTAAAAAGTCTGGTGGTTCCCAAAAAGGAAAAATTATAACAGGGTTTGAGGCAAAAGTGGGACAAAATAAATAATGATGAGGAGGGACCACCCAAAGGTCTGACAGGTCTAACACGCGTCTCCCCCAGCTGAAAGTGGGGAGAGCTACCCAACCCCTTGGGAGTTCTCATCACTAAGGCGGAAATACCTTGAGAGACCGTCTGCATTGGCGTGGTCCACTCCAGGCCGATGTGCCACCTGAAAGTCCATTCCCTGTAGGGAGATAGACCACCTTAGCAACTTGGGATTCTCCCCCTTCATCTGCATCAGCCAATGAAGGGGTCTGTGGTCGGTCTGAACTAGGAAGTGCGAGCCAAACAGGTATGGCCGCAACTTCTTCAGAGCCCATACCACTGCAAAGGCTTCACGCTCTATTGCACTCCACTTCTGTTCCCTGGGAAGTAGTCTCCGGGATAGGAAGACCACGGGTTGATCCAGACCCTCTTCATTGAGTTGCGATAACACTGCCCCAATGCCATGTTCCGATGCATCCGTCTGGACAATGAACTCCTTGGAAAAATCTGGGGCCCTTAAGACCGGGGCCTCGCACATGGCTTGCTTCAGTTTCACAAAGGCCTGCTGACAAGCCTCCGTCCAGACTACCCGTCGAGGTTGCTTCTTGGACGTAAGCTCCGTGAGGGGGGCCACAATGGTCCCGTACCCCTTCACGAAGCGGCGGTAATATCCTGTGAGGCCCAGAAAAGCTCGGACCTCAGTCTGAGTCTTGGGGGGTTCCCAGGCCATGATAGCCTCGATTTTCGCCTGGAGGGGTTGCACCGCTCCCCTACCCACCAAGTGTCCAAGGTACACTACCGACCCCTGCCCGATCTGGCATTTACTGGCCTTGATCGTTAAACCAGCTGTAGTAGGCGGATCTAACGGACCCACAATGTCGATGCCCACCCTTTCAAAGGGGGTGCTAACGACAGGAAGTGGTTCCAGGGGAGCTTTCAGCTTCACCCCTGTTTTCCCACTGGCTTGACAAGACACACACGTCCGGCAGTAGGTGTCGGACGACACTTTCATTTGAGGCCAATAAAAGTGCGGGACAAGCCGGGCAAAGGTCTTGTCTTGCCCCAGGTGTCCTGCCGAGGGGATCTCATGAGCCAATTCCAGGAGGAAGGCTCGATAACGTTGAGGGACAACCAAGGCTCGTGACGATCCGTGCATGGGTGCCTTGGGTTCACTGTAGAGGAGGCCATCCTCCCAGTAAATGTTGTAGTTCCCCTCAACGTTCCCGGCTGCCTGGGCTTCGGCCTGTCGCCTCAGTCCCTCAAGGGTAGGACACTCCTTCTGGCCCTTGCAGAATTCCTCCCTGGTCGGCCCTCCCTCCACGTGCCACTCGGCCGGGATGGGTAGGTTCTCCAGGTCGGTAACATCCCCCTCCGCGGACTCCTGGTCCACCACCTCAGGTGGCCTATCCGTCACACGGGGCGCGGATGCCGAGGCAGGCTCCTCCTGCCCTCAGTTCTTCCCTTGGTCGGCAGCCGGCGGTGCCTTTGTTCCAGGCTCCCGCCTAAACAAACTCCCCCTCCGGGTAGTCGCAGACCCTGTGCTGACACAGGCCCAGTCAGGTGTACCCAGCATCTCAGCATGAGTCCGGTATTCCACCTCCTTCCAAGCATTATGCTCCATGTCATTCCCCAGCAGACAATCGACTGGCACGGCAGGGCTTACGGCAACTCGAAGCAACCCTGCAACCCCTTCCCATTCAAATGGAACCTCGGCCACCGGATAGTGGCCCATTCTGCCGTCAGCCATCGCAGCAGGGTGGAGCACATCGGGAATCACCTGCTCTGGAGACACCAGTTGGCTACGTACCATAGTCATACTGGCTCCTGTGTCTCTCAGAGCCTCCCCTCTTTGGCCGTTGATGGTGACCCACTGCCCATACTTTGTGGTATTTGCGGGCACCTGGATCTTAGGAACCATCTCCCGTTCTCCCAGGGACACTAAAGTGACACCCGCCCACTCCCTTCCCTTATCTAAGGGCATCTCCTCCCCGAGCACTACACTAGCCACTCCGGGGGCCTTTCCTCCGATGGGAGGGGGTGGTCTTTTCGGGCACTTCACATCTCCCTTATAGTGTCCGACACCACCGCACTCGTAGCAATGGACAACCCTTGGCTGCTGACTCTGGCCAGGATTAGGGTTTCTGGGTGGGTTAGCCCTAGGGGTGAATCCCGTTCCCTTCCCTTGGAAACTATTTTGGGGGCCTTTAGAGAACTCCGTTTTCTTTTCCCCTCCCTCTTTCTTCTGGGGGGTGCCCTGTCCGGTCTTTTGAGAGTCCCCTCCAGTCCCCCTTGTGGACACCCGGGTACTAGCCCAAATGTCCGCCTCCTCAGCAAGCTTCCGGGGTTTGGTCAGCTTGCTATCCACCAGGTGTTGACGCAGTTCGGGGAAACATTTTTCGAGCAGGTGTTCCTTCAACATCAAATCAAACAACCCCTCGTAGTCCCTCACCTCGCTGCCCTGTATCCAACCCTCTAATGCCTTCTTTGCATAGTCCAGGAAATCCACCCAATTCTGTGTGCCCAGTTTGTGGCTACCCCGGAACTTCTGTCTGTACTTCTCGGGTGTTAGTCCAAACTTCCTCACGAGCGCCACTTTCATGGTGGGGTAGTGGGTCTGCTCATCCTGCTCTAGGGCCAATAATGTATCCCTGCCAGCTGGAGGCATGTATTTGTACAATCCCCCTCCCCAATATTTCTCTGGAACCCCATGGACTCTTAAAGAGACCTCATAGGCCGCTAGCCACTTGGCGATGTTATCACCCGCACTATAACTAGCTACTATGTCTTTTGGCAAATAGGGTTTGGGTTCCCTGGTGATTTCTCTTTCTTCGCTGCCACCATTAGGAACAGGGTGTGCCCCGACCCGTAGGATCTGGAGATCTATCTCCCTGAGCCTCAACTTGTGAGCCATCCTCCGTTCCTCCTTTTCTTTCTCCAGCTTCGCCAATTCCCATGTGAGCTGTCTTTTCTCCCTCCGGTCAGTGAATTCTGCTTCTAATAAGCCGTTGCTAGAGACACTGCTGCCCTTCCTTGAAAGTGTTCTGGGCCCCGCTACTAGGTTCCCCACCTCAGGTTGGTACAAACCAGCCCCCTCGCTGTCAGGCTCTCCATCCCTGTCCTCCTTCTCAATCTTACTTTCTCGTCGGGCCTCCCACCAAGCCCTCAAGCTGGTCTGGAGCTCACCCTTCTTTGCACCTTGGGGACAAAACACCCCCTCTCGCTGACAAAACTCTCTGAGTTGGGCCACAGTGTAAGTTTCCACATCCTCCAATACAAACTCCATTTTGCCCACTCAGGATAGAAGACAGTTGCTTACAGAAGCTATGCAGGGGGGTACCTTTTGTAATACCTCCTCCCACCACCATAAGTAAATTTGGAAAAAACAAAACTCAAAATTAGGAAGTCCGCTTGGAGAAAACTCCCGGTGTAGGCCTATGGACTACCCACAGTTATTGTCGAGTAGACGCAAGCACAGCTCAATCCCACCGCTGAACACCAATTTTATGTTGGAAACCGGGCAACCGGGTTAGTGGTCACCAGGTTCCCAGCACGGTGGTAGCTTGGCTCGAGCGGTTGGGGGTCAGGCACCGTGTTAAGCGTACGTCACGCCCTCACAATAACCATGCGTTCATCCATTCAAAAAACGACACTACACCGTAAAAATTATGGAAGAAAAGAAGAAAATATATATGTCTTTATCTTATTTTCTCTTAGTTGCAGGTTTCATAACATAAATACAATACAATAGGATTTTTCTACAAAAGAGCAGGTCAAATAAATAATGCTACTTTGGAATTTCAATAAATAGGTTCAGGTCCTCATTAAGCAAAGAATAAATAGATGTGCAATAAATACAGACGGCAAATAAATACAGTCAGACAATAAATACAGTGCAAGAATAAATTAGTGGAAGACAATAAATAAAGCACCCTCAATAAATAAGGAAAAGCAATCAATGACAGTTACAGATCAGATCACTTTCATGAGGTAACTTGGTCTTACTTTGCCCATACACAGCTTGTGGTCAGTTGGATAGCATGGGGGTGTCCCACCTAGATTGGTCAAGGCTGGGGCCTAAGCTGAGGCAGAACAAGGGTAACCTAAAGATCTGGCCCTCCAAACTACACAGCCCCTCACAGATGTCACTGCCCCAGTCTTAGTTCACCCCTGGCACTCCCAGGCTGGTTCTAACACCCCTCTAGCCCCTAGAATGGTCTTTTAGGGCTCCACGGGGCCTCAGACGCCCCCTCTACCACTTACTGCCCTTTTCACGATGATCGGCTCCGCTCGGCACCGTGTCGACGCCGTGAGGCGCCTCCGGATCGATGTCGCTGGGCGGCCTCGACTCGATGTCGCTGGGCGGTCTCGACTCGATGTCGCTGGGCGGTCTCGACTCGATGTCGCTGGACGGTCTCGACTCGATGTCTCTGGGCGGTCTCGACTCGATGTCACCTTCCGGCGTCGCAGGGACACGGTCTCCCCGCTTCCGGGTGTCTCCGGAGTGCGATCTCCACTCCCGACCTCCGGCGCGCTTCACCTCGGTTTCCGGCGACTCCGGTGGGCAGACTTCACTCCCCCGTCGACGCCTCACCTCGACCTCGGGTGAATCTCCACTCGACCTCCGGCGCATCTCCACGACCTCCGTCGGCGCCCTCACCTCGACCTCGGGTGAATCTCCACTCGACCTCCGGCGCCTCTCCACGACCTCCGCCGGCGCCCTCACCTCGACCTCGGGTGAATCTCCACTCGACCTCCGGCGCCTCTCCACGACCTCCGTCGGCGCCCTTACCTCGACCTCGGGTGACTCCCTACTCGACCTCTGGTACCTCTCCACGACCTCCGTCGGCGCCCTCAATCGACCTCTGGCGGCTCCGGGTACGACGTCTGCTTTCTGTCAGCGCCGCTTCTCTACCTCAGGCCCCAGGTCTCCAGGCTTCTCGACGTCAGGACTCCAGGAGGACACCACTGAACAGGTCAGGAACTTGCTGTTCTTCCTCCTTAAGGCCTGTTCCAAATATTCAGGTCCTTAAGATGGTTCTTCTGGTCTTGGTCCCACACAGGGCTTTAGGTTGGGCTTGGTCAGTAGAGACTAGCATCAAGGGTGGGTTTCTGGACCCCACTCCAAGCACTGGTTTCCACCTCTGCTGCCTTACTCCGACCTCCTTCTATCTCTGTCCTCTCTCCTCTCTAGTCAGATGCCAACTGCCACTCTGTGATGGCCTCCCAACATTCTAAACTGCCTCCCACTGTCACAGGGTTCTAGAATGTTCCAGGAGGTTCTGGTGATGTCACAGGTGACAATGGGTGGCCACCATTTTGTGTCTCAGGCCCTCAGACAGAAGTTCCAGGGGTAGGGAAAATGGCTCCCTGACCCTGCATCAACACTAAAAAGTCTGGTGGTTCCCAAAAAGGAAAAATTATAACAGGGTTTGAGGCAAAAGTGGGACAAAATAAATAATGATGAGGAGGGACCACCCAAAGGGCTGACAGGTCTAACAATAGGTATTTCTGATAAAGAGGCATTTTGTGTATTACTTATTTTACAAAGTGTTTGTTGTTGTTGACTTGTTTGACAAGTTACATTTATTAGTAAGCAGTAAGGCTAGCAGTAGAATGACTGCTCAGCAGGTAGTTGGTATGCTTCTTGAATCTTCCTCTGAGCAGGATTATGAGACTGACAGTGCGTCTGAGGGAGAGGAGGGAGGGGAAGATTCAGGCAGTGAGTTTTCTCTCCACATGGAATCATCGGATGATGAAGGTACTCTAAGTGCAGATGAAGCTACTCTCGGTGCGGATGAAGATGATGTGCCAATGGTGCAAGAGGCATCTGGATTGCAGCCTGCGGCTGCTAGGTTTCCTACTGGAAGTGCTGGAGTCTGTGTTGATCCAAACATGGTGCAGCCGGTGTTGCCTGCCTTTAGTGGTGATGCAGGGTGTAGAGTGGATTGTGAAAATTTTTGTTTGCTTTTACAGTTTTTTAAGTTGTTTATGGATGATGTATTTTTGGGTGAGATGGTCAAGCAGACTAATTTGTATGCTGAGCAGTTTTTGAGGGACAACAGTGACAAACTTAGGCCCCACTCTAGAGCTGCCCGGTGGACTCCCACAAATTTGGAAGAGATGAAGAAGTTTTTGGGTTTGACTTTATTGATGGGTTTGATAAGGAAGCCGTCCTTGGATTCATATTGATCTACCAGTCCCTTGATGGCAACGGTCATATTTCCTGCAGTTATGACTCATGATCAGTATTTACGTTTGCCACGGATGCTGCATTTTGTTGATAATTCTTTGGTGTTGCCACGAGATAACCCTGAATGTGACCGTCTTTTTAAGACTCGGCCTGTTCTTGATCACTTTGTAGATCGATTTTCAGAGATCTATACTCCAGGGAAAGAAATATCTATTGATGAGTCTTTGGTCTTGTTCAAGGGCTGTTTGGTTTTTAGGCAGTACATCCCTAGCAAGAGGGCACGCTATGGAATTAAGCTGTATATGGTGTCTGAGAGTAGAACAGGATATGTTTTTAATTGCCGTGTGTACACTGGTAGGGATTCCACTATTGACCCCCCTGTTTGTCCATCCACTTTTGGAGTTTCAGAGAAAATTGTGTGGGATCTTGCTAGAGGACTGTTTAACAGAGGCCACCATTTGTACCTTGATAACTTCTACACTGCTGTGCAATTGTTTAAGGAATTGTTCAAAGTGGACACTTTTGCTTGTGGCACAATCCGCTCTAACCGTAAAGGTTATCCAAAAGAGCTTGTTTGCAGAAAACTTCAGAGGGGACTGTGCAGTTCCTTGCATAGTGATGAACTACTAGCTGTGAAATTTGTGGACAGGAGGGATGTGTACATGCTGACTACCATCCATGATGAGAGTACTTCACCTGTGGCTGTTTGGGGTCAGATTTCTGAAGTGCGCAAGCCTGTGTGCATTTTAGACTACAATAAGCACATGGGTGGTGTTGATAGAGTAGATCAGAGGTTGGAACTTTACACTGCTATTCGTAAGGCTTACGTTTGGTATAAGAAGTTGGCCATCCATCTCTTTAATTTAGCAACTTTCAATGCTTTTGTTGTGTTCAAGGAGTGTTCTCCTGCATCAAAGTTGACTTTTGTTCAGTTTCAGCAATCTGTGATAGGCAGCCTTGTTGTTGTGGAACAGGCAAGTGTTCCTAGAGTTGGAGTGGTGGTGGATGTGGCTCGATTGAAAGATCACCACTTTCCTGATTTCATTCCTCCCACATCCTCAAAAGACTTTCCCACTAGGAGATGTAGAGTCTGTTGGTGAAGAGGTATGCGGAAGGAGACTCGTATGTACTGCCCCGAGTGTCCTTCTAACCCTGGGCTGTGTGTCCCTGCTTGTTTTAGAGCGTACCACACGCAAAATAATTTTTGGGAGCATCCATGAGTGGTAAAGTGAACTGCCTGGTCTGTATTTTAAAAAAAATTTGATTCTGTTTCAAGGTTGACATTAGTGCAATGTATTTAGTTTCAGATTTTGTGTTAGTAGATTTGTATCTATTTGCAATTTGTTTGTGTTTTTATTTTTCTTTAACAAAAAATCCTAAATGTGATGGTGGTGTGCGTGGACTGGAGCTTGGCTGCTGGTGTGCGTGGACTGGTGCTTGGCTGGCGGTGTGCGTGGACTGGTGCTTGACTGGTGGTGTGTGTGGACTGGTGCTTGGCTGGTGGTGTGCATGGTTTGGCGATTGGCTGGCGGTGTGCCTGGACTGGCACTTGACTGGTGGTGTGTGTGGACTGGCACTTGGCTGGTGGTGTGCGTGGACTGGCGCTTGACTGGCGGTGTGTGTGGATTGGCGCTTGGCTGGCAATGTGCGTGGATTGGCGCTTGGCTGGCGATGTACGTGGATTGGCACTTGGCTGGCGGTGTGCGTGGACTGGTGTTTGGCTAGCGGTGTGCGTGGACTGGCGCTCGGCTGGTGGTGTGTGAGTAGTGACTTGCTGCTGGTCACTACACACACTGCTAGCTGAGTGCCACTCCACACAATCGATCAGCTTGTGTGGTTGCTGTGTCAGGAATGTGGGCGTGTGAAAGTGATGGGCCCTTGAATGGTGCTGTCTGCTGGTGTGAGTGTTGTAATTTGTTGGGCCCACGGCTGGCAGTGTGAATGGTTTTGTATGTGTCACACGTATGAAAGGTGTATGAATGGCCTGTAAAGAGGTTGGTGCCTTGTCGTGGCTTTACTGCTCACGAGCTGTGAGTCAATGGTTCAGTTTCTCGCTCTATTAACAGTGCATTTCATTTTTGTGAAATCACTTGCTAATATAATTGTATATACTGAACCATCACTCACCCTCGTGCCAAATCCAACCAGTATGTGTGTGTGCTTGAGGATTAGATGGCAGTGTAGTAATATTTGTCTTTCTGAAGCAGGGTGTACCTTGTCCCTTTTTGTGAATGTTGTAATGTGTGGTTTTTGTGGCTGGTGGTGTGAATGCTCTTGTGTGTATCACGTATGAAAGGTGTGTGAATGGCCTGTAAAGCGGTTGGTGCCTTGCCGTGGCTTTACAGCTCACGAGCTGGCAGTCACTGCTTCGGTTTTTTGTCCATTTAATTATTGACAGTGCATTTCATTTTGGTGAAATCTCTTATTAATAAAATTTTATATACTGAACCATCACTCGCCCTCGTGCCAAATCCAACCAGTATGTGTGTGTGTTTGAGGAATAGATGGCGGTTCCGAAATCTTTGTCTTTTTAGTTTCTCTGCCAAGGTGTACATTCCATCTAAGAATAACCTACCAACTGTAGATAGTTTCGTAAACCCATGGGAGTTCTTGGTGATGTCTCTCTTGTGAGTTCCAAAAAGTTATTTTATCGACAATGTCCTGCAAACCTCAAAATGTCTGTCACATTTTCCTTGCAATATTGTGCCGAAATTCTCACGCTGTAGAAACAAACAACTAATTATGTCAAAACGATCTGGTTTTGCAAGGGGAGTCACCTGTGTTTTTGGCCCCGTGCTCGGCGGCCATCTAGGGAAACCTACCAAACCCACACATTTTTTTAAAGTAGACACCGGGGGCTTCCAGGGAGGTATGGCTTGCATGGATCCCCCAACGTTTCCTTACCCAGAATCCCCTGCAAACCTCAATTTTAACAGAAAAAAATCACTTTTTCACACATTTTTGTGTGGCAAAGTGCCTAGCTGTAGTTTGTGAACCCTAGCTCTGCCGGCACCTAAGGAAACCTACCAAACTCACAAATTTTATGACAACTACAAGCCATACTTCCCTGGAAGCCCCCGGGTGTCTAGTTTTCAGAAATGTGTGGGCTTGGTAGGTTTCCCTAGATGGCCGACAAGCACCGGGCCAAAAACCCAGGTGACCCCCTTGCAAAACCAGATGGTTTTGAGATAGGCAATTTTGATGTCGCCTCACTACATTTTGGGCCCTTGCCTGTCGCGGGTACTTGGGCCTCTCACACAAGTGAGGCACCATTTTTACCGGGAGACCTGGGGGAACGCTGGGTGGTGGGAAATTTGTGTGAGCCCGGTGATGCCACAACTTTCCCACACAAAAATGTGTGAAAAAGGTGATTTTTTCTGCTAAAATTGAGGTTTGCAGGGGATTCTGGGTAAGGAAACGTTGGGGGATCCACACAAGCCATACCACCCTGGAATTCCCCGGGTGTCTAGTTTTCAGAAATGTCTGCGTTTGGTAGGTTTCCCTAGATGGCCAACAAGCACCGGGCCAAAAACCCAGATGACCCCCTTGCAAAACCAGGTGGTTTTGAGACAGGCAATTTTGATGTCGCCTCACTACATTTTGGGCCCTTGCCTGTCACGGGTACTTGGGCCTCCCACACAAGTGAGGCACCATTTTTACTGGGAGACCTGGGAAAAAGCTGGATGGTGGGATATTTGTGTGAGCCCGGTGATGCCACAACTTTCCCACACAAAAATGTGTGAAAAAAGTGATTTTTTCAGCTAAAACTGAGGTTTGCAGGGGATTCTGGGTAAGGAAACGTTGGGGGATCCACGCAAGCCATACCTCCCTGGAAGCCCCCGGGTGTCTAGTTTTCAGAAATGTGTGAGTTTGGTAGGTTTCCTTAGGTGCCGGCAGAGCTAGGGTTCACAAACTACAGCTAGGCACTTTGCCAAAAAAGGCTCATTTTTTGCTGCGAAATTAAGGTGTGACCATGTTGCGTTATGCGCCGTTTCCTGTCGTGGGCACTAGGCCGACCCACACAAGTGAGGTATCATTTCTCTCGTAAGACTTTGGGGAACGCGGGGTGGGTCCACGTAGATTCTGGAACTTTCCACCACAGAAATGTGGGGAAAATATGTTTTTTTTGGCAATTTTTTAGGTTTGCAAGGGATTCAGGGTAACAGAACTTGGTGGGAGGCAGCTAAGTCATGCCATCCTGGATTGCCCTGGGTGTCTATTTTTCGAAAATGCAAAGGTTTGCTAGGTTTGCCTAGGTGCTAGCAGACCTATGGTTCAAATAATACAGCTAGGCACTTTGCCAAAAAAGGGTAATTTTTCACTGCGAAATTGACATGTGAACACGTTGCGTTTTGCACCGTTTCCTGTCGCGAGCACTAGGCCGACCCACACAAGTGAGGTACCATTTTTCTCGAAAGACTTCGGGGAACGTGGGGTGGGTGGAAATTTGTGGATCCACGCAGATTCCAGAATTTTCCACCACAGAAATGTGGGGAAAATGTGTTTTTTTGGACAATTTTTTAGGTTTGCAAGGGATTCTGGGTAACAGACCCTGGTGGGAGGCAGTTAAGTCACCCCATCCTGAATTTCCCTGTGTGTCTAGTTCTCATAAATGTATAGGTTTGCTAGGTTTCCCAAGGTGCCGGCAAAGCTAGGGTTCAAAAACTACATCTAAGCACTTTGCCAAAAAAGGGTCATTTTGCACTGCAAAATTGAGGTGTGACCACGTTGCGTTTTGCGCCGTTTCCTGTCGCGGGCACTAGGCCGACCCACACAAGTGAGGTACCATTTTTCTTGTAAGGCTTTGGGGAGCGCGGGGTGGGTGGAAATTTGTGGATCCACGCAGGTTCCAGAACTTTCCAACACAGAAATATGGGGAAATTGTGGTTTAATGGACAATTTTTTAGGTTTGTGAGGGATTCTGTATAACAGACCCTGGTGGGAGGCAGTCAAGTCACCCCATCCTGGATTCCCTTGGGTGTCTAGTTTTCAAAAATGTATAGGTTTGCTACGTTTCCCTAGGTGCCGGCAGAGCTAGGGTTCAAGAACTACAGCTAGGCACTTTGCCAAAAAAGGGTCATTTTTCACTGCGAAATTGAGGTGTGACCACGTTGCGTTTTGCGCCGTTTCCTGTCACGGACACTAGGCCGACCCACACAAGTGAGGTACCATTTTTCTCGTAAGACTTTGGGGAACACGGGGTGGGTGGGTATTTGTGGATCCACGCAGATTCCAGAACTTTCTACCACAGAAATGTGGGGAAAATGTGTTTTTTTAAATAATTTGTTACGTTTGCAAGGGATTCTGGGTAACAGAACCTGGTGGGAGGCAGTCAAGTCACTCCATCCTGGATTCCCCTTGGTGTCTAGCTTTCAAAAATGTATAGGTTTGCTATGTTTCCGTATGTGCCGGCAGAGCTAGTGTTCAAAAGCTACAGCTAGACACTTTTCATTGTGAAAATGTGGTGCGTTCACGTTGGGTTTTGAGCCATTTCCTGTCGTGGGCACTATGCCTACCCACACAAGTGAGGTACCATTTTTATCGGGGACTTGGGTTAATTCAGATTTGTAAAGCAACTGTTATTACCTATTGATTTTTGATGCATTTCTGCCTTCCAAATGAAAGATATTGTGTAAAAAAGAAGCCATTTTGAAAAATGACCGATAATTCTCATGCTAGTATTAGTATTCCCAATTTCGAAAATGTGCAAATGTGTACTGTTTCCAAACTTTATAATTTGTTCCTATTTCAGAAATACATAGGTGTCTTTCATACCGATGTTTCCATATATACATTTTCCCACAATAATTGCTATATACCCGGAACATAATAAAAAACCATTGCTAATTGCTGCTCAGTTTTTGACTCTGGGTTCGTCGGTTTCTTGGTGAACCTACAAGTCCTATATATCCCCACAACCAGTAAGGTCCAGCGGATGTAACGGTGTATTGCTTTCAAAGAGCTGTCATAATTAGAAGAAGTTACAGGTAAAAACGTTGACACAAAAGTCTGTTATTTTCAACTAATTTTCAATTTTTCCTATATTTAACTGTTAGTTTCTATAAAGAAACCTTGATGGATCTACACAAATGACCCCTTGCTGAATTCAGAATTTTATCTACTTTTCTAAAATGTATAGCTTTCCAGGATCCATTATTGCTTTCTCACCAATTTCTACCATTAACTGGATGGAGGTTGAAAGCATAAAAAGTAGCAAACAAAGTCCCAGAAAAATGCCCAAACTGTGTAAACAATTTTGGTTTTCTGACAAAAGTCTGTCATTCCCTAAAAGCTGGGAAAATGGTGATTTTAGCCCCACAAAACCTTTTTTGATACCATTTGCAGAGAAAAACCCAGACGCTTTAATTTGCAGCCCGTTTTTCCCATTTTTCCCAAAAATAAATACATTTTGCTGTATTTTGGCTAATTTCTGGGACCCCTCCAGGGGACTCCACAAACCCTGGGTACTTTTAGAATTCCCATGATGTTGGAAGAAAAGGACGCAAATTTGGCGTGGATACCTTATGTGGTCAAAAGTTACAGGGGCCTAAGCGCGCACTACCCCAAATAGCCCAAACAAGGCTTAGCACAGGGGGAGAAAAGGCCTAGCAGCGAAGGGGTTAACATTCTTTGTTTGAAAATACCACTTTTAGAAAGTAGGTATTTTCTTGCTTAACTGTCCAAGCCTGCCTCTGCTAGGTGTGTATTGTGTGTCTGATTCTGTGAGCGACAGGGGCTGGGGATTCCAGGGGAGAGGGTGAGTCAGCACAGAGCTGAATAGGAAGAGCTGCATGCAGATGGGTGGGAGGAGTTGCACCTGGGACCTGAATAGGGCTGTGCCTTCCCTCCACAATGCTGGCTCCACCTCCTGTGGTGTGGCTGATGTCTCTGCCCTGCACTCTGAAAGGAAAGAAGGAGTCAGATAAACAAAGTGCTCCAGGACTGACCAGAACTGGTTTGGACTAGGCAAAGGCCTCTCTGCCTTCAGAAAACAAAGAGAAAAGTAGTATAAATATGGGGACCCAAACCCCAAGACTTTAGATCACTTCTGGACCAACAAGAAGAAACCTCTGCCAAGGAGAAGAACCAAAGGAAGCTGTAGGAGCTGGACTGCCCCCCTGCCAGTGTGCTGTGTTGTTGGGTTGGCCTGCAGTGGTGTCTTCATTGCCAAGGAGAGTAGAAGGAACTTTTACAGAACTTTCATCATCTTGCAGAATATTTCTCCAAGGGCTTGAACTTGTGCTTGCCTCCTGCTGAAGTCTCAGGGACAACAGACTTCACTACCAGCTCCCCTCTGAATTTCCTTGCTGGGAATTCGATCTGCAGAAGCCTGCGTGTCGCTGGGAGCTGGAAGCGCGACGCAACAAGAAGAAGCCTGTCGCTGCCGCAGCAGTAATCATCCCATCGCCGGAGAAGCATGCCGCTGCCGCATCTCCCAGAGGCGTGTCTTCATTGCAGCTGTCTGCTGTCACATCACCGGAGAAGCGCGTCGCAACCGTGAGGGTCGCCGTCGCATCATCGGAGAAGCGTGTCGCAGGGCCTGTGGCGTCTCCAACATACAGAGCCGACGCAAGGCTACCAGGGCGTGTACGCATCATCTTCACATCGTCGTATCAAGGGCGCCATCTTATCGCATCGCACCGGATTGTCGCATCGCAGCACCATCTTGCCGCATCGCAACCGAGCTGCAGCACAAGAATCTACGCATCACCTCCTCTCCGGTAAGGATCAAGACGCATCCCCTACTCTGCGCAAGCATTGAGGCGTGACGCATCGTCTCCCCAAAAGCAAGGACCCAACGCATCTCCAACGCTGCGAGGCTTTTGTTTATTTTGCGTTATGCACCCAGGTACTTTTGTGAGAACTGTGTCGCATTAATCATCAACTTGAACTAAGTTAATTCTACCATCTTTAAGTCAATTTTGAGTACAGTATTGTGGATTTTTGTCGTGTGTGATCTTGTGTTAAGTCTATATAAAGAATACTTATTTTTATAAAACCTGTGTGGTGTCCATCTGTAGTGTTTTCACTGTATTACTGTATGTGTTCACAAATGCTTAACACACTGCCTCTGAGATTAGCCTGTCTGATCGTGCCAAGCTACCAAGGGGGTGAGCAGGGGTTATCCAGTAGTGTAATCCCCTTTCCCTGACTTAGAAGCAAGGGTCCCTATTTGGTCAAAGGTACCTACCTCTGCCAACTAGAGACACCCAGTTCTAACACCAATAAAATACCGGAAGCATAATAGTACACCCGGAGAGGAACACAGAAACAAGAATCCTCCCTGGTGTGGAATCATAAATGCAGCAGGTAAGTAGAATGGAACTGGGGAAATGCACAGGAGGCCTGGCAGGGTCCGATCAGGAACGCGAAGCGCGTTTTCGCTGCGGACCCCTCCTTATGAAGACCTCACACGCCCCCCCACCAGCTGGTGGGAGGTGGAAGGCAGGGCCTCCGCCAGAGGGAGCGGGCAGGTTCCGAATGGCTGTCACGGGCCGCGCGTCCGGACACTTCTTAGTTGAAGGTGGTGACTTGTTTTAAGTGCCACAAGGTGGGACATTGCAAGAGAGATTGTCAAGAGAAGGAAATTGGTCCAGAGACATCCAAGATCGTTTGTATGTTACACATGGGTGAAGGTACCCAAGAGGGACCAGTTGCACTTAGTAGCTATGGACATTTGGGAAAGGGACCCGGATGGTCTGAAGCACATTCATCCTACCACAATGGGTTTTGTGCAGGAAGTTAGGATCAATGGGAGGAAAGGGCTTGCCTTGAGGGACACTATGGTTGAAAGGAAGTACCCTAAGTCTGAGGAGATGCTCCGTGGAGCCAAGGATACAGGATTTGTAGGCAATGGAGAGGGCATGGAGAATCCATTTGCCTAGATTGAGATTGGGCTCAATGGCAAGCCCGATTGATGTTGGGGTACTGGAAAAGCCAGGAGTTGGATGTCTCTTGGACAATGATTTTTTTGCCCCTGACTTGGTGACAGGACCAGAATACTTTATGGCTTGGACAATGTCAGCAGTGTCACCAAGAGCACAGGCTGCACATCAATTTCAAAGTCAGGATGGGATCATCTTTGATTTACAGGAACCAAACTAGGACAAGGTAGCTTGCAGCAATTGGCAAACTCCAGGAAGGCAGTGGCTGTGGAGGTTATTGCTCCTGCTTCAGAGGGAGGGGAGGATGAGGCTTCCAAAGTGAATCATTTGCTGGAGTCTGGGTCACTTCCAGAGCCGCAGGGTCTGTTGGCTGCTGGAGGGCATCCCGAGGAAGATTTCCACAAAGCACAGTAATAGTGCCCTACACTTGTGGGACTGGAGTGAGACTGCAATAGTGGGTCTATCCACCCCACAAGATCTCTCTTGCTGACCCCTGAGGACTAGGAACACGCTGAGGAAGATGTTGCACCCTTGCTAGGCTCCAGTTGGGAGCTAAAAAATGTTATTCTCCCCGCTGGGGGGAAAGTGACCTACTGCGTCTTTGCACGCTGGAAGAAGCTCTGATCGCTGGGGAGAGCCAACCGTGCTGATCAGGAGAATGAGACTGCACCTGCCTGGTGCTGCCATGTGTTCCCAGAGCAGTCCAACTTCTCTGAGCAGGTTCAGAACTCGACAGTGCCCATGCTCAGGGCACCCGCTGCAACGCTCAATGCTTCCGTGCTGGTTTAACAGGTAAAACTTGAACAGGGCCTGTGAGGCCTCTAGAATTTGCTGCTGAAGGTACTGCGAAACCATAGCCACTTTTGACTAATTTTTAAGAGATCAAAGGGGAGCTCTTGGGTATGGACTACTAGTAAATGGTCCCTGGATGCGGCCACCAGTGATTTGAGAATAACTGCAACCATGTTATAAGAAAGTAGGGTGGGACGGGGGTTTGCCTGACAACTACTAGAGCCCCGACATCAAGGGGACTGTCCTATTGCTCATAAATCTCATTATTCCTTTGAATGTGTAGAGATAGAAATAAAATGCTTCATTTTCTCATGTAAGTAAATATTGAACTGTACATTCCATATTGTTTGTACTGTCTACACTTTGGGTTATGAGTTATGCTTACTTACTTACCTGTATCTACACTCCCCCCCCCAGTGGGAGCCTTTGATTGCTCATCTTCAGCTCCCACTGACAGTCAAGTGCAGAAGGAGTTGCTCAGGATCCATAGTAGGGCAGGCCTTGGGACATCAGGAGTAAAAGGCCTTAACCCCGACGGGTGGGCCCCGTAGTAGGTCCAGCGTGCCCTCTGGCCTTCTCAAAGGGGTTCTGACAAGGGCCTTTCTGTAGCCCAGTCTACTCAATATGGCATTGTGCACTATGCACCATTACCAGGTTCAAGTGATTTGGAAAAAGAGGTAACATTTTACATAAGATTCTCATCAGAGAAAAGTAAGAGGTGGACAGTTTGTTAACATGAGACACAAGAAAATGAAAGATCACAATCTATTTGCACCCCGTGCTTTCTACAGGAGGTTGCTACAACTGGGGCAGAACTGCCTTCTGAGAGTCAAAAAGCACTGGACAAAAAGTACCTCCATTTTCCTATATGGCAGTGCATGATTTCTTTAAGTGAATTGGCTCCCACCTGTTGTGAGATTTCTCTCATATAGTTGAGAAAGGGAATAATACATTCCGGAGTGGTATGATCAAAAGTAAGGATCAATTGTGTGCCATCCGCATAGTTAGAAAAATGTAATCTATGATCTCAACAGAAGGGCTACTGGTCAAATATAGACATTAAACAACTTGGGGCAAAGGGCATAACCCTGAGGTCTCCCTTGATTCACGGTTTAAAAACAGACTAATACAGGTGCAGGTGTATTGCCTATAATCTACCCTCTAGTCAAGATTTGGACTATGTTAAGGCTAGCCATTTGACTCCTACCTCTGCCAACCTAGACACAGGCTTTCATTGTTGGCCATGTCAAAAGCAGCAGATCGGTCAAACAGCACCAGTGCTACCTAACGACCTTTCTCCAGTGCCATTCGAAGCTCATCCAACACTGTGGTCAAGGCCGAAAGCTGCATTGCGTTTCTTCTGATAATGTCTAGTACTGCATCAGCTCAATTGGTCTTCTGATTTTTTTTATAGGTTCTAGGATTTCACACAGAGTCACACTGATGATCTGCAGCCGAAAATCAATAGGTAGGTTTCTACTGAGGCAAGCTGAAACTTCTATAGAGCACTACAGAGAGCTCCTACACCCTTTGGAGACTCAATACAAAGTGACACCTGTGGACCTGGGTATACCTATATAGCCTTGCCAGGCCCAAGATAGCCATCATTATAGGTGAATTTGTGTAATTTCACTGTACTTTGCTTTTGTATAGCAACCAAGTCCACTGCATTACCTGTAGAACTCAGCACTCCCTCTTTTTGAGAGCTCATGAGCACTATGTATTCTGAGTGTCCACCACCTCACCAATTCACCAAGTGCGCGAGTAAGCAGTCAAAAGTTCCTTTTTTATCCAGTGCAAGATTCCAACGAAGACAGAGTACTCAGACAGCACATATGGATCTGCTTACATTAAAGCAAAAAAGTCAGGAATTGGATTTCTATGTTAGCCATTTTCAAAAGTTAAGTGCTGAAGCCATGTGTACTGTTGAAGCTGTGGTCGCTACCTTTTACCAAGGATTTAAGGAAGAACTGAAAGATGCTTTGGTGTAGGTGGTGACCACTACATTATTGATTGATTTAACTTAACAAATAGACACAAAACAGAAGATGTGTCAAACAGAAAGATGTGTAGTACCACGTCACATTTGTTATCTCGCTCCCTCTGAAGGTGCAGAAACTACTTCACTTCCTGAAGAGCCCAGGCAATTAGGAGGTGAGAAAAGCACTGATGGAAAAGGAGAAGGAAAGGTGGCGTAAGACCAGTCTTCCCTTATATTGTGGAAAGGTTGGTCAATATATAAGGCATTGTCCAAATTCACCAGGAAACAAGAAAGCTTGACCTTACAGGGCAGATGGAGGTCAAGCTTACCTGTTGATATTGTATCAGCAATAAGTCCCAAATTAACACAAATTATGTTTGACCACAAGGTAGGGCCCATTACCAGTTAATACATTAATTGATTCTGGAGCATTAACTTCCTTCATGCACCAAGCTTTTCAGGTCAAGGCACATATTGTCACACTGAAAACAATGTAGCTTGAAATATCTGAAGTATCAATAGGACCTCTCTTACTTCAGGGTCATTGGGCACTGAACCAAGACCATGAACATGGTGTCAGTGAATGGACATATAAAATCTATCCAATTCGACATTATTGATACTCCAACCTTCAACATTGTATTAAGTACCACTTACCTATTTTTATACGACCTACACATTAATTGGCAAATACAACCCCCTTATTGTAAAGAGCATTGTCATCCTTTAAAGAATACAAACATAATCAAGCCATTAACTTACATGGTACTTGAAAGACCAAGTGTGGAGCAGATCAATTTGTGTGAAGACTCACCTGGATAATTCCCCCTGCATATCATGAGTACAGCAAAAGAAATTAGTAAGCAGGGAGGAGGTACTCTAACCACTTACTGAGAATGTCCTTGCCACTGATCTGTTTCCATGGGCCTAGGTCCTCCATGGGAAGATATATCCTGTGCCAATAAAAGATGATGACGTTTGGCAACAATACCATCAAGATACTGTGGGAAGACATGCAATAACTGTTAGAAATTGAATGCCATCAATGCCAGGGTCGCCATCCTCGCACCCTCATTTTCTTTCATATTAGATCATGTTAAACATGCCAAATTCTCTTCCACATTAGACCATTAAAGAGCCTATACTCTGGTGAGAATTTGAAAGTCAGTTGAGTAGAAGATAACATTCAATAGTTGTTATCACCATTACAAATACTTATCAAAAGCATTTTGCTTATGTTATTCTACTCCTACCTTTTAGATTTTTGTCAATGACAGCATTAAACGTATTACATACTTTTATAGTAGTCTATCTGGATGACATACTCATACCCTGGCAATCTGGTAACACATTGTTTACATGTAAAAGAAGTGCTCACACAATTATTTCAAATGCAAAAGGTGAAAAATTGTTTTTTGAGAAACCACAGGCTAGCTTTTTAGGGTTTCAAACTTCTGGACAGGAAATTTGTATGGATAAATTCAAAGTAAAGACAGGTCTCGGCATGGCCCTGTGCTACATCCATCAAAAGAATTGAGCGAGTTCTCTGCTTCACCACCTTTTACAGCCACTTTATCAAAGAATTCTCTACCATAGAAGAGCCTATCACTGAACTAACCAAGAAGGAACATCCTTTGAGGTGGAGAGAAGAACAAGGAAAGGCTTTCAAGTTGTGAAAGACTGCAATCACTTTTGTTCTCATTCTGAGGCATCCTGATCCTGAACTAACCTATATCACAAAATGGATGCATCCTAGTATACCACTGGTGTGTTATTGTCACAGAAAGACCCAGAAACTGAAGCAGTGAACCCCATATGTTTCTACTTGTGAACATTATCTCCCTCTGAAATGAGCTATCCAATTTGTGACTGAGAGATTTTGTTAATTTAAAGAGGCCTTTGTACAACTGCAACATTACACATTGAAAACCATTACTATATAGAGGGATAGTAAGAATTCTATTTTGTCTTACATCCATGAAATATCTGAATCCCAACATAAAAGAGGTTTGCAATTTGTTCTCACTTCCAATATCGGATTATTTACTGACTAGGGAGCAGAAATGGAAAGCAGACACCTTGTTGTAACAAAACCACGATATAGAGGATTTACCACTACCTCCAAAGAATGCCTCACGAGTCACTAAACTGCCTTAGTTTGCTTACGAAACTCATGAATTCCCATCAAACGATCAGTAAAGAGCACTATACTCAAGATGATTCTCAGAGAAGGTAGAAACAGGGAAAATAATTTCTGGAGATGAAACACTTTTCTAAAGAAAGGAATTGTAAAGACAGACAGTGTATGTGTGTTCTATCTGCCAGTGGCAGGACATCAGGAAAAAATGGATGGATTTCTATGGATTTTGTAGAAGAAATATTTTGTTCTCAAGGATGTAACACAATATTAGTGGTAAATGACCACTTCACAAAACTGAGTTAGTTTATTCCTTTAAAATGTTTTCTCTCTTCTGTTGAATTTGCAGATATATTTTTAGATAATGTATTTAGACTTAATGGATTAGCAGATATTTTCACAGAAAGAGGAACACATTCAAAGCATCTTTCTGGAGACAATTGATCAAGAGCTCAGGAAACACACATTTTCTAACCACCAGCTAGTACCCTCAGGCTTCTGGGCAGACAGACAGGCTGAATTGATCTACAGAGCAATATATGCTGTGTTTTTGATGCATCAGTGGACAGAGAGTAGCGTGTGGATGTCCTTGGCAGTGTGCACAATAACTCTCTTCATTCTTCTTTGGGCGCTTTGACTTTCTACTTTTCACTTTGATATGCATCTACATACCTTTCATTTCACCTTGGCTTTCTGTTTACATGGATGTGCTTGATAAACTTTGGACTTACTTTTCCTTTTGGATTAGTTGAAACTTGGTTACCCTTTCTCTGCATCTTTGGGCTCCTGGCTCCAAGTCGGACACAGAGTTAGTCATTGTTTTTCCATGCTGAGAAAGAGGTAAATCTATTACTGAATGCAAATGATCATACCCAATGTAAAAAGAGGGTGGGAGCACTTGTCTAGAGATTTACATGACTGACGGCATCAACAAGAGTGAAAAACTAAAGACTACCACTGAAGTAAGTGTTAGCATGTACTGTATTTACCGTAAATCATTGGGGCAAAGTAAGTGCTGGGATGAGAGGCAGTGAGAGCCCAACATCTTTTTGTCTGAAAAGGCTCACTTGAGCTAAGGAGCTAACAAGCTCTGGTCGATGCTCCCATGCCCAATGAGTTGTACAGAGGCCTGAGAAGAATTTGGACAGCATTTCCAGCACCCCCATAAAGACTTGCAGCTCTCTACTGATGAAGGACTAAACCCAGAAACACATGTTTAGAGATATACAGCACTGGCTGCACCAACAAGAGTGAAAAACTCAAGGCTCTCACTGAAGTAAGTGCTATCATACACTGCATTTACCATAATGCATTGAGGCAAACTGAGTGCTGGGATGTGAGGCAGTGAGAGCCCATGCTCCTTTTGTTTGAAAAGGCTATCTTGAGCTAATGAGATGACGAACTATGGTTGATGTACCTGTGCCCAGTGAGTCATACAGAGACCTGAAAAGACTTTGGGAAGCATTTTCAGCACCCCCAAAAAAACTTGTTGCTCTCTACTGATGAAGGACTAAAACCAGAAAACAATTGTCTAGAGATATACAGCACTGGCTGCACCAACAAGTGTGAAAAATGATTGACTACCGCTGAAGTAAGTGTTATCATGCACTGCATTTACCATAATGCATTGGGGAAAACTGAGTGCTGGGATGTGAGGCAATGTGCACCCACGTTCCTTTTGTTATTAAACACATATTATTTGTGTTACACTGATTATCTTCTATTTGTTTTTTCAAAGAGTACCGAACAATTGTTCAATATAATCCTGAGCTGCTATCCAGTGCCGATCCTCAATGACGGTCGATGGTGTTTCTCACTTCACTCATTTTTTCCATTGGTTCCTAAATAGATATTTTCATTAATTTTTTTCAATTTGAACAGGAAGACTTCGGATTTCGGTGGAGCCCTTTTTATTACATTGCACCTCCCAGTTCCTGACAGAAAGGCACACCTGCCAATGAATTAGTTCATCATAATGGGTGAATTCCCCTGCACCCCCCCCCCCGCATTACCCCCATGAGGTAATGTTAACCATTACTCCAGATGTTGAACATGGAACACATGAGCACGGCTGGGATAAAACCTCGCAGCATGCACCTTTTGCAATATCGCAAACAAAACACTACACTTCAGGACTTTAAGATGTGTCTCAATTAAAGTAAACTTTTCGAAAACCCGTGAGGTGTTCAGTTCTGTTTTCTTTTTCTTCATTTTATAACATATAACTTTTTCTAATAAACACTGAATTGTTAACTGCAAGTGGTGGACTTCTTCTCCCACCCCAAAACCTTCCACCATACTTATCCAGTACTTCCTTTCTAAAAATACAGAAGCAGAGTCCCAAAGTCTCTCTTAGGAACCGGTCGCCGGTTGCTGCACACCAAGGTATCCAAATAATGATTCCATCCATCCCTCCTTCTTCCACCAACCTAACTTTGTTGACTCTTTATCCCACTGTTGCAGGTTTTTTTTCATCCCCGCTTTGTCCCTTTGTCAATTTTTCCTGTCTTTCTCTCTCCTTTCCCTTTCACTCGCTTCAGTCTGATGATGATGAAAAACATACGTTCGAGGTCCCATACATGAGTGCAGATGAGATGACCACCACCTGCAGCTGCCGACACAACTAAAGCTCGGCCTGTGAATGCTCTGAGTTCATGAACTTCTGAACACACAAAGAACACGTGAATCATACACACTTCCTCATTAACTCGACTCAGCTACTACATGCGTCATCGACCTGCACTACTGTTGGCCAGTTCTTGTCTACAAGGCCATAGCTGGTGCTCAGTAGAGTCTGCCTTACTCGAAGCGCATGGGTATGTGGTCACAGCCCACTAACTCCTCCCTGCTTCCTATCTCTATTTTTCCTTCCAAGCTGTCTTGCTGTTCTCTCTCCCTTCCAACATGCGACAGTTCTTTACTGCAGAGACATCTGTTCCTATGTCTTTTTCTCTACTTGATATATGTTCCATAAATGGTTCGCGTCGGCTCTTTTTAAAAACAAACGTTATCTCTCTAGTTGCTCTGGCCGACGCGTGTACGCCGAAGAAGAGTCAAGTTCAATAAAAAACTGCAAAATAAAATAATAAATAAGACTAATAAATGAAATGATGTGCAGAAAAATTATTTTTTTCTGTGCTCATATAACATATTTTCCTAGAACACCCATTAAAGTCTCGACAAAGAGTTACCGCTCTCAAGTCGCTGAACTAAGCAACTTAAAGCAATCCTTATGTCTTTACACTTGGCTGATTTTCTGCACAGTTCACTGCCATGGTCTGCAACTTTCAGCTGTGCTTTTGCCCTTCCACTTGTGTTGACAATTTCGTTGACAATTCCGTGACAGCTTCTTTAAAATGTGTTTTAAAGCGCACTGTATGAACATGTTAAATGAACTCTCGGGGAGCAGGTGGTTTCTACAGCGACCTCTGCCCACGGAAACCGGATGCAGCAGGAAGTGCGAACAGAGACATAAACATTTCACATCGAGTCGAAGCAATTCAGAGGCCATTACATTAGCAGGAAAACCCTCACCAAGGCCTTTTAATGCTCTATGTGAGCCTGTGCATCTGAAGGCTGGATTCCATTACCTGTGCAAGGGTTTTCTTAGCTCAAGGCAAAAATGCATTTGAATGTTTTGACACATCCCCACTCCTTTAAACAGGTGTTGCTCAAAGTAGAATTCCTCAAAAGACAGAAGACAAGGGGGTTTGGCAAAACAGGAACATTTTGTTTAATTAAACAGTTGGCCTGGGAGAACAGTTACAGCCACAGGGTCTGAGGACTGTCTCTGTTTACATTGGGTTTGTGCTCATCTTATAAACAAAATTACAACACTCAATAAAAGTTTCTAGCATTCCATATATGGTGAGGAAAGTTAGTTGCTGCCTTAGACTCATAAATGAATGGTCAAATGGTACTAGAGGTGAGTCTCAACCATGCGTGGACACAGTATAGCCAGTGGTGAAAGTGTCCAGATGTATAGGATGGGGAACAAGAGATCACTAAGTTTGCTAGGTCCTGATTGGCCATGTGTTCCTAACTCATGTGGCATCTGACTTTATAGTGTTTTTAGGGGAAGGCGCACCGCCTCCAGCCATGTGTGCTTTTTTGTGGCAATCTTCCCCGACCATTGTAATATCGCTGCGCCTATCTATGGGATTGATCACGTTTCCTGCCCGAGGGTTTGCCTGCCAGCTATGCACCCTTCCACCTGTGACTCATCAATCAGTAATCCCGGGCCTGGGTCGCAGAGCATGCCTGATTACATACTTGAGTGTTGAAGTAGATGTGGAGTTCAGAACGGGGAATTCTATTAATAAGGATGATAGTCAATTTTTGTCAATAAATGTATCAATATCCATATTAGCACAGGGTTCTTTACGACCTTTGTTCGAAATCCGGAGCTCCCTTGTGATAGTGCAGTAATTACATTTCTGTGACCGCCTAGATGTAGTGTCAGCTCTGTGTGTCTGTGGCAGTTGGTCTCACCACCTCATAAAGCATCCTGGTTACAGTTTGAGACATCTTCTTTCTTTGGTCCTGTGCATTAGACTCTTCCGGAAAGTGCGCGCTTAGCAAACATGCACTTAAGCAGGGCATCGTCTGTGAAGGAAAATTAATGTACTGTAACTTCTTAAGAGCCCATCATCAGCGTTCCCCTAACTAGCATATGGATCGGCGCCCACTGGGAACTAAAGCCTCGGCAGTCCAAGCCCATCAAGCATTCAGTACCCATCCTGCCAAAGGAAGGAGGAAGGGAAGCAGAAACAGCTCTAATTTCTCGCTCCCCTCTCTGCACATTTCTCTACTCCTTCATCTGTTTCTTACTTTCCATAATTCACAATATCTTCCTTCTTCTCATTTCGTCTTTCTTTTTTGCCAGTATGATTCTCTCCTTTTTCTGTGTCCCAGCCTATCATTCTTTCATCGTTTCCTTTTAGCTTCCAATTATCCTTATGTTTCTTCTTTCACCCGGTGATGTACATCCCTCTTCATTGTAGGTCTTTAAGGGTCTCATCAGTAATGGCTATTCAGTAAAACCTCTGACCAATGCTTAATTTGAGCTGGTGGTTGCAGCTGAGACCCACCAGAGCTCATTAACAGGGACCAGCACTTATTTTTTCTTATAAGACTTTGTCTAGAGCAGGAGGGACAAAAACACACCGGGGGGAAGAGGGAGGAAGAAAAAGGCTGAAAACCCATAGCAAAGGGAGAAAGCAGGGATGGAGAAGAAGCACCTGCATGAGTGAGATAAAGGGGTTGGGAATGTCTGGTGGTGAATTACAGTGGTATGAGGTGAACTAAAAATTATGGAGCCTTAGTAATTGACACACCGACCTTCGACAGTGTCGTTCGCAGTCTTCTGAGCAAAACTTTGTCCCTGACATTTATTCTTTTACAAACTGAGCACTGCCTACAACTATATGACAGGCTGTTTGGGTGGAAAAGTAATCTTTATGGTAATGGACATGCACCCCTCCCCTGAGTGCCCAACTGTACATATGTCTGGATTGCTAATGCTGATTTTTGTTGTCAAAGGCAAACATAGATTACACAAGTGCACCATTACTTAGTCCTGTTTCACGGACTACGGTCTTGTTGGACCAGGAGGGGTGCCTAAGGTGCTACCCTCGTAGAGATAAAAGGCTACTTCCTTCACCAGGAGTTAAGCAGCACAAGTGCGATGGTGAGAGCATATCAAATAGTAATCAATAGGAGTGAACAGGTCCTTTAGACTTGTTCCACTGGAGTGAGGCTACAGGCTCACTCACTTTTTAAAGTTTACGTTGCTGTGTGCTTATCCCACCTTGGCCTCCACCAGGTTGGTGTGGAGTGCTGCACAATGCAGAAGTGGTGTACCTGCGCTGGATGTATGTGTGCCTGGGGAGGGTGCGGTACAGGGATTATTCAGTACTGAGTATAGTACAGTGCATTCGTTTGCTCGTGGTGTGAGATGGAGAAGTTCACCCAGTTCAAACGCTCACAGCGTTAATCATTTGCAGCGCTTCCTGTTCCTGGTGTGGAACCTGCATGCTGAAAGAGAAGCCGGTTGTTTGTCTGAGATTCGGACATTTTCTTCCGATCCCATGAGGTGGCGTTTGTATCACGTAAACCCCATACTGAGAGAGAGTCCCTTGTCACCTTGGAAGTTACAGAGGCTCTGCCTCCCAGTCAACAGTCAGCAGTCAGTCGCACAGCCAAGGAGGAAGACGCGTCGCATCGCGGCTCCCGTCTGAACTGCGGCATCGCTGCATTGCATTGCATTGCATCCCCTGGTTATCACCGAACCGCAGCTCCTGGCTGTAAGGAGGAAGACGCCGAACGCAGCTGCGCCGCGACCCCCCGGCTCCTGGTTGTACCGCGGCTCCTGGTTTTCCGGCTGATCTGCGGCGTCCTCTGCCCTCAAATCAGTGGGGGTCTCTGTGCAACTCTTGAAGCCGCAAGCAGCCGGGTGCCAATCGTGAGTGTGGCTGCGGCTGCCTGTGGCGTACTGAACCTATTGCTGGCCTTAATCACCGCTCCAGCAACAGCATTGACGAGGGGAGCACAGGAGCACAGGTGAGCCTTGAAAAGGCAGACAGCAAGTGGCATACTGCAAGCAGTAAAAGTAGTGATTGTGTCAATAGTGACTCTGCGTATCCTGTGTGCCCCGTGAGCTCCGCTCACCTTCTTTTATCTGCTCCCTGCTTCACTGTTACTTGGCTGGAAACAACCCTCTTATTGGTGCACATGGTCAATTAACTAAACTCACCTTCGAGTAAAGCACGGAGCAAAGTATGGTGAATCTGGCTTAAACTCCGGCCCAGGTTTTTATGGTGACATGGTACAGCAGCAGCAGAGGTGCGGGAGCACTGCAGGAGTCCTGCAGTTGCATGGCGGGGGCCCCCGTGATACGAAGACTGAGGCGTTTTGGGAAGGCCGCGTTGGTATAATAATCCCTGAGAGCCCCGTGAACCTCCCTCCGCGCACAAAGGACCGCAGGGAAAGGTGAGCGCGGCCGCCATTAGAGGCAGCCGCCGAGTGCGTGCCCAGTGAGCCCGTGGAAGTGGCCCAACTAGGTTGGGTGCGGCCAACGGGTCACCAGTGTGCCCTGCTCACAGTCTACATACGTCCATCTACGCTTACCAGGCAATTATTTGATGTCCCTAACTCACTATCCTATTTCGTCCGAGGATTAACCAACATATCACGTTGCACATTTGTATTGCACTAAGATGTCAAAAAGGATTCCAGTCACCAGGTCAATGTCGGCAGTTGACGCCAATGGAGGCGCAGCCCCAGCAGGGCCATTGACTAATGACTCCAGCATAATATGCATAAATGCACAGAATCCAGGCCAATTCTCTGGGGCCCCTAAGACACAGAATAGCCCAAAAAACGCGAACACTGGCTTGAAAACTAAATATTTGCTTCCAAAGCCCTCAAATGGAGTTTCTGCTAATGGCAGGACAGACCACCTAAGAAACAACTCAAGTGTTAAGGAAGACTTCTTTCCCTCTGCAACAAACTCCCAGGGCCCCTGCCCTATGACGACAAAACGCCGCTCTCTTTCTTGCCCAAACACGGACATTGTCAACAGTCTCACCCAATTGTCCTTGGGGCCAGACTCTGTCCCTAATGCTAACACAAGCTCTGCTTCAATGGACCTTCACTCATCGTCTCCTATTGACAGTTCTAAATCAGCCTCACATGTGCCAAGAAGACCTATAGCAACTGAGACACAAATACATCAATCTCATTCACCCATTAGGCAAGATCCTTCTTTTATTGCTGCCTCAGGCTCTCCCATTGCTATAAAAAAAACAAGATTTGGGAGAACTTTCAGCATTATTTTTACAGCAACTTGAAACCAAAATTGAGCAAACCCTGGAGTCTACTCCACGGCTGTATAGACTATCTAGTGGAACAAATCATCATTACTGTACCTCTCAAAATATAGAAAACCCAAGTTTCATGGCTGCTTCGAATCGCCAAAACTCACTAACCCACAACACATATCGGCCAAAGCTTTACCTTGGCAATCCTCCAAGATGGATTTGCAAATTGATCTCTTGCAGACAATAGCTATGTGTTTGGCAGATTTGAAAGGAAAAATGGACCATATCACAAACTTGATATCTACTTCGCAAACAACCTGCTCATGTTCATGTGCGACCATTGTGGACCAGTGGGCAAATCTTCCTGCAGTTTTGACCACCTTAGCAGACTTAGTCCAGGTCTCAAGAGCCCCTTTCGGTCCATCCTTACAACTGACTCCAACTAAATTAAATACAGAACCTATCAACAATCCAGACAACTTACTTGAAGACCCGCTTGCAAGCTCAATCAAAACATCACATTTGCCATCATCCACTGTCTCAAGTTTAACTTCCTCAATGAGGCCCATAACTGCTGCGCCTTATCTTTCAACTAGCTATCAAATAATAGAAGAACTAGACGGCGCCCCAGAGATCAAACAGAAGAAAGGCTCGCTTTCTAGGAAAGCAAAGAAAAAACTGAGGAAAGCCCAAAAAAGGGAAAAAACAAAATCGAGCAGTGTCCATTCTTACTCGTACACATACAACTAAGTAAGATATTGGCCCTGTTAAGCTCTATCCAATTTTTTCAGTTAAGTCAGCAGGAAAGAAAGACAAAGAAGTGTTACCAAATCACCTACAACTCATCAAACAACCATCAACTAAGAGTTTAGCTGACGATTCTGCCCGAGGGGCAATTTCCTCCAATGTCCCCTCCACTTCTTTTCCTGATAATAAGAAAGGGAAGGCTCATATAACACTAACTCAGCCTAAGTCTACGGAAGGCCCAGATGTGCGGATTAGCCTTGTCCCCGGACCGACATTGCTACCCACAACTTCAGGGCCACAGGCGAAGGTTTGCACGCAACCACTGTCCAGTGCTGCATACAGCACTAACATGCAGCATCAACAGGTGGTAAAATCTCCTCCAGAACCAATGGTATATAGCACCCCCCCAATACATCAACCAACACTTGCACTTGACAATCAAGTCATCTCAATGAGCAGTAGTCTTTTAAAATCAGGAGTGGTGGAGTTCGTACTTACACCAAGATACCATGACAAAGGCAATTATGATGTTTTGAACAGAGAAAACATCCTGCGCTTATTTACTCGCATATCATCATTGGAGCACATAGGCTCGGCAGATGTTGCCTGGGTTAAATTCCAAAGCCTGTCAGGCGACTCCCACGATGAATCCACAGTGGTCGGGCTATACCAACAGTCCCACCAAACGGCAATGCTGTGTGAAGCCAATCAATTGGCAGACTGGGGTATTGAGATTAGGCACTTACCTCAGGACAGATACCCTCACGTTTTAATCGATATATCTTTAAATACTTACTCCATCTTAAAATGTGCTGATGATATCTGTTCCGGTAACAATCTTACCAGCATTCTCTCCCAACATGTACCTCTGAGGATTACCTGCTCTACTAATCAGAGAAGAGTCTTTACTAGCAAACAGGACACAAACAACCAATTTGGACATCAGGCCGAATGTGGCCGTCGTTCGGCCCGACGGCACCTTTAAGTCCCTTAAAGGCAAAACAGATCATACATTGAATGAGCAAAATAACTACTTAACAATCATTTCTTGGAATGTGGCTGGCCTTCAGAAACTGATTAAAAATGACTCTGCCCAGGATTACCTTCAAAGCAGTGATATAGTCTGTCTCCAGGAGACATGGGCAACATCCACTACAGCTCTTTCCGGGTACTTTGAAATCCATGTCCCGGCTTCAAGATGCAATATTTTTGGGCGGCCAATGGGCGGCCTCTCTGTTTACATCAAGCATTCCCGAAGGTTGGAAGAAATATGACTTGCACCTCCCTCACCTGGAATCGAAGTATTATTTATCAATGGAATAAAAAATCATTACAATCCGCTTAGATTGCTACTATTCAACTGCTATGTCAATCCAGCTTTGCACCAGAGAAACCAAGCACTCGATGACCAGGCAGCCATCATTGGAGATTTTCTCATCAAATATCCTTATCATAATCCACTTATAGTCGGGGACTTTAATAACAGATCTCTCGACAAAACAGGAAATGAAAATAAACACCCTAAAGAGGTCGCAGTACTACAAGCCTTATTTGATGCCTGTTCTATATCATCCGCTCATAACCTCAAGAAAGCAAAGGATCAAACATGGGCCCGCTTCCAACATACAGGAATATCTCTACAATTACTTATCTGTTCATTGGTAGCACACTAGCTTTGCATCTGAATGACTTTGACATCGACAACCGAGTAAAGAGTGACCACAGGCCACTCAGAGCATCTTTCAGTCTTTCCACTGATGCATCTTGTAAATTTACATCTGTAGGCGAATCTACGGGCGAGGAACGTGATAAAATCCCATGCAGGATAAAATGGACCACCAATCTCGGTACAAAACTGTCTGCATGGACAATTAAAAATGAACAATTAAATACTGCTTTCGGTTCGCAAGCCCTCTTAGACTACTGGCCCATTCTCCTGATAGACCTGCATTGGGCGCTGGGGGGAACATTGGACACTCAACAAAAACAGGTGCCAAATAAGCAAATGCCGGAAAGCAAATGGAAGCGTCAAAATCCCCCAAATGCAGGACAAAAAGGGGAAAAAGCACTGCTGGGTGCCATAAATGGATCACTTCGAGCTGCCCATAGGAAACGTGCATGGGAGCAACGCACTAAACGCCAAAAAGGCACCTGGCTTAAAATTTTCTCTCTTCTTACGGAAAAAAATCCAGCTCCATTTTGGAGATATATCAACCAAGTCAGTAATAGTGGCCAGTCTAAAGAGAACGGGGTACCCGAGAATGTCTGGGTGAATCACATCAATCAGCTCTACAGCAGTGGGACAGGGGAGCTGTCAGCCCTCTCCTCGCCTCAAGCACCATTATGAAAACACCCAGGGCCCAGGCATCTCTGAAGCCGAAGTAATTAAGATCATTAGTTGCATGAGGAATGATGGTGCGCCAGGGCCAAATGGAATACCCGCTACAATTTTTAATTCAAATCAATCGTTCTGGGCAGAGCTCCTTACACCTCTCTTTAAACAAGCTTTTCTTACAGCCACAATTCCATCCACCTGGCAGGGCTCAATATTACATCCACTTCAAAAAAAGGGTAACCGCTCAAATCCGGCCAATTATAGGCTAATAGCTTTATTAGATATCGAAGCTAAGGCCTATGCTCGTGTCCTGCAGGTAGAAATTGAAAACTGGGTTACAGAAAACAGCAACCTTCCCCGTACCCAGTCAGGCTTTAGATCAGGCTGCTCCACGACGGATAATATAATAGCGCTGTCCTACCTATCGTGGAGAGCCACTTTGGCCAATCATCTACCTTTATTTTGCTGTTTTGTGGACTTCAGTGTAGCGTTCGATAGAGTCAACCGAGGGACTCTATGGAACAAACTAAACTCCTGGAGGATACCATCTGCACTTCTCTCTGCACTGATATCTCTGCATCAAAAAACCTGGGTGAGGATTAAAACATGTGCTACAACAGTATCTGCAAAAATCGCAACTAAAAATAGTCTAAAGCAAGGCTGCGTATTAGCCCCACTACTATTTAATCTTTATACTGCTGATTTGCCTAAAGAATTGGCAGGTGCAACTTTGGTTGCCCCAAAATTGGGTGGCATACGACTATAGATTATGCAATACGCTGACGACATTATTATCATGGACCATACTAAAATAGGTCTACAAAGAGCGCTCACTGCCCTTAACACATATAATATAAAAAACAATCTTCTGATGAATGAATCAAAAACCAAAGTCATGATTTTTGGGAAACATAAAAAAAAGAAAAATCTGTCTTGGCGAGCAGGTGGTCTACATATGGCGACCTGTACTAGCTATAATTATCTAGGAGTTTGTTTTAACGAAAAGGCAAATCAAGTATCCCATCTCAAACATCTTCGGCCCAAGGGAGCAGGGGTTATATACAGTCTGAGGCGCTTGAATCGGCATTTGCACAGCCCCACAGCCGAGTCAATCTTAAGGGTTCTACGCGCCAAACTGCTCCCGGCAGTGTCTAATGGTCACCTGGCTTTCCCTGGCAAAATGGATTCTTTTTTAGTGAATTATCAAATAATGAAATAAGAAAATATTTTCAGCTCCTCAGTATCCAAGGAGGACGAGGCTGAGACTTGAGCTGGGCCTGGCAAGTGCAGACCTTCATTGTCTGGGAGACTTAATTAAATTCTACATCTACACTTTACGCGCACCAGCTCAATCCATGAAAGAACAATTGCAATCAGTGTTCACAGACGAACTCTCTCCTTGGTACAGACAGCTGCATTTGGCCATTTCCACATTGAAGATTGAAATCATCAACTTTTCTAATCCAATCATTTCCTTGTCAATGTGGAAAAAAACAATAAAAAGCCAAATTACTCTAGTGTCATTCGAGAGAGATGGTGCTCGGCTTCCCAAAAAACCACTCCTTGCAGCTTTGAATGACTCGTATATTAAGGGGAAATCTCAACCATATTTTAACTATTTTCTTCAATCACAGACTCTCAATAAAATCATTTATATGAGGCTGTTAGCCCTTCCAATTCATGACTTTAACCCGCTGTGGGCTCGGAGGAATGGTCAGCTAACATGTAGGCTCTGCAATTATCCACATGAGTCCTGGTTACATCTGTTATGTTGTTGCCCTCATCTTCCCAATGATCGCCGACGCCTACTGGTCCCAGTTTATCGGGAAAAGTTACTGGGACACTGCAGGGAAGCATCTGATTTGTGCTTCAGTAATAACTCAGCCAAAGTTCTAGCAAGAGCTGGGAAGTTGGTCAACATTATCTTAACTGCACTGCATAATGCCCAGCATTAGGAAACTGACAATCTCTATTCTTATTGCATAAATGAATGTCGATGAAAGTTAAACCTTCTGTGATAAGCATTGTGACACTTTTGCTATTGTCTTTTATACTATACACTTCTCTTTTTGACCAAATGGCCAATTGTAATATATTGCCATGAACTTGAAATGCTGCTCTCTGGATTTGATATTTATTTTTGTATTACCAGATTTAGAAATGTGTATACAATCTTTTATTAACCCTTATATTTTAATCCTTACATTTTATTAATATGATGTTTGCATGTTACGGTTTTAATTAACTGTATAATAAAGTAAGTGAGTCCCTTGTCTGTGCTGTGAGACGACAAACTTACCTGCATACTTCACCGCTATGAGGGGAACGGCCATCGCTTGCCCTGCCCTGCTCTGCCTGACATCTTCCTGCCAGGAGACCACATCTCCCAGAGGCACCGCCGCGGCGCCGGCCATGACACTACCGCCCGCGCCTGGAGGCACGTTAAGAGCGTTGCTGGCCTCCCGCGGGTTGCGCGCAGGTGTACCTGGGCGAAACCCGGGCCAAGGGTGGGCCTGTCCACGCCCATCAAAGCCCGGAGGAGGGTGGGCTGGACCCCCTCCCTAATAACAGGCCCTCCGCAATCCTTCACTGATTTCCAGATACTGTCTCTTTATTTTACTTTCTGCCTCCGCGTTCTGCATACACTGTGACTGGTACTTATTATTATGGCAGAGAGACTTATATTGACAACTTAATAATGAGAAACCCAGCAGCGATTAAGAGCAAGGGAGCCAAGGGGACTTTGGATGCCTTTATAATGAGGGCAGAGTCACTGCTCTGCCACGAAATAGAATTAACAGAGAGGCGGTTGTCTCTAGACCCTTCTGCCGAGGCGATCCTCACTAGGAACACACAACCTGGCTGGTATTCTCAAAATCAAACTCAAACTCAAACTTGCTCATCACCACTCAATTCGGGGGCAGGACTGGTCGCCCTGGATACCCTGGCCCTCGCATTTGATGATTTGATAGCACCACATATGGATACCTCTAACGGGCCCGGTATAGCCTCTAAGATCCGGACTTCCAACCTCCCTACAGATGGCACTAGGGCTAAGACGAAGGCATCTGTGAATCACAAGAAGGGTGCGGACCCGCTAAAGCAAAAACAACAAGTGGGGCCTCAGCGTAATCCTCAGTACAATTCTGAGGCGAGGACCTGTTCCATAGGTACACAGACTACGGATGATTTTTTGCTAACACAACCTTGCCCCTTGGAGGATAAAACTGCCACTATTGCTGCTGGTGTGACCGCCTTGGACACTGTCCTTGAACGGATTAAGGAATCCATAGACAAAAATGTTGCTCTATTGGACAGTCGTCTAGAGCATCTGGATTGCGTATTGACTAACTTGTCCGGACGTTTAGAGTTGTCTTCTAACCCTGTGAACCCCCAGGTGTCGAGGGAGGGCCAGGGGTCCGGCAATGCTTCTGACCATCAAAACTCAGCCCTGGTTCACCTAAATAACTTGTTGGCCATGACATCGGTCATCGAGGACCTGTTGAGTAAAGTACAGGGTGTAGGCTTAAATAACACACTACATAATCGCCCAGCGAGCACACTAAATGACTGCAGAACAGCTAACCCCCTTTCGGTAGATATCTCACAATCGGTCCCCGGTGCAAGTGTTGGCTTTAAGAACACTCCTAATTTAAATCATAATAAATTGCCAGCCCAAATAGTGCCCAGTGACTCTCTAAGGATGCCCAATTCGTGTACTATTTTAAGGGAAAGGGACAGGGTAATCGGAGAGTAGGTGACTCTAAATCTACCACCAGAAGCCACACCTTACACAATAATATTGGCGAATGTATCACAACTCACCTCTAAGTAAACTGAATCTTGGGAGTCCTTAAGTAATAAGGCCCTTTGTTGGCTCAGATCCAAATCCGGCCTAACCAATGTCCTATTTAGGGAGTTTAAAATGGTAAGGAGAGTAGGATGGGTGGGGGAAAGAGAATAGAGGTTCCCTGGCAACTGCATTGTTCTCATATTTAGAACACCAAATCTAACACAAGAGATCTTGCACCAATCCTGTGACCAATCATGGTATAAATGTACTGCCCCTGGGTTATTTTTATCCTCCTACAAATTATATTTCTTATGTAACACAGCAGACCCCGGCTTACCCCATGAACTCTTCCCAATCCAGCCTACCCTTGTTTAACAGATTTGAGGTGCTTTCTTTCCTGTAGGACATCGATTTACTTAGAAATGGTAGTATTAATGTGGCTAAATCCCAAACTCCGGGAATAACCTCGCCACGTATAGTCCCCGTGGCTAACGTCGAGCAAGTCGACATTGAGGCAGGAGACATTCCTAATAATTATAATACCCAGAATGGAACAACTCAATTTAACATAAACATCTCTCATAGTGATATTTCAAATAGTCTTGATGGCCCTTATGCCGCCCTTTTCCCTATCGATTGTGCATCTCAGCCTGGGCTTAGAACTAATGAAATGGAAATTCTGTTTTGGAATATGGCAGGCCTTAAAGCCAAATTGACCAACCCTGCCTGGCTGAAATTTATCTATAAATTCGATATTATATGTACTCAAGAAACCTGGACCGATAATATACAACATATTAATAGTTACAAAACATTCTTCAGCCCGGCGGTTTCTTCGAGCCAGGTGAGGAACAAGGGTGGCCTTTGTACTTATGTGTCCTACAGGTTAAATGCACGCAAGATAGACTTTGTGGAGTCCAAGATCTATTATCAGGTGCTTAAAATTAATATAGACAATATTCATCATTTAGTTCTAATACATTTTTATAATAACATACCCGCTGTGGATATTGAACACATTTTAACGCATCTGCAGAGAGACTTGGAGACTTGGATAATTTTCAAAGGAGTACTGGGAAAGACCACTGCATAACTTGGGGTGGGGCCTTTAATTGTGGACCCTGCCCACATACTGTAGGATATGTCTGTGGTATTGAACTAGATGACAATAACGATTCGTCCCATTTTTTACATTCTGCTCCCGGTGACCAATTCAATTGGTTAAAATATACTTTGGATCTGGGCTTTGCTAATAATGTATGTTTATTCCCAATTCCTTTTAGTAGCACTTTTAATGGTTGTGTCCTGCCTTCAATTATAGACCACTTACTAGTATCAAACAGATACGCTGACAGAATACACTATATGAAAGTACATACTGTTGCTTTTAGTGACCATTACCATATTAGTGTTCTCCTAGATCTTCCTGCCAAGGTTCTAACTAGCGAAACATTGGCTACCCAGCCGGCGGAAGATATTGTTATTAATAGACAAAATGGCTATACAGTCAAATGGGCAGGCGTCAACTCATCTCAATTATGTAAGCACCTTTTAACTATTTGTAAAGACGACTTCATGGTCTGCCTTGACGAAACTGCTAACAAATCTGACGTTCTTAGCTCCTTCAAAAACATATCTTAGTATATACAAAATAGCTTACGGGTAAAAAGGAAAAATCGGGCAGATAAGAGGAGTGGCTGGTTCGACTCCAAATGTTCAAAAGCTCATGCAGCCCTGATAACTGCCTTACATAAGCCCATAAAAGATCGAGGAGCAATAAAAAGGGCTAGATTAGCATACAAGATGTCCCTTAAGGAACGCAAGTCGGCCATAAAGCTAGAATAATGGCAAAATCTAAAACGAGCATCAGATTTGAAAGACATGAAAGGTTTTTGGAAGGCCGTGAATGCCCCCTTTCTTGCTTCGGGTAATAAGCCCAGCATTGAAATAACAATAGGGGAGGATAAATGGGTGACTCACTTCTTTGGTCTTTATAACAACCTAGTGGATCCCCAAAACGAAGAGGTCTTAAGCGTAAACTCCTCAAAGTATCTTCCGATTGAGATTGATTTTGATGCCCAGGAGGTGATTTTGGCTATAAATGCGAGTATGGGCGGTAAAGCCCCGAGCCCAGATAGTATACCAGTGGATTTATTTAAATCAAGTCCAGCGCTCTGGGGACCCTTGTTAGCTTTCGTCCTAAAGGCTTACTGTACCTTGGGATTCACAGCCACCTAAACGGAGTCCAAACTCGTCCCTATTTATAAGAAAGGTAATCGTGACGACATGTCCTGTTATAGACCAATATCACTACTGGACTCTTTTGCAAATGTGGCCGGGTGTGTCGTCTTAAATCGCCTCCAGCTC
Organism: Triturus cristatus; assembly: GCF_964204655.1. Lineage (NCBI taxonomy): Eukaryota > Metazoa > Chordata > Amphibia > Caudata > Salamandridae > Triturus > Triturus cristatus. The sequence goes on from NC_140584.1 coordinate 51,520,442, forward strand.
TGGGTGGAGGACAAGGGCATAATTTCAGATCTAAAGTACGGTTTCCGTCAAGCCGTGGGAACCGTTGAACAGAGTCTGAATATGAATCTCATGCTGGGAAAATATCTACAGGCCAAAAGGGGGAGTTTATTTTTATGTTTTGTTGATCTGAGTTCAGCTTTTGATTGTGTCAACCACCAGAAGCAATGGAGCATTTTAGAGACCATGGGGGTTGATCCACCCATCCTAAATTTTGTAAAACTGTCCTACCTAGATGCCAGGGCCCGGGTGCGCTATGGAAGAGGTTGCGAACTCAACCACAGCTTCCCTGTAAAGAAGGGGGTGAGGCAGGGGTGCACGTTAGCACCCCTGTTGTTCATCCTTTATATTAACAATCTGGGAGCAAAACTGAGTAGTGACTGTCAGGATCTACCATGTACTAATTTGAATTTGAATTTGAAGGGATTTGTATAGCGCTCGTACACCTGGCGGTTTCTTGGCGCTCACTGACAATTGCTACTTGGTAGATCGGAGAGAGGGTAAGGTGAGCGTTTAAGATGGGAAGGCTTGGGTGAAGAGGAAGGTCTTCAAGTCTCTACGGAAGAGGGGGTACTGGGTGCAGGTTCTGAGGTGCAATGGAAGAGAGTTCCAGAAGACTGGACCCGTGGTAGAAAATTTAGAGCCACCCCACTTCTTCCGTTTAAAACGGGGAACCAGGAGAAGGTGGTGAGAGGCGGATCGAAGGTCTCGTGAAGGCGTGTAGGATTGAATGGTTGAGTTGATGAAGGAGGGGGCAGATCCTGTCCGGGCTTTAAAGATGGTGCAACCAAGCTTGAATAAAATTCGTTGTCGGACAGGGAGCCAGTGCAGGGTAGAGAGGAGAGGGGTTACATGATGTGACTTAGAGAGGTTAAAGACCAGCCGAGCAGCCTGGTTTTGGACAAGCTGAAGGCGTCTCAAGAGGTAGTTGGGCATGCCATGGTAAAGGATATTACCATAATCTAGGCGAGATGTTACCATGGCTAACAGAATTAGTTTGAGCGCTTCTGGGGCGAAAAATCGAGAGACTCTGCGGATGGTCCTAAGTGAAAGGAAGGCTGAGGAAACCACAGCAGAGACTTGAGAGTGTAAGGAGAGTTGATTATTAATTTTAAATCCAAGGGTTTTGACAGAGGGTACAGGGGTGGGAGGGGGGCCAAGTGAAGGGGGCCAAAAAGAAGATGTCCAGGGACTGGAGCAACCACCCGTTAGCACCAACTCCGTTTTATCGGGGTTGAGCTTCAAGTGGTTGAAGTTCATCCAGTCCTGAATAAAGGTCATAATGGACTGGACATTGGACATAGACTCAGGGGTGGAGGAAAGGGAAAAAATGAGCTGGAGGTCGTCTGCGTAATTGTACACAGAGACCTCCAGACGCTGTAAAGCAAAAATGAGGGGGGCAATGTAGAGGTTAAACAAGAGAGGGGACAGAGAGGAGCCCTGGGGAACACCACACTGAATTGGTTGAAAATCTGCAGAGAACTCTCCCAGACGAACCGCTTGAGTCCGACCGTTCAGAAAGGAGGATAACCATAGTAGCGCTGTTCCTCTGATTCCCGCCGCTTCGACACGGGAAAGTAAGATGGTGTGGTCCACCGTGTCGAATGCGGCGGAGAGATCTAAGAGGATCAGGGCCTGATGTTGGTTGGTATCCATTCCTTGTCGGAGATTGTCCAGGACCGATGTTATAACGGACTCAGTTGAGTGGGCTGGGCGGAAGCCGGCCTGTCTAGGGGCTAACACGCCGTGACTTTCCACGAACTCGCTCAAGGTTTTAACCACATGCCGTTCCAATACCTTCGCCAGGTAAGGCAAGAGGGAAATTGGACGGAAGTTAACTGGATCGGAGGGGTCCACACCAGGTTTCTTCAGGATCGGGACAATCACAGCCGATTTGAGTGCAGGAGTAACAATGCCCTTAGCCAGCGAGCTGTTTAAGAGCACTAAGGGTGGTGAGGGACAGTGAGTGTGAATCTGCTTTAATATATAAGCGGGGCAGGGGTCCAGCGGGGAGCCGGACTTGACCAACGGGAGAATAGAGAGAAATGAGTCGGTCGAAAGAGGAGGAATTGAGTCCAAATATGCGGTGGCTGGAGGGCAGCGGGGGTCAGTGAAGGTCTGGGATGGGGAGGGAATTTTGCTTTTGATTTTGTTAATTTTGTCCAAGAAAAAGAAATTGATCGAGTCACATAATGTTTGAGAGGGTAGTGGTTTGAGCGATGTTCTGTCGGAAAAGGCAAGATCCTGGATGATAGAAAAGATTTCTCTAGGCCGATTTTCCGCAAGCTGGATTTTAGAGGAGAAATAATTTTTCTTCGTGTCAAGTATAGCTGTCTTGTACTGGGTAAGAAGTTCTGTATAACGATTTTTGGCAGTTGGGCAGTAATTCCGTCTCCATTTTCGTTCGGCTTGGCGGAGAGTGAGTTTTTTGTTTTTTAAATCCTCTGAAAACCAGCGATTAGCGTCTTTGGGGCGTTTGGTTGCGATGCGTTTAAGCGGGGCGATGGCATCGCACCCGGCCCGCAGCCAGTTAGTAATTGCTTCTGCCTGGCCAGAGGAAGGCAGTGCAGTCAGTTCAGGGCTGGAGGAAGAAAGGAGAGACGATAGGGCTACGATGTCAACTCGGTTCCATGAGCGCACCCAGACATTTTTCACAGCGGTAGGTTTGGGTGGTGGAATAGGGGATAGGGAAAAGGTGATTAGTGAATGATCTGACCATGAACATGGGGAAATTGAGAGGGAGTTGACCGGGCAATCACGTTGCCAAATTTGGTCCAGGATGTGCCCCAACCTGTGTGTGGGAGCATTAACAACTGATGAGAAGTTGAGCGACCCAAGAGAGTCTGAGAACTCCTTGGACGTGGCGCATTCCGCAGGGTCGGAAGGCCAGAAGTTGAAATCTCCTAAGACTAAGATGGAGGCGTGGTTAACCACCAGGGTTGCCATTAAGTCTTGAAAACAGGGGAGGAAAGTTTGAGGGGAGGACGGGGGTCTGTACACCAGGACACAAGTTAACGGAGGGGTGAAGGAAAGGGAGCGAACCACTAGGCAGTCTGAGATTCCCATGGAGGGGGAGACCAGAGGCTGGAAAGTGAGTTCTTTGCGGGCAATCAAAGCGACCCCTCCGCCGGGCCTGCCAGAGGAGCGATCAGCTCGAATGGCATAGTAGGCCGGGGGGAGTATCGCTAGCAGGGAGGGAAGGGAACTGTCCGAGAACCAAGTCTCGGTAAGGAACAGTAAGTCAGGTTTATGAACATCGAAAAGAGTGAAAAGATCGAGCTGATGTTTTACTGCCGATCTTGTGTTTAAGTATATAGCAGATATTGCTGTGGGGGGAAGGGCATCTGGGTGCCGAATAGGGGGACTGGTGTTCAGAGACGTAGGCAAGGTGTTAATATGGACGGTGTTCTGTGGGGTTAATAGCCCTAAGTTGGAGATGCGAGCTAAGGTAGCAGCCGGTGGGGTCCACTTGCCCTGGAGGCTGGTGAGTTGCGAGCGGGAATATTCAGTGCAAGAGGCAGGGTGTATGGCCTCTGGTCTCGGTCGGTCGCGGACGGGCGCAGACGGGCTTTCCTTAGGCGCGCCTTCGGCGCGCCATCGTCGCGCCCGCTGCGCTCGTCCGCTGCGCTTCCTGGGGAGGCACATACTTATGGGTTAGTGGGACAATGGGCGGTGGGCGTGGCCTCTGCTGGGGGCGTGGCCTGTCGATCGGCCGAGGCGCTGTCAAGCGTTTTACACGCCGGTTTCTGGGCAGCGGAGGGGCCGCTTGAGTTGAGAGAGGCTTGGGTGAGCGAATAATTCAGTTAAAAGCACAAAAATTCACAAAGAAACAATTTTAAAAGAACGGTGCGCTCTCCCGGCTTTCCGCCTCAGGAGCAGCGTTTGTCAGGTGGAGAGGCTGGTGAGCAGTGTCTCTTTTAAGCTGTGGGCGGTGGGCGTGGCCTCTGATGGGGGCGTGGCCTGTCGATCGGCCGAGGCGCTGTCAAGCGTTTTACACGCCGGTTTCTGGGCAGCGGAGGGGCCGCTTGAGTTGAGAGAGGCTTGGGTGAGCGAATAATTCAGTTAAAAGCACAAAAATTCACAAAGAAACAATTTTAAAAGAACGGTGCGCTCTCCCGGCTTTCCGCCTCAGGAGCAGCGTTTGTCAGGTGGAGAGGCTGGTGAGCAGCGTCTCTTTTAAGCTGTGGGCGGTGGGCGTGGCCTCTGATGGGGGCGTGGCCTGTCGATCGGCCGAGGCGCTGTCAAGCGTTTTACACGCCGGTTTCTGGGCAGCGGAGGGGCCGCTTGAGTTGAGAGAGGCTTGGGTGAGCGAATAATTCAGTTAAAAGCACAAAAATTCACAAAGAAACAATTTTAAAAAACGGTGCGCTCTCCCGGCTTTCCGCCTCAGGAGCAGCGTTTGTCAGGTGGAGAGGCTGGTGAGCAGCGTCTCTTTTAAGCTGTGGGCGGTGGGCGTGGCCTCTGATGGGGGCGTGGCCTGTCAATCGGCCGAGGCGCTGTCAAGCGTTTTACACGCCGGTTTCTGGGCAGCGGAGGGGCCGCTTGAGTTGAGAGAGGCTTGGGTGAGCGAATAATTCAGTTAAAAGCACAAAAATTCACAAAGAAACAATTTTAAAAGAACGGTGCGCTCTCCCGGCTTTCCGCCTCAGGAGCAGCGTTTGTCAGGTGGAGAGGCTGGTGAGCAGCGTCTCTTTTAAGCTGTGGGCGGTGGGCGTGGCCTCTGATGGGGGCGTGGCCTGTCGATCGGCCGAGGCGCTGTCAAGCGTTTTACACGCCGGTTTCTGGGCAGCGGAGGGGCCGCTTGAGTTGAGAGAGGCTTGGGTGAGCGAATAATTCAGTTAAAAGCACAAAAATTCACAAAGAAACAATTTTAAAAGAACGGTGCGCTCTCCCGGCTTTCCGCCTCAGGAGCAGCGTTTGTCAGGTGGAGAGGCTGGTGAGCAGCGTCTCTTTTAAGCTGTGGGCGGTGGGCGTGGCCTCTGATGGGGGCGTGGCCTGTCGATCGGCCGAGGCGCTGTCAAGCGTTTTACACGCCGGTTTCTGGGCAGCGGAGGGGCCGCTTGAGTTGAGAGAGGCTTGGGTGAGCGAATAATTCAGTTAAAAGCACAAAAATTCACAAAGAAACAATTTTAAAAGAACGGTGCGCTCTCCCGGCTTTCCGCCTCAGGAGCAGCGTTTGTCAGGTGGATAGTAATAGACGACCAATTAGAGCATTGTTATATGCGGACGACGCTGTCCTATTGGCTCGTACCCCCTTGTCCTACAAAAAGTTATCCCTAGCTTTTCTGCCTATATGTCAAATCTTGACCTCCATGTAAATATAAACAAAACATTCACAATGAAATACTGTTAGCCTAGTATCAAGCGCTGAGATTTCTTCATTTATTATAGGAAACTCGAATTTACTACTCACTTTTCATACTTGGGCATTGTATTTGAAAGAAGGCGTCTATGGGCCAAAGCTATAGAGTCCCTAACAGTACAGCCATATTCATATGTCACGCTGAGCTGGGTTTGTCTTATCTGTCGGATCAGATTAAAATGCAGTCTATACTGCTGTGGCATTAGGTTTGGACTGGTACCTCTACTAGCTTGAACAGGGACTTGATCATCGATTGCCTGTCTCTTGACGGGGCAGACCGCATTCCCTGGTTGACCTATGTTAAAAAATTCCTAGAGGATTTAGGACACCCTGAGTACTTTTCTAATCCTGACAGTTTGAATAATGTCACCAGAAATAATCTAAAATCATTATGTCTAGATCTTTTGGAGTCTATTAATCTAATTACTAATATTGTAAAACCGTCAGTGAGAGCACACCAACTACTCCTGACTCACTCAGGAATACAACCCTACTTATTAAATACCATAGGAGCCTATGATAGGTTGTTACTGACCCGCTTACGCTTTGGAATTTTTCACATCAGGGTCACTTTTCCAAATACTAACGATTGGTCTCGCTTCCTATGTTTATGTCCGTGTGATAATATCTCTGCTCAGTCGACAATTCATGTTATGTTTTTTTGCAAACTTTATTCTATGCTTAGGACAAAATGGATTTTACCTATTTTAAAGTGGCAGGCCTGAGACAATGTCGACCTGCCTTTTTAATAATATCTGAATGATGGACCTGTGACTGGTAATATTGCTAAAAACCTGAAAGGGGTGGTTAGATACCGGACGACAATGGAAGGCCCTCCTCTTTCTCAAATTGACTGAGTCCTGTTTTTTAAACGATTTTATTCAAATTATCTTGATGTAATGTATGCTCTTTTAATATGTATTGTGCTTTTATGGTATAATACTTTTTAAATCGAATAAAGCGTATTCTGATTTGATCTGATCAGTACAGTGCTGGAGGTGCATGTGCCTATGAGTGGTGCTGCACCTGAAGGATATAGTGCTTTGCAGTGCATGCAAAATAAGTGCATGTTCTGGTTGTATGTGCACCTGTGAGTGGTACAATACATGAAGGTTGCAGAGCTTGCATGTTAAATGCACATGCTGAAGCTATATATGCATGGGAGTGGTACAGTGCATAAAGGATACAGTGCTGGGCAACGTGTTCACGTTTAATGCATATGCTGGCTCTATGTGTGGCTGTGATTGGTACAGTACATGGAGGATAAACTACATCGAGGACTCTGGGTTCTATTTTGGGAGACCCATGCCTGCATGGTGAAACATGGAATGTAGGGTGATCCCTCCCAGACAGATTTCCTGCATTCCTGTAAGCTCGATGGGACGCACACTGTGGAGGGGAGGACTAGTCCTCCCCTGCACCCTTCTAAGGGTGCTTTTTGATTCAGTGAGAGGACACAAGTAAAGAGCCTGGGCTCATTTCAAGAAGGAGATGGTGCCAATAAGAGAGCCAGAAAGAGTAGGAACGGGGGCCCAGGGCTAACCTTTATAAAAACATATCACTTAGGGTGACATCCAGATATGAATTCTAGTCACTCCCATGGCCTGTGCTGTGGGACTATCAGCTTCAAAGAGATCCTTTCTGTGACAGATGGCTTTTCAACAGGAAGAGAAAACAGAGATGTAGATACTTCAAAAGAAGCAGAACCTAAACATAAAACTCCAAAGACTCCGACAATAAATCACATTTGGTGTCTGCTAATGGACTATAAGCAGGGGAGTTTGAGACCCCAAGAATTGTCATCTTCCAAGCAGCCACGGGATGTGTGATATGGGACAGCTCTGCAAGACTTCTGCCTGTGACCAGGACTAGGGCCTTGGCCTGCTAGTCTACCTACTAGGTGAGGGGACACCACCTAGAGGAAATACAAGACCACCTGACCTGAAGTCTGGAGCACAAGCGCCTGCCTGCTTGCTAAGACCAGTGTGCCTTATGGCTGTGGGGTAGGCTGCTGTGCGGTAAGGGCATAGTCTTGTGTGGCAGCTGTGCTGCAACCCCATATGCCAGGAGAAGCTGCCATAATACTTGTGTTGTATTGATTGGGGCAGAGCCTGTAGACTGCAAGCTTTGGTGACCAGCAGATTACCTGGGCATTGAGGACAGTGACTAGTCTGACCCTTATGAGCAATTGAGGACACCATGGGAGCATCATTACCCAAGTTCAGGATTGAGGACCGGTGTGTCAGATTCACCCCCCTTTGGGAACGGGGAGACACTTACCCTGCAGGAGGAGTGCAGGAAACTTACGATCACTGCTGGAGTGTGACTGCAAGGGTGAGAGCTGAACCTGCTGAGTGCAGCCGCTGAGTCCGCATGGAGCAGACTGACGTTTTTGTGACTGGAGTCCATGCAAGTATATGGGTCGCACTCCAGGACTCTGCACACATGTAAGACTTGTTTGTGGGCTATCGGTCTCTCTTTGTAGGGCATTCCCTGTATATTGCCAAAAGTAAATGGGGAATAGCCACTATCATTAACACAGGGAGGGAGAGGGACAGGGAATTGCAATTGAGACACTAGATCCCCAACCTCAAGTGTTGTTGTTTGTGAATGTCATATTTGTTCTTTGTGTACAGTTGCAGTAGAAATAAAATACTTCTCTGTTTTCAGAAAAGTGGGTATTTGGATGGACAAATATTTATTGCTGCTGCTGCATGCTTTTTTAGTGTGAGCACTAAGCTGTATCCACACATCCATCCCTCTGAGTGAAATGTGGGCTGCTCAACCAAGTTTACCACTGAGAGTCAAGTGCAGAAGGGGTACTTGACTCAGTTGCTTAGAATCCATTGGAGACAGGGCCCTGAGACATCAGGGTAAAAGGCCTCAATCCCCACAAAGGGCCCAGTAGCCCCAGGCTGCCCCGTGATTCTCTGAAAGGGGTTCTGAGACAGGTTTTTGAGCCTGGAAGGCAAATTGTTACTGAGTGGCACAAGAGTCAGTCAGTGCTTTTAACCCCTTGTGTGCCCATGACGAGCTGGACTCGTCATGGGCCGCGGTTGCGCTGTGCCCATGACGAGTCCTGCTCGTCATAAACCCCGCCTGCTAATGTAACGGCCGGCACAGGGCGGGGAAAGGGCGTGGCACACAAGGGGTTAAACTATCAACACAAAAAGGTGATAGGAAGGGCACTCTTTAACAGTGGTGCAGATGAAATTTGACAGTGGCATGGCTTAAATCCTCAGTATGAATTTCACAAAGCAAAGAGTGATGTGAGCAAGCTGTAATTACTCCAATAAAGTTCAGCAAGGAGGCAGGGTGGAGGGGGCCCCATCCCCTGATACAAATTTGTAAAATGGGGTGAATGGCAAATTTCAGAGCATAATTTCTAGATTTGTTGGATGTTGGTCCCTAAGTCCTAGAGGAGACCTACTCCAGTTCTGACAAAGGTTGTGCTGGTGTGTTTTATTCACAACTGGCCACTGGTGTGAATTCTTCCTCACCGTACTAGAGCTGATTTCTGGGCAAAATACAACTTAGGACTCTGCCATTACTGGATTTATTTCACCAGTAATAATTAATCAAATCCTGTGTATTTCTTTTGGCGCATGGAGAATGAGACATTTTAGGGGATCTCGGATTTCAAAAGTGCATTTAGTCCAGAGGATGGTCTCACTTTCTAAAAAGCTATAGAGTCCGAAAGTCGACACACTCCCTTTTCTCTTCTGTAATTTACTAATCAGAAGAATGAACTTTAGAGCTGATGGACATCTTCTGATTGCTTTTTGAGAGTGGGGTTGACATTCGTTTGTCTCAGACGTGGTTATTGTGACAATATAGAAAAATGACGCACTTGACATATGTGTGTGTCTGATTTCTTTTTTCTTTGTACTCTTACTAATTTATGTTATTCTGTAACACACATAAGGTGGATCCAATATCTTTATTTTTGTAGGCCTGTTTTTCATTTATTGTTTCATTTATGATCTATTTTGTCTCTCCAATTCAATTGAATTGTGTATTTGCTTTTATACTGGTAAACACTTGATTACATTTAAATTTTATGATTTGATTCAATGCGCCATTTATCACAGATGCCTAAACATCTGGAATAAGTACACTCTGTCTTATGAATGAACTGCTTGTTGACTCTCGACTTCAGTTGTTTCTGTCACTGAAGCTCGCAGGGTGTTATTGGATTGTCCTTCTTTTGTAACACCTTTGAACAAGAGCACTGTAAAAACCAGCCGCTCATATTCTGTTGTTCTTGTGCATTTGCAGTAAATATTTACCGCAAATTGAGCCACTCGCTGTACGTTTTTCCTAGAAGGGTACAAAATTATGCAACATGGTGTAAACATCATTTCGGGATGTGAAATGTTCCAAATTACGCGAATTACACACTTAAATTTTGTCCAGGCGTAAATCTAAACACACACTTTAGTGACAGCGGACCTAACCTGTGAAACTATGAAGTTCCTTGAAGTACACTCCCCTACTTGGTTACAGGCTGACAGGAAGAAAGCAGAGAGAGAACAGGCCACAGCTTGCTATTCTGAAGAAAAAGCAAAAGTCTCTTCTCTAGAGGGAACCAAGAAGGGGCTGAGTTGCTCTGCTTTTTGGAAATAAATACTCGGATTTGTAGAGCTTGATTATCACCGGTGAGGATATCAAAGCCCTGTTCAGAGGCACATTTAGATTAAGTCATTTGCCTAGAATCACAGGGTGTTGAACCAACGACAAGACTCGAACCTGGATACCGAGCTCCGAAGTCGCCAGCTCTGGTCCTTATGCTACATCTTCTTAATGGGCTTTTATCCTATCAGCTGAGTCCTAGTTGGTTAAAGCCAATTAATGACACTCATAACAGGGGCCATATCATATACTTCGCACTTGTGCAAAGAAAAGGCAAATCAATTTGCACAATTATTCTGATTATTTAACATGCGGTGGAGTAGATTGTGCTCCACTTCATTCACAAAAAATATGTTTACTAGCGCCAAAATGCAGTGCAGCTATTGTTGATAATTCATTTTAACTGAGGCAAAGTGGTTGAAATCCTAAATCATGATGAACTCTTCTATTTTTTTTAAAAAAAATAAAGCAAACTAGTGTAGCATTAATGATACTACTAATGTAATAAACTACACAAACTGGTTTTATCTCAAATATAGAACCATATTTCACATTTTAAATGTGTATAAAAAAAGGTAAATATTATGGGGTGATTTACAAACTGAATTTTGCAGTACATTTTGTAGTACTATAATAGCACTACTAAATGTACTACAAAATGTTATTCACAAAATTAGTGCGGAGGTTATACCTCCACCTTTCCTACCATTTTCTGTGCTGGAATATCTTCACTGACTGCGTAGTTAAAAAGTTTTGGCCTCATTTATTAGTTCTTGCCATATGGCAGCGTCGCAGGCCTTCCTGCTGTGCTGCCCTACTGCAAAAGAAAAGGGCAGATATTCGCCGTATCTATCAGATATGGGCACTCCTGTCCATTTCCCCTGCGCCGGCACACAATGGGCTGCTGTGCACCAACACAGGCCCCTGTGCACCATGGTGCCCAGGGCAGGCACACCTGTTGTTTTTGTGTTGGAAGGTGCCCTTCCAGCACACACACAACCCTCAACAAAGGGTGCCTGCATTGGCATATGGCAGCCATCTGTGCACCAGTGCTGTGAAAGAGGAAAGGAATGTGCCGTACCTCATAGATACCGCGTATTTTTAACCTTTTCTTTTGATGCAGGGCAAAGCAGCAAGGAGTCATGCGGCACTGCCCTGCCTCAAAATATTATAAATGAGCCCATAGTATTTGTCCTGGCAGCACAAGTCTAGGGACAGTTGGCAGAATAGGGTAATGAATCGATATACACTGGTGGTGTATATATCATTAGTTTAGTGGAACTTTGGCACCAAGACCCAGGAGTGAAAAGGATCCACTGCAGTTAAATTATTGGGCCCTTATTTGCAACATGGCAGGTGTAGAACAGCCATATTCCTTGCTTACATTAGGGCACATGGCAGCCCAGCTCTTCAATTCAATATTAAGAGAATATGAGTTCTAGCGCGGAAATCTCATAAAATGTTTATAAGTAGCGCCACTTCAAAGTTATTAAGCAAACTTCCAATTTCCACGACTCTTAGGGTCGATAAATCTTTGCCACAGTATTGGAATGGAGCACAACCCAAACACATCTCTAAAATAAACATCGTCTTCAACATTAGATGATCAGTCAATAATGAGCGGTTTGGTGAAATTTAAAAAATGTATTTCTCTTTAAGTCTGTATTTTTGTTTTTCTATTCCGATTAGTCAAATAAATCCAATTACAGAAATTCTCGAGAAATAAGCATACAAAATAGCAGCGTATTTCATATAGCATTAGTCCCTATCCTAATCCAAAAGATCTAACCTATCCTAGCAAGGACCCATTCAGAATTCCTTTTGAAAAAGAGCAAGTAAATTTTTTTGAGAAAAAGGCTGATAGCTATGAAAAAGGTCGAACTCCCCACAGAGAGTAGTTCTAGTAACTCAGATGAGTTCCCTAACAGCTGCAAGAGCAACCAATAAAACAGGCGAAGAAATTAATCACAGCAGCAGCAATGATTGGCATAAGATAGAAAGTCTTCTCACAAATCATAAGGAAAACATACAAATTACAGTTGGCAGTAGCTTATGGCAATTCAGGTTAGCACAACAAGGTGCTAAGGATCATGGGAGGGTAGGAGTGCATTGAATGCCCTAACTCTCTAGCTAGGAACATGTACTATATAGAAAGCACAAAACAAGTGGCAAAAACAGGTGGTTATGTCATATATAGCCAATGAGGAAGGATCTTCCAATGGTCCTTCACCTTCTCCCTCAATTACCACAGTAAACGTCCATGCCAACATTTCATTATTTGAATGTGGCTACAGCATATTACAAAAAGATTGATCTAGGAAGGTTCTTGTGAGAACCTTTGCAAGCCTACTCTGTTAGCTGGTCAGTGTCCCATTGTGTAACAATGGTCTGCTCTATGAAATAAAACATTAATATCTAGCATGTCTTGGTATGATCTTGGAATTTAAACCTACAACAACCATTTCTTTTATTAATATGCTTGTTCATTATAATCATATGGCAGAGGAAACAATCTAAAAGATTATGAAGTCATATGCTGTGAGGAAGGAAAGAAATACATTTTGCAGCAAACAGCGTATTTCACGAGGATTTCACGTTCTACAGTTTATTTTTAACATCAAATCCATCATTTTATAAAAAAGCATTTATTTTCTTAGAGGAATAGGAAAGAATCAAGAAAATATTTAAGTCTAGCTTTCTGCAGAAATAAGCAGCATTTTCACTTTTTGCACTTTTAATAAGAGCACATTTTCTAACCTCTATTTTGAAATGCATTTTGTGTGTTACTATTAAAGAACATTTCTATATTATTATGAGGTTACATGTATGTACCAAAAAAAGTCAACTTCTACATGAGCTTGACTGGAAATAGCATATTCTAAAAGTTGCATACTCTGACACCCTTTCTTTACTTTATTTTCACTCTTGTCTTTACATTAGAGTCTCTTTATGGCTGAAACTGGTTTTCTTTCTGTGGAGGTCTCTATCTTTTCTTTGTGTGGGTAAAAATAAATGCTTCCCTCTTCCATGGCTAACTTTGAGTGTATTTCTCTATCTGTGCTTAATGCCTGCCTGTTTCCTCAAATGTCTCTCTTGGGATGTTGCAGTCTTCCTCTCTATTGATCTCCCTATGACTTCCCCTTTGTGTTTTTTCCCAAAATGGTTGGCCTTGGTAGTTTAATATGTGAGCCACTGTGAGGGCAGATTGTAAAAGATACTTCTGGGTGCCCTTCACAATTGCTGTTTCTGGGTATCTTTTTTTGGAGCTGTGTCTCGGTCTTTTCTCCAAGGCTGTCCTTTCCTGTCTATATGTGGGTGGCTATTTCTCTCTCTCCATCTCTCTCGCTCTCTCCTTTTCTCACTCTCTCCTTCACTCTCTTACTCCCTTCTCTCTCTACTTTTCTTTCTCTCTTACACACACAGATGCAAGAAAACCAGATAAGCACACACACTCAGGCACATGGCGCATTTTCCCTCACAACCACATTTTCTAATTTTCAGGTCTCTTTCTCTGCTCACATTGGGTAATGCCTAATTTCAGGGGCAAAACTTGACCTGACTTTCGGGGGCAGCTTAACTCTTTAGTCAGTGGGGCAGGACAAGCATTTCAAGCAACGTAGGCAGAGATATCCTTATAGCCAATATGAGGGAAAGAAGCGCCAATCTGCAGTTTAAACATATTAGACACATACAATTTTAGTTTGACTGGCAGTCTAGAGTCTGTATTTATTCCTGGTTTCCTCACTTAGGCTCAGTTGTTTGGTGGCGGGCCTACTTGCTGAGGCCATATTGTTGACTAGTGGTGTTTGATTCATGTACTGCATATGGATATTTCAATGCGTGATGTGTTTATTTGCTGTGGTTAGATATCATCCATTATTTGACTTTGAGATATTGCCTGATTGAGCATGAGTCAAAGTCAGATGAGTTTTCATATTTAGGAATGATTTGTTTGTTATATGCTTAACAGTAAACCTTGCAATTGAAGAAGCAGATTGGGTGCAATATAGAGCTGTGGTAAATGTTAAAGAAGGGGGAATAGCTGTTTGTTACATTAGTTGGAAATGAATGGATCTGACATGAAGGGAGCCCTGCGATGATAATCTGTCTGATAGAAAAGATGCAATCTGCTTCCATGTCTCTGTGGAAGCTTAGGTTGGTGAACAGTATCAAAGGCAAGGGAAAGTTCAAGTAATAGATGTGGTGATACTCCTGTTTTAATCCACTGTTGTATTAAAATAATCTCATGTGGAAATCACTGCTGCTTCTGTGCCACAGCCATACTAGAATCTGTATAGGTAGTCTGAAAGCAGGTTATTTTCTTTGAATGTAGGTATATGTTTGAAGTATATCTTTCAATTGTTCTATCTTTTTGACTAAAAACAGTTTTTTATTAGCCAGCAGTTAGAAGGCTCTCTTGGCTCAAAGCCTGTTTGGTTTGGGGAGGATTTTATGTAAGGTATTTAGAGTTCCTTTTGGAAAATACCTGTATTCAATGAGTTGTTGACTGTTCTGGATTGGCTGCAGAGCTAGTCAGGCAGTTCTGCTGGCCAACAGGCAATTTGCACATTGATGAAGAATTGATGAAGCCTTGATGAGATTAACGGTGAGTGACCGTAGATGTTTTTCTGTTTTGTTATCTGGTAAACTGTTTTGAGCTACTGGAATTGTGGTTGAGCAGGGGGAAGGAATTCAAGAAGAGTGAAATTGGTGGGTGAGACGTAGGTTTGCCCTCCAAACAGCAAGCGTCAGTGGTGAGGAGGCCTTCGGCTCTACTGCCAAGGAATCAGGATGTTCTAAGGTACTACCACTTCAGATATTATGGCTGGCAGACCCTTTTTCCTCTGAAATATTCTTGGGGAGCTGTTGTTTGTGACCTTGAGGTCTCTCATCAGGTCTGAAGGCCCCTCAACAGCTCTCTCTATTCAAATAGTCTGCACCATGTTAAAGGCTCATGGCTAATCTCTGCTCTGCAGGCTGTAGGTAAGCACTCCAGGACATTGGGCAGGTCTTCCTTCAGCAAGGCAGCCACCAGGTCATAAGGAATGTTAACTTTACTGGCGCCAGTCAGCTTTCGTTGCTACCAACTCATCATTCTTGTAGAGAAAAGAAAACAAAAGATTCAAGCTACTTACTTTATTATGGGTTGAGAAGTGGCTATTGCATGGCGACATTTCAACCCCCTAATACAAATTCTTAGGACAGGGTCATCATCAGGACAAACTAGGAAGAAAGAAGCATGTATCAATTCCTGTCACATAATTGCAAGCATGTTTTAGGTGAAAAACCAAAGGTTACATACTAGAGAATTTGCACAAAAAGACCCTCAACAGTAGATAGATCAATCGCAGTTTTGACCCTTTGACACACATACTTGGGACGGTTTTTTCCTGGGAAAACCTCAGTGAGTGCCTTGCATAACAACATATTTTCCCAATCAGTCACATGTATTTTTGTACATAGAAGAAGCGCACTGTTTTCACCCTATTCACTCTCAATGCACCGTCACTTGTTAGGAGCACCCTGTCTTTTGAGGAAATGTAAATATTGTGTCATATTAGTATGAATCGTTTTCGCATTACATGAACACAATTGGTGTAATAAATGCATGCATTGTATAACTTAATTACTCAGAGAGGAGTTTTTTTATGACACTATTGCCATGGAAGTCCAAGGCTATACTTCCCCCATAAGGACCACCTTATTTGGATAATAATTGTCCAGCCCAGGTCCCTGGGTTACTGGGTAGCCCCTTTTCTCTAATATTGTACTGGCAGTCGCTGCACTGCAAGGGCTATTTAGCTGAGTAATTTAGTTGATTTATCATTACAGATATATGGCCGATAAAGACACTCTGTCCTACATAAAGGATTATGTTGATAAAATATTGAAGGGCCCCTCCATACTCAATAAAACTTCGACCAGAGTAGTGGATGACCTACAAGAAAAGATTACAAAATTAGAACGGTTAAAGAAAAAACTAGTACGTACATGTAGGAAAGAATCAACCTTGCACCCCTGTTAGAAATAGGATTTCTGGTTGGCTAGGGCATGTGCCTAAGCCAGGCATAAACCACCACTCTAGTCAGGGCAAGGGAGTTACACGCTGAAGATAACCCCTGCTCACCCCCTTGGTAGCTTGGCACGAGCAGTCAGGCTTATCCCAGAGGCAATGTGTAAAGCGTTTGTGCCACACACACACACACAGCAGCTACACACTAGGCACACCACAAAAGAAACTCCACACTAGGTTATATAAAAAGAGCCTTTGTATTATCATAAACACATAAACACATTAGAAAATAATCACAAATATACACTGTGCCACTTGGCACTAGGCAATATTTTACAGAGGATTATTTACCTGACAGGCCCAATTGGGCCACTGTCAGAACCAGTAGAAAGCACAAGTAGAAAATATAAAACAAACAGCAACTACTGGTAAAACACTGTACTCAGCATCATCACATTAGGCATAAACACAGTATGCATCACATTAGGCATAAACACATTATGCATCACATTAGGCATAAACACATTATGCATCACATTAGCTCAATAGTGCACCATAGTTGCACTGCCCAGGTGCATACAGCTCATTAGCCCCTCTGGGCGTAAATATCCTTGTTCACGGGCACAACATGCCACCATGTCCCCCAAGAGCCCACTGGCCCTCCCACGGTATCCCTGGCTGCCGATGCAAATGTGCGTAATGGGAAAGGGGTGGGGGTGCAACTCATCCCGGTCTACTAACAAAAAGAATGCCCCCACATTGCAGCTGCCCGCATCCTCGCGGTACAGCTGTAAGCACCAACACGTACCCTAATATTAGGGCACAAATGCAGCCGGTTGGGGTGGAAGATTACCAATGCCTCCCTGGCGGATGCAAGAAACTGTCCCATCCGCCCAGTACCGCAAGAAAGGGGGCAGGGGTTCAACTCACCTGAGTTCCTTCAGTGGAGAGTGCCCCGGCGCTGCGATTAGAATGCAGTTGCCCGAGATCATGCAGCACAGCTGCGTCCATCCAGGAGCGGTGAGCACTTCGGCTCAGGGGCCTCCTCCGAGGCTTCCCCCCCGAGCGCCTTTCTCCATTCGTCTGGAAGACCCCTCCTGGGTCGCTCGCCGGTAATTTCACGATGGGGGCCGGCCCACCCCTCCCGGGGCTGTCCTTGAGCCTCACAGGCTGGTAACAGGGGACCGCCGGTCGGGCCCCGTTGGGTCAAAAAGCCCCCACACAACATCTCCTTCACCACGCGGGGCACTCCCTTCCGTTCTGGGAGCCCAGCCCACAGCCAGGCCTTGCCTGGCTTCCGGCCGGTTTCCCAGTCAGGCCGCCATCGCCTGACTTGCTGTGGCTTCCTCTTCCACGCCATGGCCCCAACCAGGCAAAGTCACGCCTGGCTCCTCTATGGCGCTCGGTCCCTGACGAGCGGCAACGCTGTGTGCCTTCTCCTGGGTCGGGAACTGAGCCCAGAAAGAACTCCCGGGCATGTGACACTCCTCTTCTTGTGGTTTCAATAGGTTCAATGCCCCCAGGTTCGGGCAAAAGGCATAGAGATTCCCCCATGCGAATGGTGAAGGGGAGCACCTCCAATGAACCCAGCGTAGTGCTCAAGCTGCTGAGTACTGCAGGGATAGAATCCAGTGCTCCCCACGCGCTAAGCCCCAAAGTTCTCAGGGGCACAGGCAGAGCAGGAATCCAAGTCCTTGGTGCTGGGGACACCCCAGCAGGGCACAGCCAGACAGGCCAGCACGCAGGAATCCCCAAGAACAGCAGCTGGGTCCCCCGGAAGTTCCTCCTGGCCGCCCAGCAGCCTGTCAGCCATCAGTTCCAAAACAGGTGCAAGAAGCCCCCTTCATGGGGTCACAGCCCCAGTACTTATACCCCATATGTAAATGTTTACCACAGACAGCACACACACTTTACACTGGACAGCAGTGATAAAGTGTCCAGAGTCCTAAAACCACCAACACCTGGTCATAAAAAAGACTAGGAAGAAGGCAAAAAGTTCAGGGATGACCCTGCAAAAAGGGCCAAGTCCAACAACCCCGAAAAGGGCCTAACGTCCCTAAAGAATCCCAACCCAACACCCTTAACACCCCCTCACTAACCTCTTCATCCTCAGCCCGGTAAACTGATCCGATGGCCCGTTTCCTGTAAAGAAGAGAAGGAAAGGGTTAACCTGGATGGCAGAGAATCACTAACAAAGGAGGAAGGCGGATCCAAAGACATGGGTGACCAATCACCAACACGTACGGACAGTGAAGCAAAGACACTCGGGTTGGAGGCGAAAGGAAGGGGGCAGCACCCGGAAGACTCCAGAAAAGAGGGAGGAGAAAAAAGCCAGCTCAGCCGAGAAGAGGGGAATGAAGATGCCAACCTGGAGGACGTAGACAGACGTCCAGTTTCCGTAACCGGGGAACAGAAGCGAGAAGAAGAGGAAGCTCCAGAGACTTGGAGCGAAGAGTGGTGGTCGCCCTGGGAGGCTTAACTTGCCCGCCGCAACTCAGGAGAGTTGCGGCTTTTCCTGGTACTTAAATGGAGGGAGAAGAGAGGATTCACGGGCAGTACGGGGAGGGAAAAGAAAACCCGGGAAAGCCCTAACTTGAGGGAGATATTACAGGGAGCAGGAGGGAAACACAAGAAGATCTGCGTCCCTGCTCAACTAAGGGTATTAATTCCAGGAAAGAAAAGTAAAGACGAGAGCCTGCCTAAATATGTGTAAGATTATGACTATTACCTGATTATTATTAAATGTTCAGTTACTAATAAATTTATAAAAATGTTTTCTAGTAAAAACCAGAGAAAGAGAGGTTTTAAGGTGAAAATCAGGGGAACGCCCAAAATGACCCACAAGGAAACAAGAGGCACCTAGATAGTTTAACAAAGCTAGAGGGGCGAATTGCACATTTTTTTTTGTTCTTTATTCACACTCCCCCCCACCATTTTCTAAAGGTCTAGATGGTAATGACTAGCGAGTAAAAGAGGCTCTAATTCCTGCACACCTGGGTGTGGTGACGGTCTCTATCACTTTCAAATCTACTATTCAGGCCCTCTTACTTAGCTTGCTCACCTTGTCTTCTCTCCTGACAACTGGGGACAACGCACCACTCGAGTCCGGACCTGGAACCAAAGAGAAGGAAAAGCAAAAGAACATCACCCGTAAAAGAAGGCGACCTAAGAGACTGAAACCAACAACCCAGACCGAAGATGATTTCTTTTGATTTTTATTCATTTTCCTTTGCCGCATTGTATTTCCACAATAAAACCGCCAATATTGAGAAATAAATTCGACCTCCCAGGTTTATTTTCCGCCTATCCCTTACAGTACACAACTTCATGGACATTTAATGAGGCAATACCTACAATCAAATGTTATCCCTGTAGGTTTGCAAGTTAGCAATGAGACTGGTAATTCTTGAATATCCCACATATAAGAACAATTTCAGCTTTGGGCCCAACCAGTGCTTACGCCACTGGATGGTCTTGGACATATATACAGCACTGGAACATATAAGTAAACTGGAAAGGAGATTGAGGAACTTGTCAGAGAAATTTTAGATGAAACTGCACTTACAAATGCAAAAGAGGCATTAGAAGCCCTTAAAAAATACATTTGCAGAGTTCACATTTGTCACACAACAGAAAAATATAGATACATTAGCTAAGGATGTTGCCAAATATGACAAACGCCTGACATACCCTTTCCTAAGGCAGGATTACTATAAAGAAGATGAAATAGGCAGCTATGTCAAAGAGGACAGAAAAGCTGTGGGAAATACACCACATTTTCTTATACTTCAGCCTGAGAGCTCAGACTTTGAGACACCTGTTCCCAGTTCAGCACCTAACCAGGGAGGATCACACTATCCAGACCCTAGACTTTTTAGCCAGAGGCCAAGTAGGGCAGGGACCCCAAAGAGGCCAGTGGGGCAGGGGCCAGGGCAGATGCCGAGTCAACTTCTAACAGGAGCCCCATGGAGAACATCAGACGAGACACCAACAATACTCGTGGCACGACAAGACATACCAACTTTCACTGCTGTCACACATAATAACTTAGTAACTTCTTTGAAATTAAGCTTGGAATGCAAAGATTTTTCAGGTAGGTTCACCTGAATCATTTCTTTGCAAGAGACACTTTACACAAATCACAGGATGTGATGGGCCTATGTCCGCCATCAACATCGGGAGAGGTGCTGGCCTAAGGGCTAGGGCGGTCGCCCTCGAATCTGGGGAACCGGGTTTGAGTCTCGGCAATGACGCTGAACATCCTGAGATTCTGGGCAAATCACTTAATCTCTCCGTGCCTGACAAAAATGAATGTGTCCTCATGTAACGCAGCTGGTGCTCTAATACCCGATACCTTTGAGTCAAGTTTGCGCTATATAAAACTGTAAAATTAAAAATTATGGTACCCAGAGACATAGGTGCACTCAGTAAAGGGAAGAGATATCTGAAGTGCAGTCTCACCTATAATGAGAGCTTGGCAATCAGGGATCTCAATAAGAACACGGAAGGGATAATTAAGTCTGCTGACAGGGTGAGGACATAGTCATGCAGGAATTATATGAATATTGTGAAGAGATACTGTCCCAACTATGTGACACATCTTGCTATAAAGAGATTAACAGTGACCCTAAAGAGAAACTGAGATATAAAATATCCGAAATCACAAAGAAGGGCTTAGAGCAGGGATGTCTAAGTAAAAATTAGCATGCGCTCCTCAACAGAGAACATCCCAGGATACCGGTATTGAACACATGATCGAAAATCCACAAAAGAGTGACCAAGCCACCTGGATGACCCATCATGTCTGGTTGTCATTCCATTTTAGAGGCATTATGCCAATTCCTTGATGTATTTTTAAAACCCTTTTTACCCCTAACTAATTAATATATAAGGGATTGCATACATTTCATCAACATGTTTGAAGGAATCCCATTCAATACATCGACAGACATCTTGGTCACGATGGACAAACAATGTTTAAATAC
Source organism: Triturus cristatus (assembly GCF_964204655.1). Lineage (NCBI taxonomy): Eukaryota > Metazoa > Chordata > Amphibia > Caudata > Salamandridae > Triturus > Triturus cristatus. Next base: position 51,541,452 of record NC_140584.1, read on the forward strand.
CAACCTACCTCAGGTAGAAGCACTTAAGATACTGATTGACCTATTAGACTCATGGGAGCAACCTCCCCTAGTCCGTACCTCTCTTCTGGTGACCTTGATAGAAATAGCAATGAACAAGAACTATTTTCACTTGAATTACTGTTTCTATTATCAGATCAAAGGAGTCACCATAGGCGCAAGCTTCACCCCAGATCTAGCAAATCTCTTTATGGCGCATTTTGAGACACAGAATTTTTGTAATCGACAATCCATTTCTAAACAGAGTATGGAAATGGTCTAGATACATACACGATGTTGTCTTAGTTTGGGAAGGCACATTAGAAGATCTATGTCAATTCCACACTTAGCTTAATTGCAGATCCACATACATTACATTTGCAATGGAACAAAGTAAGACTGGCATTCCCTTCCTTGACATCACACTGGAGCCAGAATAAGGCAAGGTCTTTGTATCTCTATACCAAAATCCAACAGCGAGGAACACTCTACTGCATTACAGTAGTAGCCACACCAGAAGTTTAAGAGATAATTTACCCTTCAGGCAGTTCTTACAGATTCGCAGGAACTGTACTGGGAGCAGGGGCGCAACATGTGCCAAATTTCAGGGGGGCTAATACTTCCAGCAATGTAGAGCCACATTTTTTTTGGGGGGGGGGCTAATACTTTCAGCAATGTGTCCTTGTATAATGTAACTGGTGTTCATTCAAAGTGCCTCAATACCTTCGGGTGGGGTTCGAGCTGTATAAAACTGCAAAAAAACAAAGCCTAAGGTTACTTTTAAGGAAATACATTCTCACACTGTGGCAGCAAAAGTAATTTGCAACTTTAAGGAATAGGCCGAGTGGCGATACAGGGGCTCTAGAATGAGTGAAAAAACAGCAAAGCTTCATTACAAGTAAATGGTCTTGCCAGACCAGCCAGCCCACAGCAGTTCAAGAACTGTCTGTGTGTGTGGGAAAGCTGCCTCGGCTCGGGCTGACACACACGATGGGGGGCAGAAGCCCTTTGAGCCCTATGGGTGTTGCACGACTGACCTGGAGACTTAATTAGTTCAGAGAATCAGACACACTCATCAACAGATTTATAGAAAGGGGATTCCTGAGATGGTTGGTCAGAAGAGCCAGAAAAAGAGTCTGGTAAAACCATCGCACATATCTCTTAGAACTTAGAACAAGGGAGAACACAACTGATCAAATTGTTTGTGTCACCACTTTCAGTCTAGTCAATAACAAGATAAAATAGATTGTAAAAAGACACTGAGGGCTAGTTGAGGAATACCTCACCAGCAATGACTCAACTTTGTTCTCCTTCAAAAGGGGTAACGAACTCAAAGACACCCTGGTTAGGAGTGCACTTCCTCTACCATCTAAAACTACTCTTAAAACAATGTGGGGATTGCCAGCAATAGTGGACCATTTTAAATGTAGACAAAGTGTGGTATGTGAATACATTCTAGGTACCAGCAATTTCCCCCACTTAGATGTGGATGTTGCCCTTACGTGTTTCAATAACTGTAATACTCAGGATGTGGTGTATGCAATCGGGTGTTCTTGTAACAAATCTATGTAGGACAAAATGCAGAACTTTACAACACAGAAGCGAAAATAAATGTGGCACTGCAGTAGCACCACTTGTCGAACACTACCAGACCCAACATCATAACAGTGAGGACATAAGGTGGCAAGTGATCAAACAGGTCAGGTAGGGACCCAGAGGGGCGACAAAGCAGGTCTGCTCTCCAGAAGGAAACTCTTCTGGGTGCACAAATGCAAAATCACCACTCAGGGCCTGAACACCCTTGATGATGGAGACATGCAGCTTTCACATGAACAATGTTTTCAACGGACAACGGTTAAATGTTGCTGTCATGGGCAAACACGAACATTAAATTCCATCCACAAGTGTCCACTATGTTTTATGTTTACCTCAAACAAAGCCGTTGCAAAAATAGTTTGACTGTGTTATATGCATTTTCATGAAATAAGTAGCAAAGTACTACAGGTCTTTTGTATGAAATATGTAAGAAAGTACACTCAAAACCTCCCCAACCCACCATATAGGGATTCAATCCTTCACCTCTACATCATTTCCTCCAGCAGACCCTTGGTATAATGGCCCATTGTCTTGGGGGATCAAGATTCACGACACAGTATTAAGGTAACCTTAGCTAAACCCTTCCATTTAGAACACTAAACAAGTTATTTTACAATATTTTCACTTCTTATACATGTGAAAAAAATCTTTTCCTTTTGTTTTTTTTAAAGAACTAAGGTTAAATACGCTTCAGTTTTGTTTTAAATTATTAGCCACTCTATCCCATACAGAATAGAGCACCGGTAGTGGAATAGATAAGCAGTGGCTAACAAAACTTAATTGGGCCCCCCTCCAGAGTACATGGAGGTGTCCCCCTCCGGACTCACTCCGGCCATTGTACTGTGCCGAGGGAGCCACTTGGAGCTCGCACCCTCCCCCCCCAGCTCGCCCGCAATGCGGGGCTGCAGGGGCCTTTGTTATGCCACTGTAGATAAGTATTTATTCCATTTTCACTTTTTTTATTCGGATGGTTTTTCTTCCTTTTAAAATAACGAGGGTTTAATACATATCACTTTTGAGTGTTCTCATTACATTTCTCATGTAGCAGCACAACGTGCTATATTTTAGCCAGGTTTCCAAACCTCTCTGCAAGTACTTGCCCCCTCACATCAGCCTCTGCATGCACAGTACACTGTGCACGTTGGCTGTGATAAAGCGCTTTCAGCACTCTATTTTTGTATGGGTGCATTATATTCATGGTTGCCATGCACCTACACATCTCCATATCGTTTGCAGTGTTTTATGATCATGAACATGTATCCAGTAGACTCATTTAGCCATTCATTGTAATGCAATGTTATAATATGATCATGTATGTATTGTCATGCCTGAATATACAGAGAGCAGGACAATTGTATAACTATATAATGTAATTGTATCTAGTTTAAGTTGCCCGAATTCATAGGCCCAAGACTGTACTTGTTTTTGCACCTCCTTGGCTTCTCGAGAAATAAATAATAAAATGCATGTTATTAGCAAAGAAATAGCATTGTTCTCATCCTACTGCAGGTATCGGAATGCCAACTCCTTATTTTCATATTGGAAAATATACAAGAAAGGCTTTGAAGACAGTTGGAAGCGAGAAGGGAGGATGTCTTTCGTGTCTGGCTGGTCTGGGAACCAATGTCAACTTGGTGAACAAAGAACTTCAATTAACAGAGCGTGAACCTCCCCACATAGAAAAAGTTGCAATGGACATTTTTACCAGGATGCAGCAGAGAATCGAATTCTATATTGTATGATGCGCAGGGACTGAGACCAGAGACTTCTGCTAGCTTTCGGAGAGAAAGGAGCATCTTAGAACTAGCTCCTAGCCTTAAGCACCTTAACCCATTTGACGTGAGTACTTCTCAGGAAGTCAACACGTGCTGACACCTTTTGTTAATAGATGGAAGGGTATTAGATCGCATCTCCTATTAGTATAGTGTAGGGACAGATTTGTTTTCTTTCTAATGAAAAGAGATTTAGATTCTGCTTCTATTCTGAGTTGTATTCAGATCCTTGAATTCACAATTGTATTCTTGTTATGCCGAATTACTTATATCTATATATGCTAATTGGATGGTGTGTATACATCCTATTATTCTTGGCCTTATAATATAAATTGACAAATCTAAAGTCGGAGTCTGTGGTACTTTCAGGTATAATATTGACACCCTGTTATGAAGTGTTTCTTCCCCTCCACCGCTTTTAGTAGTTAAATAAAAGATCCTAAGCGCTAAATGTTAGGAGGAAGACAGGGGTGCAATTTAGCGTAATCAGCTGCAAATAGAGGGAGCGTAGCCTCTCCTCCTCGCGGGTGCGAGAAACGAGTCTGATCCGGCCAGCACGCCACGTAAACTGAAGTACGCTTCTACTTTACTCAGTGATGCCCTTCCCAGTCTTGCTGATATTATACGAATTGTTTTTATTTTGTATACATTCTTCTCAGTCGCATCTAAAATATGGCCAATACTTCACTTTTGGTGAGTAGATAGCACGATTTCTAGGGCCTGAGCATTACGCCATAATTGCAAACTGTTCCGTTTTTGCAGGGACATTCCCGGCAAGTTGGAGACTGTCCCGTGTAATATTCTTGCAGAAACTACTCCTCTTTTTTACACACAGGTACGCAAACAAGAACTTTCTTTCTGGAGCACCCTGTGCTGCAAAATGTTCAGTTGTAGCAGGCCAAAAATACCCCTGCCCATTTACTCCGGCCTGCGGGTATAATATGCCCTGTTACACCGGGATTTTTTAAAAAATGTTGCCAACTATGCATTACATTATTTAAAAATTAGGTTGTGTTGGTATTACAATTAAGACACACAGCTTGAACTACTCGCGATGCACAAGCAAGTGCAATTGGTTTTTTTGACCCACCTAGATATGCTAAATAACAAACCTTTATTTCAGGTGAAAGGAGTTGCTTATATTTAGCAGCACACACTTGCTTGCAATTCATAAGCAACTATCTTACCACAGTGTTTGATTTTGTAACAACCAACATCTTTTGGCAAAGGGCATCCTCAAATGATCCTTTGATGGTGAGCACAGATGCAAATAATTGTATTCTCTGCGCAAGTGCGTCTGAAATTGACTACATTCTTTTGGGACAGTCCAATACATGGCCGCTCATAGGTATTTTTCTGACATATGTGTAGGGGTTATTGTTTTGTAATGATCTGCTTTTTACATCCAGCATACCTTCTCTAAGTCTCTTCCTTGTGATTAATGCACATAGGGCCTCATGTAGGTAGCGAAATACCGGTCGGTAACGGCCGATTTTCGGTAAATATGCCGTTACCGACCGGTATTCAGACAAGTGAGATGTAGGAGTCCAAAAACCACTTTTCGGTAAATATGAGGCGGTAAATACCGATTCATAGTTACCGAATTCTAAAATACCGATTCATATTTACCGAATACATAATTAACGAATCGGTAAATATGAAGTGGTAAATATGAAGTGGTAAAAATTTAAAATGACATGTAGGAGCAGTCGGTAATTAAGAAATCCAGGAAAATCGGTAAATAAGAGTCGGTAATTAACACGGATTGAAAGCAGGTGGTAACCATCAACAATGCACATAAGCAATCCCAAAATGCAACAGCGTGGACAACATGGCCGCCATGTACGTCATTGCAAGGCGCCTACGTCTACAGGCAGCAGGACTGAGGGTGTGGCGACGGGAGGAACAAATCTACAGACAGCGCATCACACTATTCCAGCTGACTGATGCAGAGATACATGAGAGGTACAGGCTACACCCCGAAACCATCATGGACCTGATAAGGGACCTGCACCCACTCCTGGACCAGCCAACAAGAAGGGCGCACGCCATACCACCACATGTGCAGGTGCTCTGCAGCCTACATCTACTGGCATCCGGCAGTTATCAGGTGGTGACAGCTGCGGTGGGTGGTGTATCCCAGAGTTGCCTGTCCCGTTTCTTCAGGAAGTTCCTGGATGCCATGATGCAGAGAATGCACCACTACATAAGCTTCCCAAACACACAGGCTGCACTGCAGAAAACAAAAACAGACTTTTATCACATGGCACAGTTCCCCCATGTCATCGGCTGTATTGATGGTACACACATCCCAATCTGTCCACCAGCTGATACAGAGCACATCTACAGGAACAGGAAGTCCACCCACTCCATCAATGTGCAGGTGATCTGTGATGCAGGGAACATCATCACAGATATTGTTGCAAAGTTTCCTGGGAGCACCCACGACTCTTACATCTTCCAGAATAGTGGGATCTACACACGACTGAGTGCCGGCGAATTCGGAGAGGGATACCTGCTGGGTAAGTAACAGTGACGCCCCTTGAAACCTGCAAATCAGAGTGTATAGAGGCATGTAACTGATGGTTCCCTTTTACTCATCCAGGCGACAGTGCATATGCATGCCGTTCATTCATCCTCACTCCCTACCTACACCCAGCAACCCAGAGTGAGAGACGATACAACGTGGCCCACAAAACAACACGCAATGTGGTGGAGCGCACGTTTGGACTACTGAAGAGCAGGTTCCGCTGCCTCCACATGAGCGGAGGCGCACGCCAGTACAAACCCATCACCTGCTGCAAGATTATTGCCACTTGTGCAATGCTGCACAACCTTGCCACGAAAAAAGGTACAGATGTGGAACTAACATATTTTGAGGACAACGAGGATGAGTCAGGCCAGCCAGAGGGCAGCGCAGCTAGAGTGCCAACTGCAATCGATGGGAGAGAGAGACGGGCAGAGATCACATGCAACTATTTCTGAGTAAGTGAGGGGACACAGCGAGTTGTGAGAAGTCATGACGTAGTTTAATGTGGCACCACGCCATGAACACATGAACAGGCCAATCTGGCAATATACCATCTATACAAGGAGTATGTCCAGGGTTACGTCACCCAATGGGAAGTGGCTAAGCAGGGCCACATCAATGTTTGCGCATACGCGCTGCAGTGGTGGATTGCACGGCCTGTGCATCCTCACTAGAGCCAACCCCAAGCCGCCTGCTGCTCCTGCGTGCTTCGGGGACGGGGGGTGTGATGCTGCTGCTGGTGTCGATGCTCTCCGCAGCATCCCCTGCAGCAGTTGTCGACGCCTGACTAGTCAATAGCACCCCTAGTGCACTTGTCACCTGCACCATCCCCCGAGACAGGTCGCTGCAGCACTGTGTTAGGCCCTCCTGCATCGTCACAGAGCGCCGGCAAAGTAGGGAAGTCGCAGTTGCCAGACGGTTGAGTGCCCTGCTGGTAGTGTCCCTTCTCTGGCGTTCCCGGCGCCGTGCTTCGATGTCAGCATCTAATTTGCTGCACAACTGCTGGATTGACTGGGACATGTCCCGAATGCCCGCAGCCATGCCGCCAATGTTTGTGTCCATGTTGACTAAGCTTGTCTTCATCACCCGCATGTGCCTCTGGACTGACATAACTGCCTTTGATTGCAGGCGCTGTTGCTTCAACATTTGGCCCTCGAGCCCCAAGAAGACACCATGGCCGTCAGTGGGTGCTGGTGGACTCTGGACACGCGACCTGCGGCGCCCTCTTGCTCCCGTCTGTGCTGCCTGTGAGGTGTGGGGCACAGTGGGATGGCTCCCTTCCTGGGGCCCGGTGCGGTCTTCTGGGCCCATGCTGTCGTCTGACGAGGTGTCGAAGGCTCGTAGCCTGGCTGCTGGACGCCTCCTCATTCTCACACCTGCAAGCGGAGATGTGGCCGGTGATTCGAACATGAGTGGCGATGCTGGCTGTGGTTGTGGTGATGCTGGCTCTCGGTGAGGTGATGCTGGCTCTGTGTGCGGCGAGGCTGGCTGTGTTGGTGGTGCGGCTGCAAGTGGGCCTGCTCCCTGGTCTGAACTCGTGCTGGCTAGAGGTGATTTTTGTGGCCGGTGTGCCGTCTCCCCTGCAGCATGCCCTGTACTGCATGATGTCACATCTGTGGACAGAAAAACAACATTGGCTCAGTGTCCCCGAAGGGCTGCATTGCAAGCGTCACAATAAATCATTTCACATTCCAATCTGTCCTCTGTCTCCTTGTGCCTCGAGTGCGTGACATGCCTTGTTGCCCTGTAACATTTACGTCATGGTTAGTGTTGCCCTGACTACATCTCCCGGAATGCATTGCCTGTCTGCACTGACACGTGTGGACTGCAGTGTGATTCTCGTTTCACAATGGGGGATGTGGGATAGGGGTAGGGGAGGCTACATTGCTGTGCTTTCGTCTTACCTTGGTGTGTTGCGGCTCTGGCAGAGCTGTCGGCGTCCCCAAGACCCACGACGCTCTCTTGCTCGAGTGTGGCCGCCACCAGCTCCTCCAGTTCGGTGAGGGCAGGTGCCCTGTTGGTTCCACCTCCGGTCTGGCTGGCCTCCTTCTGGATGTCGCCCATCTTCCTCTTGGTCACAATCCTCAGGTCATACCAGCGCTTTTTGAGGACCTCAATGTCCCTGTGGGTCACTCCCACAGCATTGACCTGCGCCTGGATGGCCAGCCATATGTTGCGCTTTTCGGCCTCAGGCACTTGCAGGGATTGCCTCCCAAACAGCTTCTGGTGCTGCTTCACCACCTCCTCCACCAGCACCTGGAGTTCCTTGGGGCTGAATTTGAGCTTCCTCCTCCTTTCCCCTCCGTCTTTCTGTGTTCTCTGGCTGGACATGCTGTTCGTTTCCCGCTCGCACATGCAACTGCTCCCTGCCTCTCCTCTGCACTCCAAGCCTCTCCAGGGTCGGCTAATTATGTACACCTGCCTGGGTGTGGCCACTTCGGCTAATTGTGTACACCTGCCTGGGTGTGGGCAGTTCCTGGTTGGGTGGGCTGTCGTTGCACAGGATTAGCTGTTTCGTCAAGTCATGTGATGTTATTTACCGAATCCGTACATACCGATTCGGTATTTTCCGATTCGGTAGATACCACCTCGGTATTTTCCGATTCGGTAGATACCACCTCGGTATTTTCCGAATCGGTAATTATCACCTCGGTATTTACCGAATCGGTGAATTCCGATTCGTATTTACCGAATGTTACCGAATCGGTAACTGTTACCGAATGTTTACCTACATATAACTTACCGATTCTAATTTACCGATTCGGTACGGCTCGGTATTTAAGAACCGGTAAAATTTATTTACCTACATGAGGCCCATAGTGAGCAGATATAATCACCATAAGTAAACTTTAACGTGTCCAATTGTTCATGGACATGTTTCCTTGTGGTCTCTTATGTTTGATTTCTCTTATAGATGCAGGTGACATTTTCCCTGACTGGTTGGGTGCCATACCACCTATTGCACTGGCAATTTATTTTGGTATATGGCTTTCCATGGCTGTTTATCTGTTTTACCTTCTGGATACAATAACCTAAATGTATCTACTCTTTTCTAGCCTTTATTTGGACACGAGTGTCAATAGATCATCTGTGCCCACCGTGTCGGTGAGAAATGGCGGCTTAGTCCTGAGGTAGGCTTTAGGAGCGTATATCTTTATAAAGATAGGTTCGGGGTACAGCCAAGTTTGAATTTAGTTTATTCATTGCAGCTACTTTAATGCAGGTCACTGAGGTTTTCCCAGGAAACTGCCCCACGTATTTGTGTCGAGGGGTCGAAACTGCAACGAATCTATCAAAAATTGAGGGTATTTTATCCCCAATCCTCTGGCATGCAAACCTCGGTTTTTCACCTAAAGCATGCTTGCAATCACGCTATAATGTACACCGGTACAGAAATCGATACATGCTTCTTTTCCGTTAAGGTGTCTCCTGTTCTTACTTTGTCATGTCCTAAGTAACCTGGTATTGATATAAGGAATAGAAGGATGCTCTATGTAACACAGTGCTAGATAAATCATTAATAGGAAACCTAAGAGGATAAAAAACATTCTGAGTGCTAAATCCCCACTGGAAGGAACAGATCAACTGCTGCTGCTATGTTGCAGATTGCAAGGCTCTACCACGCAGGTCTGGAGAGCTATGACTCAGCATTCATAACTGGATATTACACAGTAGGAGGCAATGAAAATGGAGCCTGCACGATCTCGACATCAATAATGAAAGTGCCTAACTGGAGTGTGTGGGACTGGAGCTTGCACAACTGCAGCATGCAGGGACTCTGCTGGGAAAATCACTGGCTGTTTTCCACTAAGCACCACATTCCACTAAGGCCTAAATGAAGGCTCACCTACAGGCTGGAGGAACAGGAAACATCTGGGAGACCAGAAGAAGGAGACACAATGGTAGCTATGGCCATTGAGACATATTCACATGTAGAAATTAGACAGTCAGCCTTGATGGAATGGTGAGCAAGTTTTGCATCCTGAAAAAAAAGAGAACCAACACTAGCTGGCACCCACCATCTTGTGTTCCCCAAAGGTATTACACAGCAATCCCACAGTTGCCAGGTCCTAGATGAAAAGTTATCCATCAAATGCCGAATAAGTGGGAACAGAGGTTATAGCATCAAGTGAGCAGTATAGAGGTCTGTCCAAGTTTGCAGGAGCTGTAAACTGAAGCATACATGTTTTGTGTAGGAATGCAAGATGTCTGGACTAAATAATTCTGTGCAGGAATCGATGAGTTATGGGTTGACGGGTTAGTATTGCGAGAGTGAGATATTACAGGGGGAGACTTTGGTGAAAAATCGTACGAGTGGCTGGCTCCTTACCTGAACACTGCTGGGTAGCTCGAGGGGGCAAACGCTCTCTTTTTCGTCTTGGGGCGGACGCTGTCATCTATTCCCGCTGCTGCAGGTTTGCCGCCACACGTTGGGAGCACAGGACTACGGCTCCCAGGATTCTAGGTGACTCCGCCCCCATCTGTCAGCACTTCCGCGCCCGGAGGCGCTAAATTCGAACGTCTCCCTCCGCGTCGCGGGACGCGCGCGGGCGGCGTCGGGCGAAGCCCGGGCAAAGGGCGGGCCGTCTGTGGCCGTCTGAGGTCGTACAAGGTCGGGTTGGGCCACACTCCTTACATCCAGCTACGCCCCACTAGATAAGTAGATATTATCATTACCTTTCATCTCTTGCCTTTGGGGGACTGTGCTGAGTGCGTTGGGGTTCGATCTGGACTGAGCTCCCGCTTGTAATGTCAACTCGCTCCGGCAAAAGTTTGAGGGGGGGAGGTGGGGGAGGGGAGGGAGACGGGGGGGAGTATGATTGGCACCATGGATCGTTTTATTACCTGCGTGGCCAATGTAATCGATAAGGAAATTGGCATGGCTGAGCGCCGGTTGTCGCGAGGGCCCCTTGGTACCCGACGTTCATCGTTGGGACCCTTAGCTTTGGTGCCTTCACCTGAACGTAGCCAGGAGCCCCCTTCCCATGCCCCCTTTCCCCTGGACCATCCCCGGGTGGCAGCTCTGAGAGCCAATATAGATGACCTTGAAGTGCTGACAGATTCTGTACTTCAAGCGGAATATAATATGGCCACGGATCTAGTGATTAATGAGGCGGACACCATGCTTTCGCCCTTGGCCAGTTCCCCTAACCATGTAAAATCACCTGCGGTTCCAACTTTAGTGGTTCAAGTGGAAACTCACCCTGTCCCTAACAAAAGGAAAAGGTTGCCTACCCCGCAGAAAGGTAACCTGGCCAAAGATTACAAGAGGCGTAGGCAGGTAGGTGCCAAGTTGGGTGGCCCTCACAAGAAAGTGGGGCGAGATTCTTGCCCGCCGCAGGGAGATATAGAGCAGGGTTTACCAGGAGGGATAGCGAATTCTGGTTGTGGAGTACCGCTTGGAGGCCTTTTAACACAACCACACCTGGACTCCCTTCTTGTAACACATTTAGAGAAAATGATGAAATCTTTACTTCTCCCGGTGTTGGACAAAATTGGGGGGCTCTTACAGCGGGTGGATAAAATGGAGCAGGAAACCCTGGATAATTTTTTCTTGCTAAAATCATTTATCAAATTACAGTTGAGAAATAGGGAGGCTGGCCAAGGGAGAGGGGATGACAATAGGGAGTCATATATAGTGCCTCAAAGTCCAGCCCTTACTACAGGCACCCCAACAGTAGTATCGGAGGTGCCTGTTTGTGCCCCACAGCCTACCCCTACAACTGTAGCGTTGGGAAGGAAGTCTGGTCCGCTAGTAACTAAAACCGCAAATAAAACCAAGCTCACTAAATTATCCAACAGTAAGAAGACCCGTCCCATAGCTTCTGGTATTGCTTCCAATGATAATCCCATTACCCCTGCCCTTAAGCCTGCGGCTTCTAGCCTATCCATGATTCTAAACCCTGAAGCATCCAAACCTGTAAAGGCCTGCTCTCATCCTACAAGTGCCTGTGCTTAGCCCGGGCAAGCGGGAGACCTTTGAGGATTTGTATAATAAGACCCTTTTTTGGCTCAAAGAAAATAGGCCATTGCCTAAACCTTTGGAGGGACGGATCTTACATGTTAGGAGAATTGGTTGGGTTGGTTCTAAACAAAAAACGATAAATGGGGATTGTATAATTGTGAATTTTGATGACCCAAGGGTGGCTAGGTATGTATGCAGTGGACCCAAGAGGATGTATAGCCCACTTGCCTGTGGGGGTCAAATTGATATACATGACCTTAGCTACTTCTATTCCACTAACTTGCCTGGGAATACAGCTGGTTTTTATGGGTGGGAGGAGAGGGACGGCAGCCAGTTCTGTGGGCCCCTCCTCCACCCTAGTTTTTCTGACAGGCCTCCATACCAGCCACGAGATTGGCTTTTACAACAGTATTGACATCCTACCTGCCCAATATGGGAAACACACTGTGAGGTAATAGAGGAGTTGCCAAACACTAGCCAACCGATTAGTGTGGATTTGGTGAGGTCTCCCTTTTGTACTCCATCTAATATAAATCCCCCTAGGGAACAATTACAATCGCTTTTGCCATGTCCCAAACCACTTGCCCAGTCCTCCCAAACTAAGGCTACTTTGAAGGAGGTAATTACATCTAAAGTGACCATGTTGTTGCCGACTATTGAGGCAATTGCAACTACTGCTAGCGCCCCCCTCATCAGTAATTTGGAGTTGGGGTGGGAGGAGGAGGCCAGTGCCCCATTAAAGGTTGTTAGTTGGAATATAGCAGGACTCGGACGGAATTTAGGTTTGCCAGATTGGAATGCCATGATTGAATCATATGGGATCTGTTTGTTCCAGGAGACTTGGTCCCTCGAACCTCAATATAAGATGGGCTATACCACCTATTCTGTCCCCGCCATACGCCCAAAGGGAGGGAAAGGCCGTCCCTCGGGAGGGCTGACAATTTGGGTGAATATTTCCCTGCGTTACTCTATCAAACTCATTACTACGAAGTCTCCTGATCTACAAAGGCTAACAGTCAGAGGCCCATGTGGTGGGAAAGTACTTGAAATTTTGAACATTTACGTTAGAGGAGTACGGGGGGGTTCTTCTACGTTATCCTCAACTGGCCTTGATGAGGAACTCAGAAATATCAAATCTGATGCCTTCATCTTGTTAGCGGGGGATTTTAATTGTACGTATGAACCCCTTGCCCTGGACGATGTGTTGGGTAATAGAGAAGATGATAATAGGAGAGGTATCCCAACATTGCAAATCCCACCAATCAGGAGATGGAATCAAGGTGTTATTGATTTCAATGCACTCTGTATGGAGTATTATCTTAGAGCTCCCAATGGCAGATCCAACTCAGACCAAATGGGGGCCCACACGTTCAACAGAGTGGGGCATTCCTCACGGATTGACTACATTCTGCTGAACTACTGTTTATGGCCCTACTTGTTGGATATGGTGGTCTTGCCGTCTACTGATAGCGACCATAATCCATTGTCCCTATCCCTGTGCCCCCCTCGGTTGGGCCACTCTCCACCTCGTTTCCCTCACACGTGGAGAGTTACACATGAAGTATGCCCTTCAAATTGTGGTAGGCGTCTAAAATGGAACAACTTTGCTGCCAGGGAGTGCAAGATACAGGAGGCAAACTTAATAATGTCAAATGTTCCTCAACGTCTAGATTCTCCCCTCCCTAGTCCACAGGAGATCTCATTACTGTTTGATCAAACTACGCATGCACTAGGTGATCTATTTTTAGTCCACACTGTGGGGAAGAAATCTAATACAAGAGGCGCCACAAAGGCCAATGTTGGGTGGTTCACTCCTGTCTGCCGAGAGGCTAAAAGGGAACTAATTAAGGCGGTTAAATCTAAGAACAGAGCCTTGATTAGTGCTGCAAGAGGCAACCAAAGGAGAATTATTAAGGAGGCTAAAATAGCATGGGAGGACCAGTTTTGGCATGATTTAAAGGCCGCTAGCACAAGGAAGGACTCTAAGGGTTTTTGGGATTTACTAAGAGCAAGGGATAAGCCCGCGGACTCTCTAATTACATGCAATATACCAGAGGACGCGTGGTTTGACCATTTTTCCAAACTCTATAATGTGGCTCTGAGTGCGGAGACATGTTCGACTGAAAGTTATTCTGTAGTACCCTGTGAATTCACTGAGGAGCATTTGTTCACTGTCAAGGAACTGGTGGGGGCTATCATACGCCTTGTCCCCAATAAAGCTGCATGCCCGGATGGCTTGCCAGGGGATTTGTTACGTACCAACCCAGTAGAGTGGGCGAAACTTATCGCTGCTCTACTGAATGCTAGCTTCAGTGGGGCAACTCTCCCAGGCTCATGGAAGGGCGCTGAAGTTGTTCCCATCTTTAAAAAAGGGAGTCGGTCCGACCCCGCCAATTATCGCCCCATAAGCCTTTTAGACTCCTCCCAGAAAGTGGCAGGCAAAGTGGTTTTAGGCAGGCTACTACAATGGATTGAGGAAAAAAAGTATTCTTTCTGATTTTCAGGCCGGTTTTAGATCAGGTATGGGGACGATAGAGCAATGCTTTCGGCTTTTGATGCTCTATTGGAAAGTGGTTGTACTGGGCAAGGGCAGTCTGTATCTCGCTTTTATTGATCTGCGGACTGCCTTTGACCTGGTCCTGCGCAACCAACTTTGGGGTGTGTTGAATGACCTGGGTATTCCTCCCTACCTTCTAAGCTTATTGGTAAAGTTGCATGCCGACAACTTTGCACAGATCAGGTGGGGTAACCAGGGTCAAAAAACAAATTGAATACCTGTAAATAGAGGAGTATGCCAGGGGTGTGTTCTAGCCCCCACTCTGTTTTCTTTGTATGTGAATGGAGTGGTGGACTATCTATCGGAAGTTCCATCAGATGCACCATCCCTGGCCGGCAGAAGAATACCCACTCTCCTATTTGCAGATGATACCCTCCTGATCTCCAAAACCCCGGTAGGCCTGCAGAGCCTGCTATCTAGTTTTAAATCTTTTTGTGATGAAAGGGGGCTAGTCATTAACACTGGGAAAACGAAGTATCTAGTTCTTAACCCTCCGAAAAAGACAATTAAACCGCCAATTTTAGATGCTGTTTCTTTAGAGAGGGTTACTGAGTTCGACTATCTTGGTATCCGCCTCTGTTATTCGATGAGTTGGGAATGTCACTTACACAAGATGTTGCTGACTCATAAAAGGGTATTGGGTGTCCTTCTTAAAGAACAACGTGCCTCAACCCTAAAACCTATTGCACCAATCCTTGACATTTATAGGGCAAGGGGCGTCAGTGCAGTCTTATATGGGGCCGAACTTTGGGGGACACACAAGGTGGATCAGTTGTCTTGCTCGGAAAGCAAGTTTTTGAAAGATTTAATGGGGCTTCCTTATAGCACCCCTACCCTCCCACTGTTATTAGATATGGGGCTAAGATCAATTAGCGACCAGGTTAGGCTCCGCCCTCTACTTCTATGGGCAAGAATCTGGAGAGTTCCAGAGTTGTCTTGCTTCGCGGACGGCTTAACTGATGTGCTGGAGTCGCCGGGCTGGTCCAAGATCCATTGGTTGAGAGAAGTCAAGCGTCTTCTTCTCAACATGGGTCTTGGCAATGCCTGGGCTAATAGAACTGCTCCCCCAATATCTGTGCTAAAGAAATTATATTGGAATTGGGTAGCTGATAGCAGATCCAGTAATTCTAAATTGTGTAGAACTTCCTTGGACTTCCTATTAATAAAAGATTTGCCCCTTTGTGAACCGTATTTGGACATTGTCACTAAGCGCTGTGATAGGGCATTGTATTTTCAGTTTAGGATAGGCCTTCTTCCCGTTGGGGAACTTACCTCTAGGTGGAAGCACTCGACCCAAACCACCTCTATGTGCCCATTTTGTGAACACAGGATTGAGTCAATCCCGCACCTGTTTTTCGAATGTTCGGCCTATGCCCTTCCCCGCAGTAGATGGTTAAAACCACTATGCAGAGAACTTGGGACAAGGCATTTTAAGGAGGCTATGTGTGCCTAAAAAAATGATCCACGCCCACTTTATGCCTGCGGCATAGCCAAGTTCCTGGTTTGGGCCTGGCGTATTAGATCATCTAGGCGTTTTTACCTTGTTTAATTTGTTCTTAAATGATTTTATCTAATTTATTGGGGTCTTTTGTATAATGAATTGTATGTTAATGTACTGACTATTTTTATTGTCTCATTGTTTTGTGCTAAATGTACTGCTTTTTAAGATATTTTTTATATTGAAATAAAGCCTATGATGATGATGATATTACAGGCATGCAGCTAACTCAGGGACTTTTATCATTAGATGAGCAGACCCGGGCACCGGACCTCACATGAATTGAATATCAGATCAGGCAATCTGTGACCACTAGGATCACCTAAATATGGGAAGGATTCTACAGGAATTTGGGACAGGAATACAAAGTTTGCTACGTAAAGAATATATGGTTCCGATGATTTACATAGGGTATGGTGGATCTGCAGACTGGTACGGGGCATTGTGGCTATAAAATTAGCTAAAAGATAAACCGCTGGTTACTGTATGAATGGGTGGCTCGGGGGACCATTATGGGGACCATTATACTAATCTAGATCCTGCTGCTTGTAAGACTCAATGGCTCAGATGATTGGCACTAGGACATCAATGTTAGTACTTATCAGTGGATGGATGGGGCTACCACAGATTATGACTGATTAAGAGAAAGAACTGATCGCTGGATGACATTGAGATTCCGTGTGATAGGAAGAAGAATGTAAAACTTTGTGCTATTATGTAGGAATGGGCGGTCCATTAGTTTGGCTTTTGCATAGGAAGCCTGTTGAAGTAAAAATGTCCCAATGGAATGGGATACAAACTTACTCATTTCAAGCGTGGACATCGCAAGATGTAGACACAGGAATATATAGCCTTTTACACACCGGATTGTAAGCTCAGGAGATAGACAATTGGATGTAACGCATTTTAATGATATGGGTACGTGATGTCAGGGATAGACACTGGGCGAGGCAGCAAAGATCTGACTTGGTACTGCAAACTTATAATGTCTCTCCTTGGCTAAGGGAATAGTGCATTTGTAGGACACCTACTGAAAATAGTAGAAAAGCTCTAAGGAACTCAAAACTTTTCTGATCAATGTATTTTTGTTTTGAAATGATCCAACTACATCACAGTAGCTAGTATGTCCCTGTTCTGGCTCCCAGTCAAGAAACAAGCAGACCAGCCTTCAAAGCCCTATTCTGACGAAACAGACTACCTGGAGAAGGAACTTGCTTCCTTCTCACCAGCTGACAAGGCAGTGGAAGTACACACCCCTGAACCCGCTGTTCCTTTGCAAAGTAAGGTAAAGTAGGATGAGTAAACATACTTCCGTGCTCACCCAATCCTCTACACTTTGGCACTGCTTTCATTCTCTCCTTTGCTTGGAGCCAGACTGCTTGAAGTTCAGATGAGACATAAAAAGATTTTTTACTTGTGTAATATTGACTTCTGTGGCCCATGGTTGAAGATCCCTGGAGATGTATTATAGAAAGGGCCTATGTCCTCTTTTGAATGTGTTATCTATAATGCAGGCACATACCCGTGCCATCACTGTGAACAGTGCAGTAGTGAAAGGTATATGGACTGTTTGAAGCCGCTGGTCTACCTTTCACTGAAGGCAGAGACCCAGCTTAATTTTTAGAGGGGAACCCTCTGCAAACAATTTCAGTGAGTGACTGCACTCACTTGCAGGGGATGTCCGGGGAGGCCCCATTCCCTTTCATTGGGCACCTCTGGAGGCATGCTCACTGTGTGCCAGCTTTATGTGACACACAGTCAGTGCACCTGCTGACAGCCACTTTGCCCTTGTTCCTACCTATGTAAAATGATGCAGGTGCAAAGGCAAAGGATTGTCTTATTTGCAAGTGACCACATCCCCATGCAAATCCTCATGATCACACCAGTGAACATTTAGTGCAGGCATGATCTATAATACAGAAGGGGCCGCACACTCAACCATGGCCCCTTTTAAAATACATAAGCGTCCCATTGATAAAAAAACAAGATCATGGAGGTTATGGTTGCGAAAGGGCTTTTTCCTACCCATTGAAAGTCGTGCCAGTTCTCCCTTGATGAAAAACCCAATCTAAGTGTGCTGGACCTAAATAATTATCAAACTATTTCCAGGCTCCCCTACCAGGCCAAAGTGTTTGAGAAAATAATGAATGAGCAACTTGCTATTTTCATTGGCAAGAAGATGGCGCAACAGCAGGACCCACACCAAATGACCCACCTTCAAGTTGACCCTCAACCACTACCACCGCCAGCTGGAAGGCACAAAAAAGGAGTCCCAGACTCACCAGATCAAGACCAGTGCCAACCAAACAAAGGTACACTTCACCATCGTCAGAGAGTTCACCTGCCCACCAGCCACCAAGAACTTGGTACCCTCCTCACAGGATCTCTGCAACGCCCTTGCAAACCACTACCACAACAAGATTGCAACCATCTACAGAAACTTCGATTCCCAACCTTCCGACCTCCTCAGCATCCCATCAACCACCACCGCCGACCACCCACTCACTGCATGGGAAAAACAGAGCTCACTGAACAAATCTACTCTAATGAACTCCAACCACTCAGGAGCACCCATTAACCATGTCCCCACCGACTTTTCAACCTCAGAAGAGATGAGATTAGCCACCAGCTCACCTCGAGCCTCAACATCTCCATCATCATAGATACCTTTCCTGATGCCTTGAAACATGTAGAGGTGAGACCCCTCCTCAAGAAACCCTCTGCAGACCACAGCGAGCTCCAGAACTACCGTCCCATCTCACTGCTCCCGTTTCCCACCAAAGTCCTGGAGAAGGCCATCAACCTCCAACTCATCAAACACCTGGACAGAAACAACCTGCTAGAACTCTACCAAACAGGCTTCGGAGTCAACCACAGCACCGAGACAGCCCTGATGGCCGCAACAGATGAGATTCGCACCCTACTCGACAGAGGCAAATCTCCTTCCCTGATCCTGCTTGACATCTTCACAGCCTTTGATACCGTCTCTCACCATACACTTATCAATCGACTCTGCCAGATTAGAATCACGGATGATGTGCTCAAATGAATGGCACCATTTCTCACAGAGCACACCCAGAGAGTTTGCCTCCCTCCCTTCACCTCAGAATCCAGGCACACCATCTGCGCCGTCCCTCAAGGCTCATCCCTCAGTCAAACACTTTTCACCACTCGCAGACATTGTCAGATCGCACAACATCAACATCATCTCCTACGCTGATGATACGCTCCTTGTCCTCTCACTCTCAGCAGGCCCCACCTCGGTGAATACGAACTTACACAACTCTATGAAGAATGTCTCAGCCTGCCTGAAGCTCAACACTGAAGTTCTGATCTTTGGCAAACACACCACCCTCTGGACTCCTGGTTGCCATCAGTACTCGTACCCACCCTGCAACCTCAACATCATCCTGGACTGCAAACTCTCCATGAAACCTCAGGTCAACGTCGTCTGCTCAGCCTGCTGTCACATGCTCCGCAAAGTCTTCAAGTGCCTCCCCATCAGCACCAGAAGAATGATAATGCAGGCCCTCATCACCAGCCAGCCGGATTACGGCAAT
Source organism: Triturus cristatus (assembly GCF_964204655.1). Classification (NCBI taxonomy): domain Eukaryota; kingdom Metazoa; phylum Chordata; class Amphibia; order Caudata; family Salamandridae; genus Triturus; species Triturus cristatus. The sequence goes on from NC_140584.1 coordinate 51,560,927, forward strand.
GCACTCTATGCAGGCACCACCACCAAACTCATGAAAAGACTCCAGAACTCAGCAGTCAGTCTGGTCCTCAACTTGCCCAAGAGGACCCACATCACTCAGCACCTGAAGGACCTCCACTGGCTCCCCATCCAGAAGAGATGCCAATTCAAGCTTCTGACCCATTCTTACAAAGTCCTCCATGACCATGGACCCACCTATTTGAACCAGCGCCTGCATTTCCATCGACCTCAGAGGAACCTCCGCACACCTCACCCTCACACAGATACCTCGTATCCTCAGATGCTGTTCCAGAGGACGCTCCTTCTCAAACCTCACTGCCAAGTCCCTAAGTGCCATGCATCTCCACTCTTCACCCTCTTTGACCCACTTCAGGAAGGGACTCAAGACCTGGCTCTTCGGCTGACACCTGCAGCACAACACCTGTATACCCTCTTGGGTGATAAGCTGTGCTAAACAAGTATCACTTGATTAAGAATCATCTCCTTGTCGACACTCAGTTTGCCTTTAGGCATGGCCATAGCATGAAATCTGCATTGATAGTGGTCACCGGGGAAATTAGAGATGCTCTAGATGGGGGTGGTAATGCGGCCTCCATCCTGCCAGATCTGTCAGCAGCCTCGGATACAGCCAACCATGATCTCTTGGTTGACTATGCTTGGGAATAGATGGGCGGTGTTGGCACTGCTGCAGTCATTTCTCTCTTGACAACTTCAATTGATGTCCTTAGGAGAATTTACCTCAGAACCATACTCTTTGCCCTGTGGAGTCCCACAGGGATCTTTGTTGACCCCAACACTTTTCAATTTGTATGTATCACTCCTGGCTGCGCTTGTAAAATCTTTTTGTCTTTCATTAGCATCGTGTGCTGATGATTCTCAATTAGTAGTATCTCTTTCAAAAAGAATGTCCACTCAAGCGATCTATTTAGAGATTGTATGAGCGCAGTAAGCAAATGGATGAACTGCAACTGTCCAAAGCTTAATTCAGCTAAGGCAGAGATTTTTTCTCCTCAGGAATATCAATTCGTTCTGGTCCCCTACATGGTGGCCATCTGATTTGGGTCCACTTCCAGCACCTGTAACGGAAGTTAAATATCTTGGGGTGCTGCTCGATGATGAACTGAAATATAGAAATTAAGTCAACAAGGTCACTTCATCTCCTTTTCACACACTTAGAATGATTTAAAAAATCAAAAAATTAATTCCCTTTGATCTCCTAAAAACGGTGGTCATTGCATTGGTCTTGGCAAGACTAGACTACTGCAACAGTATCTATTTGGATCTGCCCAAGGGCTCCTTATACAAACTTAAAACCCTTCAAAATACTGCCGTGCATTTTCTTCTAAAAATCCCCAAATTCCACTCAGCGAAAGTTGCTATTAGTCAACTACAGTGGTTGCCGAACAAACAATGTGTTATCTTTAAAACCCTATGCATGGCCTATAGGCCTTTTCATGGTCAAGGCCCCAGTTACTTCAGGAAGAACCTGAGATAGTATGTGCGGAGCAGGACTCTACTTTCTAGCTCCGCATTTCACTTAGTGGTGCCATCTTTCAGATGATCATCTTGAGGTGGCGGAAGTTTTTTCAGGTCTACGGCGCTACACTGGAATCGACTCTTTTATAATCTGAAGGCAGCTGCCTCTCTCTCCCTATTAGTAAAACCTGGCTCTTCATCCATCAAACTGACAACTGAGAATTCACTGCTCCTGGTCTCATAGCACCAAGATGCCTCTGGGTAATTGCTGCAGTCTATAAGTCATTTCATTCATTCATTCTTCTTCTTTGGTGGTGAGTAGCGGCTCAGTTTCTTGAACATGTTCTATACCCTGCTACCTCTTTGCATAGTACCTGGTTTCTACTGCCTTTAGCGTTTCTTTGCTTCAGCAATGTTTCCAATTTTATTGCTTTCTTGCACTTGGCTATCACTGCCTTTAGTTTTTCTCTGTACCTGGTTGGTGCTACCTTTGACGTTGTCCTACTGTATGAATTATGGCTCTGTTTAACATTGTGGCACAGTACCTCTTGTCTCGCCTTTATCAACACATTTCTTGCCGACGACAAACAAACTTTCTGTAAGGCCTTCACTTTCTTCACATACCTGGCCCTGGCTGGAGTGACGCTTTGGCTCCACATACGCCCACTGTCAATTTTCCACTTCGACTGAGGGACACATGGCATGCACAAGCAGTTCACTGGACCACAACAAACTTTCCGGGAGAGCACTCTGTGTTCTTTGGATTGCTGGATTTATGTAATCCCCTATCTCATTGCCAGTTGTCCCATCCTACCACAGCCCGGGTACTTGCAGATGGTCACACCACACAAGGAGCTTGGTATAACACACGCCTTTATTCCTCAGTGTGCTACCGTTAACTGAAAATTTCACATCAAGCATTCTATCACTTACACCCATGTACTTATGTCACTGTTCTACGGAGTCCACCAGGAACCAAAAGAGTTCCGTCATCTCTAACTCACAAGACACTACAGTCCCTCTCTGGTGGCAAAGTAGCCCCAGAATAAACTATTGCACTGGTCAACACCCGAGTAGGACTGCCATGGGAATGTACTCTGATGAAGTGGAGAATTAGGGGATTCAGCCCTTCAGAGACATCAGTAGTCCCCAACAATAAAGCTGAAAATGCAGCAGGTGTCCAAATTACTAGTTGTTGATCGGCACTGCTGTCTGAAGCACATATAGGCTGCTGACAGCAGTGAAGCAGGGGGAGGCAGTGAGTCAGTGGCAAAAGACCCTCTGATACTTCTTAAAGGTGGTTGGGCCTCATTTGAGATGTCAACAGTGATGTCAACAGTGATGTGACTGACCATGTCATGAATGAAGTAATATGTCACGTGACCAGCAGTGCATTGTGGGTGCGGGAGTTATAGTTAGCTGAACTAACTATAACAGGGGAATTTCTATGGTTTTGTACGAGAGAAATGTCCAACTTACTATAACGTGCCTGAAACCTATGGTTTGTTCAGTGAATTTCGAAGGGTTTTTAAAATGCTAATTTCTAACTATAACGTGCCTGAAACCTATGTTTTTTCTGTGAATTTCAAAGGTTTTTTTAAATGCAAATTTCGAATTATGTTTATTAAACCTATGGTTTTTTCAGTAATTTTGAATTTTTGTGTGTGATATTTTGTAACTTTAATATCCCAAAACTAGTTTTTGTAATTTTTTATGTTTGTTATTAAAATAATATAATGTCTTCTGTTTTCTTAAATATTAATATATACATATTTTTTGTTTGGAGGACAAAGTGAAGTCGCGCACCCATCGTGTACCTATCTCGGTGGGTGTGCGTATTCAAACCGCCATATTGGTAAAGTCGTAAACGATGCGCATTTCAGCCAGCCCACTCCGCTTATGCTTACAGGGAGGGAACTACAACGCTACATGTCCCAGGTCTTCCCTGTAGTGATCTCCTGATCACAGGTCTTGTTGTCACCATGCACAGCCACTCCCTCATGGCTGCTTTACACCCACACCACACCCATGCAGCACAGGCATCACAGGACATGTGACCCTACCAATAAAAAGGGCCGGGCTGGTCTGGGGACCAGGGCTGGGATGCTTACGAAAGATGTAGGAATCATGCACACTGCCTGAGAAGTTTGCAACGACATTAGCGTACAGGCCCCGGTGGTCCAGTTTTGCCTGCACATTGTTGGAATGCGTGTGGTTTCTGTTGCAGTGATTGTGTGCAGTGTGGGCAAGGGGCACAAGTAGTACATGTGTGCAGTCAGTTGCCCCCAGCACGTGCAGGAAGGCTGGCTTCTATGGCGTGGTTCCCTTGCTTGGTCTCCAGCTTTTTCTGCGCAGTATAGGTGAAGTGAACATGCAGGTGTATCAAGCTGAAACGAACCCTGATGCTTACAGGTGTGATAAATCCTGCATAATGAGACCGTAACAGAAGTTCGTGTAGTTGTAACATTCCTTTTCTTTCCTATGAAGGTTATGAACACACAAGCTTCTGTTACGGTCATTTTGTGCAGCATTGATCATACCTGTAAGCATTCCGGTTTGTCCAAGTACAATACATTGTACCATATTACGTTAGTGACCATACTAACGCTTGACCATTGTCTTCATTTATCCAACAGGTTTCTCAATACGTAGATTTGGGACTTCCAGGACGATCTAAAGTTATTTCGATCCACAAGTTGATGTTCCCCGTTGGCAATGTCACTCGTTGTTTGATGTTTTTGTGTTGTTAATTTATGTTTTTCTAATAAAGTAATGTTTTTTCACTACTGTTGACTACTAGACTTCATGACCATGCGCACCCCCATTTCAGTGACTACAATCTTGGATCGGAAGCACAGAGGCGTCAAACAACGGCTAGGGTTGGGTTTAGTTGTGCAGGAATACTATGAATTGGGACAAGCGGGTGGTGCGGATGCAGGGGCCCTACGTTGCTTTTGTAGACATGCATCTAAGACGTGTCAAAAAGTTTATTAGGGCTGGCTGTGAGACTCCTCCGACTCTCGCAGTTGTTAGTTGGAAGATACCAGAGGACAACAGGTGCAGCACAGCCAGCAGCTTTGTCTGCGTAACGAGGTTGATTGTCCGCTGTGTTGGTACCATCAGCCTGTGGGCAATGTGGCAGTGTGCACCAACTTGAGAATGGGGCGATAATTCTTTTGCACTTTTGCTGCGCTAAACTGTCAATAACTCGGCAATAAGTCCCAACTGTTGGGTTACAGGGTGACTCTAAAACGAGCCTTTGTGTTTATTAGGACTTTGTTGTAGCTACATGTGAATCACAAGAAAAAAGATGAAAAAACAAGAAAAGTGGGCAGGGAGGGTACAAAGACCCTAGGCCTGCTCAGGAGATCCCACAAAAAGCCCCATGGCCAAAACATTATTACAATTTTTTCTTAAAAATAGCGGGTGGGGTGCGAATCCGGATGAAAAAATAAAAACAAAACAACGGGGTGTATTCCCAAGAACTTATTGCACTTTACTGCAGCAAAAGAATTATCATCCCATTCTCAACCTGGTGAAAACTGCCGATATCACCAGTTTTCCAGTGATAGCTTCCTCAACAAAACATCGCCACCAATGACAGTGACAACTAAAGCTAATGATATGCAGAATATGCGTTCCTGTGCAAAAAAAACACGAAAACACCACTTCCCAATATTTTCAACGACCAGCGAAATCTGCGATGCGATTCAAAAACAGGCGATAAGCCGCGTTAGCAGTAGGAATTTCACATTTGCCTTTAACTGGTGTAAAGCAGGACGACTACCTACAGTATGAAAGGGAGCCCAGCCCAGAACCACATCTGAAGACCAACACATGTCATAGAGCTGCTGATCAAGCATCGCCGACACCCAAGAAGGCCACAACACCCACCGCCACCACCCCCAGGACTTTCTCCTCGGACTACCCCCCCTACAACCACCAAGGCAGCACAGAACAGCGGACCTTCCCAAATCAGCATGGCCCCTCAGCCACGCAATAGCTGAATGTTGGGAGACGTGGGAACCAAGTATGTGTGAAGGAGGCAAGTCACCCATCAATAACAATGCACACAATGCCAAGTGTAGTGGTAATGTGCTCGATAGACCTCACTATGTATAGCACAGACCTCTCCATGAGTACATCTCCTGCTGGTGCTTGTACTGTTGTGGACAGTGGATGGAATCATGATACCTCAGACAGTGGGGAAGATCTCGGTCATGTAGCTGTGTCATCCCCCCCTGTAAGCAAAAGCGGAGTGGGCTGGCCCAACGTACACCACTGCAGCATAGGAGTGTGAATAAATAGGCCAGGGCTCTGGGCGTGGTTCACTTCTGTGAAGGCCAACGCGTCTGCCAGAGCGGTGGCCCTCACCCTGCCACGAGGCTGCCGCCGTGACCTCGGGCCTCCTCGACACAGGCCCCCTGTGAACCCAGCGGCACAGCACTGCAGAGTTATGTTTGTACAGACTACTGCCTTCGATGAACACTGCGGACAGCAGGGCTCACGCATCAGATCAAGTCGCGATTGCAGATGATGCAGTCCAGTAGGCAAGATACATTGCTCACAGTGCGGCCCGCCCAGACCACGCATCATCGCAGGCTGCGCACACGCTGAATGCTTCAGGTGCCACTAACTCAGTGCACCACAAGTCACCACTTTTGACGCAGAATTCATAAGACAAAAGACATTGCTACAAGTGTGGCCTGCCCGGACCACGCATCAACGCAGGCTGCGCACACGCTAAATGCTTCTGGTGCCACTAACTGTGCAGCTGAACTCAACATCACATGGCTGTGGGCCTTTGCTGACTGCTGCCTCCGGCCTACACCGCGGACAGCAGGGCTCACAATTCACATCGAGTCGCGATTACAGATGACGCAGTCCAGTAGGCAACAGACATTGCTCCCAGTGCGGCCCGCCCGGACCACGCATCATCGCTGGCTGTGCGCACGCTGAGTGCTTCAGGTGCCACTAATTCAGTGCACCACAAGCCATTGCCACATAGCATTATTAAGGCAGAATTCATTAGGCAAAAAATGTTACTACTAGGGTGGCACGCCCGGGCCACGCATCATCGCAGGCTGCGCACACGCTGAATGCTTCTGGTGCCACTAACTGTGCAGCTGAACGCAACGCCACACGGCTGTGGGCCCTTGCTGACCATTGCCTCCACTCTACACTGCGTACAGCAGGGCTCACAATTCACATTGAGTCGCGATTACAGATGACGCAGTCCAGTAGGCAACAGACATTGCTACCAGTGCGACCCTTCCAGACCACGCATCATCTCTGGCTGTGTACACGCTGAGTGTTTCAGGTGCCACTAACTCAGTCACTGCCACATGGCCTTATTGACGCAGAATTCATTAGGCAAAAGACATTGGTCCCAGTGTGGCCGCCCGGACCACACATCATTGCTGGCTGCGCTCACGCTGGGTGCTTCAGGTGCCACTAACTCTGTGTAGCTCAAATGAACACCGCATGGCTGTTGGCCCTTGCTGACCGCTGCCTCCGGTCTACACTGCGGTCACCAGGGCTCACAATTAAAACTGAGTCTTGATTAATTAATTGCAGAGTCCAGTAGGCAACAGACATTACTCCCAGTGCAGCCCGGCCGGACCACACATCATCGCTGGCTGTGCACACGCTGAGTACTTCAGGTGGCCCTAACTGTGCAGCTCAACTCTATGCCACATGCCTGTGGGCCCTTGCTGACCGCTGCCTCCAGCCTACACTGCGGTCAGCAGGGCTAACAATTCAAATTCAGTCTTGATTAATTAATTTCAGAGTCCAGTGGGTAACTAACTATAACGTCCCTGAAACCTACACATTTCCACAATGTATTCCATACATATTTGATCTTTTGTTCCATACACCTACAGTGCGGTCAGCAGAGCTCACAATTTGAATTGAGTCTTAATTTATTAATTGCAGAGAGAAATGTACTCTATGTCCTTGGATTTTGTCAAGAGGAAGTGACAAAAAGCATTCCTCGATGTCTGCGCTGACTACTGCCTTCCATCTACACTGCGGACAGCAGGGCTTACAATTCAGATCGAATCGCGATTGCAAATGACGCAGTCCAGTAGGCAACAGACATTGCTCCCAGTGCGGCCCGTCTGCACCATGCATCATCGCTGGCTGCGCACACGCGGAATGCTTCGGATGTCACTAACTCAGTGCACCACAAGTCACCGCCACGTGGCCTTATTGACGCCGAATTCCTTAGGCAAAAGACATTGCTTCCAGTGCAGCCCGCCCGAACCATGTATCATTGCTGGCTGCGCACACACTGAGCGCCACTGTTGCCACTAACTCAGTGCACCACACGTCAACACCACGTGGTTGTAGGCCCTTGCTGACCGCTGCCTCCGGCCTACACTGCGGTCAGCAGGTCTCCCACATTTCCAATCCAATCCTGTCCTGCAAGGACACACCATCATCGCTGGCTGCGCACATGCTGAGCTCTTCAGGTGCCACTAACTCTGTTCATCACAACTCATGGATCCTTTATGATTGACTTTCGTGCTGTAGACACCGGACGCAACAATGTTACCTCAGGCAGCAGGAATATCCTGAAGGTACATTAACAATTTCTTCACATCAGAACGCTCATCTCTGGTGCCCCTACCTCAGTGCACCACATGTCATGGACCCTTTACGATACAATCTTTTGTGTGTGATTTAAGATCTGGTGCCCCTACCTTAGTGCACCACAAGTCATGGACCCTTTATGATTGAATCTCTGTGTGTGATCCAATGATCAATGTTGTAGTTGTTGCTAGCACCAAAAATTTCCTGAGGGCTGACTTACGCTCACCCCGGACGCATCCATCCCAGACGCCACTGGACATGTGACCCTGGTAATAAAAAGGTGTCGAGCACACGTGCCCGTAGCCAGTTCCACTATCTATCTAACTGTGTCTGTGTGTTCATTATGTATGCATGATGGCCCTGGTCGTTTCCACATTACATTGTGCTGTTGACTGCAAACGCAACCATGTTACCTCTGGCAGTGCCGAAGACCTTGGTTATGTAACTTTGTCTGGGTCATTCTATGAGTACATGGGTAGAGACTGGATGATTAGAGTACTGCAAGGTGAGTGTATAGGGAATTTATAAGTGCTTGGGGATTGGCGGAGTGATTGGATAAGTACATATGTTGGTGGAGCCTAATCCCCGAGCAGGAGCTTGGCTCTAATTGGCTGCCAACCAGTGGCAACCCCGGCGGAGTGTCAGGATTGCAAACCAAGCCTCAGGAAAGGACCAGAATCCTGTCTGCAAGATATTCCCTGCTCCACAGCTGGATCATTGACATACGGCGGAAAGAATCTACGGAATTCTGTAAGCGTAAGCGGAGTGGGCAGAGCCGGCGCACGCCAGTCAGGGGCGTAACTAGAGCCAAATTTCGGGGGAGGCTGATAAAAATTTCGGAGGGGGGGTAATTCTTCCAGTCATAGGCAGATTGGAGATGCAGGGGCTCTAAGAAGAGGTGAAATCACAACAAAGCCTCATTTACAGGTGAATGGTCTTTTAAAGACCTGTGAATTACTCGGGTGCCGCGCTGAGAGCCACGCACCCAGCGCTTTCACACTAGGGGGCCGCGCTGAGAGCCGTGCACCCAGCGAGTTCACACTAGGGGGCCGTGCTGAGCTCTGTGTTAGGATCGTCACTCTAAACTTTTCTAAACAAAAAACGGTCCACTTCCATTAATTTATATTCGGCTGGAGGACTCCATCCCCCGGGGCATGGCCAATTCTTGAATGTTTTTAATATTCAGTAGGAAGGGGGGCCACGTGGTCCCTCTTGTCTTGTACACTAGTGGCCCCGGGGACCCCATCCCCCGGGGCCTGGCCTCTTCGTTGGGGACTGTGGGGGGAGCCCCAATGCTCCCACGCTCCCACCGGCTCCCCACCTCCTGCGGGAACCGGCATTGCTTTTGGGCAAGGGGAGATGCTAACATACAGCTCCCCTTGCCCAAAACCAATCCTGCTTTGCTTCATTGAAGCGAGAGCAGGTTATCCTCCTCTCGCTTCAACGAAGAAAACCAAGGTTTGCTATGACAGTGTGCAAGACGTGCTTCCACCCTGTCATAGCAAACAACAATGTTCCGGGGGTGGGCTCCCCTGGACATTGCAGGAGCTGGCCCTGGGGGGTGGCAGTCCCCAGGGCCATTAAGGGCTCCAGGAGTGGGGCCGTGCTGCCCCCCTCCCTCGATTTTCAAAGCCCCGGGGAGGTGGTGGCTTTGGGGGGCCCGCGAGGTCCCCCCGGCATATTTAATTAAAGCCCCGGGGTGTGCCGACCCCAGGGTCTTTGGGTGGCCTCAGAGGCCCCCTATCAATTACAAAACAAGCTGCGGGGAGGTGGCGGTCTGTTACAGGCATACGTGCGAGAGCGTGTTAGTCCGGTTAGGATTAGCGCGACCGCACAAGACTACAACTCCCAGCATTCCTGCACGCGCGTACGTCGCAGCGTCTTCCACAAAAGCGGCAGCGCTGCGAGGTCGCGCGTCGGAGATTCTTTCAGTCGACCGGAGTTCGAGTGGCGTGCCGGAGGTCCAGACGCCGGAGATATTCTCTTCCTGCAAGGCCCTTGGATATTATCCCTGATTCAGCCGTCCGTTTAGAGGCGGACACGGAAGTACGGTTCGCCGGCACACGGTCGGGTAAGGGTGCGGTGCACCAGTCCCTCCCCCGGTGCAAGTCTCCCTGTTTGTTACCTTCCCTTCCCCGTTGGAGAGCTTTGCACCAGCTCGTGCGGAGGAAGGGAGAATTGATACTCTAGACTGGGAGAGCATTTGACATAAAGAGGGTTCCAGTCTCCTGATATATACATTAAAATATGTTTACTGCTGGTTTCTGTTCAGGAGCTTTACGCAAAGGCTCCGGGATCATGATATTTGCCTAAAAGCCTAAGACTTGAATGAAAGAGGGGTGATTTCGATCATCGTGTCCGCTGTGGGACAAACCTGGTAGTGTCAGGCTTAGTGAGAACGGCCATTGATGGTTCAATTGTGAAACCTTATACTGTATTGGCTTTCCTGCCTTGCTATACTACGACTTCAACCACACGTTGCCACTCCATGGTGAGGTAACCTGGATCATGCAAACGTATCTGGCTCATTCTAAGACAACCTCTGGCATTTATGGTGTTTGGTATTGCTGTTTGTTATTCTGCCTGTGACTCTCTTTTAACAGGGGTTCTCTGAGTGGTAGCTGTATACGCTCGATCCCTGTGAAGCCCAGAGGAGTCTCTATCAGGGTAGGTTCTGGTGTGACCATATGTGTTCCGGATTAGCGAGATTACTGTGCAGGCGCTAAACTTCACTGTGGAAAAATGCTCTGATGTATGTCTTGTTTATTACATGTATTCCCCCCTTGCAGCAAAAACACATCGCCAAGAAAGACTAAACATCCCTGCCCGAGGTAGAGGGTCTGGTTCTATTGGGGCCGGTCTTTTTATTTTACAGGTACCACAATAGAATCTGTGTTCCTTCTCACTAACGCAGGGAGGGGTGGAGTCCAGGGGTTAGGATAGGTGAAGACGCTAATCTTTTTCTTTATGTTTTACAGATCTCCCTCCCTGCTGTCCCCTTCCTTTCCTTCCCTCACTTGATCATCCCGCTGACCAGTGTCAGAACGACTTCCAGGCTTGGGTAGATCAAGAGGTTGACCATATATAGCAACAATCCGATCCCGAGGACTGAACCAACGTGACACGGTCGCTGGAGTTGCGGAAGCCCAGCAAGCCCCCTCAATATAATAATAGGATTGTCCCCGGAACCTGGCCCACCCGTGGGCTCATTTAAATGAAGTGGGGGAGCCCACGTTTTATTTTTTTTTTGTCCGGATTCGCACCTTCAGCGCGCATTCGTACATTTAAATAAAAAAGATACTATTAATTTTTGGGCCTGGGGGTCCTTGTGGAATCCTCCTGAGCAGGACTAGGGGGTCAGGGTGTTTCTACCCTGTCCCCTTTTCTTCTCATTTAAACTTTTTTCGACTGCTTTTTTGTGACTCGGTTTTACTGCCAACACTTCCTGGTTTGGAGTGTTGGCAGCCAATCACAATGAAGCTCGTGGTCGTGGCAGCCAATCACAGTGAAGCGCGTGGTCGGGAGTGTGCGCAAACCCACCGCTGCCCGAGATATCTAACTTCATCCCGAGGACTGAACCAACGTTACAGAATTTCCGACCCACGAATTGAGTCCTCCTGGTCGGGTTGTGAGAGATGGCCACACTCGACGATGTGCTGGCTGTTCTTGCCGCTGTACAGGCAGAACTGGCCGCGTCCCATCGGGAAACAGCAGATCTTAGGGCCAGGGTGGAAGGAATGCAACATAACCCCTTTAGCGTAGGAAGTACTCCTGCGGTTCCTAGCAACGTAGTGGTGGAACTGCCCGTGTCTATCCCCTTAGCCACACCAGAGAGGTTTCACAGGGAGCCGAGCAAGGTTCAGGTATTTTTAACGCAGGTCTTACTTCACTTCTCATGTAAACAGAAGTCGTTCCCCACAAATCAGGCGAGAGTCGCCTTCCTCATCTCGTATTTGGCCGGTGATGCTGCTCAGTGGGTAGTACCGTTGGTCACTCGAGATGATCCGCTTCTTTACGATTGGGAGAAATTCAAGAATTAATTCATAAAGGTTTTTGACAGGAGGGCAGCGTCATATACAGCTGATAGGGAATTACTGGAACTGAGACAGGGCAATGGGGACCTAATCACATATTTGAATGCTTTCAGAAGGTTAGTTGCTGAGACTGAGTGGCCCGAAGCCAAACAAACAGCCATATTCCATCAAGAATATGGCTTGAGAGAGGAACTAAAGGATATTATCGCTCAAATCGACCCCCAACCCGTAAAGTGTGAGGATTTGATCAGCCTAGTCCTGAGACTAGAACATCGCTTGAGAGAACGCCAAGGGGATCACAAGAGAAAAGAGAGAAAGATGCCCCAATGGGAAAAACAAAGATATACCGAGGCCCGTGGAGGTCCTTGGGTAGAACCGATGGACATAGGTTCCATACGAGCAGCGCTAACCCAAACTGAGAAAGAGACAAGACGCAAACAGGGGCTGTGCCTATATTGTGGCAAGAAGGGACACTATGTAAAGGAATGCCCTGTAAAACCAAAGACAAATAGATTCCGGAATAGGTCTGCTCTGGCAGTTGGAGATACGGCCCAGGAAAATTAAAGGAACCAAGAAAAACAGAAGCGGTTTCTTTGGACAAAACTTACATCCCTTCTTTGTATAGCCATAGCTCTGCAGAACAAGGACATTTGTTTATAACATTATCGCTTCTGGTGAAGTCTGAATGGATCAACATGACAGCCATGATCGATTCTGGGGCTACAGGCGTATTCATGGACAGGGGAGAAGCTCAGCGCAGAGGCGTGCCTTTGGTATCTAAAGAATGCCCAGAACGTATTTACGCAGTGGATGGGAGAGAACTGGATACTGGTCCTATTGGCCACTCCACTGGAAAGGTCCAGGTTCGATACGGGAACACACACTGTGAGAGTTTATCGTTTAACATTATCCAAGCCCCCCAGTACGGGATTATTTTAGGCCTACCCTGGTTGATTCAGCACAATCCCGAAATAGATTGGAAAAAGCGAACAGTGAGGATGACCTCACAGTACTGTGAGACATATTGTCACGACAAAACCAAGGAACTAGCTACCGTCCTGGCCGAAGGGTTGTCCATAGCCACGGCGGCAGAGAAAGATGTGCAGTTACCGGCAGTGCTTAATTTGTAAAATATTTAGTCCAGGTGCTCAAATTTTTGGGGAAGGCCACACCCATTTTCCCCCAGCCTGACCCACTTCCTGCACTAACTCCACCCACTTACTATATTGGCCCCACCCACATCCTCAACTGGCACTGCTGAAAGCCAGGTGTAATAACACATCTGAATTCCAGCAAGTAAGTTTCTGATAGGCGGGTCACGCCACCCCCAAAGAAATGTTGAAAAAAAGGAAAGCAAATGGGCATTTAAAGCACAATTTTGAAATAATTAGCTAAAATAACTAATGCAACTTCTGCAACATAACACTGGTTAGGGTTGACTTAACCAATAACAACTTAATTCTACCCAAACAAACCCTTTTTAGTAAAATTAGGATAGTCAAAGACTGGGACAAAAGCATAACTTTTTAACCTGTACCATGCTGTTTGCATCTAGCACTTTGATGGTAGTTTACGGCTCACTGTACTAGATCATGATTGTAACGTATGAATTGCACAGTAACAAAAGAATCTCTGTGGCAAAAGCAGCAGCCCACTGAGCTGGGCACATAAAATACTGTTTTGTAATCTGCATAGTACAGGTTCTTTGCAGCAGGCATATTAACCCTCTGCGCTATCTTAGATGAGTCAAAACTGTCACTCGACAAAACTTTGTTCTCTCTGTCAGGTACATTATTCACCAGAGTTATCTTGGCACATTTATTGTTGCCTGAAAACTGTTGGGTATACAAAGAACTCTGCAATGCATTTAAAACTTCTGCAAAGCTACAAAAGTGGCCTCCCACTCTTCCAGCTTTCTGGTACGGCTTGACCGGCCTTGATGTAGATCATGTATTAAGGACCGATGGTCTGTGCTAAAGGGCAGTGGCACAGTCTTTACATTAAGAACAAGTGGCTCACTATGTGTAGCAAAGAGTAGTCTGCCACCATTTGGTGGTCTGGAAAAGAAGCACAATGTGTGCAGTAAGGACAGCTGACACCGTCGCTGCATTTGAGGAAGGTGGGTGGCCTCTGTGTTAAGGGCAGGTAGCACATGCCTTTTTCCTAGGGCTCCTCTTATAACCCCCACTGTCCCAAGATGTCTCACATGCCATCATTCTCTGTAACCACAAGGTCCTCGGACTCCTCACTTATCCACAGGCCCAGACTTCTCTAATAACCTACACATCCACTCCCTGACAATGCAGCCCCAGAGACCCTGTTGTTTGGATATCGTTTACTTACAATTTTTTGAACAGTAAGTGCCAGGTCAAAGTTTTACTTAGAATAGAATGGCCAGTGCTACTGAATGTTGGCGTGCAGAATGTCAAAGCTACAAGGGTAGGACTGGCCTACAGGGCAATTAGATAGTGACCAATGAGTGGGTCTGACAGGTGAGTGTGTGTGCCTTTTATTTTCGGATGTTTCTGGGAGTGTTTATGGTCTACTGTGCTGGGGTTTTCCTGTTAATTTCCTTGGTATTGAAACAGACATTATCTGCAGCAAGCTCAAATCCATGCCAAATTTCATTTAAAAAGTACTTATAAAACTTTTTTTGTAAATTCAAAGGCTGAAGTTGAAGGCTACATACTCTTGAATTCACCTCATGCCTTTTTAATTCACCCCCAAAACTCTCTCTGCCACATTATTTCACTCTTGCAGGTTCCTTCTCAGCCCTGCTCTATTCCCCCTTTGTCACAGTTTTTCAGTCTTATTCGTTTTGATCTGTCAATAAATATTTCCATGCAGGCCAGTCCACCTCAGGGATCACACATTCAAGACGATAACATTTCAAAGTGCACTATTAAATAAAAATGAAAGTGGTTAAAGTTTACAGATTAACTGTTCCCAGGACAGCTTACTAAGACATCCGTGCGCCCAAGGTCAGCAGAGGTGTTAGGGATCTGGCTTGCAGGTGTAAAACGACCTTTCAATCACAGTTTTAGGAGTTCACCATTACGCCGTTGCTTCTGGTGCACTCTCTACATCTGCACAGGTGTAAATGGCAATGCGTGTGCATTACTAGGAGTTCACCATTTCTCCGTGGCTCACAGTGCACACTGTACATCTGCTCATATAATGTAATGTGTGTAACTTCTACATTCTAGAATTCTGGCTCGGGTGTTTTCATGCCTCGAGTAGGGGCAACGCGTTCACCATCTGTTTGCAGACAGAAAGGAGGGAGTTCTGAGCACATCAGCAACATTATGAGCGCAAGTCTCTTCAACCTGAAGAGAGAGGGTGAGCAGCTAGTGCCCGATCGCCGCGAGAGAAACATTTCAATTATGGCATGCCATCCTTCCAGGGCAAAGGTGATGTGCGAGGGGAGATTTAAAACAGAGGGCGGGCCAATAAAATAATACAGACAATGGGCAAAATAACTTGGGGCTCTCTCTCCTGGGAAATTCCAATTGAATGTATGGTGAGTCCCCACCTACTCTAGAATGATGCAACCTACAAAGTAACGAACATTTGACATTCATTCCATACTTGCGTCATAATACACACACTACTAGCATCATGATACAAAATCACTACTTACTCCGACTGCTGCCTTTCAGTTTTATTTTGTCTGAGGCCTGCTGTTCACCACGCTGCTTGCTTCTTGTGTCGTCAACTGAAATCCGTTGCGGCTGCGCAGTATGCTAGGGCGGGCCGTAGTTAAAACCCTGATCCCATTGGTCCGACTCAGGCACTCACCTGACAATTCCCAAGTAGGGAGAGCGGGTTTATAATATATTTTGTAAGCGGTGCTTGATTGATTGGAGCGACCAAGCGAGTGGCCGGTAACTTATGAGGAGGCAGGGCCAGGGACCCAAGCAGTTTCTGGCACTGCATGTGTGCTTCAAAACGCAGGTGTAGCCTCTAATTTGAAATGTTTTACGTACACAATCACGTGTGAAATCGGCTGTTCACTGAGGAGACCAGTGTGAACTTAGTGAGCAGACAATATCGCTTATAGACCCGGCCCTGACAATTAAGTGCCGGTGCTTAGCACCGGAAAGCACCGGCACAAATTAAGCACTGGTTACCGGCAGCCTATCTGGAATACCAAGATGTGTTTAATGAGGTCCAGGCAGAAGAACTTCCCCCTCACAGGCAATACGACTGCCAAATAGACCTAGTCCCAGGAGCAGTAGTGCCTAGTGGGAGGATATACGCATTGACAGAACCGGAAACTATCCATCTCAGACAGTACCTGGACAAATATGTGGGATTGGGCTTCATCCGCCCTTCCAAGTCCCCTGCGGCGTCTCCACTATTCTTCATACCCAAAGCCAATGGTGAGCTACGCGCCTGTGTAGACTTCAGGGCGTTGAACGCAGTCACGGTGAAGAATAGATACCCGCTACCCCTTATCCCGGTATTGCTGGAACAGGTAAAGAAGGCCAAGATCTACACCAAATTGGACCTTAGGGGAGCCTACCACCTGGTACGGATGAGGGAGGGCGATGAATGGAAGACAGCATTCAAGACCCGTTATGGACTATACGAGTATTTGGTGATGCCGTTCGGGCTGTGCAACGCCCCAGCGGCATTTCAGTACTTTTTGAATGACGTGCTACGTGAGATCCTGGACCACTACGTCGTAGTTTACATAGATGACATCCTCATTTATTCGGAAGATGAAGACACACACATCCAACACGTGAGAAAGGTACTGCACATCCTACGGGAACATCACCTGTTTTGTAAACTAACTAAATGTGAATTCCACGAGAGCACTGTGGAATTCTTGGGGGTCATGCTTACCCCACATGGGCAGGAAATGGCTGAGAGAAAAATAGCAGCCGTGAAAGAGTGGCCTACCCCCTCGAATGTGCGAGACGTCCAATGTTTCATCGGATTCGCAAATTTTTACCGGCAATTCATCCATCAGTTTTCCGCGCTAGTAGCCCCTATAACACATCTTCTAAGAAAAACACAGAAATTCCAGTGGTCGACCAAGTCTCAGGAGGCGTTTGAGGCCCTGAAAACAGCGTTTATCACTGCTCCGATTCTGTCGCACCCCGATCCAGAGAAACCGTATATCGTTGAAGCAGACGCATCCGATATAGCAGTAGGGGCGGTGTTGTCCCAACGACACACCACTACCGGACAACTTCATCCAGTGGCATTCATGTCTAAGAAGCTGAACGATGCCGAACGAAACTATAACATTTCGGAAAAAGAATTGCTGGCCATAAAGATCACTTTTTTGGACTGGAGACACTTTCTGATGGGGGCACGACACGTGGTGACGGTATACACCGACCACCGCAATCTACAGTATATGGCGGCGGCTCGTCATCTAACCCCCCGCCAGCTTCGGTGGATGCTTTTCTTTTCAGAATACAACTTTGTTATTACCTATCGACCAGGGTCAGAGAATAGAAAAGCAGATGCGCTAACTAGACAATCATCTTCTCAAGTGGAAGAAGTGAAACAAGAGCATTCCATCATCCATCCGTCTAAGGTGCTATGTGTTTTACAGCCAAATTAATTTCTAAACGGAGTTCGGAAAGGCATCCACACGGGACTATGGAGAACATGGCTGAAGTACCACAAGGAGTGGCAAATCAAGGACGGTTTCCCAATGAAACAGGGAAGGCTGTTGCTACCCACCAAGCGACTTAGAAAACAAGCCTATCAGTGGTGTCATGAATCACCTAGTGCGGGACATCTCGGGACAGAAAAGACTCTAGATCTTCTCAGCAGACAATTCTGGTGGTCTTCTATCAGAGTGGATGTGAGACAATGGATCAAGGCCTGTGAAACCTGTGCAAAGATGAAGACCGACCATCAACGTCCGCAAGGACTACTACAACCTCTTCCCACTCCGAGTCGGCCGTGGGAGAACATATCGGTGGACTTCATTGTGGGGTTGCCTACCGATCAGGGGCATACAGTCATTTTGGTAGTCGTGGACTACTTAACGAAGATGGGACACTTCGTGGCCTGCAAATCCATCCCTACGGCAGGGCAACTAGCCATTCTGCTAATGAAACACATTGTCAGGTTACATGGACTGCCCAGGGCTATCATCTCAGACAGAGGCTCTCAGTTCACTGCTCAGTTCTGGAGACAGTGGTGCTCGACACTCCACATCAGCACGGCCCTGTCTACAAGTTACCACCCACAAACGGATGGGCAGACCGAACGCCTTAATCAGTCGCTTAAACAGTACCTGTGATGCTATGTAAATCTGGGCACCGAGGAATGGGTGGATTACATGTGGCTAGCAGAGATAGCCTACAATAACGCCACCCATAGCTCGACGCAGGTGTCTCCGTATTACTGCACCTATGGGCATCACCCCCGATTCCTCCCGCTTATCCATCCCAACGACTCTACCAGTTTACCAGAAGTATCAAGGAGAGCAGCCCATATCCGGGAGATACTGGTCAAAACACAAAGGCAACTACGAGTCACAAAGCAACGGTACAAGACATCAGCGGATAAACACAGAAGACCAGGTCCACTGTACCAGAAACGAGATAGGGTCTGGCTATCAACCAGCAAAATACACTTCAAGAAGCACAGTGGGCCCGATTCACAGAACTATCTTAAGACAAAATCCTAAACTTACTACCATTTTGGTATTCACAGAAGGCACTTACTCATTTTGGTATTCACAGAAGGCACTTACTCATTTCGGTATTCACAGAAGTTAGGAGTCCTAACTTTAAGACTCCTAAATGCCTTCTGTGAATACCGAAAGTCTTAAAATTAGGATTTTTCTCAGTTTAGTAGTAGTATAGTTAGGACTCCTAACTTTAGGACTCCTAAATGCCTTCTGTGAATACCGAAAGTCTTAAAATCAGGATTTTTCTCAATTTAGTAGTAGTAAAGTTAGGACTCCTAACTTTAGAACTCCTAAATGACTTCTGTGAATACCGAAAGCCTTAAAATTAGGATTTTTCTCAGTTTAGTAGTAGTATAGTTAGGACTCCTAACTTTAGGATTCCTAAATGCCTTCTGTGAATACCGAAAGCCTTAAAATTAGGATTTTTCTCAGTGTAGTAGTAGTAAAGTTAGGAGTCCTAACTTTAGGACTCCTAAACTGAGAAAAATCCTAATTTTAAGACTTTCGGTATTCACAGAAGGCATTTAGGAGTCCTAAAGTTAGGACTCCTAACTTCTGTGAATACCGAAATGAGTAAGTGTCTTCTGTGAATACCAAAATGAGTAAGTGCCTTCTGTGAATACAAAAATGGTAGTAAGTTTAGGATTTTGTCTTAAGTTAGTTCTGTGAATCGGGCCCAGTGTGTTTAGTCCCAAGTACATCGGCCCTTACGAGATAGAGAAATGCCTCAGCCCAGTGGCAATCCGGCTGCGACTGCCTTCTCACCTACGAATCCACCCGGTCTTTCACGTGTCCCTATTGAAGCCTGCCTGTTCTCCTCTGCTCACGCGACCTACACCTGTTTTGGTAGGTGATATACCAGAATATGAGGTGAAAGGGATCAAGGACTCCAAGATCCACGGATGCAAACTGTAGTACTTAGTCGTCTGGAAAGGATACGGATCGGAGGAGGACTCATGGGAACCAGCGTCTAATGTACACACTGCCCGGTTGGTAGCACTCTTTCACAAGAAACATCCACAAAAACCAGGTCCACTTATGCGCTCCCTTTGAAGGAGGGATGTACTGTTACAAGCATACGTGCTAGAGCGCGTTAGTCCGGTTAGGATTAGCGCGACCGCACAAGACTACAACTCCCAGTATTCCTGCACGCGCGTATGTCGCGGCGTCTTCCACAAAAGCGGAAGCGCTGCGAGGTCGCGCGTCGGAAATTCTTTCAGTCGACCGGAGTTCGAGTGGCGTGCTGGAGGTCCGGACGCCGGAGATATTCTCTTCCTGCAAGGCCCTAGGATATTATCCCTGATTCAGCCGTCCGTTTAGAGGCGGACACGGAAGTACGGTTCGCCGGCACACGGTCGGGTAAGGGTGCGGTGCACCAGTCCCTCCCCCGGTGCAAGTCTCCCTGTTTGTTACCTTCCCTTCCCCGTTGGAGAGCTTTGCACCAGCTCGTGCGGAGGAAGGAAGAATTGATACTCTAGACTGGGAGAGCATTTGTCATAAAGAGGGTTCCAGTCCCCTGATATATACATTAAAATATGTTTACTGCTGGTTTCTGTTCAGGAGCTTTACGCAAAGGCTCCGGGATCATGATATTTGCCTAAAAGCCTAAGACTTGAATGAAAGAGGGGTGATTTCGATCATCGTGTCCGCTGTGGGACAAACCTGGTAGTGTCAGGCTTAGTGAGAACGGCCATTGATGGTTCAATTGTGAAACCTTATACTGTATTGGCTTTCCTGCCTTGCTATACTACGCCTTCAACCACACGTTGCCACTCCATGGTGAGGTAACCTGGATCATGCAAACGTATCTGGCTCATTCTAAGACAACCTCTGGCATTTATGGTGTTTGGTATTGCTGTTTGTTATTCTGCCTGTGACTCTCTTTTAACAGGGGTTCTCTGAGTGGTAGCTGTATACGCTCGATCCCTGTGAAGCCCAGAGGAGTCTCTATCAGGGTAGGTTCTGGTGTGACCATATGTGTTCCGGATTAGCGAGATTACTGTGCAGGCGCTAAACTTCACTGTGGAAATATGCTCTGATGTATGACTTGTTTATTACATGTATTCCCCCCTTGCAGCAAAAACACATCGCCAAGAAAGACTAAACATCCCTGCCCGAGGTAGAGGGTCTGGTTCTATTGGGGCCGGTCTTTTTATTTTACAGGTACCACAATAGAATCTGTGTTCCTTCTCCCTAACGCAGGGAGGGGTGGAGTCCAGGGGTTAGGATAGGTGAAGACGCTAATCTTTTTCTTTATGTTTTACAGATCTCCCTCCCTGCTGTCCCCTTCCTTTCCTTCCCTCACTTGATCATCCCGCTGACCTGTGTCAGAACGACTTCCAGGCTTGGGTAGATCAAGAGGTGGACCATATATAGCAACAATCCGATCCCGAGGACTGAACCAACGTGACACGGTCGCTGGAGTTGCGGAAGCCCAGCAAGCCCCCGCAATATAATAATAGGATTGTCCCTGGAACCTGGCCCACCCGTGGGCTCATTTAAATGAAGTGGGGGAGCCCACGCTTCATTTTTTTTTTGTCCGGATTCGCACCTTCAGTGCGCATTCGGACATTTAAATAAAAAAGATACTATTAATTTTTGAGCCTTGGGGTCCTTGTGGGATCCTCCTGAGCAGGACTAGGGGGTCAGGGTGTTTCTACCCTGTCCCCTTTTCTTCTCATTTAAACTTTTTTCGAATGCTTTTTTGTGACTCGGTTTTACTGAGTCACAAGATGGCTGCCAACACTTCCTGGTTTGGAGTGTTGGCAGCCAATCACAATGAAGCTCGTGGTCGTGGCAGCCAATCACAGTGAAGCGCGTGGTCGGGAGTGTGCGCGAACCCACCGCTGCCCGAGATATCTAACTTCAGCAGTTCAGGCTGTAGCCTTGGCTAAAGTTTCCTATGGGAAATTGATTTTTTGACTTTTATTTTTTGAATTTCTTAACAACTACTGAACGGATTTACACCATTTAAAAAACAAGGTCGCTTTCTGAAACCAAGCTCTACCTTTTTGCCATATTTGGTGTAATTCCGTTCAGCATTTCAGGTTGTAGCCTGTAATAAAATTTTCTATGGAAATTAACATGGAGAAAACACTTTTTGGGACCTCCTTTTTTCTCAGCCACCGCTTGATGAATCACCCCCAAACTTTCAGGCTAGGAGCTGACCTAGATAGACCTTTTTTTGGGAGAATTTTGCGAAGATTCGCCAAACGACGGACTGTTGGAGTTCGTAAGGCAGCCCAGATGACATCCAGTGTTTCCACAGCCCACTTGGGTGTTTTTATTGACATGACATTAGCAGGCAACAGCATCCACTTGGACAGATACTTACCGGGAGCACTGCAAATACCAGAAGGCATAGCGCCTGAGTGACACGCATACATGGGCGGGATGGTCATTGAAATAAAGTGGCGCTCCTTGAATCTGTTGTTGCTTTCTTCATTCCTGGCTCGTGAACAAGGACTTCGGTTTGAAACGCGTAGAGCCGCATGATGTGAGAGACACTGAAATGCACATGAGCTGTTCTCCTCAGCCTAAGAGAGATTCCTTCCCTGTGGCCATTCTCTATGGGGCAACCTGTTTGTTTGAATATATATATATATATATATATATATATATATATATATATATATATATATATATATATATATATATATATATATATATATATATATATTACCTACTGGCGGTCGCCAGTAGGTAGTTATAGTTAGGACCACGTTTCCATAGGAAATCCGCAACATTCTATTTTGAATAACTTTGGCGCCGGTCGACGAATCCTCGCGAATCTTTCAAAATAGGTGGGGCGCTACGCTCCGCTCCTACCCTGAAAGTCTCGGGGGGATTCGTCAAGCGGGGGCTGAGATAAAAGGGGGGTCCCAAAATGCGTTTTTCCCATGCATTTTTCCATAGGACCTTTAGACAGGGCTACAGCCCGAACGGCTGAACAGAATTACTAGAAATTTGGCAGAGAGGTAGTCCTCAGGTCAAGGAAGTGCCTTTTGTAGGTTTGGTGTAAATCTGTTCAGTAGATTCTGAGAAAATAGCCTTTAAATCAATATATATATCTGAGCCAGCTTACGGTGCGCTTACGGTACGCTTACCGTACGCGTACGGTGGCATGCGCGAGCGCGATTCTGATTGGCTCTTAGATCTAAGTAAACATTCGAATCGGCCGAAACCAGGAAGCGGCGGCCGCCATTTTCTCTCTCGCACTGAGAGTGATTTTTAAAATATAATGCCCAAAAACATGTAAAGGGGCTGTTTAGACAGCTCCCACACACATAGCCATGTTGAGGGAGTCCCCAAAGATCCCCCAAGGCCAAAAACGGAATTTTTATTTTTTCGGTAATTTCGCCGATTACGCTTACCGTACGCGTACGGTAAAAAATAAAAATAAAAAAAAGAATTATCCACACTCTCTCCACCCCGTGTGCAATTGGTGCCCGAAGGTCACCAATTGTGCATGGCTTATTATACCTGAGATAAACTAAAATATTTAAAAAAAAAATAATAAAAAAAAAAATTATCCACACTCTCTCCACCCCTTGTGCAAATGGTGCCCGAAGGGCACCATTTGTGCATGGCTTATAAAATATACGAAAAATTAAAATATTACCTTTCAAAACGAAGTGCATCATATGTCCTCCATGTGCGCACGGTGCGAAGACATCAATAAACTCATAACTTCAAAAATAATTGAATCTCAAACTCTGAACCAAACTAAAGAGAGAGTAAAAAACAATAAATTGAAAAATCATCAAAATAGGAATTGGAATTTAACAAAAAATGCTTTAAAAGAACTGAGAGATGATCCTGAAATAATAATCAAAACCTCAGACAAAGGAGGTAATATAGTTGTACAAGACACTGAGGACTATCTTGAGGAAGCTAGGAGGCAACTCTCAAACCAAGAACATTATGAATGCCTGAAAGCAAATCCAATGGAACAATGGACACAAGAATTCCATCAAAAAATGAATATGTGGAATGAAGTCGATTTAATCGATTTCAATGAATATATGTACCTAAAAACAAACCATCCTGTTGTACCTACAATATATTTTTTACCAAAGGTACATAAATCCACCAGCAAACCACCTGGGAGACCAATTGTGAGCTCAATCGGGTCACTCCTGGAAAATACATCAAGGTTTATCGACACATTCCTCATTAAATATGTTACTTCACTCCCTTCTTACATAAAAGATACAACAGACTTTCTGAGGACAATCCAGGATGTACAATGGAATGAAGAAATGATAATGGCAACTGTTGATGTCTGTTCGTTATATACTTCAATTTTACACCAAGATGGTATAGCAGCAGTTAGGAAATTTCTTAACACAAGATCATTAAGCTACTTGGAACATTCGAATATGCTTATTGAAATGTTAACATACTGCTTGACACACAACATCTTCCTTTTTAAAAATGATCTTTTTCTTCAACGACAAGGAACGGCAATGGGGACATCTTTTGCCCCAACATATGCCAACATTTTGATGGGCGTATGGGAACAAGCCGTCCTAGCAAAAAATACCAACATGAATATCATTAAGTGGTGTCGGTTTATAGACAACCTGTTCATAATTTGGAATGGAGAACAAGAAGGTCTAGAAACATTTATTGCCTCCTTAGAAGAGAACAACTTCAATCTAAGTTTTACATCCACTGTCAGCAGAGAAAAAATCATATTTTTGGATGTGGAAATTTTCATCAAAAATCAAAAAATATGCAGTAAAATACATCGCAAACCTGCTGCTTGTAATAGCATCCTACATGCTAACAGTGGACATCCTCAGCACCTAAAATGGAGCATACCCTATGAACAAATGTTAAGGGTAAAAAGGAATTGTTCCGAAATTGAAGATGTGAACCAACAACTAAATGAAATGAGCGCCCGTTTCCCAGAAAGAGGTTCTCCCATTGAGGTGATTAAAACAGCCAGATCCAAGGTCAATGGGAAATCAAGGGAATCTATACTTAGATTTAATTTGGATGATGAAGTTGAACACTTTGATGAGCAGGACACAATCAGACTAATTGTGGATTTCAATAATGAAAACATTGAAATTAAGAAAATGATAAAAAAGAATTGGAACATTTTAACATTGGATGAAACTCTCAAGAAGAGGCTCCCAACTAACCCAAGTATAACCTACAGAAGAACTGCAAGCCTGGGGGATATTCTTACACAGAGCCACTACGAAGAAAAAAATCCCAAAAACCCCAAAAGCTGGCTAAACACTCCTGGATTCTGGAAATGTCAGAAAGGTAAGGCCTGTGAACATGGCCAAAATAAACAAAACTTCAAATTACAAAATGGTGAACTGGAACAAATTCAAGATCATATCACCTGTGAATCACATCATGTAATTTATATCCTGGAATGTCCATGTAAGAAACAATACATTGGAAGCACTATAAATAAGTTGAAATTAAGAATATTGCAACATCTAAGAGCAATCAAAAAGAAAGACTTCAACTACCCAATTGCAAAACACTTTTTTGAACATCATGGGAGTAATGATCGAGAATTGAAGTACTTTGGAATTAAGATTGCGACTTGGAAAAACAGAGGGGGAGATAGAACTTTAGATCTTAGAAAAATGGAATCAAGATATAATTCTAAAAATAGGTACGGAGACCCCCTTTGGTCATAACTTAGATGCTGAACTGTACATACATCTGCATCAATAACATCATAAAAAGAGACAGTATATCCTATTTTCACTCCGATTCTGAATGAAGTTATGAATCTGAAATATCAATGTGAACATTATTGCAGAGAGAGAGAAAAAATATTTCCCTTGTTTTTGTTGTTGTTATTTGTTGGTCCATTGGTGCTAAAATGATATTGAGAAATAGAATTGGTCAAGTGGCCTTTAAATAGCGATTATACTATAGTTTGGATCTGGAAATCATGTACTTTACATTGAACATATTTCTCTTTCCTCTTCCGTTCTCTCTCCTTTTTTTAAAATTAATTGGGAGAGTATTTTCATTATATATACACTGATTATTGCATAATTTGCACAGAATTGTTGGTAGTTTTAATGGGTTATAAACAAAAAGACATAGATAATATTGATAAGTATGAACAAGTTCGATAAAAATGTACTTCACATGGAAATTGTTGAAATATGTCAAATATATCCCTTTACTTACTGAAACGAAGCCTTTGCTATTTTGCACAGAAAAACCAAAATTAATGGCACTTTAAATTACATCACATAGAAGAGGTCAGGAAATATTACAAGATCCAAAAAAATGAAAATTTATCGCCATGAGACCATTAACTAGTGGAAATATGGAAAATATTTCCTTTTTAATTTTTGAGATCATACGAACTTTTTGCACAGACACTTATGCACTTTATATAACATAAAATATATTCAGCCCTTTTTTTCATGAACTATTCTGAGTACTTTACAATTATTGATCTAGCCAATAATGATGAAATCTTTATGTGGAGTGGGAACAGCGATACGTCTTAAAATAACAGTGAATGTTGAATAAAGTTTTGTATTTAAAAAAATAAAAAAATGTATATAAAAATGTAAAAATAGAAAATGGACTTAAGATTGTACCTATCTCTTTAAAAAAGACATTCTAGATGAAGAAAACTCTATGGTCCAGTCGAAGGCACATCGCCGAAATGCGTAGACCTTGGTGATGGAAAATTGTAAAAATAATTGAATCTGCCTCGAGTCCTGATTGGGGTGCTGTGGATGCCTGCTGCTGCCGGACGGGTAGTTTGGTGATTTTCTGAATATATATATATATATATATATATATATATATATATATATATATATATATATATATATATTACCTACTGGCAGTCGCCAGTAGGTAGTTATAGTTAGGACCACGTTTCCATAGGAAATCCGCAACATTCTATTTTGAATAACTTTGGCGCCGGTCGACGAATCCTCGCGAATTTTTCAAAATAGGTGGGGCGCTACGCTCCGCTCCTTCCCTGAAAGTCTCGGGGGGATTCGTCAAGCGGGGGCTGAGATAAAAGGGGGGTCCCAAACGCGTTTTTCCCATGCATTTTTCCATAGGACCTTTAGACAGGGCTACAGCCCGAACGGCTGAACAGAATTACTAGAAATTTGGCAGAGAGGTAGTCCTCAGGTCAAGGAAGTGCCTTTTGTAGGTTTGGTGTAAATCTGTTCAGTAGATTCTGAGAAAATAGCCTTTAAATCAATATATATATCTGAGCCAGCTTACGGTGCGCTTACGGTACGCTTACCGTACGCGTACGGTGGCGTGCGCGAGCGCGATTCTGATTGGCTCTTAGATCTTAGTAAACATTCGAATCGGCCGAAACCAGGAAGCGGCGGCCGCCATTTTCTCTCTCTCACTGAGAGTGATGTTTAAAATATAAAGCACAAAAACATGTAAAGGGGCTGTTTAGACAGCTCCCACACACATAGCAATGTTGAGGGAGTCCCCAAAGATCCCCCAAGGCCAAAAACGGAATTTTTATTTTTTCGCTAATTTCGCCGATTACGCTTACCGTACGCGTACGGTAAAAAATTATTAAAAAAAAAAATGTATCCACTCTCTCCCCACCCCGTGTGCAATCGGTGCCCGAAGGGCACCAATTGTGCATGGCTTATTAACGATGAGTTAAACTAAAATATTAAAAAAAATAATAATAAAAAAAAAAAATTATCCACACTCTCTCCACCCCGTGTGCAAATGGTGCCCGAAGGGCACCATTTGTGCATGGCTTATAACATGTACGAAAAATTAAAATATTACCTTTCAAAACGAAGTGCATCATATGTCCTCCATGTGCGCACGGTGCGCGAAGCGCATCGTGCGTACATGGCCCATCTAGCGTAACGTGGGCACGCGGTGTGCGTAGCGCACCGCGTGCCCACCGTGCGTGCACGGCACTAACTGCGTTAAGTGGGCGCGCACGCCACGAATGGCGTAAAGTAACTTAGCATTTAAAAAACCGTACAAATTCACTGAAAAAACCATAGGTTTCACACACGTTATAGTTAGGAATTAGCATTTAAAAAACCTTGAAAATTCACTGAAAAAACCATAGGTTTCACACATGTTATAGTTAGCGGAAATTTTACTGATAAAAAACCAATGAAATTCCCCCGTTATAGTTAGTGCAGGCAACTATAACTCACGCGACCGCAATCTTCTGCTGATTACATATGTGTCTTTATGAAAAATAAATATTTGTAATATATGTATAGCTAAAAATGTATGGAAGAAGACATGGGCAAATAAGTGTCTAAATACAGTATTAGCATCAGCAGAGGATTGCGGTCGCGTGAGTTATAGTTGCCTGCACTAACTATAACGGGGGAATTTCATTGGTTTTTTATCAGTAAAATTTCCGCTAACTATAACATGTGTGAAACCTATGGTTTTTTCAGTGAATATATATATATATATATATGTATATATATATATATCATGCTCCAACTTGCCCACGTTTGAACAGCACTCGAACACAAAGGTAGGTGGCAAACCTTTATTTTCAGGGTACAACCGGTCTGTTGCTGACAGCTTCAATCAGACAGTCAGTTTGGCAGAGAGCCTGACGCGTTTCAAAAGTTTCCTTTCTTCTTCAGAGGCATTTGCTTAGCTGATTGCGTGCACCTGGCCCCGTTTTCACAATGTTGATGCCACTCCCCTGGATGGGCCTGTCACATGACAGTGGGGCATTGTGGGAACTGCAGTCCAGGTTGATTTTGTGTCATATGGTGGCACTAATGTCTGTCACTCATTTCAAGCCCTTGAATGGGCCGCCGCCAGCAGCGTCCAGTTTCAATCCTTCCTTTGTGCTCCGCATTGCAGCTCGATAGATATCAGCCACGCGGCCCCCGATTATGGGGTGGTGCAAGTTCGGCGGCTGGACCGCCGCCCAAATATCATGCTCCAACTTGCCCACGCTTGAACAGCACTCGAACACAAAGGTAGGTGGCAAACCTTTATTTTCAGGGTACAACCGGTCTGTTGCTGACAGCTTCAATCAGACAGTCAGTTTGGCAGAGAGCCTGACGCGTTTCAAAAGTTTCCTTTCTTCTTCAGAGGCATTTGCTTAGCTGATTGCGTGCACCTGGCCCCGTTTTCACAATGTTGATGCCACTCCCCTGGATGGGCCTGTCACATGACAGCGGGGCATTGTGGGAACTGCAGTCCAGGTTGATTTCGTGTCATATGGTGGCACTAATGTCTGTCACTCATTTCAAGCCCTCGAATGGGCCGCCGCCAGCAGCGTCCAGTTTCAATCCCTCCTTTCTGCTCCGCATTGCAGCTCGATAGATATCAGCCACGCGGCCCCCGATTATGGGGTGGTGCAAGTTTGGCGGCTGCCTATCAGGAGGCAAGAAACAGATCACGACAGCCTATCAGAAGGCTTGATTTAAATAAAGCCGTGATGTACAGCAGCAAACTTTGTGCCGAAAGCCTATGAAGAAGGAACACATTTCCGAAACGCGTCGGCAAGGCAGTCCAAGTGTAATGGAGGGCAGGATGTTAATTGTCGCCTGAGTGCATCCCCGACCTTTGGGCAACTTGGAGCATGATATTTAATGGCAGCCTACGCCGTGGGGAGTGCACCATCGCAATCACAGCGAGCACGGACGCCGTGAGGCCACAACACCGAGGATTGTTACTCTCCTTGCCTTGGAGTCCATTGGAGGACAAATAAAGTTTTAGAGATGGCTGCAAAAAGGATAATACATTTCCCAGCAGGCAATATGCCTATGACTCTTTTGAAAGTGCCTATCAGGAGGCAAGAGACAGATCACGAGCCTATCAGGAGGCAGAGCCTATCAGGGGGCAAGAAACAGATCACGACAGCCTATCAGAAGGCTTGATTTAAATAAAGCCGTGATGTACAGCAGCAAACTTTGTGCCGAAAGCCTATGAAGAAGGAACACATTTCCGAAACGCGTCGGCAAGGCAGTCCAAGTGTAATGGAGGGCAGGATGTTAATTGTCGCCTGAGTGCATCCCCGACCTTTGGGCAACTTGGAGCATGATATATATATATATATACATTACCCACTGGCAGTCGCCAGTAGGTAGTTATAGTTAGGACCTAATTTCCATAGGAAATCCACAACATTCTATTTGGAATAACGTTGGCGTCGGTTGATGAATCTTCGCAAAAGTTTCAAAACTTTTGGCCAGCTCCGGTCCGCTCCTATCCTGAAAATTTCACGGTGATTCGTCAAGCGGGGGTCGATAAAAAAGGGGGGGCCCAAAACGTGTTTTCCCCATGCATTTTCCCATAGGACCTGTTGACGCAGCTACAGCCCAAAGTGCTGAACGGAATTACACCAAATTTGGCAAAGAGGTAGTCCTCAGTTCAGACTCGTGCCTTTTGCTTAAATGGCATAAATCCGTTCAGTAGTTCCTGAGAAAATCAAAAGTAAAATCACATATATATCTGGGCGGAGCCTAACCACACTTCTCATCATGAGATCTGATTGGCTGTAAGCACTTCATCCAAGAAGTGTTGGCAGCCATCTTGGGACTAATATACATGATAGCACCTCATTAAAAAGCATTGCAGTTAATAAAAGGTTTTAAGACTTTAGTTACATTATAAATCATTTGTTGATGGTACCATACTCATTTTAGGAATTGTGGTGTGTTCTAAGGTGATTTTACGATGTGAAAAAGCCTTCTGCTGTGATATCATGAATCATGTTTGAGAGAAAACTATTTTCTCGTGCTTTTCCCACAGAGGTTTGGAAGGTGATCTATAAGCTAAACTGAGAGCATATTTTCTGTAAATTCACATTATCTTTCTCAGTCATGTGAGAATGAAGTCTGACGTACTCAGTAAAACATGTACATCCAACAAGGGCAGAGACTGTCAGTTGATTCCTTTGTGTTCTACTGCAGCTTACCAGAGTGTTCTAAAGAACAACTAGAGCGCTAACAGTCCTACTTATGACAAACGTATGGCACACCTGAAGCCATCTTGGTTGGAATAAAGTGGTAACTCTTAAAACATTTAATTTAAAAAGGAACAAAATGAGGGGGTTCATATTGCCATAGAAAGTATGATTAGTGCTGCAGAAAGAAAAATTAGGGCACATTTTGAGTGACTTCTCAAATCCTCTTCTATTTCTTTAAAAGATTCTGACATGCAGACTGAAACATGCACTTTCAATACCAGCAGCAGACTTCCCTGGTGAGCAGTAGCTTTACTACAGTTATCTAATAAGCAACTAGAGTGCTAACATTCTGAATTTATGGCAAATGTGTGACACATCTGAATGCCTTCTTGATGGAATCAAAGTAAAAAACTGAAAGTATTTCCTACTGAGGAGAATGTAGTAAATGAGGAAATTAGGAAACATCATAACAAATAAGTCTCCCAAAATGGCCACCAGAGACAAAAGAGCCCAAATGTAGCCCAAATATCACCCAGATGTAGCCCAAGTATAGCCCAATGACAGAATGTCCCAGAGTGTTCTAGCGAACAACTAGAGCGCTAACAGTCTTACTTATGACAAAAGTATGGCACACCTGAAGCCATCTTGATTGGAATAAAGTGGTAACACTTAAAACATTTAATTTACAAAGGAACAAAATGAGGGGGTTCATTTTGCCATAGAAATTATGATTAGTTTTGCAGAAAGAAAAATTAGGGCACATTTTGACTTCTCAAAACCTTTTATATTTCATAAACAAATTCTGACATGCAGACTGAAACATGCACTTTGAATACCAGCAGCAGACTTCCCTGGTGAGCAGTAGTTTTACTATAGTGATCTAATGAGCAACTAGAGTGCTAACATTCAGAATTCATGGCAAATGTGTGACACATCTGAATGCGTTCTTGATGGAACCAAAATAAAAAACTGAAAGTATTCCCACTGAGGAGACTGCAGTAAATAAGGAAATTAGGAAACTTCATAACAAATAAATCTCCCAAGATGGCCACCAGAGACAAAAGAGCCCAAATGTAGCCCACATATCACACAGATGTAGCCCAAGTATAGCCCAATGACAGAATGTCCCAGAGTGTTCTTAAGAACAACTAGAGCGCTTACTGTCTTACTTATGACAAAAGTATGGCACACCTGAAGCCATCTTGATTGGAATAAACTGGTAACACTTAAATCATTTAATTTAAAAAGGAACACAATGAGGGGGTTCATTTTGCCATAGAAATTATGATTAGTGGTGAAGAAAGAAAAATTAGGGCACATTTTGAGTGACTTCTCAAATCCTCTTCTATTTCATTAAAACATTCTGATATACAGACTGAAACATGCACTTTTAATATCAGCAACAGACTTCCGTGGTGAGCAGTAGCTTTACTACAGTGATCTAATGAGCAACTAGAGTGCTAACATTCAGAATTTATGGCAAATGTGTAACATATCTGAATACCTTCTAGATGGAATCAAAGTAAAAAACTGAAAGCATTTCCTACTGAGGAGACTGCATTAAATGAGGAAATTAGGAAACTTCATAACAAATAAATCTCCCAAGACGGCCACCAGAGACAAAAGAGCCCAAATGCAGCACACATGTCACCCAGATGTAGCCCACATGTAGCCCAATGACAGAAGTGTGCAAAACACTTATTTTTTGTGTATTTGCACTTTTATATAGTGCAGACTTGTCAGGTATTGGAGTGCTTTACATGAGCATTTGTTACATCACACAAGTTCAAATTCATTTTGGTTGTAGACATGGGGAGATTAAGTGATTTGACCAGAATCACATAATGTTGAGCTGAAGCAGAAACTCCAACCTGGTTCCCCAGTTGCAAAGTCTGCAGCTCTGGAAGTAACACCAGATCCTCTCCCATAGATGCAACATTTAATCAAGTGGTCAACTGGATAAAAAAACATAAAGATTACAAATAATTTAAAAGTTCTTTGTCGCTATTTGAAAACTCAGAAAATATGTCCTCATTTTAGTTTTTTAGAGCACTAACCATAATTTTGATTCAAATAAGACCCTCTCATACATGTAATTTCTAAAGGAAATACTCTTGGTATTACAGTTTTGATAACATCAAGATGACGTCAGGCGTTCCACACTTTTGTAATAAATATAGAATGTTAGCAATCTAGTTGTTCATTGGGATACTATTGACAGGCAGAAGCCAGGGGCACGGACTCTGAAAATTGAAGGCAGGTAGGAGAGTGTAGAGGCAACAATTTGACCACGCTGGGCAGGCAGGAAGGGCAGTGGCAGCACAACAGACTATGGAGGGCAGTGGAAAGGGGGGCAGGGGCAACAAACCAACAATACAGGACTGGCAAGAGAGGCTGTGGCAATATAATAGACCATTGTGTGCAGAAGGAAGAGGCAGTGGTAGTACAACCATACATGCCAACAGATCCGTTTCAGCCAGGAAACATCCAATGTTTTTAAGCTCAAATGGGCTTTATTTGATTTGTCTCCTGTCTACAATCTCCTCTTTTTCAATGCAACTCAAAGGGGAAAATCAATACCCCAGTTTTTTTTCAAAATCTCCCTCTTACCAAGTTCAAAATGTTTGCAAGTATGGTACATTGGATCATGGTAGGCAGGAGGAATTGGGGTAGGGACATGGACTCGGAAAACAGAGGACAGGAGGGACATGGAGAGGTGCACCAAACTGACCCTACAGGGCAGGCATCAGGGTTTGCAGCAGCACAATACACCACACAGCGCATGCGGGACAGGAGTGCAGCACAACAATCCATAGAAACCAATAGGGAGGGGACAGGACCATGCACATGGACAACAGAGAACAGAGGGGAAAGAGGCAATGGTAGCTAGCTGACTATAATGGACAGACAGGAGAGAAAGCTGCAGCATAACAGACCATAAAGGGCAGGAGGGACGGATCAGGGGCATTACAATGGAACAGACAAGCCAGGAGGGAGGGAATAGGGGTCTGCACATGGAAACAGAGAGCTGGGGGCAAGGGGGCAGGGCAGGAACAGCAAGATGACCATGGAGGTCAGGCAGGGTGGGCACTAGAAACAAGACACACCATGGAGAGCAACAATGAGACTTTGATGGCATACACACAGACCATGTAGGGAAGGTGGAAGGGGATCAGGGGCAGCTAGCTGACCACACAGGGAAGGTGGGAGGGGCCATGACAGCACAGAAGACCATGCATGGCAAGCGGGAGGGTTAGTGGCAGCACAATGGCTATGATGGGCAAGAAGGAGGGTGCAGGGGCATGCACAAAGGACCATGGAGGATAGAAGGGAGGGTCAGGACCTGGGCACAGACAAGAGAGTTCAGGGGAAGGGGGTCTCACAACAGACCGCGGGGGACAGGCAGGAGGAGCAGTTGCAGCACAACAGACCAGGGAGGGCAGAAGGGTGTGGCAGTAAAATGGACCATGGAGGACAGGAGGAAGGGGATAGGGGCATGGCATGTGGACAGGCAGGGTGGAGGTGGCAGGGACAGGTTACAGTCATCTGACAATGCTAGACAGGTGGGAGGGGAGTGGCAGCTCAACAGAACACTCAGAGTAGATAGGAGTGGCAGGTCCATGGAACATGGTGGGCAAAAAGGATGGAGCAGGGGCATGCACAAAGACATCGGAGGGCAGGGGGAAGGAGAATAGTGGCAGCAAGCTAAGCACAGAGGCTAAGCAGGAGGTCAATGATGGGCCATAGAATTGGGCAATGGAGGGCAGGAGGAGTGGACTGGTACATCATGCTAAATGGAGGGCAGTGGCAGCACATCAGACCATGCATGGCAGGAGGGAGGAGGCTAGACCATGGATTCAGACAAAAGAGGATAGGGAGTAGGTGGATGGGGCAGCAAGCTAACTGTTCAGAGAAGGTGGGTATTAGGAACTTTATTGTTTTTAAAATGTGTGTCTGTGCGAACTACTTAAAATATGAACAAGTATGCAGCATAATCTCACTTTTATTTAGTAAGAAGAGGACGTTTGTGACTGTGACTCCGGGCTCACTTGGCAGAAACACCCCCTGACCCTCCACCCCCATCGCAAAATGTAATGCCAGTGAAAAGGGTAGGTAGACGCAGTGTTATATAGAACATAGTCCTGAGAGCACGATTGAAAATGAAAACTAGATATAGTATATGGTATAAACTATGCACCAAAAAGTGTGATATAAGATGAACCGGGGCGTGAAATATAATATGCAATATATTGTGCGCAATGACAGATTCATTGGAGAGCGCGAGATAGCACAGGCATTAGCGTGTGCTATGCGATATGCGCCTTGGAGTGTAATATGCACAGGGCAGTGTTGTGTAACCTAACTAGTCTCTAAAGTTGTAATATAAAATATGTGCTGCGGAGTGTAACGTTGCATATGCACTGTGACAAAGATATGGATCCCAGATTGTAATATGTCTGGCATAGCGCTGTGCGTTATAACATAGGCATCGAGGAAGGCACGTTAGATGGGGCAATATAACCCGTGCGAAGGCAAGTGTGGCATGACATATTCACGGGGTGGTGTTACAGTGCACATGGGCTAGAGAGTGTCATAGCATACGCACTAGCTGGTGGAATACAACACAGAGGTGTGAGGCACTCGGCGGGCACTGGTGGGTGTAACACAGCATTGGCTCAGCCAGGAGCACGCTGTGACTCTCAAGTGAGGTTTGTCTCCTTTCCAGAGAGTAAAATAAAAAGTATTACACATCCGGCGGTGGATGTGTATTTTATTAACCGTGAGGGGGGTTTCTTGCATAGTTTGGTCGAATTTTTGTCGAATCCTCTTTGAATGGCTTGGTGTGCGTGTATATTAAATGTGCCCATCAATAGCTACCCATGTTTGTATAAATAAACGACAAGGGTGTCTACTTGGAGAGTACCCACCGGTGGGGGCGCCGGGATTAGGCACGGTAGGGCGTCAGACACGTCAGAGCTTCACTAGCGGTGTATTCATTCTATGCATTTTAATAAATATCACGCAAATCGTCATGGTGATAGGTACATACGGTTTGTCCAGCATGTCCTAGGTGTTTCTATAAATATATATATTTTTTAAATAATAAAAAACAAAGGCCGGCCCGAGGGATGGGGTCCCTGGGGCCATAAGTGGCCTGAGGAGGGGGGCAACGCAGCCCCCTCCTAAAGAATAAAAAAAAAAAAGGCCATGACCCGGGGTTTGGGGTCCCTGGGGCCGATTAAGGCCTTGGGAGGGCCAAATTAATTATTTTCAACAAAAAAAATTAGGGTGCAGGCCCTGGGGGATGGGGTCCCCAGGGCCAGTAAATTAGAAAAGGAAGGGTGGCCACACAGCCCTCCTTCTTAAAAAAATAAAATAAATAAAAGACCGGCATCGCCCTGGAGGCCACGCCCCCTCCTTGCAGCACTCTGCAAACGCGCCCCCTGGCCAGTTGTAAGTTGGGGAATTAATTGCCCTTCAATACTGAGGGCCCCTGAGGGCCAACTAGCCCAACAGGTATCTCCAGTATGCGCCAGGGAGCTGCGTTTCAGACAGGTGTTCTGAGGCCACGCCCCTTTTTACACCTCTATGCAATGCAGCTCTGTGGCGCTTACTGGAGGTACCTAGTGGGCTAGTTTGACCCTAGGGACCCTTAGGATTCAAGGGGACTTAATCTCTCAACTTCGAACGGCCACAGGGCGCGTTTACACAGTGGTGAAGGGAGGGGACGGGGCCTGAGGTGACGTGTGCAAACACGCCTTGTGGCGCGTTTTAAGTTGGGGAAATAATTCCCTTTCAATCCTGAGGGAGCCTGGGGGCCAACTAGCCCACCAGGTGCTAACAGTAAGCGCCACTGCTCTGCGTTGCAGAGAGGTGGTGCATGCCGTGCCCCTTTTTACACCTCTCTGCAATGGCACTTACTCGACATACCTAGTGGGCTATTTTGCCCCTAGGGATCCTCAGGATTCAAGGGGACTTAATCTCCCAACTTAATAAACGGCCACATGGCGTGTTTATACAGTGGGGAAGGGAGGGGACGGCGCCTGAGGTGACGTGTGCAAACACGCCCTGTGGCGCGTTGTAAGAGGTAGTTTTAATCCCCTGCCCTATTATATACTAGAGGCTTGCAGAGGAGGTCATGCTGCTCACAGGGGGACCCCAACGCATAGTGTTCCCTAGTGTATGTAGGTGTTTTCACTTTATTCTGAGTGTCTTTTAACATAGCACTGGCTCTAGGACTGGTTAGTCAGACTCAGTTACCACCAGTATCCGTCTGAAAAAGTTGAGGGTACAGGATGATTTTGCAATAAGGCTTCTTTCTGCTCTTCTGTTTGTTCTTTCTGCACGTTATCCTTCTTCCTGCACTTTTCTGCGTCTTTGAGGACTTCTGCTGCTTCTTTCTGCATTTCTTTTTTTTCTTTCTGTGCGTTTTTTCTTCTTTCTTCACATGTCCTATCTCTGTAGGCATAGTTAGAAATTAGCATTTAAAAAACCTTTGAAATTCAATGAAAAAACCATAGGTTTCAGGCACGTTATAGTTAGGAATTAGCATTTAAAAAACCTTAGAAATTCACTGAAAAAACCATAGGTTTCAGCGGCGTTATAGTTAGCTGGACTTTTCACTTGTACAAAACCATTGAAATTCCCCCGTTATAGTTAGTTCAGCTAACTATAACTCGCGCGCCCGCAATGCACTGTTGATGACGTCACATATTACATCACTTATGACATGGTCAGTGACATCACTCATGACATCACTGATGACATCTCAAATGACATCACTGATGACATCATCCTTGTGATAGAGTGGCAGGCCTCCTCTCCCCCTAATATAACCTTTGATACACACATTCAAAAATAGAAACTAAAATTTTCAAAACAATGGACATACCAATATCAGTTTCAACAACCTATTCAGTAATTCTAAGATCCACATACACATCCACTCATTCACCAACAGTCCTATACAGTCACTCATACATGTACTCACTCATCATATGTACTCATACACCTATACATCCTGTTACACAACGCCACTCATCCATAGAGTTACTCACACACATAGTCACTCATGCTAATAAAGAATCAAACATCCATGTACTTGCATATACAGTTATACACACACCACCACACTTACTTCTACAGAAACTTACAGATACTTAGTCTTTTAAACAATCACTTATAGAAACACATACTTATTCATACAGGAACTCTTTCAATCTCTCACTCTCACATATACTCACTTATATACACCAATAGTCACATATACTAGTTTAAAACATATGTAGTTACTCATAAAGGCACTATTGAGACAGTCATTCACTCACTAACACACCCATGCACACACTCATCCACCCATACAGTCCTGCACACATGCTGTCTTCAACACATACAAACAGTGAGTCACTTATTCATGCACCTATGCACTACATAATACCCCCACCGAACCATACAGACACTCAGACACTCATACTGATACTCAAAAAACCAACTAATAACCTATATAGACACTCATGTAGCTACTCACCAACCCATGCAGCCACTTATACACAAAGTGAGAGACTGATACAGATATTTACATATTTAAACATTACTCACTAAGCCATGTATTCACTAAGATACACTTAATCAGCCAGTTATACAATCAATTTTTCAAAAACAAATCATCCATTTAGACACTTATATATCCATTTATTCTTCCATCGACCTTGAAATATACATATATAAAACATATGTAATTTTCAGAAAAACACACATTCACTGGATGATGTCATCAGTGATGTCATCAGTGATGTCATCAGTGATGTCATGAGTGATGTCACTGACCATGTCATGAGTGATGTAATATGTGACGTCATCAGCAGTGCATTGCGGGCGCGCGAGTGATATAGTTAGCTGAATTAACTATAACGGGGGAATTTCAATGGTTTTGTACAAGTGAAAAGTCCAGCTAACTATAACGCCCCTGAAACCTATGGCTTTTTCAGTGAATTTCTAAGGTTTTTTAAATGCTAATTCCTAACTATAATGTGCCTGAAACCTATGGTTTTTTCAGTGAATATATATATATATATATGTAATATATTTATCCAAAGCACTTTAGTCGATAAACATAAAGCAAGTTATATATATGTGTGTTTGTGTATATATATATATATATATATATATATATATATATATATATATATATATATATATATATCTACTGGCGGTCGCCAGTAGATAGTTATAGTTAGGACCCTGTTTCCATAGGAAATCCGCAACATTCTATTTGGAATAACTTTGGTGCCGGTCGATGAATCCTCGCAAAATTTTCAAAATAGGTGGGGCGCTACGCTCCGCTCCTACCCTGAAAGTCTTGGGGGGATTCGTCAAGCGGGGGCTGAGAAAAAAGGGGGGTCCCAAAACGCGTTTTTCCCATGCATTTTTCCATAGGACCTTTAGACACAGCTACAGCCCGAATGGCTGAACAGAGTTACTTGAAATTTGGCAGAGAGGTAGTCCTCAGGTCAAGGAAGTGCCTTTTGTAGGTCTGGTGTAAATCTGTTCAGTAGTTCCTGAGAAAATAGCATTTAAATCAATATATATATGTGGGCGGAGCCTAACCACACATCTCATCCTGAGATCTGATTGGCTGTCAGCACTTCATCCAAGAAGTGTTGGCAGCCATCTTGGGACCAATATACATGATAGCACCTCATTAAAAAGCATTGCAGTTAATAGAAGATTTTAAGACTTTAGTTACATTATAAATCATTTGTTGATGGTACCATACTCATTTTAGGA
Source organism: Triturus cristatus (assembly GCF_964204655.1). Lineage (NCBI taxonomy): Eukaryota > Metazoa > Chordata > Amphibia > Caudata > Salamandridae > Triturus > Triturus cristatus. The sequence goes on from NC_140584.1 coordinate 51,600,380, forward strand.
ATTGTGGTATGTTCTAAGGTGATTTCACCATGTGAAAAAGCCTTCTGCTGGGATATCATGATTGAGAGAAAAATATTTTCTCATGCTTTTACCACAGAGGTTTGGAAGGTGATCTATAAGCTAAACTGAGAGCTTATTTTCTGTAAATTCACATTATCTTTCTCAGTCATGTGAGAATGAAGTCTGACATTCTCAGTAAAACATGTACATCCAACAAGGGCAGAGACTGTCAGTTGATTCCTTTGTGTTCTACTGCAGCTTTCCAGAGTGTTCCAAAGAACTACTAGAGCGCTAACCGTCCTACTTATGATAAATGTATGGCACACCTGAAGCCATCTTGCTTGGATTAAAGTGGTAACTCTTAAAACATTTAATTTAAAAAGGAACAAAATGAGGTGGTTCATTTTTCCATAAAAAGTATGATTAGTGCTGCATAAAGAAAAATTAGGGCACATTTTGAGTGACTTCTCAAATCCTGGCATGCAGACTGAAACATGCACTTTCAATACCAGCAGCAGTTTTCCCTGGTGAGCAGTAGCTTTACTACAGTGATCTAATGAGCAAAAAGAGTGCTAACATTCTGATTTTATGGCAAATGTGTGACACATTTGAATGCCTTCTTGATGGAATCAAAGTAAAAAACTGAAAGTATTTCCTACTGAGGAGACTGCAGTAAATGAGGAAATTAGGAATCTTCATAACAAATAAGTCTCCCAAGATGGCCACCAGAGACAAAAGAGCCCAAATGTAGCCCAAATATCACCCAGATGTAGCCCAAGTATAGCCCAATGACAGAATGTCCAAGAATGTTCTTAAAAACAACTAGAGCACTTACTGTCTTCATTATGACAAAAGTATGGCACACCTGAAGCCATCTTGATTGGAATAAACTGGTAACACTTAAAACATTTAATTTAAAAAGGAACACAATGAGGGGGTTCATTTTGCCATAGAAATTATGATTAATGCTGAAGAAAGAAAATGAGGGCACATTTTGAGTGACTTCTCAAATCCTCTTCTATTTCATTAAAAAATTCTGACATGCAGACTGAAACATGCACTTTTAATACCAGGAGCAGACTTCCATGGTGAGCAGTAGTTTTACTACAGTGATCTAATGAGCAACTAGAGTGCTAACATTCAGAATTCATGGCAAATGTGTGACATATCTGAATACCTTCATGATGGAATCAAAGTAAAAAACTGAAAGCATTTCCGACTGAGGAGACTGCAGTACATGAGGAAATTAGGAAACTTCATAACAAATAAATCTCCCAAGATGGCCACCGGAGACAAAAGAGCCCAAATGTAGCCCAAAATCACCCAGATATAGCCCAAATATAGCCCAATGACAGAAGTGTGCAAAACACTTATTATTTTGTGTTTTTGCAGTGTTATATAGTGCAGACTTGTCAGGTATTGGAGTGCTTTACATGAGCATTGGTTACATCACACAAGAACAAATTCATTTTGGTTGTAGACATGGGGAGACTAAGTGATTTGACCAGAATCACAGAATGTCGAGCTGAAGCAGAAACTTCAACCTGGTTCCCCAGTTGCAAAGTCTGCAGTTCTGGAAGTAACACCACATCCTCTCCCCTAAGTGCAACATTTAATCAAGTTGTCAACTAGATAAAAAAACATAAAGATAACAAATAATTTAAAAGTGCTTTGTCGCTATTTGAAAACTCAGAAAATATGTCCTTATTTTAGTCTTTTAGAGCACTAACCATAATTTTGATGCCAATAAGACCCTCTCATATATGTAATTTCTAAAGGAATGCTCTAGGTATTACAGTTTTGATTACATCAAGATGATGTCAGGCGCTCCACACTTTTGTAATAAATATAGAATGTTAGCAATCTAGTTGTTCATTAGGATACTGTTGAGAGGCAGAGGCCAGGGGCACGGACTCTGAAAATTGAAGGCAGGTAGGAGGGTGCAAAGGCAACAATTTAACCACACTGAGCAGGCAGGAAGGGCCGTGGAAGCACAACAGACTATGGAGGGCAGTGGAAAGGGGGGCAGGGGCAACAAACCAACAATACAGGACTTGCAAGAGAGGCTGTTAGAGGGAAGATCTATTACGGGTCAAGGAAGCTAGGGGCGGTCCCCAGAGCCCCGGGAGCCACCACAGAACTGAGCAGGAGAGTGAGTCAGGGACAAAAGGGGCACCTTAATTTGAGCCGGGGTGCCTAGGAACGCTTGCTCCAAAAATGAAGAAAACAGACATATGAGACATGGAATTGGAGGCAGAATACAATGGCAGTTTAATGAGAAGATGCAACTTCAAAGAAACCGCAGAATAGAGACCTAAAGTACAAAATACAGAATCCAGATAATCATACAGCTGTCATGATATTCTCTGTATCTCAATTAATGGACTGACAGAGAGAGAGAGAAAACACATCTATAAATGCATCATGAGAAACAAGTTACACCAAGGAAAATGTTACCTAGGGACACTCACATTTACTCTTAGAGCAAGCATTCCTGCAATTACAATACAACATCTTTTAAATGCAAAAGTAAAGAGAACAATGGTTAAACATAACATGACATTTCATATAGGTAAAATAGAATAAGATACTTCAAGCAAAGCCGAGCAAGACATTTTAAGCAAAGGAAGACAAGAGCTCCCAGTTCTTGGGGAAAACCTGCACAGCCTGTTAACCTACATACAGACGGCGAGGTTGTCCGTCGATATCTGTGGGTGCTCCCTTTTTATATCATTTTGTGGGCTCCTTTGCACGCTACATCTACCTACATATGCTACCCAAAAGCTTCGTCTGCAGATTTTACCAGACATTTCGTCATTTACCCACTTAATGCTGACAATGGACTGGGTGAAAAGGTCAGTCTCTCAGGCCAATCGCTTATCGTAAGTTCCATAGAGCAAGCAGAAAATAATGGGTATTGTACAGGAATTCAATATATTCATGTATAAAATCTCCTCAGTTCTCCTAACTTGACGCTCTGCGGTTGCCACTTCCTTAAAAGCGGGAAACCTGCCCAGGAAGCAAGTACCAGTCCAGGATGCAGCCTACTGTATGTCGACAGCTTCAGGGGGATGTTGAACTTTGATACCGAGCACGGAGCACTCGGGTAGGGTGGGGGCTACTAGTTTGGAGCAGAAGGCCTCGCAGACCTGCCTTCAGACTGCTATACACTAAAATTGCAGAGCTATGGTCAATTTAACAAAGAGGCCTACATATTGAACAGAAGGGCCTACACAGGGGTTTTATGCTGGCTGAGTGGTAAGGATGTCTCAGGATAATTATATAGCAACACAGGACCCGCTGGTCAATTTAATACGGCCTACAAATGCGGCTGGCAGGGCAAGGACAAGGGTCTCATACTTCAGGTGTGGACAGAACGGGCCAGGGGCCCCCTGTGATACAAAATCTACCCTCCTTCAAGGCTGTGGCAATGTAATAGACCATTGTGGGCAGAAGGAAGAGGCAATGGTAGTACAACCATACATGCCAACAGACCCGATTCAGCCAGGAAACGTCCAATGTTTTTAAGCTCAAATGGGCTTTATTTGATCTGTCTCCTGTCTACAATATCCTCTTTTTCAATGTAACTCAAAGGGGAAAATCAATACCCCAGTTTTTTTTCAAAATCTCCCTCTTACCAAGTTCAAAATGTTCGCAAGTATGGTACATTGGATCATGGAAGGAAATGGGATAGGGACATGGACTTGGATAACAGAGGACAGGAGAGACATGGAGAGGTGCACCAAACTGACCCTGCAGGGCAGGCATCAGGGTTTGCAGCAGCACAATACACCACACAGGGCATGCAGGACGGGAGTGCAGCACAACAATCCATAGAAAGCAAGAGGGAGGGGACAGGACCATGCACATGGACAACAGAGAACAGAGGGGCAAGAGGCAATGGTAGCTAGCTGACCATAATGGACAGACAGGAGAGAAGGCTGCAGCATAACAGACCATAAAGGGCAGGAGGGACGGATCAGGGGCATTACAATGGAACAGACAAGCCAGGAGGGAGGGAGTAGGGGTCTGCACATGTAAACAGAGGGCTGGGGGCAAGGGGGCAGGGCAGGAGCAGCAAGATGGCCATGGAGGTCAGGCAGGATGGGCACTAGAAGCAAGACACAACATGAAGAGCAACAGTGAGACTGTGATGGCATACACACAGACCATGGAGGGAAGGTGGGAGGGGGTCAGGGGCAGCTAACTGACCACACAGGGAAGGTGGGAGGGGCCATGGCAGCACAGAAGACCATGCATGGCAAGTGGGAGGGTTAGTGGCAGCACAATGGTTATGATGGGCAAGAAGGAGGGTGCAGGGGCATGCACAAAGGACGATGGAGGATAGAAGGGAGGGTCAGGACCTGTGCACAGACAAGAAAGTTCAGGGGAAGGGGCCTCACAACAGACCACACGGGGCAGGCAGGAGGAGCAGTTGCAGCACAACAGACCAGGGAGGGCAGAAGGGTGTGGCAGTACAATGGACCATGTAGGACAGGAGGAAGAGGATAGAGGCATGGCATGTGGACAGGCAGGGTGGAGGTGGCAGGGACAGGTTACAGTCATCTGACAATGCTAGGCAGGTGGGAGGGGAGTGGCAGCTCAACAGAACACTCAGAGTAGATAGGAGTGGCAGGTCCATGGGACATGGTGGGCAAAAAGGATGGAGCAGGGGCATGCACAAAGACATCGGAGGGCAGGGGGAAGGAGAATAGGGGCAGCAAGCTAAGCACAGAGTTTAAGCAGGAGGTCAATGATGGGGCATAGAATTGGGCAATGGAGGGCAGGAGGAGTGGACTGGTACATCATACTAAATTGAGGGCAGTGGCAGCACATCAGACCATGCATGGCAGGAGGGAGGAGGCTAGTCCATGGATTCACACAACAGAGGATAGGGAGGAGGGGGATGGGGCAGCAAGCTAACTGTTCAGAGAAGGCGGGTATTAGAAACTTTATTGTTTTTAAAACATTTTGTCTGTGCAAACTACTTAAAATATGAACAAGTATGCAGCATAATCTCACTTTTATTCAGGAAGAAGAAGACGTTAGTGACTGTGACTCCGGGCTCACTTGGCAAAAACACCCCCTGACCCTCCACCCCCTATCGCAAAATGTAATGCCCGTGAAAAGGGTAGGTGAACACAGTGTTATATAGAACATAGTCCTGAGAGCACGATTGAAAATGAAAACTAGATATAGTGTATGGTATAAACTATGCACCAAAAAGTGTGATATAAGATGAACCAGGCGTGAAATATAATATGCAATACATTGTGCGCAATGACAGATTCATTGGAGAGCGCGAGATAGCACAGGCACTAGCGTGTGCTATGCGATATGCGCCTTGGAGTGTAATATGCACAGGGCAGTGTTGTGTAACCTAACTAGTCTCTAAAGTTGTAATATAAAATATGTGCTGGGGAGTGTAACGTTGCATATGCACTGTGACAAAGATATGGATCCCAAATTGTAATATGTATGGCATAGCACTGTGCGTTATAACATAGGCATCGAGGAAGGCACGTTAGATGGGGCAATATAACCCGTGCGAAGACAAGTGTGGCATGACATTTTCACGGGGTGGTGTTACAGTGCACATGGGCTAGAGAGTGTCATAGCATATGCACTAGCTAGTGGAATACAATACAGAGGTGTGTGGCACTCGGCAGGCAATGGTGGGTGTAACACAGCATTGGGCTCTGTCAGGAGCGCGCTGTGACTCGCAAGTGATGTTCGTCCCCTTTCCAGAGAGTAAAATAAAAAGTATTACACATCCGGCAGTGGATGTGTGTTTTATTAACTGTGAGGGGGGTTTCTTGCATAGTTTTGGTCGAATTTTTGTCGAATCCCCTTTGAATGGCTTGGTGTGCATGTGTATTAAATGTGCCCGTCAATAGCTACCCATGTTTGTATAAATAAACGACAAGGGTGTCTACCGGGATTAGGCACGGTAGAGCATCAGACATGTCAGAGCTTCACTAGTGGTGTAAATACATTCCACGTGGATTAATTGCATGCATAGTCGCCTTTTAATGAATATCACGCAAATCGTCATGGTGATAGGTACGTACGGTTTGTCCAGCATGTCCTAGGTGTGTCTATAAATATATATTTTTTAAAAATAATAAAAAACAGTGGCCGGCCCTGGGGATTGGGGTCAAAAAAATATAATTAGGAGACAGGCCCTGGGGGATGGGGTCATCAGGGCCAATAAATTAGAATAAGAAGGGGAACCACACAGCCCCCCTTCTTAAAAAAATAAAATAAATAAAAGACTGGCATCGTGCCGGAGGCCATGCCCCCTCCATGCAGCACTCTGCAAACGCACCCCCAACAGGCATCTCCAGTATGCGCCAGGGAGCTGCGCTGCAGACAGGTGTTCTGAGGCCAAGCCCCTTTTTACACCTCTCTGCAACGCAGCTCTGTGGCGCTTACTGGAGGTACCTAGTGGTCTAGTGTGACCCTAGGGACCCTTAGGATTCAAGGGGACTTAATCTCTCAACTTAGAACAGCCACAGGGCGCGTTTACACAGTGGTGAAGGGAGGGGACGGGGCCTGAGGTGACGTGTGCAAACACGCACCATGGCACGTTTTAAATTGGGGATATAATTTCCCTTCAATACTGAGGGCCCCTGGGGGCTAACTAGCCCACCAAGTGCTTCCAGTAAGCGCCACTGAGCTGCATTGCAGAGAGGTGGTCCAGGCCGTGCCACTTTTTACACCTCTCTGCAACGCAGCTCTGTGGCACTTACTGGAGGTACCTAGTGGGCTAGTTGGACCCTAGGGACCCTCAGGACTCAAATGAACTTAATCTCCCAACTAAAAACGGACACAGGGCGTGTTTACACAATGGTGAAAGGAGGGGACGGGGCCTGAGTTAACGTGTGCAAAAACGCCCTGTGGCCTGTTTTAAGAGGTAGTTTTAATCCCCATGCCCTATTATATACTAGGGGCTTATAGAGGAGGTAAGGCTAATCACAGGGGGACCCCAACGCATAATGTTCCCTAGTGTATGTAGGTGTTTTCACTGTATTCTCAGTGTCTTTTAACATAGCACTGGCTCTAGGACTGGTTAGTCAGACTCAGTTACCACCAGTATCCGTCTGAAAAAGTTGAGGGTACAGGATGATTTTGCAACAAGGCTTCTTTCTGCTCTTCTTTTTGTTCTTTCTGCACGTTATCCTTCTTCCTGCACTTATCTTCGTATTTGAGGACTTCTGTTGCTTCTTTCTGCACTTCTTTTGTTTCTTTCTGTGCATTTTTTCTTCTTTCTTCACATGTCCTATCTCTGTAGGCATAGTTAGAAATTAGCATTTAAAAAACCTTTGAAATTAACAGAAAAAACCCTAGGTTTCAGGCACGTTATAGTTAGGAATTAGCATTTAAAAAACCTCAGAAATTCACTGAAAAAACCATAGGTTTCAGGGGTGTTATAGTTAGCTGGACTTTTCACTTGTACAAAACCATTGAAATTCCCCCGTTATAGTTAGTTCAGCTAACTATAACTCGCGCGCCCGCAATGCACTGCTGATGACGTCACATATTACATCACTCATGACATGGTCAGTGACATCACTCATGACATCACTGATGACATCTCAAATGACATCACTGATGACATCACTGATGACATCATCCTTGTGATAGAGTGGCAGACCTCCTCTCACCCTAATATAACCTTTGATACACACATTCAAAAATAGAGACTAAAATTTTCAAAACAATGGACATACCAATACCAGTTACAACAACCTCTTCAGTAATTCTAAGATCCACATACACATCCACTCATTCACCAACAGTCCAATACAGTCACTCATACATGTACTCACTCATCATATGTACTCATACACCTATACATCCTGTTACACAATGCCACTCATCCATAGTTACTCACACACATAGTCACTCATGCTAATAAAGAATCAAACATACATTTACTTGCATATACAGTTATACACACACCACCACACTTACTTCTACGGAAACTTACACATACTTAGTCTTTTAAACAATCACTTATAGAAACACATACTTATTCATACAGGAACTCTTTCAATCTCTCACTCTCACATATACTCACATATATACACCAATAGTCACATATACTAGTTTAAAACATATGTAGTTACTCATAAAGACACTATTGAGACAGTCATTCACTCACTAACACACCCATACACACACTCATTCACCCATACAGTCCTGCACACATACTGTGTTCAACACATACAAACAGTGAGTCACTCATTCATGCACCTATGCACTACGTAATACCCCCACCGAACCATGCAGACACTCAGACTGATACTCAAAAAACCAACTAATAACCTATATAGACACCCATGTAGCTACTCACCAACCCATGCAGCCACTTATACACAAAGTGAGAGACTGATACAGATATTTACATATTTAAACATTACTCACTAAGCCATGTATTCACTATGATACACTTAATCAGTCAGTTACACAATCAATTTTTCAAAAACAAATCATCCATTTAGACACTTATATACCCATTTATTCTTCCATCGACCTTGAGATATACATATATAAAACATATTTATTTTTCAGAATAACACACATTCACTGGATGATGTCATCAGTGATGTCATCAGTGATGTCATTTGAGATGTCATCAGTGATGTCATGAGTGATGTCACTGACCATGTCATGAGTGATGTAATATGTGACGTCATCAGCAGTGCATTGCGGGCGCGCGAGTTATAGTTAGCTGAACTAACTATAACGGGGGAATTTCAATGGTTTTGTACAAGTGAAAAGTCCAGCTAACTATAACACCCCTGAAACCTATGGTTTTTTCAGTGAATTTCTGAGGTTTTTTAAATGCTAATTCCTAACTATAACGTGCCTGAAACCTATGGTTTTTTCTGTTAATATATATATATATATATAGTTTTCCTCCCCTGTTCTCCAACCCCCCAGCACCACCTCCACCCGCCCCTGTATACATTTACCTGTCCTGAGAGTGGGTGGTAAATATATGTAAAACCGTATGGAATAGTGAATTCCGCTTGATTTTATGGCCAGAAAAATCAGCCCCACATGGTAATTCCCCATTATGTGGGTAATTCCAGAGTACTGAGGCAATGGAACTGCACAGAAAAGCTAAAATTGCATGCGTTTTTCATCTGTACAGTAAAATTGACACAGTACTGTGCAACTCGTTATTTAGGCCTATTCCCATACACATTTTACTGGGCTAAATGACTCCCCTTTTTTCCTGTGGCCATTTGGTTTCTGAATATATAATGAGACAGACATGAATGGTCTGGTCTGGCAAAAAATCTTTCCCCTCTTGGTAGTGAATGGACTTGCAGTGGAATGAAAACTGGCAGCACTTCTCCAGCAGGCTCTACTACTCGACGCTAGCATTAGTTTGAGTGGAAAGGAGGTAGGGAGTTACTGCGAGAAGCCTGCTAACCCAATCATTCTAATTATATACACTACAGTTAGAAGTGTAGGGATTCCTGGGTGAACAAGTCACCTGTTCCCAAGGGAACACCTCTGTGGCTGCTTCCAATTTAAGTGGTGCTATTTCTCATGTTAAATTCATTCGCCACAGAAGGAAGTGTAAGGTTACAGGTAAAATAAATATTTGACAAGATGTATAACAATTGAGATGAATTGCTAAAGGCCAGTTTGAGGTTAGCTGACACTTCCCTTGCATTTCTAAAGTTCTCTGCTTCCTCCCTTTCCAAAAAATGTTTTTAAGGCATCATACTATATGAGATTTTCAGTTTTACTTCAATCGCCTGACCACGACCCCCAGTGTGCATCGAGATGAAGACAGTCTGGACTCTGTGTACTGAAGAGGATCATTTTTCAAAAACTTTTACCAGTATCTTCCTTGGAAATTGAAAATCTCACAAATCATGCATTTTGAATTCTGTTAAAAAAATTCATACAGAGAGATGAGTCAAAATAACTCTAAAGATGAGCAGGCATTGTGCAAGCTAGGGGCATGTGAAGTTGCAAATTCAGGTGACTCATAACTTTGGAAAACGTTTTAAAAACAGAAGGAGTTTCATGAAGTGCAAAGCTTGCTACGACAAACCAAACCTACTGTTGCAAAGGGTCATGTAAGCCAACGAGTGGACAGAACTGGTTTGGACTGAGCACAGAGCCTCTCTGACACCAGAGGACAAAGAGGAATGGACTATCAATCTTGGAGCCGAAACCCCTGCACTTTAGATTACTTCTGGAATTCAAGAGGAACCTTTGCCAAGGAGAAGAGCTGGAGAAACAGAAGGAGAAGTACTGCCCTTTTGGTGTGTGCTGTTTTGGGCAGGCCTGGGCGTAGTTCATGAAGTTACAAAAAACTCTGCGAAGTTCCGCTAGTGGCGGAGTGTATTGCGAACTGCAGTTTGTGCTGGTATTCCTGCCGCTCGGGTAGAAATTCTAACCGCTCGGCAGCTCACGCTCGTGAACTTACCGTTCGTGATCGCGAGCGGCGAAAAAACTCCACTGCACATCGCGAAGCTGAGTTTTATGCACTCCGCGAGCTCCACGGAGTGCAGAAAATGCCGCGAACGGAGTGAAGTTCACCGCCCAGGTCTAGTTTTGGGTTGGCCTGCAGTAGCTGTTTCTACCAAGGAGAGGATAAAGATTTTGCTGTGGGCTGTGTCTCCTGCTTGAGGAAGATCTCCAAGGGCTTGAAGTAGAGCTTGCCTCCTGTTTTGAAGTCTTAGGGATAGAAAGACTTCACCACCAGCTACCCTAACTTCCTTGCTGGGAGTTCTGACCTGCCAAGAGGTGCCTGTTGCTGTATTGGGCCTCTCGAGGTTGTTCCTGCAGTTGGGAGCTGGAAAAGAAACGCAATTTCAAAAAGAGTGATGCATCCTCACCTGTTTCTGACACATCACTGAAGAAACCGACACAGCGCTTGCCCGCGGCTGGAGTAATCGCACCATGCTGAATCCCGTGCACCGGTCTCCAAAGTCCAAGATCACTGCACTGATTCCAATGCAGGCTCTGCTGTGCGCCTCAATAACCAACGCATCGTGGGACCGTGGCTGGAGAAACCTATGCAGCGCCATTGCTGCCACCGCTTCGAGAACAGATGCATCCCCGATCCCCAAGCATCACACCAGGGTGTGCCAAGTCTACAACAACACTGGGACCGCCGTAAGAAACTGACGCATCACCTCCCCTTCAGTAAGGAATCGACACATCAACTCCCCTGCGAGGCAGTAAGGAACCGACGCATCACTTCCCCTGGAGTAAGGAACCAACCCCTGCACATAAGGAACTGACGCATCACCTTCCCTGTGGCTTTTTTTTTAATGATTTTGACACATGTGTTGCAAGTGTTGCATCTATAGTTTGCTATGGACAGAACTGTTTTTACCTTTTAAAAGTCATACCTTGATAACTGTATGATGGATTTTTGTCGTTTTGGTCTTGTTTGGTTTAGATAAAGACTACTTATTTTTCTAAACTGGTGTGGTGTCCATTTGTAGTGTTTTCACTGTATTACTGTATTTGTGCTCAAATGCTTTACACACTGCCTCTGAGATAAGCCTGTCTGCTTGTGCCAAGCTACCAAGAGGTGAGCAGGGCTCATTTTAGAAATGTATCCCCCTTACCCTGACTAGGAAGAAGGGTCCCTACTTCAACAAGGGTGCAAACCATTGCCAACTAGAGACCCCCATTTCTAACAGCACCCATGGGACGAATGGGGCGTGGCTGAAAGACGATGGAGTTAGCTGCCTTGCTCGTGGATACTCTCGGCCGATCCCCATCCAGTGCCATCCTGCAGACATATATCTGACCTGGGGGCCCTGACTACCCACCGGGACTGGCGTTGTACAAGGGAGGCAGAGAGTGTTTTTGTTGACCCTAGCAGCAGCCAATAATACACAATTTGAATTGCCATTCAATGGATTCCTGAGGCTGCGATTCAAGATGGTGGCAGCTGGGAAACGTTCATTACAACGCAGGCATTACATCATAATGCCTTTTCAATGCAACTATTACAATGCAGGTGACAATACAGCGCATGCCATTACAATGCACGCTATTACAACACATTGTAAGGTAAGTAATAGAGGTAAGTTAGGTATTTATTTTTTATTATTTTTAATATTTATGTGTTTTTTTTGTAGGGGATTTTTTAAATATTTTATTAAAAAAATAGTTTTTTAAATTAAATTATTATATATAAAAAAATCGATTAAAAAGTGTATGGCAACCATCCCCAGGTCTTATTTTTAATTGTTGTGAATTAATCAATACTTAGTTTACAATTCTGATTTATAACAAAAAATATATTTATCATAAAAATAAAATAAAAAGGATATGTTTTTTGGTTTGGTAGTTTATTAATACTCATGTTTTATTTTCAATACTTGAGTATTATTAAAAAATTAGATTAGTTGTTATTATTTTTAAAAGAAAAAATATATATATTTATTATAATATATTTATTAAAAGTATATTAAAAATATATTAAAGGTGCTTTGCACTTATTCCCAGGGAGGGGATGTATGGGAAACAGGGGTTTTGGGTGGGGGAGTGTATTAATATGCAGGTATTAATTTTAATACTTGAGAATGTATTGCTATTTAGTTTTAGTGTTAAAAAATAAATTAAAAAATGGTAATTTTAAATTTATAACAAACGCTTAGGCACCTATTCTTTAGGACGGGATGCATGGGAAACAGGGGTTTTGGGTGGGGGAGTGTATTAATACTCAAGTATTTATTTTAATACTTGAGAATTAATTGATATTTATTTATAGTGATAGAATGTTTTTAGAATACATTATTTTAAATTATTTACAAATGGTTAGGCGTCTATCCTTTGGGATGGGGTGCATGGGAAACAGGGGTTTGGTTGGGGAGTGTATTAATACTCAGACATTAATTTTAATACTTGAGAATTAATAGGAATTTAGTTTTACTCTTAGATAATTTAAAAAAGAATTTATATTTCAATTAATATAAAATCCTCTGGGATGGGATGCATAAGAAACAGGGGTTGTTGGTGGGGGAGTGTATTAATACTCATGTATTAATTTTAATACTTGAGAATTAATTGATATTTATTTTTAGTAATAGAATGTTTTTTTTTATTATTAAAAAAAGCTTTTGCACCTATACTCTGGGACGGGATGCATGGAAAACCGGGGTTTTGGGTGGGGGAGTGTATTAATACTCAGGTATTAATTTAAATACTTGAGAATTAATTGATATTTACATTTACTCATAGATAATTATTAAAATATTTTTATTGCAATTATTTTAAAAAAGGATTTTGCGCCTATCTTCTTATCCTTAATACTTGAATATGATTTATTACTTAATTTATAAGTTATTCTATTCTAAAATTGATAAATTAATTGTAATTAATAAACTTTATAAAAGAGATATGCAGACAAACTCAGAGTGTTTTTGGGTAGTGGTGATTTGATATCAAGGTATAATTATAACTTATCATAAATAAAATAATATACATTTTAAATTTAATTTATAACATTAATAATCTTATAAAAGTATATTAATATATATTTTTTTAAAATGCATATATGTACAACATGAATTTGCATAGACATATAAAATGTGTTAAAATATAAATTTAAGTAATTAAAAACTAAGGTGCCGATTCCGATCCGTAAAAAAAAATTACGTTCCGACTCGCATCCGTATTTTTTTACGTATGAATCGTACAAGTCCCGTACAAACGGCGAAGTACGATTCGTACGTGAAAAATCCATACGAATGACTTTGGGATAAGTCTACGAGACGTCCCCGGACATTTTTACATACAAATTGTAAAAGTGAAGTCTGAGCGCGCAAGTACGATCCGTACCGGCCGTCCGAAAACACAAGCGCATGGGAAAGGCTCCGTATGGATCGAACACCGTACCACTCGTATCCGGGTAAACTTGTGCCCAGGATACGAGTCATACAGCCCCCCTCCCCCCCACATATCTGCCTCGTAGCCCCCCATGTCCGCACTGTACCCCAGCCCCGTACGTGTATGCACCGTACCCCACCACCGTCCCCCAGCCCCTTCCTTGTACGCACCGTACCCCGCCACCGTACCCCAGCCGCATACTTGGACGCACCGTACCCCACCACTGTACCCCACCACCGTACCCCAGCCCCGTACATGTACGCACCGTACCCCACAACCCTACCCCAGCCCCTTACTTGTACGCACCGTACCCCAACACCGTCCCCAGTCCCATACTTGTACGCACCGTACCCCGCCACCGTACCCCAGCCGCGTACTTGGATGCACCGTACCCCACCACCATATCCCAGCCCCGTACATGTACGCACCATACCCCACCACCCTACCCCAGCCCCTTACTTGTACGCACCGTACCCCACCACCCTACGCCAGCCCCTTACTTGTACACACCATACCCCAACACCGTCCCCAGCACCATACTTGTACACACCGTACTCCACCACCGTACCCCAGCCCCTTACATGTACGCACCATACCCCACCACCCTACCCCAGCCCCTTACTTGTACGCACCGTACCCCAACACCGTCCCCCAGCCCCAAATTTGTACGCACCGTACCCCACCACCGTACCCCAGCCGCATACTTGACGCACCGTACCCCACCACCGTACCCCACCACTGTACCCCAGCCGCGTACTTAGACGCACCGTACCCCACCACCGTACCCCAGCATCCCGTATGTACGAACCGTACAACAACATTGCATATGTGAGCACTGCAAAACAATATCGAGTATTTACGCACATACATACGCTAAAACAACTCGTACAGAACCAGGACACTGCAAAACAGCACTAGGAGGGTCAATTCGAATCGCACAACACCACAAAACACATCTACAGTACTAAAAACATCTAAAAGACTGACCTGGCACAGCCAAACAGGCAAACAGAGGCCCAAACTCACAACCACCTCTTATAACACACCCACCAAAATTTCAAACCCAGCCACACCCACAAATGGACCAATAAAAAGGGCCCACACTCACAAACCATGAGCCTTTGCAACAGACTCACTGCTGACAGACACCACACACAAACAACAGCACCCATACACCTTAACTTACACACCATCATACAACCTCCTGCACACATACCCCCTCTACACATTCACACACACACCTACACATTCACACCCACACACCCACAACCATCCACACCCACACCACACACCCTGCCCACAGACAAGAATCCAAAGTTCACATCCTTGTCAACGAAGTCATCAGAGTCGAGCCACAGCTCTTTGGAACATTGGTCAGACAGACCAGCATAGCTGAAAAATCACGCCTGTGGCAGAGGATCGTCGATCGGGTGAATGCTGTTGCGCCCATCAGAAGGACCAGGAATGAATGCCAAGCCAGGTGGTACGATCTGCGCTGGGCAGTCAAGCGCAAAATGAGCGAGGACTACTCCCAGAGTAACATCACAGGAGGTGGGATGCCCCGCAGACCGGTACATTACCATCCCTGGGAGGAGAAGGTGATGGCACTGCTTCCGCCGGTGGGAGTACACGGAGTCGAAGGAGTTGCCGAGCCTGGTGAGTACACAAACAACTTACGTAACATGGGGGTAATGGCATCCACACCCCAACTACAACAAATGCACACACCTACTCCCAAGCCCTCACCGGACACAACCACACTCAAAAACAACGCTCATGCCACTAACATGTGTATGCCCCATTCACAAAGCAAGGCCATGCCATGTCCCAGCCTACACAAACCACAAACCCAAGACTGGATGTCCGGGATGCTGGGAGGGTGGGGATCACTAAACATATTGTACAACTCAGAAACAGACACCATTGCCCTCAGCCCATATGGCCTAGGTACATACCCATGCACCATGCGCAATGCACAGGGAATGGCAAAGTACTGACAAGGTAGCTGACACTTGGCCCTGTTGTAGGCAGCACAAGGCCCTCCTGTGACAACTGCAAAATCTAACACAAACACAACCAGCTCAGATATCTAGGACAGGAACTCACACTCACTGACATGGCAGCATGCTCCATGGGGGGACAGATACCACACCTGGGAGACCCACTGCCAAATCACACTACACCCACCAGCAGGCACCGTCAATCAATCAACAATCAATCAGGGTACTTGTAAGGCGCGCTACTTACCTGTGAGAGTCTCAAGATGCTGAGGATGGGGGGCGGTTTCACTACTGCTCGAAGAGCCAGGTCTTGAGGAGTCATCTGAAGGCAAGTAGGTCTTGGGTCAGTCGTAGATGGGTTGGGAAGGTGTTCCAGGTCTTGGCGGCGAGGTAGGAGAAGGATCTCCCGCAGGCAGTCGTACGTTGGATGCGGGGGATAGCTGCGAGGGCGAGGCTGCCGGAGCGGAGCTGGCGGGTGGGGTTGTAGAAGCTGAGTCTGATGTTCAGGTAGGCTTGTCCGGCGTTGTGGAGTGCCTTGTGTGAGTGGTTGAGGAGCTTGAAGGTGATCCTCTTGTCGATGTGGAGCCAGTGCAGGTCACTCAGGAGGGGGTTGATGTGGCTGTGGCAGGGGCGTTGTCGATCAGTCGTGCGGAGGCTTTTTGGAAGCGTTGTATCCGCCGTTGGTGTTTGGATGGGAGTCCTGCGTAGAGTGCATTGCCGTAGTCCAGTCAGCTGCTGACGAGGGCCTGTGTCACTGTTCTACTTGTTTCGGTCGGGATCCACCAGTCAATCCGGCGGAGCGTGCGTAGGGTGTCTTAGCAGGAGGAGGAGACAGCGTTGACATGCTTGGACATGGAGACGGAGGATGCGAGGATCAATCCTAGGTTGCGTGCATGGTGGGTGGGTGTTGGTGCTGTCCCCAGAGCGATCATCCACCAGGAGTCGCCCCAGGCTGAGGGTGTGTGTCCCAGGATGAGGACCTCCGTATTGTCCGAGTTCGGTTTCAGATGGCCGCTCCGCATCCAGTCGGCGATGGACCTCAGCCCTTGTGGATGTTTTTTTGGGTGGTGTGAGGGTCCTTGGTGAGGGAGAGGATGAGCTGGGTGTCGTTGGCATAGGAGATGGTTTTGAGGTGGTGGGGGTGGGCTACTTGTGTGAGGGGGGCCATGTGGATGTTGAACAGCGTCGGGCTGAGGGATGATCACTCACCCCTTACACAAGCACACACCCCCGGGGCAGCCAATGGAGTTACCCACTCTCACAATGGACATGTGACACAACAAGATCAAGCCACAGCCAAAGAAGCATCCAAGGCCAAATTCGACATATCAAACACCATGGAAAACATTTCAATCAGTCCCCTGCAACATACCCATCCACAAGTGAACATTGATGTGAATGCTAGGCACATACAACTACCTTTAGGAACTGTGGCAAATAGAATATGTGTGAAACATGGATGTCGCATTAAACAGCATTAACATTGTCTCTCTCTCACACACAGGGCAACGTCATGGATCTCCCCCCAACAATGGGGGAGAAGAACCACAGTCCCAGGCTCGGGAGGAACCTGATCCCACCGGCAGCGACACCTCACAACACTCTGCGGATTACCCCAACCCACCTGGTCCCTCTGGTGTCCAAGCCCCTGCAGCACCTGCTTCAGGTACATCTGTGCCAACCACCACCACCATTCCTGCCACATCCCAGGAGACACCAAGGAGCCCTGCCCACACTGAACAACTGAGCCAGTCTGACCTGGAGGGACAAGGTTCGCCGGGCACCCAGGAGGAGGCAGACAAAACCGACACTGCCATCCCTCAGGGGTCCCGTAGACCCGATGTGCCCACAACGGCAGGCTAGGCCCGTGTGGGCAGGGGCGGTGGGAGTGGAGGCAGGCGGAGGCAGGCGGAGGCGAGAACCTGACCAGCCAGCTGAAGGGACCGGTATTTCACACGTCCGCAACATCATGGAGGCATACCGGCGTGACACCAGGGCCATCAGTCAGGTAGTGGCGACCCTCACAGACATTAAGAATCAGCAGGCCGAGCAACACACCAGTCAACAACAACACCAAGGACGGATGGAGGCAAGACTGGCTGAGCTCCTGGCGGTGCAAAGGGACATAAGCCATTCACTCCGTCGGATCGCCAACAACATGGGCAACCCTCCCTGTGACACCAGGCGCCGACCAGCACCAGCCACAGGGAGGGAGGAGGAGGAGGAGGATTTGTCTGACGGAGCGTCCCAAACATCGTCAAGGCCTGCATCTGAGGGTCCCCGGAGGAAGGTGGGTCATCCACGGAAAAGACCGTGAGAGGCAGCGGACCATCCACATCTCCCAGGTCACCTGGCCTGGCACCTGGCCTTCATGCGCAACAGCAGCATATCATTCACTGACATTCTCTGCCACATGGACTTGCTGGTCACAGTCTGACCAACGATGACCAACACTGTGGTCTGGACTCTGATGCCTTCAAATGCCAAGGATAGTATCTTCCCCTGTGAACTTTGGATTCTATGCACCCATTAGAGCACCTTATGTAATCTACCAAAACACGCACCCGACCGAGAATAAAACAATTTTTTTGTCATGAGATGTTGCCGTCATTTTGCATTAGTCCACAACATACGCGTGTGTTAATGTCAAACTATGCCTGAGTGTTGAACCAACTCCAGCCATCCATACCCTGGGATCTGAGTCCGGTACAAGACACACATGGGTCACAATGTATCATCCAATACAGCCTGGGAGCCCAATACTCACCCGTGATGGCCTCAAGCTGCTGGGGGGGCTTGAAGTACTGTGCGCACACACCAATCAGGAAGACGATGATGAAGGCCTACAGGTCATGGCTCATGTGGAGGTTCCCGGGGAGTGAGTCCCAGGTATGTTTGGCCAGGTGGGAGAACCATCTCCTTCATGCTGGAGTGTTGTGGATGTGAAGAATGGTGGCCAGGCCAAGTTCGGATGCATTGAGTTGGGCCAACGGGGTCTTGGATGACAGACGTACAAGGTTGGTATTGGGCTCTGGGGTTGTTGACTGCCTCCTGAGTGTGTGTGAGGAGTGTGAAGGTCATCCTGCAGCACACAGTGATCCCTTGCAGCTATCTCAGGTGGACGGTGATGTTGATGGGGTGCGGGATGTTGAAGCTTAGTTGTGCAGATGCACCCTGGATGTGGACAATTTTCCTGTGAGTTAGGATGTACTTGCTCCGTAGAGGGCGGGGCAGTAGTTGACACGGCTGGTGTCGTGGAGCTGGGGGATGGTCTGTCTTTCCTTGGAGTGGATCTATCAGAGGATCATGTGCATCATGCAGAGGGTGCTGCAGCATGAGGTACAGATGATGGTGATTTACATGGCAAATGTGAGTGACAAATCCATGATGCACAACATCTCATGTGCGTGGCCACTGGGGGCTTGTGTAGGGCCCCTGCAGGTGGGACACAAGGAGTTGAGCCAGCTGTAAGGGGACAATCCTCCGATGCTTACCTCAGTCCTGTAAAAGTTCAGCCTCAGGTGGCTGATGTTTAGCCATTCATCAACGGACCTCATGCCTTCTTGAATGTTGGAACTGGCAATGGCTGGGTCTTTGGTGAGGGTGAGGAGCACCTGGGTGTCAATGGCATACGACATGATGATGAGGTTGTGTGCGCATGTGATGGTGGAGAGGGGGGTCCTGGAAACATTGAAGATTGACACGCTGAGAAATGAGCCCTGGGCCATGTGCCAGATGACGCCACTATACCACATGCTGAAGACCTGAGTCCCACTCCCATGGCCTTGCTGGTGTACGGAGCCGGTGTGGAGCAGGAGGGACATGATCTGGTTGGTGTGACAGGGCCTGGAAGGAGAGGCAGCGCTGTGTAGGCAGTTGGAGTTGAACACTCAGCATGCAAAGGTGTCATGTGTGCGCTTAGGGTATGGCTGAGAGCAGGCGGTTGAGTTTCGGATAGACATTGCTTGGAGGGTGGCTACAACCTCAGACTGTAGTGTGATGTGGGTCATGCAAGGACATGAGGGTCGTGCAATGTGCACGTTGCATGTGCTGACGGTCCTGCCTTTGGCACCGCGTGTATCCAACAGTGGCACAGACAAGGTGATGACAGCCAAATGAATGGCTGGAGGTAGGCAGGGAGGAGCATCTTTGAGGCGTGTGTGTTGCCGAATCCCGCCACTTTGTTGGCCCTTGCTGCAGGGGCCGCAGCAGCAGGTGGCATGTCCTTGAAACTATGCCAAAAGTAGCACACAAAGACAAGGATGTCAGAAAGGACAAATGCAACAGGCGTAAGTAAAGGAAGGAGTGTCCGGTTACCCATGGAACACCCAGAGAAAATGGATGCACAATCACCAAAGCTGACTGACACAGGATCAGGAAACAGAAGGCCGAGCCGCGCACAGGAGACATACCCTCAGCAGGCGTTGACAGCCCGTCGTGGGGACCAACATGCCCAAATACATACACAACCATGGACTTCATGCACAATAGAGATTCTGACCCATGAAGACCTGCATGCATGTAGCCAAACTACACATAGACTCATATGCACAATCTTTGACAGCTATGCCAGAGATACCGCATGCAAAGTGGCAAGAGACCTGCATTGATAGAGATGACGCACCTTGGAGGGTGTGGAACTCCTTTATTACTCAGGCTCACATTAAGGGAAAAGCATCAATATGAACAGACACACAGGTCATTTGGCTGAACATGTGGGACCTACACTGGACACCCCCTTCACAACACAGATGTAGTAAATCCTAATGGCCTGGCACACAAGTTAAGGGGATGAGCCAAACACCCCCTTCTGCACACCGAGAGGCTGCAATTCCCCATTGAGCCTGTTATGGGGATGTCCCACACCATGTCCACCCATAGCATCCGGTATGTTTCTGAGGGAAGTTATACACACATTGATGCCTTCATCAGAATCCACTAACCATTAGAGATGACTGTCACGAAGGTAGACTATCAATTCATGGGAGTCATGCTACATGTCATGTGCCCCATGGTGAGTCGACATGTATGCATGGTAACCCAACATGCACAGGAGCAGTCCCCACACATTCCAAACACCTAACAACCCCAAAATGCCTTGCTGCAATCCTCACCCAAAATTACTTTTCCACATGTCCGTGCATGGAACGCTGATTCAGCACACGTTGCAATACCCATGAGGAATAGCAGGAGGCCAATGATGACACGACCAGACAACATGTGCAAGAACCTGTGGATGACAGACACACAAGCAGTCAGCTAAAAGATTGTTATCCGCATACATGGTCATTTACTCTACAGGAATAATGTTGTCACCATGCGATTATAAAAATTAGGGTCACAGCTAAAATGATTGGAATTACATCATCACTGGAGTGACACATCAGAACACACATCTAAGTCACTTAGCATACAGTCAGCTGGACACACACATTGCAACACATGCCACACAAGGCTCCAAGCCTGCACACTCAGACCCAGTGACTCACCATTATGAGAAGAAGTTGCGTATGAGCTGACTCCGGATATCCTCCTCCTCCTCCGCCTCATGACCAAGACCTTCATCCTCCATGGGTGGATGTTCCTGCTCATGCTGCTCCAGGATGAGTGGCACTGCCTTCTCCACTGCCATGTTGTGCAGCATGCAGCACACGAGGAAGATTTTGCAGACCTTCACCGGTGCATATGGGAGGGACCTGCCTGTCTTGTGAAGGCACCGGAATCGGCTCTTCAGGAGGCCAAACGTCCTCTCAATCACTCGCCGGGTCTGCCCGTGTGCATCGCTGTAAGGGTGATCTGCAGCTGATCTGGGGTTGCGTAGAGGTGTCATCAGCCATGGCATGTTGGGATAGCCAGAGTCACCAACATGGAAACATCCTGTAAAGAAGTGGGTCAGGTGATGCCGTCATGGAAACATCATGTAAAGAAGTGGGTCAGGTGATGCCGTCACATACTAAGACAATGCTAAATACTGGATAGAGTCTACCCACCAACAAGAAATGCTCGTTCGTTGTGCAGCTGCAGCATCATTTCTGGCACCCTGCTATGCCTCATGATGTAGGCATTGTGTGCTGACCCTGGAAAACGTGCACAGACATGGGAAATCAGCATATTAGCAAGACACACCACAAGGGCATTTATAGAGTGGTAATGTTTACGGTTGCGATAGGCGACCTCCTGTGCCTGTGGTGGTACAAAAGCCACATGTGTCCCATCAATGGACCCAATGACATGGGGCATCCCTCCCAGGGCATATAAATCACCCTTGACACCTGTCAACTCCTCAGGAGTCGGAAAATGGATGAATTCATCCAGGTGCTCCAACATGGCTGCCAAAACATCATGCAGGACACGGCTGAACATCGTCTGGGACATGCCACCAACATCAGCTATGGTGAATTGAAACGTACCTGTGGCAAAAAATGTAGGGCTGCCATCACCTTCATCTTGGGGGTCAGCGCAGTAGGATAACTGTGTCGAGGTTGGAGGTGTGGTGCCACCCTGTTTGTCAGGTCCTCAATCAACTGTTGGGTGAATCTGTAATGGCGTATGCAGTCACGTTCCCTCATGGCACCCAAGTCTGGCATTGGTCTGGGGACAGGTGGTGCCCTGCAGAAATTGGGAATAAATAATGAAGAGTGAGAACATAACAACATCAATGTCAATGAACTGAGCACATGCTCAACTGCTAATACACATCTGCTAAATACAGAGTCTGGTCTGTGCAATACATCCAGGACACGTATGCCAGCCAGGTGATACTCCTACGAAAAGCCAGCTACACCCGTTGATTGGCAAGTGTACATGACATGCCCTGAAACGAGCTCTGGGCCAGTGTCAGTGAAAAGCCAGAGAAATCACAAGAGTGACATACATCCACATTTCTGCATTTTAAGGATGTCATCTCATACAGACAGCTGGCGGCAAGCTAGACGCACAGATCACATGGAAGGTCAAATGTACAGATCACACACATTGCGATGAAGGGGTACACGTGAAAACAGAAAACACAGACATTGAGACGACGCAGATATGTCCTCATGTCAAAATACTACCATTGTGGACACGTACGTGTAGGCACTGTGAGTACACGTACGTGTAGGCACTGGTAGTACACGTATGGGTATGTGTACTACCATTGCAGACACGTATGTGTAGGCACTGGTAGTACACGTACAGGTACATGTACTACCATTGCGGACACGTACGTGTAGGCACTGTGAGTACACGTACGTGTAGGCACTGGTAGTACACGTACGGGTACGTGTACTACCATTGCAGACACGTACGTGTAGGCACTGGTAGTGGGTACGTGTACTACCACTGTGGACACGTACGTGTAGACACTGGTAGTACACGTACGGGTACGTGTACTACCATTGCGGACACGTACGTGTAGGCACTGTGAGTACACATACGTGTAGGCACTGGTAGTACATGTACGGGTACATGTACTACCAGTGCCTACACGTATGTGTAGGCACTGGTAGTACACGTACCCGTATGTGTACTACCAGTGCCTACACGTACGTGTCCGCAATGGTAGTACACGTACCCGTACGTGTACTACCAGTGCCTACACGTACGTGTCCGCAATGGTAGTACACGTACAGGTACGTGTACTACCAGTGCCTACACGTACATGTACTCACAGTGCCTACACGTACGTGTCTGCAATGGTAGTACACGTACGGCTACCTGTACTACCAGTGCCTACACGTACATGTCCGCAATGGTAGTACATGTACTACGTGTACTACCATTGCAGACACGTACGTGTAGGCACTGGTAGTACACGTACCCGTACGTGTACTACCATTGCGGATACGTACCTGTAGGCACTGGAAGTACACGTACGTGTAGGCACTGGGAGTACACGTACACGTACGTGTACTACCATTGCACTGTGCAACTGGTGCCGTAGGGGTACGTGTGAAATGCACCGTACCTGTCTGTGGATTTGAAAATTACACAGGGGACACATAAGGGACAAGTATTAGGCACTAAATGCATGCTGGTTGTCATGGATACAGAGTTTTCTGTTCAAATTTTCCATCAGGTGACTTGAAAAGTCAGTTGGCCACAAAATACAATGTTTCAAAGTGGTTGTTGACTTGACATGATTCTGAAATTTTGAACGATGCAAATACTGTCACTGGTGTATGTGGAAAGGGATTGGAGTAAACGTAAGATGCAAATGAATCTGACCAATCACTATGTACTCCTCCAAATGAATGCCCCTCAGCAAGAAAAATATAAGTCAGCCGGAACCCAGGAGAGGGCACTTGCCTGCACAAGTTTCCTGTCGACAACACTGCTGCTGTCCGTGCTTCCTCTGGCACCATGTCAAGGTCTGTGGAGAGGGCCCAGCCATTCACCCAGGAGGAGAATGAGGCATTGCTGGATGTCATCCTCCCACAGTACCCCAGCCTGTATGGGAGACCAGAGGAGTGCTGACTCCACTAGCTTTGACTGTGCACCTTTTTTGTGACTGTCACTTCTGGCACTGTGTCCAGGTGTGACAGACATGCAATGTTCTTTAGAGTGGGTCCCAGGGGGGGGGAATGGCTTATGTCTCCCATGCAGAGCATGATGTAGTTCATGTGTGGACTCCTCACTTGCATTGTGCTTACTGTGACATTCACTGCATAGTGCATGACACATTCAGCCTGGCTAATCCTTTGTGGCATTTTTTGTCTATTGTCCTGAAGTGATTCAGTGGTCCCCCTGGTGTGACAGGTGACTGTTCCCACAGATGTGTCTGAGTTGAGTGGAGCTGTGGTGAGAGTGTCCAAGTGATGTGTGAATGTTCCTTGTCATGTTGGTGAGTGTCTATGTGAAGTGTTGTACCACAGCTGCATGGAGGAGGCAACAGCTCTACCCATCTGATGTGAGAAGTAAGCCCTGCTGTGTTTCTGACTTGCTGAGCTAGCCCCACACCTGTGACACCCCACAGGCAAGTGGCACATGTGCAGAGTGAGGTTTGTATCCGCTGTTGCCAATGGCATGTGATTGATCTGTGCCTGTGTGTGTCTGTGTACTCTGCTGAGGTTGCGTCAGTGGCCTGGGGCATGTAACTGCTTGGAGGTGCTGTCCATCAGCCTGGTGTCTCTTGTGATGCACAGTGTGTGCCATGTTCATGGAGTGTGTCACACCCCTCATGCCACCTGTGTACTTCACATGCCATGTAGTGCATTGGGGCTTCCACAGAGGCCAATGTCCATATGACTAAGATGCAATTCCTTGGCAGCATCCTATGCTCTGTTCAACATTTCAAAGATGTTCAAATGTGTGTCTCTCTGACATGGAGCAGGTGTAGTGATGTTGTCTCACTTTGTCATCCTCACAGGTAACTGCCTACGCCAAGGGGGAGATCTGGAAGCAGGCCGTCAGGGCAGTGAGATCGGTGGAGGGTCGCAGTCGGCACCTAGCACAAGTGAGAAAACGGTGGCAGGACATCCGGTGCTGGACCCGGAGAATCCCCCGGGTCCTGCTGGAGGACTCACCTCCACGCCGCCACGGCGGGCGCCGATGCCTGACCCACCAGATGAAGCGTGTCCTGGCGGTAGTCTTCCCTGAGATGGATGGGCGGTTACAGGAGAAATAGCAGCAGCAGCAAGGGGGTAGGTACATGTGTGTTTGTTGTGTGTCACCAGCTTTTGGAAGTGCTCAGTCGCCTGGATACACTGCCAGGGTTTATATGTGCAGTGCATATCCTCAACCGGTGCTGTTCTTCCTCTCTTCCCCTCTTTGACATGTGTTCTCTGGTCTGTGTGTAAACACGATTGCACGTGGTCATCTAGGCTGCCAGTTAATCCACGTGCACATTGCTTTCTGCATCATGTGTGGGTTGGTCTGTGACATGTGTTGGTACCTTGCCTGTGCCCTGTCCTGTTCAGTCATTTGGGGGTCCATATTTGTTGGCACTGATGCTGAGTCTCAACATAGGAGTGTGAGGATTCAAATTAACAGACTTGCAGCATGCAGGACCGATGTTGTGGCCTCAGACATGATGTGCATGAGTGGGAGATATGCATAGTGCCGGGAAGTTTGCTCATGTTACAGTCAGATCATTCCAGGACCATGGAGCAGTGTGCCCACTACAGTCCCCTGCAAAAACAACAATTGATGGACAGAATGCAGAACAATGTCATACATTCACCCCAGTACAGAGATCTGGGCCTAAATCCATCATTTTTTTGCTCACCATGCCATTCCAGTTTGAACCCAGCCATATGCAAATCAGTCTTGACCCTGTGCCCCATGGGAACAGTCCAGCCCGAACTGCCAAGCCAGGTCCTCCCTGGACTGGAAACAAGCATCCTAGGACCGGTTTCGGGCTTTCAGCCCTCGTCAGCCAGGATAGCTTGATTCCAGTGGCATGGAGAGCAAGGGACTCACGTCTGAGCATACCCTTCCCACTCGGGGTGACAAATGCAAAAACAACAATTGATGGACAGAATGCAGAACAATGTCATACATTCACCCCAGTACAGAGATCTGGGCCTAAATCCATCGTTTTTTTGCTCACCATGCCATTCCAGTTTGAACCCAGCCATATGCAAATCAGTCTTGACCCTGTGCCCCATGGGAACAGTCCAGCCCGAACTGCCAAGCCAGGTCCTCCCTGGACTGGAAACAAGCATCCTAGGACCGGTTTCGGGCTTTCAGCCCTCATCAGCCAGGATAGCTTGATTCCAGTGGCATGGAGAGCAAGGGACTCACGTCTGAGCATACCCTTCCCACTCGGGGTGACAAATGCATGTAAGTTGTTTGGCCACCCTGACCTATGATCGACCCTCTTAGGACAAGAGCTAACGACACGGAAGTTATTAGGCTGGCTGTTTATTGCAGGTAAAGAGTATGGTTGTTCAGGGGTAAAGTCTCTCAAAAGAAAGGGGAAACAGAAGTTCGTAAACATATAAAGACAAAGCAACAGGTCCGGTAGCCGCTTCTGCAGGTCCCTCTGGTGTGAGTAACTTCAGGTCAGTTTCCTTGAGAGGTCCTCAGGTTTGTTTTGGCGTCCCCGGGAGATAAAGGAAACACAGAAAGAACCACCCGTCAGTAACAAAGTCTTGACTCTCGTGACTGTGTGATTCACCCACCACCTATGCGTCTATTCACCAGGGTTTGTGAGGAAGGGAAATGTGAGGAACAGGGCAGACCTGACTAGTGCCCGCTTTTACTTGCTCTCCCCGCTTTCGCCCTCCCAGTCCAGCGTTTTAAAGAATTCAAGAAAGACACTGACCTGGAGCTACAGTCCTCCAGGACCGTAGCATTGGGTGTCTCGGCGTCCTGACTCTCCGAGGGACGACTGGACACGGTAGCGGTACCAGCTGGGGCCTCGCCGCCCGTCGCGTCTTCTTCTCTGCTACTCCGACTCTGCTGTTCGGTCCTTTGTTCTCTCCCTCGTACCAGTTCTGGCTCCGTCACTCCTTCACTCTCCGCCGTCTTCTCCAACCTCCTCTTCGCTTCCTCTTCCTCCCTTTTTGTCTCCGCCTCCCTCGCGTCTCTCGTCTTCGTGCGGGACGTCACATCCGCCCCTTCCTGGAAGACTAGACCGCCACCGTCCTCTGCTTGACATTGGGACGTCGCCATCTTGAAGGGCACGGGAAAGGTGTTACTGGCGTTTCCGGCACTGTCCGTATCACAATGCAAAAACAACAATTGATGGACAGAATGCAGAACAATGTCATACATTCACCCCAGTACAGAGATCTGGGCCTAAATCCATCGTTTTTTTGCTCACCATGCCATTCCAGTTTGAACCCAGCCATATGCAAATCAGTCTTGACCCTGTGCCCCATGGGAACAGTCCAGCCCGAACTGCCAAGCCAGGTCCTCCCTGGACTGGAAACAAGCATCCTAGGACCGGTTTCGGGCACCCTTGCCTCTGATTCATGTGTGTCATCCAACACTGTGCCCATTCTCTGTGTGTTCAGCATAGGTTGGCCTCTGTGGCATTGTTCCCTGGCCTTATTTGTATTAATGTAAAGTGTGCTACACGTGTCCACTGGACAGGGTGACCCCATTTGGCTTGTGCATCCTCACACTGGGCAGTGCCTGTGTGTCTATGTACAACTATCTGTTGATGGTTCTTTGTCACAAATATGTGTTGGCAGCCTCACAAGGTGATGTGGAGTACATTTGGGATTTCTTGATGCACATTTTAGTAAACCCAGATTAAGAGGTGTAACTTCTTGATCTGTCTCAATCACATTGTGTCAGGTATGGGGGGTTTGTGCGGGCAAGGCCTACATGTCCAAACCTTATGGCTCCTTGCCAGGTCTGACCTGTGTGTGATAATTGTCTGGACAGACACTCAACATGCAGTGACCCAGTCATGTTGTGCAGGGTTTAATTTTAGTGCTTTGCTGCATGTGTCAAAAGTTAAATACACGATTCCTGCTCATCCATTTTTGGCACCAGTGTGTGGTCCAGATGCTACGTAGTTTGTTCTTTGTGTGGTTACATCTGTGTGGACATTCTTGCTTGCCATGAGTGTGTCTCCTCAGTGCAGGTGCTCCTTATTCCGACACAATTGCAGGCCCATTATCTTATGCATTGTCCTGTGTTTGGACATGTGTGCCACGCCACATGACAGACAGTGGGTCAGATGTGTTGCCAACTGTGTCATCATGGTATGGATGGCCATGTGACAGGTGGCATGATTCAAGTTGTTAGTCAAGGAGTCTTGTACCCTGGCACTCACTACACTTGTCAACATGTCTTCATGTTTTCAATGCTTGACTTTGATGTTTTGTAGTGTAGGACAATAATGTGCCTGCATGACAGATGTCTCCCACGGAAGTGCACAAGAAACCACCTTTACACTTTCAGGAGACACGCTGGCACATATTAAAGAAAGGCACAGTTCGAATAACACTTTTTTAAAGGTAATACATATCCATGTTCCCACAGTGTGGTGGCATTTGGGTAAGTCCTTGGTTATTGCTGATACCAACTTACGAGTGTCAAGTCATCCAGACCGCCGTGGGGCCATGTATATGTACTTACTGAAACCCCATTTCTTTCTAACAGTGGCTTGTTTGAATAAGGCTGGCAGCTCATACAATGACTGTGTAAATGTAGTTTTGTGTGCACCTCCTTGTGTGACTTCTTTTATACAGGCACATGTGTGTTCTGTTCACAAAGTGGCACATTCACACATTCTAAACATGTAGATTGTGTAAAGCATTGTGATACCCAAGGGATCACAATGTATTTCGTTTGGGTTTCCAAAGTACTCACAGGTCTCTGATTGTGGGGACACCTTCAGCATTGCGGTCTGTTATTTAGCCTTGGGTGCACCAATACTGTTTCGTTCACAGTAAACAAGAGGTGGCATGCCTTCATAGTATTGCTGTGCTCAACTGTTCCCAGACACTAGCTTCTCAGTATAATTCGATATCAAGTTATTTGCTGTTGTGTCAACCAACTGGGGAGTGCAGGGCTTACATATGTGCGGAGTAATGTAGATGTTACTCATGATGCCTTTCCGGATATGCACTGTGACCTATTTTGTTTGGACTCATGTGTCAGATGTATTCAGGTGACTGATTATTTTCTGTATCTTCACCTTGCCCACAGCATCATCGGAGGACACTGAAGGAGACACCTGCACGGACCTTGAGGAGGGATCCAGCACCGGTGCCACCACTGCTGGCCAGTCTGCGGGAACAAGTGGCACGGAGGGTGAAGGGTGTCAGGCGGAGGACCTGTCTGGTGGCGACACTGACTATGACGCTGACGGGTCTGAGGCTGAACTCCTCGAGGGGGCAGAGGCTGCTACAACACCTGGCAGCAGCACAACATCTGTCACCGCCTCCTCCATTCCCATCACCGCCCTCCCAGTTGCTCCGGTCCCTTCTGTCTGTGCAGGGCACCACCGTGTCTCCTTCATGCCAGGCACCGCACCCCCTGCCCCTGTCCCCCCTGCTGCCCTCACTGCAGAGTCTGTGGACATTCAGCGGCAGTTGCAGGTTGGCCAGACATCGATGCTGAATGTCCTCCATGGCCACACCAGACTGCTGACACAGATGGTGTCGTTCATGGAGGGCATGTCAGCAGCGCTGTCTGACCAACGGATGTTGCTGAGGTCCATGGACTCTTCACTGACAGCAGCAGTGAGTCTCCTGCAGCGCTTCGTCCCCCCCTACCGCTGCACCATCCACACTTTCCACTCCCATGCCTGTCCCATGCACACCCAGACATTCCCAAGCACGCACCCCACCAGATACAGGCAGCACACAAACACGTAAGGGCAAGCACACACCTCCTGGCACGCACACTCAGGGGGATAAAGGCACACCCACTGGGTCTGGGGCACACAGGCATACACGC
The DNA here is from genome assembly GCF_964204655.1 of Triturus cristatus. Classification (NCBI taxonomy): domain Eukaryota; kingdom Metazoa; phylum Chordata; class Amphibia; order Caudata; family Salamandridae; genus Triturus; species Triturus cristatus. The sequence goes on from NC_140584.1 coordinate 51,630,607, forward strand.
AGCCACAGTCTGAGTTCGCATGCCTCACTACCCAGTCCCTCCAAAGACACTCCCCTTGGCTCCCCTGCCACACAGTTCGATAAGGAGAGCTACTTGGCTGTGCTGGGCCTCAGCCGCACTAGCTCACCAGCCCGCAAACGGGCAAGATGCTCCCCAGTTAGGGGAGTTGATCCCCCCCTGTCCACCCCTTCCCCAGTAGCGCTGCACCCCATCCCTCCGACCCACCCCCTCCTTTGTGCCTGTGGTTTCTTACGGTACAGGGGATACTCTGGACAACCTGGCAGAAGTGTGCAGTGCCGAGCTCACCTCCACCTTTGGTGCTGGCCCACCCCCTGTGGTGGAGGCGTCCAGCCCTGCACCCACCACACCTACCCTTCCACCTCCTGTCCCTGCGGTGCCTGGTCCTTCCCCACATGATGCCCCCCCACCCCCAGTCGACGAACCTGAGGGTTCTAATATGCAGGCAAGCTAGGGGAGACACGTGCCCATGTGTCCCCCCAAGGACTTTTATTCTGGACTGGCCATTGGCCTTTGTATATAGTGTTGTTGATACAATTTTTATCTTATGCTGATTAAAGCATTTTCTTTTGACTTTGCACACTATTGCATTTCAGGTATTGATGTTGGTGCTGATGCTCCAGGAGTTGGGGTTGTGGTAATGTGTTATGTTTCAGGCAAAGGTTCGAGTCTGATGGTCAGGAGGTGGCCAATGGGATCTGCGTGCCATCACAAGGTCTCTGCAAAGGATCTTTGGTTGTGTGTGTTATTTGTTTTTTGAGACATTGTACCAAGGTGTGTCCCTTCCTCCGTGGCACCTGACATCTTCCCTGCAGAGAGTTGCACAATTATTGTGCTGACCTGTGTATACATTCCCTTTCTTGGTGACGGATCCCTTCAACTATGGCCATGCCTGCTCAGCAATGTCTCCGGCTGCATCGTCTGTGCCATCCTTGCTAGTCGCTGTACTTGTGTATTGAGTATGTTGCCATGCCTTCAGGGAGTAATTCTCCCTTTTCCGCACTATGCATGTGTGTAATCCCAGCCTAGCACACATATGGTACTTGTTCTGCAGGGTATTTGGGCACCTGACTGACAATTGTGGGCATTATATCTGTGGGAACTCCACCCTATTCCTTCCATGAGAGACAACATCTTGGTGGCTGTCCCAGCACCTGTACATTCCTATCAGTCCTGGGATGTGCGTGACAGTGTGTGTTCCCTTTGGCTCTCTTAGTTTAGTAGGCATTGACATGACTATACAGTCTTGTGGCATGATCTCTGTGTGTGTATTGTGCTGCATCCGCCAGGTGTGGGTATGCATGTGTCATTTGTCCTCACACCCACATGTGGTGTGTCATACAGTGGGGGAAAGACATCCATCCTCATGGAAGTGGGACACTGCTGTCAGTGATGTGCTGTTATAGCACTTTCGACAGAGTCAAAAATTAGGGACACGTACATTCACCCATGGAGTTGTGGTCATCTGATAATGATGTACACACCCCATGTCTCTGTCCACTGCTGGTATTCCTCTGCACCCACCCCTCATATGTCTCTGTCCACTGCTGGTATTCCTCTGCATCCACCCCCATGTCTCTGTCCACTGCTGGGAGTGATAGGCACCCACCCCTCACATGTCTCTGTCCACTGCTGGTATTCCTCTGCACCCACCCCCACATGTCTCTGTCCACTGCTGGGAGTCCTCTGCACCCACCCCCATGTCTCTGTCCACTGCTGGGAGTCCTCTGCACCCACCCCTCACATGTCTCTGTCCACTGCTGGTATTCCTCTGCACCCACACCTCACATGTCTCTGTCCACTGCTGGGAGTCCTCTGCACCCACCCCCATGTCTCTGTCCACTGCTGGGAGTACTCTGCACCCACCCCTCACATGTCTCTGTCCACTGATGGGAGTGATAGGCACCCACCACTCACATGTCTCTGTCCACTGCTGGTATTCCTCTGCACCCACACCTCTAATGTCTTTGTCCACTGCTGGGAATCCTAGACAGCCACCCACCCACCCGCCCGCACCCTTGGTGCAGTACACTGCTGTCCTGGCCATACACTCCCCCGCAATGTACTGGTTATATGCTGCACCAGGCCCTAAACCAACATTCATGGCGTGTGTACGCCTTGTCTCACAAATTTACTGGTGCCCTAGGGGTACGTGTGATGCGGTCTGTACCCCCGCATTCATCGGTTGGGTACGGTCCGTACCACGCGTACCTCTACATCACCACTGCAATGGTGGTATGGACCGTACCCACGGCCTCAGAGCGTGGGTACGGTCCATACCACGCATACCCCTACATCACCACTACAATGGTGGTATGGACCGTACCCACCTACTTACAGGATCGGAATCGGCACCTAAATAGTTAACAAAACAATCAATTGACACATTAATAGTATTGCAAGTAATTTTATTACATTTATAATAAAAATAATACAGTTAAAAAAATCAAAAAATGTTTTTAAAAAACGTTATTAGTTGTATTATTTTTTTAAAAATAAACATGGATTTTAAACTGTATTGTAACATATAGTTTTTATTTACTTTGTAGGATTTCCCATGGTTTAACATTGAAGTCAATGAGAGAAATTGTCCTTTTTTCATTTTTATGGAAATAGATGACGTTGCCGCTTGTATGTAAGTTCCGTCATTGCGAAGATCGTCACTGTCCAGATCAGAAGAATGGAAGAGCTGCGTACAGGTAAGGCAAATTTTTATTATTTAAAATAGATTAATGGTGGAATAGTTTATTGTAAGGAGAGAGGAGGAGGTTGTAAGAACTAGGGTACTTTTTTGTGATATTTTTGTATGTTTTAACTTAAAAATGTTTTCCAAAACAGGTAGCAGTTGTAGACCCACGTCGGGTTTACTGCTTTCGTAACACTTTTTGTTTAATAGAATAACATAAAAAGAATGATGACTTTTTCTATTAATTAATAGTGTTATGAAAGGAATACTTTTGTAATTTTTTTTATGCAACCATTTTTTTAAATGAAGTTATTGCGTCATCGCGGTTTTACGGATAGGTTGAAGGAACATGGACACAGACTTCATGGAGTACAGAAATACTTTTTGGGACATTTTTAAAACATGGATTTCTGGTTTTTGGGACTTATGCTGGATTTTGTTTGTGAGAGGAATTCATCGATGGTTCTTTTTCCGGCGTTTTAAAAAAAAAAACGTTTATTCTTTCTTGTGCTCTTTTAAGCCGGATTTGATCGAAAGAGGATTGCAACATGGATTTCTTGTTGCGTTTTTTGCCAAATAAGGGCCCAATTCCGATCCGGGTCGGAAGGGCACCGAACGCGATCCGGCTGGAAAAACTACGTGCCGTACGCGTGTTTTCTGCCCCGACTCGTACAGCTGTACGAGCCAGCAAGTACGATGCTAGCTACATGAAATTCACCGACCGACTCGTTTCCGGGTCCGAACCGCTCTGTACATCTTGGTCGGAAGCTAACCGTGGCGTGCAATGGATGCGATTCACGACCGAGCCAGTACGATGCACGCGTCGGACAGCCTGTGCCAGCCAGAGTGTCCGGCTCGCAAATCATCCAGGTGGTTGCTTTTGGGGGTCCACGTCGGATCCCCTGTCACCCGCAGCCATACGACTCGGACACAGGGGGAGACCCATGGGTCTCCCCAACACAGGCATGTATGGTGCGGATGGCACCGATGCGTACTCACTGTAGGGGGCGCACTTGTCTGCGACGTACCCATTCAGTCAATGGGAGCCCATGTACTTCTATGGGATTCTGACCGAACCGAGTCCGACAGCATACGGCCGCATCGTACTCGCTCGGTCGGACTGCAGGACTCTGGCTCGGTCAGAAAACACTCCGGATCCGGCTCGGTCGGAGTAATTTACGACCCGGATCGGAATCGGCCCCTTAGTCTTTTTTTGATTTTTTGGGGGGATGCGTTTTTTGTGGGTGAGCAGCACAATTTTTGCTGCAAAGTACTGGCTTTGCCAAACTGTGTCCATGTTGGTTAGTTTAACTCAGGTCATGGCTTACATCAAGGATTATGGATTATATACTATGGATTCGAGGACTGCCCAAGACTCTTGGTGAAAAGTGGGATTGTACGCATGTCCAAGAGTTGAAAAAAGAAGACAACTGAAGGTAAAAAACCTGACTTTTAATTTATATTGAATTTTTTTTTTAGAAAATGTCAATTGAATAAGGGGAATTTTTCGTCAAAACAGGCAAGTAAGGTGGTTTAAGAGTTAGTGTAGATTATAAAAGTAGGATGTGTGCAATATTATCTAGGTAGTCTGAAGACACCATCAACGGAAATTGTTGAATTGCACCTAATAGTCGCTCGGACATTTCTTTTGTTCTTTTAGAGATTTGTGAGTTCAGACTACCAGTTAATGATTGTGCAATTCTCCTTTCATGGAAACTTTGCTCCTTCTTCAAAATTCCCAAGAAGTGATTGAAGTTAGTATGTGGATTACCAATAGATTTGTTGAAGGAGTTGTGCCATCCCTCTATGGCATTGTTTGTTTATGCTCCTCCCTCTAAGCAGGTTAAGTAGCAATTCCACCACTTCACATATACAACGTGGCTTCCTCCTGCGACCTGACATGCTTAGATGGCCAATCCATGTGTCTTCAAAGTAATTTAGAAGGGGTGCCAATTTGTCCTCGTTTGCAGTAAAGTAGTCAGATTCAGTAATAGATGTGTAGTATTCATCTACACTGTCCGGAGGAACAAAGCAAAGTGCAGTTAGTTTCTTCAATTCAAATTGTACTTTACTGCCTGATATATAATCCTCAACTAAGGATGTTTTCTTTATTTTTTTGCCCATAAGCCTGTGAAAAGTGAATTTGGGTATCCGTGTACATTTTGGTAATTGTGTTAATCATAGATAATTCAAAGTCAATTAACACTTTTCTAGGACTTTTGTTCATGGTTTTAGCTTTTATCACAAAAATTCAGTGTATGTTAAGGTTTGTTTATCAGGGAGTAAACTGTATACTGAGGGCACTACTGTACGATTAATGTAGGCATGAATAGTGTATATTTGGGTGAATGGATGGGGTGTGGATTTAAACGTCCCATCCATCATCAAAATATCAATGCTCTCCATCTTAACAAGATTATGGGGTGTGCTAAAGATTAGTATTCTTTTAACCCCTTCCATGCTCATGACGGAACGGTTCCGTCATGAGCCACGGTTGAGCTGTGCTCATGACGGAACCGTTCCGTCATGAGCCCGCCCGCGCTCGAACCCTTCAGCACCGCGGCGGAATTCGCCCAGCGCTGAAGGGGTTAAGAGGGTTTTTGTTGTCATGCAGAAGAAAGGTTTCATTGGTAAAGTTACAGAAAGTTCAGGTGGAATGTCATTATCAGGTTTGGGGTGTTACATGTAGGGGGTTGCTTCCTGTTTTTTACGCTGAATAATTCTGCGTACATTGGGGATTGTGGGCATTCAACTTGCTACATGTGTTGGAATGTTTTGAGACACCTCCCTCAAAACTGAGCCACAGGGATCATTGGAGGTGGATGCCAGGGCTTCCATTTCATTTATATTTTCTCTTACCTCTACCTCCATTGCAGAGGCAGAGTGGTTATGCTCGGTGGTCCTTTCAAAAGTGTCACCAAGAGTAACCGCTCTACCTGTGCAATAGGAGGAGTAATAATGCACACATCTCCAATAACATCTGGGCTCACTTAGGGGTCTATTATGATGGCGGTCGGAAAACCACCCCGACCGCCATGGAAGCGGAAAGCAACCGCCCGCCGGCACCCTGGAGAAACCGGCAGGGAAATTAGGATCAACCGCCAAAAAACACAGACCGCGGCAGAACGGGGCCAAGAAAAGCCACCCGTAGCGGGTGGAGATGGCCAAAATCCGTCCGCGGCGGTCGGATTAGCGGCGGAAAAACACCAACCCGCCGCAAGTATAGCAGAGACACCGCACGGGAAATTAGGATATCCCCAATGGTCCTGTGGTACGTTCCGCTGTTTCCGACTGCCGCGGTCGCAAACAGTGATGAATGGGAGAGCCGGCGGAAGAGCTGTAGCATAGCTACCACTGCGGACGATCCGTGAAAAATATGGCGGACAAATGAAACAAGCATTGGCATAGCCAATAGGTCTCACTTTTGGGACCTTATAAGTATTTAGTCATGCAACTGTTGCATGGCTAAACACTTATAAGGTCCCAAAAGCGAGACCTATTGGCTATGCCTATGCTTGTTTTGCTTTGGAGTTGGGTAGTTATGATTGTTCAGATAATGCTACAGATCCACTGCACTGTCTACTCTCCGTGGCCCAGTTGCCTCCTAGGCACCACCTCTTCCTTCTCTGTACCATCACCCAGTAGAAGTTATTCCAGGGTCGGCAGGTCTGAAGAGGTGAACCACAAGTATGCATCGGGCATGGGTACCATGGTGGTGAAAGGTAGAGTCTAGTGAGACAACGGTTACACTACTGATGGGTTGGTGACCATAGTTGTGTCTGTCAGATGGACATGGCTTGAAACCCAAATAGGTTGGAGCAATCTAATGATGGGTAGGACATGTGGGGAAAAAGGGTTTACCCCAGCAAGGTTGGGGACGCGGTCTTCATATTGTATGTTAAGAGGTGTGAAAAGGCGTGGTGCAGATGAACAACGTGGGAGGAGGTACAGAGGATGGGATGTTGCCTGGTAGCATTCGGAGTTCACAAAGTCAAATATTTTACTACTTTGCTTGGAAAGATTTCAACATTTTAGGTGTAGCATCTTTAAAGCGCACAATAAAAAAACTGAAAGAATTATTCCTTTCTTCACTCTCACCAAGAAACCTCTTTCCTGTTGGGCGGAACCGCTGTAGTTTTCTCTTCCATTTAGAGACATTTTCTTTACAGTCCTCCTTGTTATCCTGTGTGGCCCTAGAATGCGTCAACAATCCATGGACGGTGTCTACAGCCATTCCAGTGTTTATGTTCACCTACAACTGCTTTAATGGCCCTTACACAAGTATGAGCATTTAGAACAGGGTCGCTTTAGGACAAATGATTAAAACTCCTGAGAAGCAGTCAGCCCGGAACCCACGCAGCTCTATCCGATATGGATCGGTCACCTCTCCAGTCGCACTGCCTGCATAATGTGCTTAAAGTGTTAATTAGATAGTGTAGTTCGTGTATAAGCAGCACACGCATTACACTAAAGTAGGATGTCTGGACTCATTCCAGAGACTGGCTCTGTGCCTCGAGGATGGTAGTGACGGTGAGCGGAAATCCTGTCGGTACAAAGCCCAGTCATTGGCTGTGACCGGGAATGGCTGTATGAGTGTTGGAAGGCCTATTTCATATGCAGAGCAGCATACTGCTATTGCTATTAGCAATGTTATAATGTTTTCCACACAGACGAGGATTTCGCTCATACAACGTTGTATGTAAAACGACATATACACACATTAATGTACAGACACAGACAAGCCCATTTAAAAACTCAAAACCAATGAAACACAAACATGCACCCACTCCAGTTCTACGTTCACACAAACACATGCATTCAGGCACAACAGAACTGTGCATGCACCACACACACTGACATAAAAACACCACACACACTTACAGCCACCAAAACATTCAAACACACAAAAAGACAACGTACCTGACAATGTTGTGTTGAGCAGTGTTTCCCAACTTCCTTTCGCTCTGCAAAATGCCCGTTTGCTGCAGGATGTAACATTTGTTATACCTGGGACTTTGATCTGTAAATCGAGGTAATTGCCATTACTACGCATGGCTGTTAATCGCGCACAACACCTTTTGCGCCCTGAGAGGTGTTTAACGACACCCAGGCCAAATGCAGCTTAATTTGTTCCATGTCTGTGAAAAACTTAAATGAGACTTGACTGAATAGTAGAAACAAGCGGCCGTGCGGCAGCGAAAGTGATCGCGATCGCAATCAAACATCAAAGCGAAAGTGAAAGTAAGCGCGCCGCGCGCGCCCGCACACATGCACTGTAGCCCTAGGCTGTCCTGGTAGCACTTTTTGGAGCCCTCTCAAAAAGTCTCGCCAGACCAGCGCATGCGCTGAGTCAGGCGAGACCTAAAAACCCACAATAAGGCCAAAAAGTGCACACAGCAAACTAGCCATGCCTCAAAAAACACAAAACACACCCCAATGACACAACCACATGGCAAGAAGAAAAATACAATTCCCAGGACAACACACACAACACACCTGACAGCAATACCCCATTTGGACACACCCACATAGCTGAGTATAAAACCAGCCCCTTCCATGACCACAATCCAGGAGTGAAGGGACATACATCCCAGCTTAAAGGAGAGGCAAAGAACACAACATCACTATCCACACCACACACAGCACCACCACCACCACTTCCACACCTGCACTACTAACCCCCCTGCACATCACACACCATACACATCACAACCACACCCACCACTCACACCCCTGCACCCACAACCACTTTGCACACCACACACCATGGCAACACATAAAATGCCCAAATTCACAGAGAGTGAGTTGACAGTCATGGCAGATGAGATAGTCAGAGTGGAACCACAACTGTTTGGTAGCCTGGTCCAACGGACACCATTAGCCACAAGAACACAAATGTGGGCAAGGATAGTTGAGAAGGTCAATGCAGTAGGGACCATCCTGCGATTCAAAAAGGAAATCATGAAGCAGTGGCATGACTTGAAGAGGGTTGTCAAAGAGCAAGAACCGTGAGGACTAGCGGTGCCCCTCCCATTCAACCAAAACCATACACACCATGGGAGGAGAAGGTGCTTGCCATACTGCATTCAGAGAGTCTCACAGGAGTACCCGGGGGAGTGGAAGCTGGTAAGTACAAACAAATGACTACTACCACACTGCTATGTACTGTCTTGCACAACCACAAAGCTACACCACCTAGGACAAATTACTTTCATCTGCACCACACACTCACAAAAACATGTCTCACAGATCCAACATCCACTCACTCCCATACACCCCAAACGTAGCTAGCAACATTACCATGGGGGCATGTATACAGGCAGACAGCACTACAACTCCCACCAGGCACCCTTGTCCCACTGCATCAGCAAGAGGGAGCCCTCCCCCCACCCCACCCAGAAGCATGTGTCAGCCATTACATAACCCACATTAAACTTACAGGTAGATAGCCATCTTCCCTGGGAGGGTGTTTGTGGGTGGGAGGCTTGTACCACTACTCCCACCATACCCCCTGTCCCACACCTCAGCAGGATGGAGCACTCGCCCACCCAGAAGCATTTGGAAGCCATTGCAGTATACCAAACAAATTTACAGGTAGGTAGCCATCTTCCCTGGGAGGGTGTTTGTGGGTGGGAGGCCTGTACCACTACTCCCACCATGCCCCCTGTCCCACACCTCAGCAGGATGGAACACTCCCCCACCCAGAAGCATTTGGAAGCCATTGCAGTAAACCAAACAAACTTACAGGTAGGTAGCCATCTTCCCTGGGAGGGTATTTGTGGGCGGGAAGCCTGTACCACTACTCCCACCATACCCCCTGTCCCACACCTCAGCAGGATGGAGCACTCCCCCACCCAAAAACATTTGGAAGCCATTGCAGTACACCAAACAAACTTACAGGTAGGTAGCCATCTTCCCTGGGAGGGTGTTTGTGGGTGGGAGGCCTGTACCACTACTCCCACCATGCCCCCTGTCCCACACCTCAGCAGGATGGAGCACTCCCCACCCAGAAGCATTTGGAAGCCATTGCAGTACACCAAACAAACGTACAGGTAGGTAGCCATCTTCCCTGGGAGGGTCTTTGTGGGTGGGAGGACTGTACCACTCCTCCCACCATGCCCCCTGTCCCACACCTCAGCAGGATGGAACACTCCCCCACCCAGAAGCATTTGGAAGCCATTGCAGTACACCAAACAAACTTACAGGTAGGTAGCCATCTTCCCTGGGAGGGTGTTTGGGGGTGAGAGGCCTGAACAACAACTCACCCCAGGCCAACTTGTCCCCCACATTATCACAATGGAGCCTCCCCTCCCACCCAGATGCATGTGTCAGCCATTGTATCGCCACAAACAAAATAACAGGCAGGTAGACATATCATGCTTGCTAGTCACACCCCTGAGCAGGATGCAAGCCCCCACCACACACACACACAGATGTGTCAAGTCAAAGCCAAATAGGAAAACAGAACAGGTAAGTAGCCAGTATGTGCCCACAGCCAGTGTCCGCAAAAAACATGGTGACACATGACAACACCAGCCCCCTCATTGAACACACATACACACAGATCCTATTGCCACTCACAGTGTGCACACAGCTAAGCCAATGAGACTGTCACAGCAACCGAAGTGTGAAACACCAATGCACATGTAGGAGAAAGTCTGGGAACAATCTTGCACAGCACTGAATTCCATGTCTAAGCGCCATGGGGCCAGAGCAGTGAGGACCAAATGTGAAACTAGATAGCATGGTTTGTGGTACGAATCCAGATATGCACAAGACAAAGGTATGCAGGAGATGACAATGGCCTGTCTATCTAATAATACTCCCTCTTGACCTAAACAACAGTTATTTATATATAAACTAGCACACATAGCACAAAAGTGTATTCTTAATATTTTTTTTATTTTTCGTATTTTTATATTTTCATTTTTCCTGTATTAAAATATAATCAATTTTGAACAGATAAATCAATTTTTCATAAATGAACGTTTTCACTTATACTTTACACATTGTTCATGTCAATTCGATAAGACAAAGATATTCTTTTGATTCATGACAAAAAAAGGAAAACAAAACCCAGGGAGAAAGAACACTGCACATACAAACTCTTCATTCATGCAGACACATATCAGACATTCCGTACACATATATCTCAGTAGCTTTACCACTTAACACATAATGAGTGGTAAGGTAGTCCTAATAGCCCCCAAAAAGGGAGCTGCTACAAGAATTTTTTGTAGGATCTACAAGAAGATTTGGTCAACGCGTTTCGGTGGTATAAGCAAACGTGGAAACCACCTTCTTCAGGACCAGCTACTTCTCTTAGCGCAAGTTCTCAAACCTGGGGTATCTAAAGAAAAGAGAATTTTTACATACAAAAGACAAATTAGTCACTAGTCTCTAAACATTATTATTGTCAATACTGTGTGCTATAATAAAAGACACCGGTTGGGCCAATCTATACAACTGAGCATTCAAGTAAAAAATGAGAAGAAAAAAGAATAATAAAGATAGTCTGAGAGAATCAACACACAAATTAGTACGATATGAAGTACAATTTCTAATGAGAGAGAGTTACCTATGACAGAAATTAAAAAGAGAAAGTGTGTGAGTGGAAATAATCCCTATAATACTCTACTCTACTCTGATCAGTAAGGTATGGATCTATGTTAGGAAATCCTGTTTTTTTGGTAATAGTCCTATAAATACAGTAAAGAAGGATACTTACTATTTAGGGGGACAATATCACCCTACAAAGCCTGCTGTTTGTACTGTAAGACGTAATCACAGTGGAAATTCTTCCTCTTATTTGTCTGTTTATCTGTAGATGTCCTAGTGAAATTTAAGGCAGAAAAAACCTAAATCAAGATTATAGCATATTTTAATTATCACTCCAAGTTCTCTATTTAGGTACTGCTAGTTCTTTTTATATTGGCCGAGGGCAACGATATCCACATAGAGTTTACATACCGATAGTGGTTAGACTCTAAATCCCACTAAATGTAGTATGCGGCTAGGAGACATCCAACAATGATTCCGTAGTACTCCATGTATCTGTGTGGTGAAGTTAAATATATACTGCATCATAGTCTGTCTCCTATTTATCAATTGTTACTCACTATCACCAGATTTAAATGATTGTAAATACCTTTAAAAGAAAGTTTGTTTAAAGATCACCAAAGTATATTATTTCCATCCAAAACCAGATATAGGCAGAGTCTCAACCGTACAAATACACGCTGTTGCAATTCTTTACGGTGTCCCTAAAAGAGATACAGAGAGACAGCCAAAACGATAACGGTCAATTAATATTAATTAGTCCCCTTTTCTCTTTCTTAGATGACCTGACACACACCACTACAAGATGGCGCTGACAATAAATCCCTTCTCTGTAATTAAGAATCGGTGTGCCGGTAATTCATGGCCTTCACATAGATCTTTCTTTCTTATTTCAGGTACGATACTAATATTATACTCTAGAAAACCCTGTCTATGTACAGTATGCATACCAAGTCGGACTAATGCGGTCTCTGCTGATATAATATATTACACCTTTCAAAGATGGCGCTTTGATTAGCGTAAATTTGTTAGTCCCTTTTTAGTGACTGCCTCATCCACAGGTGATACGGTTTTTGACAATCTTGATTACGGAGGGAGGAGTATAAGTAGAGACATGCATTTGGATGTATGCTCACTTCTTGGCGGCAGGACGATCTGAGGACGCCTACGTGTGGCTAAAGGACTTAGATGTTTTGAACGCTGGTGAGTTAGGAGTAAAAAGCTTGAATTTTTGTTTCCTTTTTTTTAAACTGGGGCAATTTGTATGTTTGCTCCTTTATTCCTTGTCAGTAATCCAAGCTAGCGCCTACTTCACTATTACCTTTGGTTAGTTGGGTACCCAATTTCATTAACAAGTTTTTAATGACTGCCTCTTTCACAGATGATACGGCTTTGACAATCTTGATTACGGAGGGAGGAGTAGAAGTAGATACACGCATTTGGGTGTAGGCTCACTTCCTGACAGCAGGACGATCTGAGGATGCTTACGTGTGACTGAAGGACTTAGATGTTTTGAGCGCTGGTGAGTCAGGAGTAAAAAACGTTTGAATTGTTATTTTTCTCTTTAAATTGGGGTAATTTGGGTCTACTATTGCTTGTTAGTACTCCAATCCAGCGTTTGCCTCACTATTACCTTGGGCTAATTGGGTACTTAGCTTTATTTAAGAGTTAAGCATTGTAACTTTCCACCAAACGAAGGTAGGCTTAGACCTATATAGAATGGTGAAAAATATCAGGTCTCTATCGGAAGTGTACTTACTTTTAATTAAAGGGTGCATCTTGATATACCCCCTTATACTCATCCCCACTATTTTAGTGAAGCACAGTCATGATCTTGGACGTCCGCTGACTTTACTATTAGTCCCATGCTTTGGGACACAGACTTTATATATGGGTCATTAATATTAATTGACCGTTATCGTTTTGGCTGTCTCTCTGTATCTCTTTTAGGGACACCGTAAAGAATTGCAACAGCGTGTATTTGTACGGTTGAAACTCTGCCTATATCTGGTTTTGGATGGAAATAATATACTTTGGTGATCTTTAAACAAACTTTCTTTTAATGGTATTTACAATCATTTAAATCTGGTGATAGTGAGTAACAATTGATAAATAGGAGACAGACTATGATGCAGTATATTTTTAACTTCACCACACAGATACATGGAGTACTACGGAATCATTGTTGGATGTCTCCTAGCCGCATACTACATTTAGTGGGATTTAGAGTCTAACCACTATCGGTATGTAAACTCTATGTGGATATCGTTGCCATCGGCCAATATAAAAAGAACTAGCAGTACCTAAATAGAGAACTTGGAGTGATAATTAAAATATGCTATAATCTTGATTTAGGTTTTTTCTGCCTTAAATTTCACTAGGACATCTACAGATAAACAGACAAATAAGAGGAAGAATTTCCACTGTGATTACGTCTTACAGTACAAACAGCAGGCTTTGTAGGGTGATATTGTCCCCCTACATAGTAAGTATCCTTCTTTACTGTATTTATAGGACTATTACCAAAAAAACAGGATTTCCTAACATAGATCCATACCTTACTGATCAGAGTAGAGTAGAGTATTATAGGGATTATTTCCACTCACACACTTTCTCTTTTTAATTTCTGTCATAGGTAACTCTCTCTCATTAGAAATTGTACTTCATATCGTACTAATTTGTGTGTTGATTCTCTCAGACTATCTTTATTATTCTTTTTTCTTCTCATTTTTTACTTGAATGCTCAGTTGTATAGATTGGCCCAACCGGTGTCTTTTATTATAGCACACAGTATTGACAATAATAATGTTTAGAGACTAGTGACTAATTTGTCTTTTGTATGTAAAAATTCTCTTTTCTTTAGATACCCCAGGTTTGAGAACTTGCGCTAAGAGAAGTAGCTGGTCCTGAAGAAGGTGGTTTCCACGTTTGCTTATACCACCGAAACGCGTTGACCAAATCTTCTTGTAGATTCTTGTAGCAGCTCCCTTTTTGGGGGCTATTAGGACTACCTTACCACTCATTATGTGTTAAGTGGTAAAGCTACTGAGATATATGTGTACGGAATGTCTGATATGTGTCTGCATGAATGAAGAGTTTGTATGTGCAGTGTTCTTTCTCCCTGGGTTTTGTTTTCCTTTTTTTGTCATGAATCAAAAGAATATCTTTGTCTTATCTAGTTGACATGAACAATGTGTAAAGTATAAGTGAAAACGTTCATTTATGAAAAATTGATTTATCTGTTCAAAATTGATTATATTTTTATACAGGAAAAATAAAAATATAAAAATATGAAAATTAAAAAAGATATTAAGAATACACTTTTGTGCTATGTGTGCTAGTTTATATATAAATGACTGTTGTTTAGGTCAAGAGGGAGTATTATTAGATAGATTGGCTTCATTTTCCCCTTTTCTCCCTGACCTATTGGAAAATTATCTCGTATAAAGGGGGTCCCAGTATTTTCTGGATGACAATGGCCTGTACATGGCCAGATGTAACGTCTGAGAGGGCTGAGTGAGCTAAAAAGAGTCCTCATAGATATTTTTCCATGTGCTAGTCCCTAGATGGCAACATGTCCCTGTACTCATAAATCATGCACGTAGTACATGGTAGGTGTTGACAACTCACACCATGGACAAGTAATGCTTGTACCACAGCACCATGTCAGGAGGCACAGTAGTGCACATAGAACAAAATGTGATGATCAGTCAACTTTGTGGTGTACAAACAGTGAATGACATACAGCTAACACAAAGATTTCGGTGTGCACTGCAATGACCATCTCCCATCTGGTCCGTGGCAGCAGGGAAGGTGGGAGGGGCAGGGTCACCAACAGACAACAAGAGGCTGGGACCCAATCCCTGGACCACATCACCAGAGTCCTTGGGGCATATGAATGGGCCCAAGGACGAACGGGCCGGTCGGAGGAACTGTTCAGCGAGCTCATCCTGCTGATGAGGTCCATCGACACCCGCATGGGACAAATTGTGGACCTCTAGGGCCACAAGTGGCGGTACTGAGGGACAGGTCTGTGCCACAATCAACACCTCCACCCCCTCTGGTGGTCTGCAGGATGACAGTTCACCATCCTCCCCTGCAGCCACAGAGAGGGGTAAGTCCTCAGACCGCACTGGCCCTACAGCAGGGGCCCCCCCTGCCAAGCGACGATGGGGCCGTCCGAAGAAAACCCTGGGAGTAAAAGAAGGCAAAGCACCTGCCAAACGCCAATCACGGAGTCAGCCATGATGGCAACCCTCTTCACCACTGCATTGACTTCATTGACTGTCCTTCCACACACTTCCTTGTGAATGGCATCTGTCTGCTGGACTGGGTCACCACATCAATGTTGTGACCACACGACTACCTCATTTACCACAACTGTCAACTCACTGCTCCACTAATCACCTCAATGTAAATGTTCACCTCCCCTCACATATCACCATTGTAAATAAAAAATCCGTACACACAAGTTGTTGTGTCTGCTCCGTCTCTATTCCAGGATATACAGTCTTCACCATGATTACAAAGTACCAGGAGACTGGAGTGTATGTAGGCAAGGAGAGGTTGAAGGCATCTAGGAAAACACAACAGAACAACATTCACTAGTCTGGGTGTAGCATCACAGACATCACACAACACTTCACAACAAGAGAATCCCACATGCACACATCACAATGGGCAACAAGTGTCAACATACACATCCTGTAGATGTTCCTAAATTAACTGTCCCAGAAACATTGTCAGCCACCACTGAGTCTGCAACCGGCTGCTGTCACAAATCTCACATACACCTTCACAACAACTGCAACATCATCAGACAATGGGTACGTTGTACATTGTCACCCACCTTCAAGTGAAGTAGCGGCTGATGAGCTATTGACGCAGGTCACCACCTTCCTCCTCTCCACTGTCCTCATCACTTGACACGGGTTGGTTTGCAGGTGGGGGCCTTGGGTCCTCATCATCATCCAGAATCAGGGGAATCTCCTTGCGAATGGCTAGGTTGTGGAGCATGCAACATGCCACTACAATCTGACACACCTTCCCGGGCGAGTACATTAGTGCGCCTCCGGTCATGTCCAGGCAGAGAAACGTGACTTCAGCAGACCAAAAGTACGCTCCACCACACGACATGTTCTGCCATGGGCATCATTGTAGCGGACTTCAGCCGGGGTCCTGGGATTCTGCAGTGGGCTCAGCAACCAGGGACAGTTGGGATATGCAGTCACCTAGGTGTGACAGACACAAATAAACATCGCTATGTCGCGGAGGCAGAGGGCAGCAGGTCACACACCCAGCACACCATATGACTAGGCATACTCACCCACAATCTATGCACGCTCGAGAAGCAGATTAGCCAGCAGATGGGGTACAATGCTGTTCCGCAGGATGTATGAGTCATGGGCTGAGCCTGGGAATTTGGCACACAAATGGGAGATGATCATATCTGCCAGGCACACCACTTGCACATTTATGGAGTGGTAATGTTTCCAATTCCTGTAGATGTGCTCACGTGTCTGTGGTGGCACAAGCCCAACATGGGTGCAATCAGTGGCACCAACAACATCGGGGATGTGTCCGAGGAGATAGAAATCTCCCTTCACAACTGTCAATTCAGGACCCCTGGGGAAATGGATATATCTGTCCTTGCAGATCATCACGGCGGACATTACATCACGCAGCACCATGCTGAACATCGGTTGTGACATCCCACCAGTGCTGGCCACTGTCTGCTGGAACGATCCAGTGGCAAAAAAATACAGGGCCGCCATCACCTTATAAGTTGGGGTGAAAGCTGTTGGATATGTTCTGCGAGGCTGCAGGTGGGGCTCCAACATATCACAAAGGGTCTTTAGGGTGGCTCTATCCAGACGGCATTTCCGGATGATCGCCTCATCCTCCATGTCTTCCAACACTGTCAAGTGACGAAGCAGATTTGGTCTCCTCCTAGTTGAGATGAAAGTGGACACATGTCAATGCAATACATCATGAGATGGGCACAGCATCTCACGTTCTGGATGACACAACGCCAACAATGATTGTCATCAAAATTGAGTTACAGACCAGCCTACATGTAGGGACACCTTCAGATACACAAATGGCACACTTGTAAACTTACACAAAGCAAGTCCCTCAAACACCACCTCGGTCAATGTGAATTCACATAGGGATATGGCCACAATTACCATGGGCACGCCTGGGAGTATAGCATCCAGCATATGTGTAACAAATCAACCGCACTGTCCCATACCTAGCTGCTGTACCTGACACACCTTCATGCATCATTTGAACCTGGCACACATCAACAACACAATTATCACAGTCTGAGCAGAAATGACGATTGTGTGCATGATCAGACATGAGAGGACATGAAAAAAAGACCATCAATAATTGAGACAAACATTGCTTTGATTGTCACAACACCTCAACACATTCACATGTGTACACATTATAGAGTCCATAAAAACACTGTCCTGTGTACATTACCATCAATATCACTAGCAACATGTGGGGAGTATGTGGAAATGTAGCTCATAACTGAACTTTATCTGCGCCATCTTGTCTCTCCCCAGCGCGATGCACAGAAAAACGCACGGCAGCCATTTTAGGCACTCTGGTCTCTCTCCCTGCTCATTACCGATCGCCGGCGCATCTCCCTGGTGCTGCGAACACCCCCCCGCGCGCCGGCCACCCCCGCTCTCTCATACATGGGCCATAAACCCTCTCCTTCTGCGCGACCCTGCTATGGAACCACATCCCACGCCTGACCGACATCCCATACATGGTCATACATCTCTTTGATAACCCCCTTCCTCTGCACCCGATTGTCCGAACCGATCCCAGGCCATCACCTAGCCCTGCGGATGCAGTTTATTGCCCCTACTGTAAGGGAAACAC
This sequence comes from Triturus cristatus, assembly GCF_964204655.1. Taxonomy (NCBI): domain Eukaryota; kingdom Metazoa; phylum Chordata; class Amphibia; order Caudata; family Salamandridae; genus Triturus; species Triturus cristatus. The sequence goes on from NC_140584.1 coordinate 51,648,770, forward strand.
CCCACATCAAAGGGATTACAGTAGATCAAGGCCTCCCACCCCCTGAGACCCGACACACACCCCCGGGAATTGGCGGAATGTCCAGCTGTGTGATAGCCATCTCCTACTGTGGGTGGGGTGGGGACTTCTACTGTAGCTATGTGTGGGAGCGGATCTGAGCCGGGGATTCTGAGGATGTTCTTTCATGTATCAAAGCGATCTCAAGAATTTGCCATGTATGATAAACCTGCAATAAAGTCATAAACGTGTGTATAAGAGACGAGGTCTCAGAGATGCAGTTAGAGCACCTCGTGACGATACCTTGCTGTCTGATCTGATGTGTTCCACTCCGACGGAATAAAACTTTGTTTCCTGCCTTCCAGTCTCCGGCGCCTGCCTCTTTGTTGGTTAATTTTCGAATGGTATAAGAGGCGACTACCGCCGGGCAATACTTGAAAGGTTATCGACTGCAACTGCCTCTACCATTTTCCACAATTGGCGTCCCACGCGTGGGGCCCATCAGCGACACGTGGAACCAGTGGGAGAGGTCCTGACGACAAAGTGAACGACTGCAACGATCGGGAAGAGCTCCTGCCTGATAGACCCTCGTCTGGCAGCCGATCATCTGAACTTCACTGGTTCCGAGCAGACCTCTCTCAAGTGATCTACGGTCCTGACTGGGAACCATCAGGAGTGCCGCAGCAATAACGGAGAGTAGAGGACGATCGGGCGCTGGAGGCGGAAGATGAGAAAACTGTCCACGCGGTCCGGGTAAGGTCGTGAAATACGATGAATTGCTAAATGATTGACTAATTGATTGAAAATACTAGTATTACTCATTAATTGTTCCTTTTGAGGTATTCGCTGCCTACAAACGGAGAAGAGTAGAAATACTCTCTCTTCCTTTGCAGATAGTGAAGGGTAGGTAGCGCGGACTTTTGTCCCCCATTGTAATCTGTCGCGCCTATTTTTCCTCCCCACTGATTGATTGACCGAATATTGATTGTTTTGAAGAATAGTACTTCTTGAGATATTCTCTGTTTGCAAATAACGTAGAATAGAAATATTCTGTCTAGTCTTTGCAGATAGTGAAGGGTAGGTAACGCGGACTTTTGTCCCCCGTTGTAACCCGTCGTGCCTATCTCTTTCTCACCATTGATTGATTGATTGTCCGAACACTGGTTGTTCGATATTGGTTCTTTGGAGGTATTCTCTGCTTAAAAATAACGTGGAATAGAGATATTCTGTCTAGTCTTTGCAAGCAGTGAAAAGATAGGTAGTGCAGACTTTTGTCCCCGTTGTAACCCGTCATGCCTGTCTTCTCCCCACTGATTGGTAGTTGGTTCTGCCCGGACCGCTTATTAGAGATGAACCATCCGGCTCCACTGGAAGGCACCCCTAATAAGGACATGTTTACTAAATATGGACTAGTCGCTGTAGCTTATAGCAAACTATGGCATAAATATACAAAGAAGGACTCCGAAAGTCAGTGGCCACTGATGGGATCCTTCGATGATCATAAAATAGAAGCACTAGAAATAGCTCTACGCAGTAATAAAACAACGCCAACTATGCTTGACAGTATCGGCATGTGGCGCAAAGAAGCAACACAACGGAAAAAGAGGGAAGAAGTAAAAGCAGAAAGGGAATTACGAAAGGCAGCTCACCTTGCCGCTAGAAAGTTAGAGGAAGAGATAAAGAAAAGAAAGGAAGCTAAACTAAAACAAGAGTCTGAAACATCAGGCCAGTGCCCTGTTAGGACCTCCTCTAAGTTCTACCCTGAGTTACCTTCCAAGCAACGAGCGAATGACGAATTGCTATTAGGTCCCCCGATCATCTACATGCCCCCTCCATACGCTCCCTCCCAACCTGTAGTACAGCACCCGCAACCCCCAAACGCAAGTGAAAGCAGTACCTGGGCCTCGGTCCTCACGGCCTCCGCGCCGGCCGAGCCTCTTGTACTGAACACAACGTTAGCAATAACGTTAGATGACCCTGAGATGAGAAAGAAAGATTCCGCCAGAATGAATCGACTAACAAAGGATGAACAAGCCGTAATCGATAAGGTAGTAAGGACACTAGTAGAACAAAAAGAAAGTGAGGAATATGTAACAGACATGTATAACTCGTATGCCGACAACCGCAGACGACACTTTGTCGTACGACTTTGTTATCACACCCTGAATGCCTATGAGGATAGGTACCAAGATAGAGGTCCCGAAGGCTTAGCGACCTTGTATAGGAAGGTAGAAATTGGGGAAGAAGGAGAGGGCGATGTAACGAACCTCTTCACTCGTACACTCGAAGTCTTCCGGCATCTTAGAGAACACAGACAGACAACCAAAGCAGAGACCCCCATAGCGACTGAACCCCAGGCAGGGAAGGCTGATACCATGATGCCCATCAAAGAAGCCGCCCCCTACTGGGTCCCCCCACGAGGTCAGGGAACACACGACGACATCAACCACCAAGATGCGAAGGGGAGGGTTGTATATAACTGGGTTTACCAGCCATGGGACCGACAAGACATCTTGACCTTTAGAAAAACCCTACCCGACTTAAGAAAGAACCCGACGGCCTTCTACACCGAACTAGGTACGGCCTTAGGTTCAACCATAATGACTTTAGCGGATATCGATTTGTTCTTCGGGCTATGTCTGCCGGCTGACGTGTGGAAGCAAATCCGGAAAGTCGACCACGCTGAGCCGTTCGGATATACCTGGGTACAACTCGATACCATAGATAAGCAGCGAGAACCTGGACAAAAACCCCTAAAAGCCATATTGGAACTCCCAGACAAGATCGTACAGAAATTGAAGACTCTAATCCCAGAAAGAAAGGTAGACTGGTCAATAGTGACGGCTTGTCGCCAGAAACCCCAGGAGGATGTGTCTGAATACTTCTCTCGATTCGAGACAGTGTTTTCCGATTATAGTGGCCAGGACATGACCACCGCAACCGGACATCACCTCTTTGTCCAGAATTATGTGAAGGGTCTGTCACAAGAAGTCTCCCAGAAGCTACAGACCAGCGAGAGTAGTTGGGCAGCCTCCAAACCCGCTGCTATCCTCCAGATGGCCCAATACTACGAACATCAAAAGAATGAGAACAATAGGGCGTCCGAGAAAAAGAAAAAGGAACTGAAGGAGAGGGCAATGATAGCACAGTTGCAAGGGGTGACCATAGGAAGGGAGCCCCCTAATGGAAATTACCAACCAACCGCCCCTAGAAAGCTACCCCCTAGAGACCATACACCTGCACCCTACACTGGATGAAGAGACTTAGACGGGAACCAATGTGGGTTCTGTAGAGGGTTCGGACACTGGAAATCCCAGTGCCCGGTCCTTCTGGAAATGAACAAAAATAGAGACACCAGAGACATAGTATATGACCCCAGAAGTAGAGGACAGGGACGAGGGTACACGAACGACACCGCCAACGATAGGCCAGGCAGACCAAACGCCTTTGATCGCCCCCGACAGAACCAGTGCCAGCAGTCCGACTACGAAAACACCCATGACTTTGCATAGGACCGCCAGGGGCAAGGGAGGGATCCAGTCGAGCTCCGTGTTGACCAGCAAGGCCCTTACATCACTGCTAAGGTCTTGGGCACAAAGTCTCCATTTCTGGTAGATACTGGGGCGACACGTAGTGCGTTATCTAAATGACTGATTCCTAGGGCACCCTTGTCTGGCTCACACGTAACCTCAATAGGCTTCGATGGAACGCCCTCCACTAACCCCTTGTCAGCACCAATCTCCTTTGACTTAGAAGATAACACCACTGACACGACATTCCTGCTCTCCTCCAACACCCCCGATGCTATTATGGGACTTGATTTGCTAAAACATTTCCGAGCTACCATCAGATGTTCCCCAGACGGAGTGCGAGTCATCCTGCACGATAACCCGGATCTGTTCAGGTCTTGTCTCACACAACGTATGTTCTCCATAACCAATGCTGACTTGTCCCTACTCGACACGTTACCCTCACACCTGTCAGAATCGTCAGCGCACGCCGGCCGGACTCGCGCAACGACGGAAAACGCGCAAGGAACTACAATTCCCGATGGGCAGTGCGGGAGGCGCGCTGCGTAACGCTCGCCACGCCCCTCACAGTGCGTCAAAAGGCGAAAGGTCGCCTCACACGGAGCCGATAATTCTTCGACCCCGGAGACGAGACGAGGTACCGCTGAGGAGACGAGACGTTCAAACAAGCTCATCACCCAGGTAGCGGCCCGTGTTATCCAGAGGTTCGCCGAGACCGAGGTAGGAGTACTGTGGCAGTGTTCCATTCGGGGCTCGACCCTTCCTAGTCGGAGACACGTTCTTCGAACAAACAGACAATCCTGAACCGCCCCTCTGTTGGAGAGACCGGTTGGTCTCATGCAGGGGAGCGAACGTGTAGGTTGCTAATTTACGTGACTTACAGGGCGCGACTCGCTGTCAAGGTCCGACAGTGTACGAGCCCGAAATCGCACTAAGCGAGACGAGAGCGAGTGTGTTGGTACGTGTTTATGAAAGCCATGTCCGGAGCCTAGGAGTGCAGTAAGCTTCTAAGAAATTAAGCAAAGCGTGCTCCTGCCTCCCTGACTTCAGTTTCTAGGCAGTCGCTAGCGTCGTGCAACAGCACCACGCGATAGCCAGGCTTCCTCTTTGATTTCTTCTGCTTATCTCCCTAGACATATGAGAGAGTCTGGATAGAGGGGTGGTCACCACGCAGATGGCATGGAATGAGCTGGGCTACGACAAGTGGGTATTGCGCAACAAAGAAGTTATATGGTGTATGTGCGTCTGTATGTCGATCCCTGTCAATTTCCCTACGTGTGATTTTCCTTGTTGTTTATATTAGTGGCTGCAGCTTAAAGACCACGGCCTGTAGCTCTCCCACATATGTCCGGGCCTACCTTATTTTCCTTTACAGGTGAGAGGGCAAGCTAGAGCTAACACACTCCTGTTCCAAAGGGTACTGCTTATGGTTCACGCTGAAAACGGAAACATAAAGTCTTATGCTGTGTTCTGTTGTCTCTTTTGCCTTCACAGATCTCCCTCCCTGCAGTCCCCACCCTTTCCTTCCCCCGCTCGATCACCCCAAAAGTCCGTGGTTTCACTAGCCGGACTTGGGGTCATCCAGAGGTGGGCCCCCATAGAGCATCAATACAACCCCGGGGACATCGGAACGAGGACTCTGACCGAATTATCGGCCCAAGAATTCTCTTATCCCCCTGGTTGTGTTGAACGCTGGCCATGGCTACCTTAGACGACGTGATGGCTACGTTAGCGCAGATGCAGGTAGAATTAGCCGCCTCACGACAGGAGACAGCAGCATTGCACTCTCGTGTCGATTATATGCAAAGAAACCCGTTTAGCATGGGCAGCCCGTCTTCCCCTACGTCTTTAGTGGTAGAAGTTCCGGCAGCCATTCCCTTGGCCCCCCCAGAGAGGTTCCATGGTGACAGGAAAAAGGTTCAGGTGTTCATGACTCAGGTCTTGCTCCACTTTACTTGCAAACCCAAGATGTTTGTCACAAACCAAGCCAGGGTCGCGTTTCTCATATCCTATCTGGGGGGCGAAGCTGCCCAGTGGGCCGTCCCTATCGTGAGAAACGAAGATCCCCTGCTCTACGACTGGGACGCGTTCCGCATGGCTTTCGAGAAAACCTTCGATCGACGAGCCGAGACGTTCTCGGCGGACAAAGACCTATTGGTGCTGAAGCAAGGCTCTCTAGATCTGGTGAGCTACTTGAACAACTTTCGACGACTAGTAGCCGAAACAGATTGGCCGGAAGCCAAACAGTCTGTCATCTTTTACCATGGCCTCACTGAAGAACTGAAGGACGTCCTGGCACAAATTGAGCCTCAACCCAGCACTTGTGCGGCCCTCATCGAGTTAGCGTTACAGTTGGACCATCGCTTGAGGGAGCGGAAAGGAGAGCAGACCCGCAAAGAAAGAGGAACTCCATGGAGTGATCGTACCGTACCCCCGGAGAAGCCCCCTTCAAAAACCGAGCCTATGGAAATCGGAGCAGTGAGGGCCTCGCTAACCGTGAGCGAAAGAGATTATAGGCGCAAACAGGGATTGTGCCTATATTGTGGCAAGAAAGGCCACTTCATCAGAGAATGCCCCGTAAAACCGGCATTTGGAAGGCCACGTCCCGGCCAGATGGCAGCAGTGGCAACGGATAAAGGGGAGGAAAACTGCCGTACCTGAAACCGGAAGGAGGGAAGGTTTCAGGGAAACATACCATCCCTTCAGTGGACTTTTCTTCCTTTAGGAACATTTTTTTATAACCATGCAGATTGACATCAATAACGTGCTTCTACCGGTCCGAGCACGGGCTGTTTTATGGATAAACAGGAGGCCAACAGACTAGGCGTACAGCTCCTTCTTAAAGCCTCCCCTGAACGGGTCTACGCGGTAGATGGAAAAGAAGTGGAGTCAGGACCCATACGACATCACACCGCGGAGTACGAACTCACATATGAGGGGTATCATCATGAATGGACATCGTTCAACGTCATCCACGCCCCGCAGTACGGGATCATCCTCGGACTCCCGTGGCTACAGAAACATGAACCCAGGATTCACTGGGCCTCGAAGACCCTCCAGCTGAGGTCAGCGTTTTGTCAAGCACATTGTAACCGCGAACCGGTTCATCCAGCGGCGGTGCTAGCCGTCATGCATGGGATAGCCACTGCGGCAGAAAAGGAGACGACGCTACCGGAATGCTACCACTCCTTCCAAGAAGTCTTCAGCGACAGTAAGGCAGAAGAACTCCCTCCACATAGGGAATTTGACTGTCGGATCGATCTGGTACCCGGGGCGGTGATACCCTGCGGGCGAATATACGCTCTGACCATTCCTGAAAACCTGCACCTCCGAGCATACCTTGACAAATACCTGGAACTCAGCTTTATTCGTCCGTCAAGATCCCCGGCGGCATCACCACTTTTCTTCATACCGAAGGCCAATGGGGAATTGAGGTGCTGCATCGACTTTCGAGCGATCAACGCTATCACGGTGAAAAACCGATACCCCCTCCCGTTGATTCCGGTTCTCTTGGAGCAGGTGAGAGCTGCCAGGATATACACCAAGTTGGACCTGAAAGGAGCGTATCACCTCGTGCGTATGCGCGATGGTGACGAATGGAAGACGGCCTTCAAGACGCGGTATGGGCTGTTTGAGTACCTTGTTATGCCCTTTGGGCTCTGTAACGCCCCGGCCGCCTTTCAATTTTTCCTCAACGAGGTGTTGCGTGACTTTCTGGACGTCTTCGTAGTCGTATACATTGACGACATTCTCGTCTACTCCCTCACGGAAGAAGAACACATAACCCATGTACGAAGAGTACTACAGGCCTTGTCCACAAACCGTTTGTTCTGTAAACTCACAAAATGTGAGTTTCATGTTCCCACCGTAGAATTCCTCGGTGTAATGCTGACCCCTTCTGGACAAGTGATGGCAGAGAGGAAGGTGAAGGCGGTGAAGGACTGGCCCCGTCCACATAACGTGAAAGACGTACAAAGCCTACTAGGGTTTGCAAATTTTTACAGGCGATTTATACAACATTTTTCCAACACTGTCGCCCCCCTGACCAAGTTGACCCGAGTCAAGGTTCCCTTTGTTTGGACGGCAGAAACACAGGAGGCATTCGACCGATTGAAACAAGCGTTTATCTCCGCTCCCATTCTGGTGCATGCCAAACCAGAGATGCCCTTTTTTGTTGAAGCAGACGCCTCGGAAATAGCAGTGGGAGCGGTGCTGTCACAGCGACATGAGAACACTGGATATCTGCACCCCATTGCCTTTATGTCCAGGAAGCTGAACTCCGCAGAATTGAACTATACCATCGCGGAAAAAGAGCTCCTAGCGATCAAGGATGCCTTCATGGAATGGAGGCATTGGTTGATGGGGGCGGTACACCAGATAACGGTCTATACCGACCATCGTAACCTGCAATTCTTGAAAGCAGCTCGACATCTTACACCGCGTCAGTTGCGCTGGACGTTGTTTTTCGCGGAGTTTGACTTCATCGTAACCTTCCGCCCGGGAGTGAAGAATCGGAAGGCCGACGCCCTCACACAACAGGAAAACACACCTCAGAAAGAACCGGTAAAGGAAGCATCGATCCTAGAACCAAGTCGAGTGGTGGGTATCGTGGCCACCGATGATTTTCTGAACAGCGTTCGGCGAGGGATCCGCACCTCAACTTGGAGAACCTGGTACCGGTTCCACCCCGAATGGAGAATCCATCAGGGTCTCCCCATGAAAGGAAGACAGGTGCTTATACCTACAGGAACACTGAGGAAGATGGTCTTCGGGTGGTGTCACACCTCTCCCTGTGCTGGACATACAGGGCGCACCAAGACTCTGGAAAAGGTGCTGAGGCAGTTCTGGTGGCCTTCGGTTCGTCCAGATATTCAGCAATGGGTACAGGAATGTTCCGTCTGCGCCCAGATGAAAGCGGATCACCGTCCAACACAGGGCCTGCTACATCCCCTGCCTACACCAGAGCGACCGTGGGAACAGATTTCAGTAGACTTCATCGTCGGTCTTCCTAAAGATCACGGAATGACAACCATCATGGTGGTGGTCGACTATTACACAAAGATGGGGCACTTCGTAGCCTGCAAACAGGCACCTACAGCGGGGCAAACGGCCATACTCCTGCTGACACACATCATTCGACTTCATGGACTTTCACAGGTCATAGTGTCGGACAGAGGGGCCCAATTTACCTCGGGATTTTGGAAGACGTGGTGTTCCAAACTCCAGGTCACCTCTTCCTTGTCAACAAGCTTCCACCCTCAGACGGATGGCCAAACCGAGAGACTAAATCAGACTCTAAAGCAATATCTCCGTTGCTATGTGAGCTCGGCTACAGACGCATGGGTGGAGTGGTTATGGGCAGCGGAGATAGCGTATAACAGTGCCACCCACGCATCCACGAAATTCACTCCGTTCTTTAGCACTTATGGGTTCCATCCCAGGTTTACTCCCTTACTTATGCCCAATACTGACACACGACGCCCAGAACTGCGCGACAGGCTGAAGGTTATGCGAAGGGTGCTTGCGGTAGCCAGAGGAAATCTGTTGAAGGCAAAGGAACAGTACAAGAGGCAGGCGGATAAACATCGGAGACCAGGGCCAGTGTATAGTCGGGGTGATTGGGTGTGGCTATCAACACGCAACATCCGATTTAAGAGATATAGTGTGTTCAACCCCAGATACATAGGCCCATATCGAGTGCTGGAACATGTTAACCCGGTGGCAGTAAAAGTGCACTTACCTTCGCACTTTCGGATCCACCCCGTGTTCCATGTCTCCCTTCTGAAACCTGCCCGACAGCCTCAGTCCAGACATCCAGCCCCAGTCCAGGTACTACATGAGCGAGAGTACGAGGTAAACGCAAAGACAGTGAGGGGAAAGTTGTGGTACTTGATCTCATGGAAGGGGTACGGACCAGAAGACGACTCGTGGGAACCCGCCTCGGCGGTCCATGCACCCAGACTGATTGCACGGTTCCATAGGTTGCACCCAAGCAAGCCCAGCGGCCGGCGATGATCCTCGGAAGAGGGATGTGCTGTCAGAATTGTCAGCGCACGCCGGCCCGGACTCGCGCAACGACGGAAAACGCGCAAGGAACTACAATTCCCAATGGGCAGTGCGGGAGGCGCGCTGCGTAACGCTCGCCACGCCCCTCACAGTGCGTCACAAGGCGAAAGGTCGCCTCACACGGAGCCGAGACGAGGTACCGCTGAGGAGACGAGACGTTCAAACAAGCTCATCACCCAGGTAGCGGCCCGTGTTATCCAGAGGTTCGCCGAGACCGAGGTAGGAGTACTGTGGCAGTGTTCCATTCGGGGCTCGACCCTTCCTAGTCGGAGACACGTTCTTCGAACAAACAGACAATCCTGAACCGCCCCTCTGTTGGAGAGACCGGTTGGTCTCATGCAGGGGAGCGAACGTGTAGGTTGCTAATTTACGTGACACTACAGGGCGCGACTCGCTGTCAAGGTCCGACAGTGTACGAGCCCGAAATCGCACTAAGTGAGACGAGAGCGAGTGTGTTGGTACGTGTTTATGAAAGCCATGTCCGGAGCCTAGGAGTGCAGTAAGCTTCTAAGAAATTAAGCAAAGCGTGCTCCTGCCTCCCTGACTTCAGTTTCCTGGCAGTCGCTAGCGTTGTGCAACAGCACCACGCGATAGCCAGGCTTCCTCTTTGATTTCTTCTGCTTATCTCCCTAGACATATGAGAGAGTCTGGATAGAGGGGTGGTCACCACGCAGATGGCATGGAATGAGCTGGGCTACGACAAGTGGGTATTGCGCAACAAAGAAGTTATATGGTGTATGTGCGTCTGTATGTCGATCCCTGTCAATTTCCCTACGTGTGATTTTCCTTGTCGTTTATATTAGTGCCTGCAGCTTAAAGACCACGGCCTGTAGCTCTCCCACATATGTCCGGGCCTACCTTATTTTCCTTTACAGGTGAGAGGGCAAGCTAGAGCTAACACACTCCTGTTCCAAAGGGTACTGCTTATGGTTCACGCTGAAAACGGAAACATAAAGTCTTATGCTGTGTTCTGTTGTCTCTTTTGCCTTCACAGATCTCCCTCCCTGCAGTTCCCACCCTTTCCTTCCCCCGCTCGATCACCCCAAAAGTCCGTGTTTTCACTAGCCGGACTTGGGGTCATCCAGAGGTGGGCCCCTATAGAGCATCAATACAACCCCAGGGACATCGGAACGAGGACTCTGACACACACCTATGGGCAAAAACAGACTCGGACGTAGGACGCATGGTGATCGACCCCGTACACATAACTGTCCGACCGGACGCGATACTCCCAAAACTTCCACAGTATCGGATATCGCCCGAAGGCGAGAAGGCCTTGGTAGAAATCATCCAGTCCCTAGTCGATGCAGGAGTGGTAGAAGAAGTAGTCAGTAATGTTTGCAACAGCCCTATCCTGCCCATTGTTAAGAAACAAGGCGAGGGAGATGAGAAAGCATACCGCTTCATTGTTGACTTGCGAGAGGTTAACAAAGTAGTCATACCTCAGTACCCCGTGGTCTCACCACCATCCTCACCCTGATTCCATCCACTGCCACCACCTTTACCGTTATTGATCTCAAGAACGCATTCTTTTTCATCCCCATCCACCCAGACAGCCGCTACCTGTTCGGCTTCACCTTAAAAGCCCGTTCATACAGATTCTGTAGGGCACCCCAAGGCTACACTGAGAGCCCCAGCATTTATAGCCAAGCCCTCAAGAGACAACTAGATGCAGTCCAACTACCAGATGGAGTGGTGTTAATACAGTACGTCGATGACATTCTTTTGGCGGTCGACACCACTCCACTTGCAGTCACAGCCACCATTCACCTCCTCCACTTCCTTGCGGAGAACGGTCACAAGGTCTCCAGGAAGAAGTTACAATTCTGCCAACCCCAAGTGACATACCTAGGCCACCTCCTATCCAAAGACGGGAGGAAACTTACACCTGACCGAATTCAGACCATCCTAGAAACCCCTGTCCCCAAAACTCAGTAGCAAGTGCGGTCCCTGGTCGGCCTCACCTCCTTCTGTCGACAGTGGTTGCCAAACTTCAGCCTTATTGTAAAGCCTCTGCTTTCCCTGCTAGCTAAAGACGCCCCCTTTCCCCTCCCCTGGACACCCGAATGCCAGTCCTCCTTCAAAGAATTGCGAAATGCCCTTTGTTCAGCACCAGTCCTAGGAACCCCAGACTACACTAAACCTTTCTCCCTCTACACCCACGAAAGGGAGGGATGTGCGTTGTCTGTCCTGACCCAGTCCATAGGTCCTAAACAACGCCCTTGTGCCTACTTCTCTGCTACTCTTGACCTTGTAGCCAGAGCTTTGCCCGCCTGCCTTCGAGCAGTAGCCGCCGCTGCTGTCTCTATCCGGCAAAGTGAGGGGATCGTGCTCTCGAACCCCCTCACTGTGTTAGTTCCCCACGCAGTTGACACCATCCTGAACCAGACCAAGACTCAACACCTGACTAGCGCACGACTGACTGGTTATGAACTGACTCTGCTTGCACCCCACATCACATTGAAGCGATGCACCACTCTGAATCCAGCTACTCTGCTACCTCTCCCTGACACTGACCCCAATGCGTCCCCTATACATGACTGTGTGACCCTCACCGACGAACAGACCAAGAGTAGGGTTGACCTCCGAGATACTGCCTTCCCAGATCCTGATGGAGAGCTGTGGGTAGATGGCTCATGCATCAAGCTCCCCGACGGCACCACCTCAGCCGCCTATGCAGTCACCACGGCTCGAACAGTTGTCAAGACAGCCCGCATCACACAGCGATCCGCACAGGCGGCTGAACTGATTGCTCTCACACGAGCATGCATCCTAGCAGCAGGGACAACCGCAAACATATACACCGACAGCCAGTATGCCTTTGGGGTGGTTCACCACTTTGGGCTCCTATGGAAGGAGAGGGGATTCCTGACTTCCCATGGCACACCCATCCTACATGGAGATCTAGTCTCCGCTCTGACCGAAGCAGTCCTCCTCCCCACACGGCTAGCTGTGATCAAATTCCAGGCACACAAGAAGGTGACAGACATTATAGGACAGGGAAATGCTCTGGCTGACATCACTGCCCGAACCACAGCCGAGAATAGGTGAACAACACGCATGTACGTGACCAGGTCACAAACTGAGAAATGGAAGCATGCTAGGGAAACGATTAGGGACATCCAATTAGCCAGCTCACCACGCAAATTGACTGAATGGGCACGGGTGGAATTTAAGGACGATGACGGTTGCTGGCGAACTAAAGACACGAACAAATGGTTGCTACCTGACTCGTTCCTGATTCCCATGCTAACCATGACACACTCCCCCGCGCACATAGGGTCTGCCCCCATGATCGAACTCATCTCCAAGGTCTGGCACAACGAAAAGATCCCAGACTCAGCCAAACGTCTGGTCCAACAATGCCTGGTATGCCTCCAACACAACCCTGGTAAAGGAACTACTGTACCCCGGGGAGGGTTTGGGGTTCCTAATCATCCCTTTGAGGTCCTACAGATGGACTACATCCAGTTAGAAAGGTGCCAAAGCTTGAAGTATGTACTTGTCGTTGTCTGTGCTTTCAGCAAGTGGGTAGAAGCTTACCCGACCCACGACAACACTGCTATGACTACCGCAAAGGTATTGCTGAAAGAATTCTTCCCCCGTTACGGCCTTTGTCGAATTTTGTGGAGCGACAACGGCCCCCACTTTGTAGCCGAAGTTATCCAACTCATCTTAAAGGGGTTGGGTATAAAACAAAAGTTCCATGCGGTCTTCCATCCCCAATCTGCAGGCTTGGTTGAGCGACATAATGCCACACTAAAGCTCAAAATAGCCAAAATAGTTGCCACCACAGGACTGAAATGGCCAGACGCTCTCCCACTAGCATTGCTATCAATGCGTTCCACTCCCACCAAACACCACTTAACCCCCTACGAGGTCGTGTTCGGGCGGCCCATGAACCTTTGGACCGCACCAAAACCAACATCCATTCACGACGTCCCGGACGTCCTCATGTCTGACTATTTGTACAACCTAACTAAAACATTGTCTGTTATCCATCAGCAGGTGCTGCAAGCCATTCCCGATGCTTCCAGGGGCCCCGGACACGATATCCAACCGGGAGATTTCGTCCTAGTGCGTAATTTCCAGCGTGCAAGGAGTCTGGAGCCCCGGTGGACGGGCCCCCTGCAAGTCCTGATCACCACCCGAACAGCTCTTCGAGTGGAGGGGAAGCGCAATTGGCTGCACGCACATCATTGCAAAAAGGTATCACCGACCCTGTCGACAACCGACAACATCGCCGGCCAAGAAGAACTCCTGGACGAAGGTCGACCATCCCTGAGCTGCTACCCGGATACAGAGACACTTGAATTAATGAAATATCCCGATCCCACTGTACCGTCCAAAGAAGGGTATAACCTGCGACGAAAGGAGGGAACTTCGGGTAAACAGACCACGAACTAAGTTGAAATCTCGATCCGGGAGCCTAATCACCTCAAAGGCCTCCAGAAGAGAAATTAAACGAAGTCTGTGTTTCTGCCCGCTACCGAGTCCCTTGAAGGTGATGGAAGCGCCCGACATGAAGATGATGGAAGCAACCGGACGTCCGAATACCCACTACAAAAACCCAAAGACTGACAAAATGCACAGCTCAAAGACTATCGTACTTTATATTACCCTACTCTTTTGCCTTCTCCTCATGATCACCTTCTGGATCGTGGAAGAGAGTGCACCCACTCATGAGACATTGTTGACCACTGTCCAACCTACCACCATGAAAGAACACTATCTGATCTCACTTTCACCCCAACTCCGAGAAAGGCGTAAGTAGTTCTGGAATAACTCTTTTGTACAGTTGCTCCACCAACACAATCTTGCCGCCAATGCAACCAACTGCTGGATCTGTGGATTGCTGCCACATGCCACTGGACATTCTATCCCTTTCATCCCTTCACCCTTCTCTGTCCATGGCTCTTGCCTCGCTTGGCTAATCCTCCTGCAAGAAAGCTACAAGGACAATGCTACTTCCGGCAAAACTGTGTCACACTTCTACCATGGGTTCTGGCTGAACAGAACTGGAAAAACTTCTGCTCCCTTCTGTCCTTTGAGATCAAACACTTCCTTTCATATGGACATCCCTGCCAAAGAGCGAGTCGAAATGCAGGTGTTCAACAACCCAGCCAGACCTACCTTCTCTTATCTCCGGAAACGAACGTCCGCCACCCTGACGGTGGCCCTATCCGTCATCAACATCACAGGTCTTGTGTGTATCGAAGGTCTGGGAACGCAGCAGGTGGGCCACAGTTCCTGTCTCATCACCCGAACATTGGACTCAGTTGGCCCACCCTCCTTTGTTACCTCCCCAAATATGTACTTCGTCTGTGGTACTTAGGCCTACACCTGGCTTCTGAAAGGGTGGGGAGGCACCTGCTACATCGCTTTTATCCTTCCTCCAACATATGTGGCTCCAGCAAACCATCACCGGCAGAAACGTGCAAAGGACATTGTACAAGCCGACTCCACTGGAGCACAGTTCATGGAAGCAGTAAAGGGACTTGTTCCACTGTGGGGTCCAATGGCAAACAGCCGTGCCATCCGGCACCTGACCCAGGCAGTCGAAACCACAATGAACATTACAGCCGGCATCCTCACCAACAACACCGCTGAGCTTCAGGCCGTCCGCCTGGTAGCTCTTCAGAACCGCCTCGTTCTAGACGTGGTTCTGGCTGATCGTGGAGGAGCATGCCGCATCATTGGGTCCAGCTGTTGTACCTACGTACCGGATAACTCACCCTCAGTCTACAAGGCGATTGAACACCTCCACAGACTTTCCGCAGAGGTCCATCAGGAGCAAGAAGGATGGTCGCTTGGGAGTTGGTTTTGGGACACTATTAAAAGTTGGGGGTGGAGGTTGTTTACGTTTAACCTAATACCAATTGTGAGCCTATGTGGATGTTGCCTAGGGATTCAGTGTTTGCCACCCTTATGTTCGCTCTTCATAAACTGCATCTGCCCTAAGACTCTGAACTTTGAAGCAGAACGTATGAAAGCTTTATACGAGGTAGAAGTTCGTGGCATTTTGGGGATAGATCCGAACCAAACAAGCTGGTGAGATATGTTAAAAGGGAGGACTGTGGAAATGTAGCTCGTAACTGAACATTATCTGCGCCATCTTGTCTCTCCCCAGCGCGACGCACAGAAAAATGCACGGCAGCCATTTTAGGCACTCTGGTCTCTCTCCCTGCTCATTACCAATTGCCGGCGCATCCCCCTGGCGCTGCGAACACCCCCCCACGCGCCGGCCACCCCTGCTCTCTCATACATGGGCCATAAACCCTCTCCTTCTGCACGACCCTGCCATGGAACCACATTCCACGCCTGACTGACATCCCATACATGGTCATACATCTCTTTGATAACCCCCTTCCTCTGTACCCGATTGTCCGAACCGATCCCAGGCCATCACCTAGCCCTGCGGATGCAGTTTATTGCCCCTACTGTAAGGGAAACACCCCACATCAAAGGGATTACAGTAGATCAAGGCCTCCCACCCCCTGAGACCCGACACACACCCCCGGGAATTGGCAGAATGTCCAGCTGTGTGATAGCCATCTCCTACTGTGGGTGGGGTGGGGACTTCTACTGTAGCTATGTGTGGGAGCGGATCTGAGCCGGGGATTCTGAGGATGTTCTTTCATGTATCAAAGCGATCTCAAGAATGTGCCATGTATGATAAACCTGCAATAAAGTCATAAACGTGTGTATAAGAGACGAGGTCTCAGAGATGCAGTTATAGCACCTCGTGACGATACCTTGCTGTCTGATCTGATGTGTTCCACTCCGACGGAATAAAACTTTGTTTCCTGCCTTCCAGTCTCCGGCGCCTGCCTCTTTGTTGGTTAATTTTCGAATGGTATAAGAGGCGACTAACCCCGGGCAATACTTGAAAGGTTATCGACTGCAACTGCCTCTACCATTTTCCACAAGTACATGCCAATCTACGAAAAAAAATACACAAACATGGCATGTGTAGTCACCAGTGGAGTAAATGGAACATTGGCATTGTGTGCACAATGATGTGTCATTTACCATGTGGCCATTGTGCACTGTTGATGTTTGCCAGATGGCCATTGCCATTGTATGGCACCCAAATCACGGTAGCTACCGCCTGGCCCCAGCGGTGTGTCACCAGCAGTCCCCATATACACAAGCGCGGTACTGATAACCATGGAGACATGCCCAAATAGCGGTTGGCATGCCCTGCCACCCAAATCGCTGTGCCTCATGTGGATGTATGGCACCCAAATCACGGTAGCTACCGCCTGTCCCCAGCGGTGTGTCACCAGCACTCCCCATATATACAAGTGCGGTAGTGATACATATCCATGTATTGCCAAATGGCGGTTGTCATGCCCCGCCACCTAAATCACGGTAGCTACCTCCTGGCCCCATCGGTGTGTCACCCCTACTCTCCATATACACAAGTGCAGTAGTGATAGCCATGGAGACATGCCCAAGTGGTGGTTGGCATGCCCCGCCACCCAAATCGCGGTAGCTACCGGCTGTCCCCAGTGGTGTGTCATCAGCACTCCCCATATACACAAGTGCGGTAGTGATACATATCCATGTATTGCCAAATGGCGGTTGGCATGCCCCGCCACCCAAATCGTGGTAGCTACCGCCTGGCCCCAGCGGGTTGTCAGCAGCACTCCCCATATACACAACTGCGGTTGTGATAGCCATGCCCAAATGGCGGTTGTCATGCCCCGCCCACCAAATCGCGGTACCTATCGCCTGTCCCCAGTGGTGTCTCACCAGCACTCCCCATATACACAAGTGTGGAAGTGATACATATCCATGTATTGCCAAATGGCGGTTGGCATGCACCACCACCCAACTGGCGGTAGCTACTGCTTGGCCCCAGCGGTGTGTCACCAGCACTCCCCATATACACAAGTGCGGTAGTGATAGCCATGGAGACGTGCCCAAATGGCGGTTGGCATGCCCCACCACACAAATCGCGGTGCCTCATGTGGATGTATTATAACAGGTCAAAGTGCCTACATGGGATTTTACTTCAGAAGAATTCTCTAGTTCTTAATTTTAGAACTTACTTTACGGGTGAGTTTACTCAAAACACCAACCCCAATATCAGTTAACTGAAGAAATACTTTGATATATAAAGAACACATACACGGGAATATCTTTTTGTAGAAAATATACAAATATTTATATATATAAATTAAATTAAAAGGAGTACAAATGAACAGTTAATTAAGCAATCAATCATGAAAGCGGAAAACCTAAATCTCGTCGACAATTCATGAAAATAACATCTAATCCAGTAAAGTTGACAGAGACATATCTCCTAATGAGAATAATGTTCAACTGAAAATGGTGAATATTGCGGAAATAGATGATAAAGTGACTGACTCTAGCTTTTCCAACCATTCTGCAAACAATTTTTGTGACGCAGCTAAGAAATCATAAATTGAGGGGTCACGATCCTCCTTTGAAAATATCATCAGTAATTTGAACTGACCTTGATCCTTTGACTTGAGGTCTTTTTATATGCAATATCTACTGTTCTGAAGATGGTCTGACGGAACTGACGCCACTCAAGACCGAAACGTCGACTTTATCATCTATTTATCATTTATTCAGTTTGCCCAAGCCCTCAAGGGTATATTGGGTATTTTCCCTACCGTTACGTTTTCATGTGGATGTATGGCACCCAAATCGCGGTAGCTACTGCCGGGCCCCTGCGGTGTGTCACCACCATGGAGCATGCCGTTACAGCCAATAGGAACCAGGATTGCGGTGGCATGATGCAATTATGAAAATCGCGGTAGGCGTGCTCCGCCACCACGGAGCCCGTCATTGGATGCAATTGAAAGATGCACCATCGCGGTAGCGCACGCCGGGCCCGTGCGGTGTGTCAACGCCATGGAGCATGCCCTTGCAGCTAATGGGAACCTTGATTGCGGTAGCATGATGCAATTTTGAAAATCGCAGTAGGCGTGCTTTGCCTCCGCGGATGCGGTCATTGGATGCATTTGAAAAAGGCAGACCTGGACCACCAATTGCTGCAGCTTGGCACCTTTGAAATGACCCCAGGGGGCTATATATGTGTGGGAGGGAGCCTCACATTTCCACTGCTCCCAGAGCCTGCTGCCAGAGACCCCTCACCTGCTGCTGCCTCCAGGGACTGCTGCAGGGGCCCCTCACCTGCTGCTGCCTGCAGAGACTGCTGCCAGAGACCCCTCACCTGCTGCTGCCTCCAGGGACTGCTGCCAGAGACCCCTCACCACCCAATTCCGCCGCTGTTGTCTCATGTCCACAGTGATGGCAAGGACAAAGAAGATCCGTGCCAGTCCCTTCACGAGTGAGGAGCTGGAGGTCCTGGTGGACGAGGTGCTCACAAAGTACCCAAGGCTATATGGTGCCCCAAATGTCGTAGTAAGTCCTCAACAGTGGGGGGAGGGCAGGGGGGCACACATGTAGTTGGACTGATGCAGTATGTGCCTGAGAGTGTGTGGTTGTGTCATGCACTGCCTAACATGCTGTCTCCAGGGGGAAGGTGTGTGTACCCAATGCCAGAGGATTCCCTGCCTGCACATGTATCTGTGAGTGACCTGTGTTGTGTTGTCAGCCATACAGTGATGCAGAAAGTTGTTCATGCAGGAGTCAGGACAGTGATTGCTTGGCTGAATGACTGTGTGTGCCCCTGTTGTCCATCTCAGTGTGAGCCCAGCTAGCCTGCACAGTCCCCGCCCAAAAAGACAAGGACACATCACTTCACTTACAGAGTATTACATCAGTCTTTTCTCATTGCACTCCAGCTATGAGGCATCTCAGCACTGTAGATTGCACACAACCGGCCTTGTGATGAGGATTTTGGATTTGTGAGATCATGTCCCTCAATGTGACATCCATGACACAGTTATCTATTCACAGGGCAGGGACATTGAGGGCTGCGCAGTCTTGGTCACAGTGAGTCTACCTCCAAACACAGGTTGATATGTGATGTATGTGTTGCTCAACCTAAAAATGGACTGGAGATGTGGGCAGGCTACATAGTGGTTTGAGTTCTGGCATCCTGCATGTATGTGAGATGTGCAGGGACTGTGTTCCCCCTCACACCTGCATGCATTTACATCAGCTTTTCCAATGCAGATGTACCATGTGAGATGTATTCTTGTCTCTGTTAGACATATCTGTGGATTTTGGATGAGTTTGTATCATGCTACTGTACTGAGAGATGTAGGTACATAACACTGTGTCACTGATCATTTCCCCCTCTTGTCTCCCATGCCTGCAGCTCAAGGTACACCAGCGTAAGGCCGTGTGGAGGGCCATTGCAGCCAAGGTGCGAGCGCTGGGTGTCTCAAACCGATGGCGCACCCACTGCTACAAGAGGAGGGATGACATCAGCCGGCTGGCAAAGAACGTGGCGGAGATGACCTTGGGGCTGCTTCCTCGCACTGGGCGTTTGGCACGGCGCAGCATGACACCATCTTGGCGGTGACGACACAGCCTGAGCTGGATGCACGTTTGAAGGAGCATTAGCAGCAAGCCAGGGGTGAGCATTCTGGGAAGGGTGACTTTGGCTGGGAGTGGCTGCATGTGTACACAGCCTGTGCCAGCGCTGGCCTATGTGATGTTGGTAGTGTGATGCAGTGGCATGTCAGTGGATGCTGGGTGCAGGTGTTACGCATTTGCCTTACCTGTACTTACAAAGGTAATTTGTGTGCTGTGCATTCCCATTGCATTCTGAGTCATGGTCTTCAGGTATCGTCTGCATTGGCGTAGCCTGGGGAATCCCATGGGAGGGAACGGCAGTGTGCCCGATCTGAGTGGGCCTTCATTAATGCGTCCATTGCATGCACTCTGATTTAGGAGGCCTAGACATCTGACAACAATGTGCACCAGTATTTGGGCCCCAAAGTACAACATGGTGGGTGGCATGGGCTCATGGCCTTTGTGGAATGTCATGTTGTAGTCCATGTCTGTGTTGTCCACTCCTGTTCCATCCAGGTCTGTCAGTGGCAACAAGTAGTGTGCCCCCATCATGTCCCTAGGTGTGCTCAGAGCTAGTTGTGTCTGGTTGAACGGAGCCACAAGCAGGGTGTTGTGCTGTGTGGTCATCACATGGCTCACTTACGCCTGAATTTCCAGTTTCTACACACTGTTTGAGTCTATATAGTGAGTTAGCACAATGTGATTGCACAGGGTGGTGTGCAACATGTAGATTTTGTCATCTTTTGTTATGCATTGCTTGCATATGTTTGTTCTGTTGCTGCCACTGAACTGACCCTACATCTCTCTCTCTCTCATGTAGCTTCTCCTGTGGTCACGGAGGGACAGGAGATGGACACCAGTGGTGGTGAAACAAGCACAACAGCTGCACAGGAGCCCAGTGACACAGATGTCACCAGCACCTCAGAGGGGGACAGGAGTCTGCTGGAAGAATCCCAGCCTGAGACGCAAAGTACCACATCATCTGATGCCAGCGGGGATGCATCCATGTTGGTGGGCACAGGGAACGGGGACTCTGCATCATCTTCCACTACACAGCAGCCAGTGCCCACCCTCTCAGCCACTTCCACTGGTGATGCCCGTGTCTGCCTCAGTAAGAGGGGAAGAGTGTCCTTCACCCCTGGCACCGCTGCCCCTTTCCCCCCTGCTGCCACCAATGCTGAGTCTTTGGACCTTTTGCACCAGCTGTGTGTAGGCCAAACAGCTCTCCTCAATGCCTTCATTGACCATGACAAAAAATTGGCTCAGGTGGTTCAGACATGGGTGGGCTGCACCGTACTGTCCAGGCTTTGTCCTCCACAGTGACATAAGCTCTTCAACAGGCACATACAGTCCAGCTCCGGTCCCTTTGTCCACCCCCATGGCATTGGCCACATCTGACAATAGTGACCACGGTTCATATACCTCAAAGTCAAGATACAGCACACGAAGCACACAGCAGCAGCAACCCGAGCAGTCCCGGGCGCAGACACCATCCCCATAGAAGACCAAAGCCATCCCAGAGCGCAGAGAGAAGAGCCTGTCAGGCGACACCAGGGGCCATAATGCAAAGAAGCAGACCCCAGGCTCACATGCCTCAGAGGCATCCCCATCCAAGGACTCTCCTGTCCCTAAAGCATCTGGCAAAGAGAAGCATACAGTTTCTGTGCCCACCGAGAAGGTCGTGCATGCCAAGGGTACACCTAGGAAGGGCTCCAAGGCAGATTCACCCACCACCTTGACTCCCATTCCAAGCCCAGTGAAGCAGGGGAAGGACGGCACTAAAGGGGTAACACCTAGTAAACAGGGGAAGGAGGGGCAAAGGCGAAGCCAGGCAAAGCGTTCCGCTGGATCCAGCACATCACCAGAGGGAGTGCCAGCGTCTGCACCTGTTGCAACATTGGTGGTGAGTGTGCCTGTTGTGTCCACACCACTTCCCATTGATCCAAAGTCAGTCATGCCAGTTAGAATCCCCAAGAAGGGGAAAGGCACCCCTCCACAATCTCCCAGCCACACCGTGTCTCCCGTCTGCATGACTTCGCCTCCACGTGCCACTACACCACCTGGTCCAAGCAGCCCTCTGGCTTGCCAAGCCACTGATTGCTCTACCTCAGCTGGTCTGGTCTGTCAAGTGCCCCGACAGTCCCTGAGTTACAGCCAGCTCCCAGTCTGCCTGACAGCCAAGTCTGAGTGGTAGTCACCCTCACACACCTGTCTCTCACACAGGTGGGCCTGTACTGCACATTGTTACCCCCTGACTGTGTTGCTGAAGTACAGTCGCACACATTCCCTGTGCAGCCTCTCCTGGATATACTCTGCACTTTGCCCTGGCAACTGGACTTGCTGTTTAGTCCTTGCCTGTGCAGCTTCTCATGGACATACTCTGCACTTTGCCCTGGCCACTGGCCCTGTCATTCACTGCTGTGTGCCCCTTGCCTGTGCAGCTTCTCATGGACATACTCTGCACTTTGCCCTGGCCACTGGATTTGCTGTTTAGCCCTTGCCTGTTCAGCTTCTCATGGACATACTCTGCACTTCGCCCTGGCCACTGGACTTGCTGTTTAGCCCTTGCCTGTGTAGCTTCTCATGGACATACTCTGCACTTTGCCCTAGCCACTGGCCTTGTCATTCACTGCTGTGAGCCCCTTGCCTGTGCAGCTTCTCATGGACATACTCTGCACTTTGCCCTGGCCACTGGACTTGCTGTTTAGCCCTTGCCTGTGCAGCTTCTCATGGACATACTCTGCGCTTTGCCCTGGCAACTGGACTTGCTGTGTGCCCCTTGCCTGTTTAGCTTCTCATGGACATACTCAGCACTTTGCCCTGGCCACTGGACTTGCTGTTTAGCCCTTGCCTGTGTAGCTTCTCATGGGCATACTCTGCACTCTGCCCTGGCCACTGGCCTTGTCATTCACTGCTGTGTGCCCCTTGCCTGTGCAGCTTCTCATGGACACACTCTGCACTTTGCCCTAGCCACTGGACTTGCTGTTTTGCCCTTGCCTGTGCAGCTTCTTATGGACGTACTCTGCATTTTGTGCCTTGCTCTTCTCTACTCATGGTGCCTATCTGTGCAATATGTGAATAAAGACAGTTGCTCCTGTTGTCTGTTTTGTCAGTGTCCTTACTGAATAAAGTTATTTTGCTGTGTGTATATGGTTTACTGTGCCACATGCTCTGTATGCCACTTCAACAAAGCCAATGTCTTGGCTCACTTACTCTATTTTTCAAAGGGGTGACAGGGACTTCAGTTCTTCCTGGCCCTGATACTTGTGGGGCCAATTATGTCAGTTTTAAATGGAAAGCAGTTGTCAGTTTCTTAATGTGTTCATGTTGGCTATGTTGTACACATGTCAGGTTGGGGGGCACTGACAGAGTGGGATTCTATCCACAGTATTGCAGGCAGGCTGGCCAGGGTCATCATGTATGTGTATTCTTCCTTTATGTGTGCCCAGTGGTGTATGTGTGTGGTCATCTTGTTATGGCCAGTCATCCTAGTCCCAAGGCTTACTTGTAATGTGTGCTCTTAGGTGGTCAAGAATTGTGCAGTGTGAAGGGGTTGACTTTGTCTGTAGTGTTGATGTGTGTGTGCCCCTGCATTCTCACCTATACACATGTGTTACCCAGGAGTTGTTTGCCTGTTGTTTTGATTGTTCAGCCCTGTGGATGTGGTTGTATGCACGTGTGAGTTGTATGTTGTGCACTGTGCAGTGTGTTGGTGTGTCCTTGCAGTTCTGGCTGAATCCTACTTGTTGTTTTTGTCACTTGTGAGTATGCAGAGTGTGTGACTGGCCAGTCAGTGTCGTGCTTTGTTGATCATACGTGTGTCTTGTTACTGTTTGTGGAGACTGTGCAGACCTGCTGTTCCACACTGCCATTGTGGTTGTGTTTTTTCATGCATTGCTGTCACATGGTGCCTTTTTCCCTCCAGCATGGCATGTTGTGTGTGGTGTCATACCATCCCCTAACTGTGCTTCAGATGCCTACCCATTGTGAGTCTGCACTCCCTCTATTTGTGTATGGTACACTCCTGCCATGTCCCCTACTGACATGCTGTACACTTCACTTTGATGTCAGCTGTCCCCTTAGTTTACATGTGTGTGTGCCTCCCCATCACCTCATTTGTGACTCTGTGCTTTGTGGTGCAGTTCTTTTGCCAGGAGCAATGTGTCACTTAGGGCATTTCCCCAATGAGTTATATGTCATGTTCTTGTGCTGTTTGGCAGTCATGGTTGCTCATATGCAGTTCAACTGTGTGTGCTGCCCAGTCCTCTGGTCAAGTTGTTTCCACCTTTCTGTCCCATACTTGTGCATCTGTTGGTGTTGTGTTGGATGTATGTGCATTGGCTGTGGTACTGCTTCACTTCCTGGGTGTGATGTTGTCTTTTGTGCTGTGCTGATTGATGTTGTGTGGGTTAATGTGTTGTCACTCATGTCTGTGTGGGGCTGGTATGCCTGGTGTGCACACACTGCTTGTTATGCATGCAGTGCTGTGTGTGTATGTTGCCTTGTCATTGCCTGGTGTGCATCCCCTGATGTCCTGCTGTGGTTGCTATGTGATTTATTTTCCTGTGCATCTGTTGTTTGTTTAATGTGGCTGTGTTGTTCTGTCATGGTGCACTTCTTGTCTGTGTTGTGGTATGTTGTCTGTGCATTGTTCCTGAGTGATGAGGTTGTGCACTCCTGTTGTGTCTGTGCTCCGATTGTGTTGGACAGGCCACACGAAGGGCTTGCTCCCTCCCCGCACGACAGGGCCCGAGCTCCGGCCCACCAGGCATAACCCACGAAAAGCACCTGTACCCCGTCTTCCGACGGACCTTCTGCCCTCGGACCTCTACTCATCACGGGGCCCAGCCCCACCGGCTCCCCCGGCCGGTTCAAGCCGCCATCTTGGGCCCTGCACCACGAGGCCGCGTGGCCTCGGCCCGACCCTAACCCCGGGCCTGGCCGGCCCCGACATCCCGGCACCATCCTCCACCCAGGAGGTGAGCGGACCACTTGGCAGGTCAATGGGAGAACGAAGTGTCAAGAGCTCTTCCCCCGCCAGGTGCCGATCGCCTCCAGCTCCCCCAGGCGCTGGCTCCACCCCCTGCTGGGTGTCTGGACACCTTCATCCCGGGCCCTCCGACCTCCAAGTGCGAGGGTCCGGACATCAAAGGGCGCGTGCCCTATAACTGGGGCAACTCCGGAGCAGGAAGGCAGTTGTATCCTGGAGTCGAGAGACACCGAGAGAACTCAGCCTTGACGGACTACTGGCGCTGCCGTAGCCCGCTCTTGTGAACCATCGTCCTGCCTGCTGGCGCTGCCGCGGCCTTCTGCAACATCCATCCTCGTCGGGACCTGCTGGCGCTGCCGCGGCCCGTTGTAACGACCATCCTCGTCGGGACCTGCTGGCGCTGCCGCGGCCCGTTGTAACGACCATCCTCGTCGGGACCTGCTGGCGCTGCCGCGGCCCGTTGTAACGACCATCCTCACCGGGACCTGCTGGCGCTGCCGCGGACCGTACATCGACCATCTTTCCGGGACCTGCTGG
Source organism: Triturus cristatus (assembly GCF_964204655.1). NCBI lineage: Eukaryota > Metazoa > Chordata > Amphibia > Caudata > Salamandridae > Triturus > Triturus cristatus. Next base: position 51,674,354 of record NC_140584.1, read on the forward strand.
CGCTGCCGCGGACCGTGTACCGACCATTTCAACCGGGACCTGCTGGCGCTGCCGCGGCCCGTACCAACTTAACCACCAAGCTCGAGGATTGTGAGCTAGTCATCATCTCATCCGAACTACCTGACTGGTAGACAGACTGTCCCGCTACCCCTTACCCTGCTTTGAGAGACTTGAATCGAGGGGACCCCTGAGTCCAGACCTCCTTGTACCATTCAACCGTACCTTAAGAAGTGCTTATAAAGAACACTGAACCTTATCCGTGTGTGGTATCTGTCTGTGGGGGGGAAGTTACTTGTCTGTACGATCGCTGGAGACGGCTCTCCCCGGAGACCTCTCCTCCTGACCCCGGACGACCCTCCCGGTCCGTCTACCCTTTCTAACATTGGTGGCCAGCGGCGCGATCCGAATCAACGCGTAATCGTACAGAGAGTAGCTCACCCCACGACAAAAACACGATGTCAGCCAAAGATAGCAGCTCCACCGAGAAATTCCAAATGGATAAATTAGAAGAATACAACCACCGCGAACTGAGACAATTCTGCATAGAACTTGGCATTGCTACCACCGGCCTGAGTACCAAGGATGATCTAAAGCACGCCCTAGAGTCGTGGACAGAAACTGGGGTCGCCGGACCCTCCGACCAAAGCAGCATCACACCAGAGGGGAACGCCACGGCTCCCGAGGAGCGGGGAACGGGCCTCTCGCAGGAGGAGATCCGAGAAAGAGAAAGAACCAGATTGCACGAGTTAGAAATGGCACGACTCAAGATGGATGGGGAACTCAAGTTAGCTGAACAGAAACTCAACCTCGAGCATATGCGGCTCCGAGATGAACGAGAAGAGAAGCAGAGACAGAGAGAGCTGGAGGAGAAAAAAATAACGCTCGAGCACGAGCGCCAACTAGCGGAGATAGAACTTCGGAAACAGAATAAAGAACTGGGGGTGCCTGAGCGACCACACACCCCGGGGCCAATCGAGAAAAAAGTCCACATCCCCAAGGATGTTGTCCGCGAGTATGTCCGAGAAGACGACATACAACAGTGGTTTAAAGCCTACGAGATCGCCATGACCTCCCACCGGATCGACCGGAGTGATTGGGGAGCCGGACTTTGGGGGAGGTTTATCAACGAGGGTCGCGATGCCCTACTGCAGCTCCCAGATCACCAAATGTCGTCCTACGACCACATGAAGGCTGCCCTCCTCACCCGCTACGGCCTCACACCCGAGATGTACCGCCAGAGGTTCAGAGATTGCCCCCGGATCCCAGGTACAACTTGGGTAGAATACGTGAACTATTTCAGCCGTGCCTTCGAGGGTTGGATAAAGGGGAGCCAGGTCACCACCTACGAACAACTCTTTAACCTTATGGTATGGGAGCACCTGTCGAACAACTGTTTCGTTGAGCTCAGGCAGCACCTCCTCGACAGTAAGCTGACTGACCCCCGGCAGCTCGCCGCCGAAGCTGACCGATGGGAAAGCACCCGAGTGGGCCGGAGGGGGCAACACGAACAGAACAGAAGCAACCAAGGCCAGCACCGTCCTCGGGGAGGAGGAGGGGGCCAGGGGCGATGGAGAGACGCCTTGCCAGCAACACCCGTGGCCAGCACCCCGCCTCCGGCCGGGGCAACCCCCCGTGGCGTCCTGGGGTCCGAGCCAACGTCACGTGCCACCGATGCCAGCGAGTCGGCCACTACGCCAATGACCCGAGCTGCCCGCAGAACCAAACACCCAAGCCCCGCCAGGTAGCTGCCGCCGCCCTGGGGGAAGAGCGATCATCGGAGGAACCAGAAGAGTATGAGCCGGCCCAGCAAGAGTGGGAACCGGCCGCCATGGTCCTGGCGTGCTTAGGGGGAAGAGACATGGTCCCGCGGGCTCCCCTACCCGCTAACACCAGGAAATACGGTCAGTGGGTGACCATTAATGGACAGCGAGCCGAGGCCTTGCGTGACACAGGCGCCAGTGTGATGGCCGTCCGCTGTCACCTGGTGAAGCCCGAGCAGATCCTGCCGAACATTCTCTGCCCCGTCCGCTCGGCAGACAACTCTGAAAGTATGTGTCAAATGGCCTGCGTCCCATTCGAATGGGGAGGGGTCTCCGGCCTGTTGAAGGTGACGGTCCGGGACGATGCCCCCGTGGACTGCCTCCTGGGGAATGACCTCGAGAGTTCCCCGTGGGCCACCGTTGAGAGAAGAGAGCACCTGGGGATGCTGGGCCTCCCGGACTGGGCCTGCATAACCACCCGGTCCATGGCCGCCCGTGCCACCCCTCGATCAGAAGAACCGGAATGGCCAGCACCTCCGCCCCCGGTCGCCCCAGTAGAAGACAACGACGAGGCCAGCCTCCCAGACCCGACGACCGAAGGGGACGCGCAACCCCAGGACCTTCCTGACCTGGCTCAGTGGCGTCAAGAAGGGGGGCCCACCCAAGAACAGTTCCGCCAGGAACAAAAGACCTGTCCCTCCCTCGAGGGACTCCGCCAACAAGCCAGCGCCCAGAACGCAGGGGACTCCACCGGAACTCACTGGGTCTACTGGGATAACGACCTGCTATACAGCGAGCAAAGAATCGCCGAGCTGGGGGCCGGTCGAGTACTGGTGGTACCTCTCCGCTTCAGAGACTTTCTGCTCAACCTGGCCCACGATGTCCCCCTGGCTGGACACCTGGGCCAGGACAAAACGTACAGCCGCCTAGTGGCCCACTTTTTCTGGCCGAAAATGAGGAACGACGTCCTGAACCACTGCCGATCTTGCCCCACATGCCAAGCCAGCGGGAAGAGTGGTCGGAAGCTGAAAGCCCCTCTGCAACCCTTCCCTGTGGTCACCACCCCGTTCGAGAGGGTGGGGATAGACATTGTGGGGCCTCTGGACCCCCGCACGGCACAAGGACACAGGTTCATCTTAGTACTGGTGGACCATGCTACCCGCTACCCCGAGGCGGTGCCCCTACGGACCGTGACAGCTCCGGTGGTTGGCCGGGCCCTAATGGGGATCTTCTCCCGGGTAGGCTTCCCCCGAGAAGTCGTCAGCGACCGAGGCACGAACTTTATATCCAAATACATGAAGTCCCTCTGGCAACAATGCGGGGTCACCTACAGATTCAAGACCCCCTATCACCCCCAAGGGAACGGACTAGTGGAGCGTTTTAACCGCACTCTCAAGGGGATGATTGGGGGATTGGAAGAGCCCCTCCGTCGCCAGTGGGATGTACTACTCCCGTGCCTCCTCTTCGCCTACAGAGAAGTTCCCCAGAAGTCCCTCGGTTTTAGCCCTTTCGAACTCCTGTACGGGCACCCTGTGCGAGGGCCCCTCAGCCTAGTAAAAGAAGGTTGGGAGATGGCCCCCCTAAAGACCCCTCCAGACGTCTTCAAATACATCCTGGCCCTACGCAATCAGACCCGGCGCTTCAGAGAGATGGCCAAGGCGAACCTCGAGGCCAGCCAGGAGGACATGAAGAGGTGGTATGATCACAATGCCTCCTCCGTTGAGTTCGAGCCTGGACAACAAGTATGGGTGATGTCCCCCACCGAACCATGTGCCTTGCAAGATAAGTGGACGGGGCCCTTCAAAGTGGTCGAGCGCAAAAGCCCCGTCACTTACCTCATCGACCTGGGGACCCCCCGGAACCCCCTCCGGGTCCTCCACACCAACCGACTCAAACCACCCTTTGTGCGCTCAGAACTCAGCCTCCTGATGGCTACGGACAGTGGGGCAGAGGAAGACTCCGAACCCCTCCCGGATCTTCTGAAGACTCAGGAGAATGACGGCTCCGTGGACGGGGTCCGGCTCTCTGACGCCCTCACTTCGGAGCAACGCCAGGGCTGCCGGAACCTCCTGCTGCAGTTCGCTAACCTGTTCTCCCTCACCCCCGGGGTCACCCCTTGGTGTTTGCACGACGTGGACACCGGGGACAGTCCCCCTGTCCGACACCGGGCCTACCGCGTACCAGATCGGGTACGGGCCTGCATACAGGAGGAAGTGGCCAAGATGCTCACAATCGGGGTCATCGAGCCCTCGGACAGTCCCTGGGCCAGTCCGGTTGTATTGGTTCCCAAAGCCGCTGCCCCCGGCACCGCACCTGAACTGAGATTCTGCGTCGACTACCGGGGCTTGAACGCTGTCACCCGGACCGACGCTCATCCGATTCCCCGAGCAGACGAGCTGATCGACCAGCTGGGGGCCGCCCGCTACCTTAGTATCTTCGACCTAACAGCGGGCTACTGGCAGATCGGCCTCACACCCAGGGCTCAGGAACGGTCAGCCTTCTCTACCCCCGATGGCCACTACCAATTCAAGGTCATGCCCTTCGGCATGAAGAATGCCCCCGCCACGTTTCAACGCCTCGTGAACCAGGTCTTGGCGGGGCTCGAAGAGTTCAGCGCTGCCTACCTGGACGATATCGCTGTATACAGCCGCCACTGGCCCGACCACCTCCGTCACCTCCAAGAGGTCCTACAGGCCCTCCAGCGGGCCGGCCTCACAATTAAGGCCGGCAAGTGCCAAATTGGCCAAGGGTCTGTGACCTACCTTGGGCACCAAGTGGGAAGCGGGCTGGTGGCCCCGCTACAACTTAAGATTGCTGCCATCCAGTCCTGGCAGCCCCCCGTCACCCAGACCGAGGTCCGAGCCTTCTTGGGGCTCACCGGCTACTACCGGCGGTTCGTGAAAGACTACGGCAGCATCGTGGGGCCCCTCACGGGTCTCACGTCCAAGAACCAGCCGAAGCGGATTAACTGGACCCCCGATTGTCAAGCGGCCTTCGAGAAGCTGAAGGCCGCCCTGTGCACCGCCCCTGTGCTCCAGGCCCCCGATTACAGTCGGGAATTCGTGGTACAGACCGACGCCTCCGACCACGGCATCGGAGCCGTCCTTTCTCAGTTAAACCCCGAGGGTCATGACCAGCCGGTGGCCTTCATCAGTCGACGTCTCCTGGCCCGAGAACAGCGCTGGAGCACCATCGAGAGGGAGGCCTTCGCAGTGGTGTGGGCCCTCATAAAGCTCCGGCCCTATCTCTTCGGTACCCACTTCCGGGTACAAACCGACCATCGACCCCTGCAGTGGCTGATGCAGATGCGGGGGGAGAACCCAAAACTCTTGCGCTGGTCCATTTCCCTGCAGGGAATGGACTTCACTGTGGAGCACCGACCAGGCCAAGACCACGCCAACGCGGATGGCCTGTCCCGCTTTTTCCGCCTCGACGAAGAGAGTCCCCAAGGAGATGGGTGACTCTCCCCGCCTTCAGCTGGGGGGGACGCATGTTGGACAGGCCACACGAAGGGCTTGCTCCCTCCCCGCACGACAGGGCCCGAGCTCCGGCCCACCAGGCATAACCCACGAAAAGCACCTGTACCCCGTCTTCCGACGGACCTTCTGCCCTCGGACCTCTACTCATCACGGGGCCCAGCCCCACCGGCTCCCCTGGCCGGTTCAAGCCGCCATCTTGGGCCCTGCACCACGAGGCCGCGTGGCCTCGGCCCGACCCTAACCCCGGGCCTGGCCGGCCCCGACATCCCGGCACCATCCTCCACCCAGGAGGTGAGCGGACCACTTGGCAGGTCAATGGGAGAACGAAGTGTCAAGAGCTCTTCCCCCGCCAGGTGCCGATCGCCTCCAGCTCCCCCAGGCGCTGGCTCCACCCCCTGCTGGGTGTCTGGACACCTTCATCCCGGGCCATCCGACCTCCAAGTGCGAGGGTCCGGACATCAAAGGGCGCCTGCCCTATAACTGGGGCAACTCCGGAGCAGGAAGGCAGTTGTATCCTGGAGTCGAGAGACACCGAGAGAACTCAGCCTTGACGGACTACTGGCGCTGCCGTAGCCCGCTCTTGTGAACCATCGTCCTGCCTGCTGGCGCTGCCGCGGCCTTCTGCAACATCCATCCTCGTCGGGACCTGCTGGCGCTGCCGCGGCCCGTTGTAACGACCATCCTCGTCGGGACCTGCTGGCGCTGCCGCGGCCCGTTGTAACGACCATCCTCGTCGGGACCTGCTGGCGCTGCCGCGGCCCGTTGTAACGACCATCCTCACCGGGACCTGCTGGCGCTGCCGCGGACCGTACATCGACCATCTTTCCGGGACCTGCTGGCGCTGCCGCGGACCGTGTACCGACCATTTCAACCGGGACCTGCTGGCGCTGCCGCGGCCCGTACCAACTAAACCACCAAGCTCGAGGATTGTGAGCTAGTCATCATCTCATCCGAACTACCTGACTGGTAGACAGACTGTCCCGCTACCCCTTACCCTGCTTTGAGAGACTTGAATCGAGGGGACCCCTGAGTCCAGACCTCCTTGTACCATTCAACCGTACCTTAAGAAGTGCTTATAAAGAACACTGAACCTTATCCGTGTGTGGTATCTGTCTGTGGGGGGGAAGTTACTTGTCTGTACGATCGCTGGAGACGGCTCTCCCCGGAGACCTCTCCTCCTGACCCCGGACGACCCTCCCGGTCCGTCTACCCTTTCTAACAGATTGCCTTTCCACAATTTAGCTGCATAGGGCATGTCTGTTCTTGTTGTGGTTCTGTGTGTGTTTCTGTTAGATTATGTGTTTGTCTGTTGTTTTTGTGCAGACATTTGTTCTGGCATCCCTGTGTGTGTGTGATGATTGTGCCTACCCCCAGGGTGTGTGATTGTTTGTCTGTGTATTGACTGGCACGTATTGCCAGCCTTCAGTGTGTTTGATGCTGGGGTTGTGTGCTGCTGGTGTGAGGGGTTTATGTGTGTAGATTCCTACTAGTGTTTGGCAGTCATGGAGTGTGTCAATGGTCCCTGTGTGTTGTGCTGCTGGCGTACTCCTGTGAAGTAATTTTATACATGTGTGGCTGCTCACAGTTTGACTTCATGGCCTTCCTTTCATCCTTGTGCCTATACATGGTTTGCCTAGCTGTCTCCCTGTGTTGTTGCACTGAGCTGTCTGTGGTTTGACTTCACTAACTGTGCCAGACATGTGTGCTTTGATGGGCTGAGGGTGTTGTTCTCTGTTCCTTGTCTTGCATGTGATGTACACATGCTTGTTGGTTGTCTCCATCGCCTTCCATTTGTGTGCACCCCACTTTGGCTTTCCTATTTGTTGTGCTCCATTGCTGTTGGCATGTGGTGTGTGTATGTGTCTGTGTGTCAGTATGGGGTGTGTATGTGTGACTTGGCAGGCTGTGTGTCCAGTTGGATGTTTGTTCCTTGTATGTGTGTGTGTTCATTTGGTGCTTGTACTAATTTTTGTTGCCATGAGTGTGGTGGTGTTGTGGTGTGTGTGTTTCCCTGGCCCTGTGCTTCTGTGCTGTGTGTTCCTCTGCAGGCACTCCTGCTGTGGCTGTCTCCCTGGTTGTTTGTTGTGTGGTGCAGGGTGTTGATTCACCTGGCTTGTTGTTGTGCATGGGGGTGCACAGGAGGGGCACATGGCATGTGCCTTCAGGGGGTGCTAGTGTGTGGAGGGTATAGGTGTGGCCCTGTGCTCTTTGTGCCCTGCCCATGTCTGGCACTGGCCCTGCCTTCTGCATTGTGCGCATGTATTCCCTTGTCTTCACCACTGCGGTGACGTGACCAGGACATTGCTGCATGATCGCGGAAAATGTGTGTCCAGGATGCGGAGGGGTGGCTTGGTGGCAGGTGGGTTATGTGTGGGTGCATTAGTGGATGTGTTCCTGTCCCCACCAGGGTGTCTGATGTTGATTTTGACCATGTATCAGCTGATGAGTTGTGTGTTGTGGTTGTGTTATTGAGTACTTGCGGCGGCGTCTGTGGCAGTCATGAGTTGCTGGTGATGTAGCAGGTACAGCACCATAAAACGGTAGGGTTGGGTCCATTGCGGTCGTGTCCGGTTAGTGTGGACCGGGACTCTGGTTTCGCGCTCCGCTGTCGAGCTTCCTCCCGTCTCTGGTAGGGCGGTTTCTCCGCTGCGGTGCGACTGCTTGTTTGGGGCATCCTAATTTGTGGAGCGGGGCGGACGTCATTCCGCACAGCGGTGAGTCTCCATTGGCTCCCACCGCCGCGGTGGCACTTTGATGGTGGTTTGCGTTGCTCCGTGGCAGACGGGAAACGGGCTATGTTTGGCCATACGAATATGGCGGGCGTGGGGTCCGCTGTTCGCAGGCGGTAAAATGCATTTTTCCACTCCACCGCCCTCAATCCTAATCGTCCCTTTAATCTCTCTTTACAATAAACGTAGCAACTGTGACTTAACAGTCTATTTCCACGGCTCAATTGTATATATTTGGCTTGTTTTCTTGCTGCCAATATCTTTAGAAAGAAGAAAAAAGCATTGTTTTAGTGATTTTAAGTGTGATTGCTTTTAAAAATATTTTGCCTGCAAGTGAAAAGTCAGTGCACACTGTTTATTTTACAGCTTTCTATTTTACATAATGGTACCAGGAACTAATTGCATTGGCTTGATAATGTTTGTTTGGAATTGTTTCCTGCTTTTATACCTTTGATGAAAAAAAGGCTAATTTTGGTTTGACTTGACAGAATGAGAATGGTTTTTAAATTTTTCGGTTATCTGGTTGCAAAGTCGTGATGTAGATGCTGATTTGGGGGGGATTTTTCTTTCGGTTCTTCACTATGTTGTGTTTGGTGCTTTTGATTCTTTGGTTTTAAGTGAAGAAATGTTATTAGTTTTTTGTTTGTATATTTCTTGGTTTGCAAACAGCCTGTAAAGAAATAGATTAGTGCTTTTGTTGTTGAAAAAAAGCCATTTTGCTTTTGTTTGTGAGGCTCACATTTTTAATGCCAAGATACCTTTTCAGATAAAATGATTCTGTACTTGAAACCTGCAGAAAAAAAAACAATAATGTGTTTTTTTATCATTTTTGCCTTGTATAGTTTGGCTTCTTCAGTGGTAATTGGTTTTTTTAAATTTGGTTGAGGATGAGTCCCTCTACTCTTGTTGGTGTCTATGGTTTAATCTATTGAGAAGGTCTAAGAAAACACAATGTTTGATTGTATGCTTGACAAATAACAGAAATAAAAATATGAAATTTACAGTTTAAACTTTAAATTGTTTAATTTAAGTACAATCAATTTGCCCCCACCACCATCCAGCACTTTTTCTGAGGCAAGCACCTGTGGGAGGAAGAATGTTAAATTTGCCCCACCACCATTCAACACTTTCCCTGAGGCAAGCAGTGGCCGGAGTAGGAATAGTAAATTTGCCCCCACAACTATCCAACACTTTCCCTGAGGCAAGCACCGGTCGGAGTAGGAATAGTAAATTTGCCCCCACCACCATCCAACACTTTCCCTGAGGCAAGCATCCATAGGAGTAGGAATAGTAGATTTGCCCCCACCACCATCCAACACTTTCCCTGAGGCAAGCAAAGGTCTGAGTAGGAATAGTAAATTTGCCCCACCACCATCCAGGCCTTTTCCTGAGGCAAGTACTGGTCAGAGTAGGAATATTAAATTTGCCCCACCACCATCCATCACTTTCCCTGAGGCAAACACCGGCCGGAGTAGGAATAGTAAATTTGCCCCCACCACCATCCAACACTTTCCCTGAGGCAAGCACCGGTCGAAGTAGGAATAGTAAATTTGCCCCCACCACCATCCAACACTTTCCCAGAGGCAAGAACTGGTCTGAGTAGGAAGAGTAAACTTGCCCCACCACCATCCAGCACTTTTCGTGAGGCAAGCACCGGTCGGAGTAGGAATATTAAATTTGCCCCAAGCACCATCCAACACTTTACCTGAGGCAAGCAACGGTCGGGGTAGGAATAGTAAATTTGCCCCCACCACTATCCAACACTTTCCCTGAGGCAAGCAGCTTTCAGAGTAGGAATAGTAAATTCACCCCTACCACCATCCAAAACTTTCCCTGAGCCTGATCCCTGGGACAAAGTCATATGGGCGTTAAAATAGTAATATTTGAAACATATTTTTCATCTGTGTCTCCTAATGTATTATTTCTGATATCAATAACGTTTTTTTTTTCTATGTTCAGATTATTGTTAACATTTTACTTACATTTGATTCTGTGAAGGTTTGTTTTTTCCTGCTAGGTATTTGGTGTTGATTGATGTCCATTCTCTGTTAATATCAAAAGTAAAATGTTATTATTTTTTTAGGCTCATGGGCTTTTTAATTCTACATACATTTTGTTCTTTTATTCACTTACTTTTCAAAGGAAAGTTAATTTCACAAATATCTGCTTTAGATTGGTAGCTGCTTTTCAAAATCAGTAAATGCTGTATATTAGTTAAAAATGATATTGAAAGTACTTGTGATTAAGGCATTATTATTCTGATGCTGTTTTATTTTAAGTGTACACTAAGGGGCCTATTACGATGTCCGCCCGTCACCGTAACGGTGAATGGGACCGTCCGCCAGAGGTGCGGCGGTCCCGCTGTGGCCATTAGGATGCCACCGCCACCGTGGCGGTGGCATCCCTCATCTACAACATTGTGGCGGGCGGTGCTCACAGCACCGTCCACCACAATGCTGTGGATGCACGTTGTGCATTGGCATGCACAAGGTGACAGGCACCGGTGGTTGCCCCACGTGCGGACTGCATTGCGCACAGTAGCCTCTCTAATTCACTTGCCCCTACTCTAATGAATATTGGAGTATTTTGGGCTGCAGTGTAGCCTGGATTGCAATACCTGGCATAAAACAGGAAGGTGGATGCGCCTGATCTAGACCCATCATGGGTGGCTGCTGCGAGAAAGGGAGTGCTTGGAGTGAACAGGCACATAATGAGTAGGCAAGGGAACACCTTTGAGGCCTGCTGACTCCTAGATGTGGCCACTGGATGAACACAGCATAAAGAGGGGGAGCAGGACTAGCGGAACGACCACGGAACTGCCCCCACTGTGAACATAGGGTGCGAGTCGCCACCGTGATTACCTGCATGGGAGCTGCCTGCCACGAGGCCACATGAAGTGTTAAGGAAAGCTTGCCTCACTGGCCGATTACCCTGCTCTCGGACAGCTAAGTCAGCAATATTACCGGCACCTATACACTGCTCTGCTGTGCAGATAAAGATTGCGTGCCCTTTGCTACCCCAATCCTGTGGCCTGGCACTAGTGGCGGGAGCTCAGTTGCGGCAGCCATGGGTGGGTCTCCCCCATGGGTAAGACCTGGGGCCTGAGGAAACTGATGGATATGCTCCTGGTGGTGAGGAGCTGCTCCACCGCTAGAAACGGATAAACCCCCTCACTGAAGGACATTATACCAGCTGTCACAGCACCCGGAACAGTACTGGAAACTACAATTTTAAAACTAAATTCCAATCTGGACCGGTGTCTATGCCGGCACGTACGATTATTGTACATAAAGGAGTGAACTGGAGCTGCGGAAGTGCCGCATTGCACCGGAGCAGTGACAGCCTGCACAATCTGAGGCCTGAGAAATGCATGGCCACTGGGACACCTCTGCAGACCAAGCAGCAGAGTAGGGGGAGGAGGAAACGCCAGAGGAATTGGAAGAGTGAGAAAGGGGGAAATGACTGAGCGGTGCTGAATTCCACAGAGTGGCCCGAACTGCCGCAGAGGGGAGATTCTTCCCATGGCTAGTGGCATAATGGGGAAAACTACCAGAAAACAAGATCCTGAACCTACAGGCCCAATCCAGGAAGACATTGGGGAGACTACACTGATGGAGCTTAGTCGCCAATCCCAGCTGGACCCTACTGACGAGCCAAGGCTCCAAGATATTCTCAAGGTAATAGCGGCATCCAGGACAGCCATAGAGACTTAAATAGACACCCTCAGAGAAGATATGGGGCTCTTGAGAGCAGATTATTTTCCAGTGGTGAAACAGGTCACCACAACCGAGAACGACATAGCGGATATGGAGCCGACCTTGACTTCTGCAGTGGACAGACTGGCGGTACTGGAGGCACAGGTCTGCACACTCGAACTAAGGGTTGAATATGCAGTTTGCGCCATTACAATTTGAGAATAGTCGGACTCCTGAAGAAAGTGGAAGGTGATGACATGATCAAATACCTGGAGAAATGGATCCATGAGAAGGTGGCGGATGAAGACCTATCATCGTACTATGCACTAGAGCAGGCCCACAGAGTGCTTGTGAGACCCCCTCCCCGAGAGGGACCGCCACATCCGGTGGTGGTAAGGCTGCTGTTCTACAGGGACCATGTGCTCCGTCAAGCCCGACAGAAAGACCAGCTAGTGTTTGACAAAGGCATGTTCAGGACATTTCCAGACCTCTCGGAAGATGTCCAACTGCAGCATTCAACCTATTTGGGGGCAGAGAAGAAGCTACGCCACATGGAGAACCAATATGTGATGATGTTGCCCGCATGGCTCCGAGTGGTGACCTCATCTGGCGCTTGATTCCTTAACACACCGCAGGAGGTATGGGACTGGATTGATCAGCAGGCACCCCGAAACCCTGACTGGACCCCGTGGGAGCAATGCATGAGGAAGGGGAGGGGGCAGGACCTCAGCGGTCCCTTTACAAGCTGAAACACAACAGGAACAAGATGGAGTTGTAGCGGGGGGCGCTTTGTTGGGCACCTCTGGAACTGGCGAGAGTCCTAATTGACTGGGGATGATACTAAAGTCTCAGACACAAACCATAGCTTCAGTACGGTGGAGAGTCCCAGCCAAGAACTTCCTACAGTGACTCCTAGGATGGGCGATGAAATCATCTGAACACTGGGAGGTTCACTCGGGGGTGGAGGGGGGTACAGACCCCTGCTCATGGGAGATGCAGAGCTGTTCCTGCAAGACTGGGCAGGGTCCCGTAGGTCGGCACTTATTGCAGGTATAATGTGCACTGGGTTGAAGAAAATCCCCGGGGAGCTGGGGGCAATTAGCTTACCCTTCATATCAGAAACTTGCAAGAACCTCCACTGGTATTTCTTTGTCGCACCATTTGCATAAGTTTGGATGAGAAGGGTTTGCTCACTTATCCTGGGGGGTGGGTGTTGGGATGTTACAGGTTAATTAGTTAGGGGATTGCAGGAGATGCATGCTGGGGACCTATAGGCTGGGGATTGATGGTGGGCTCCCCCCTTCCCGGGCACGGAGGGGGCACGCAACTGGAGGGGACACGCCAGGCCCACGCCAGGCCCTACCTGAAGTACACCAATGGTTAACTTCATGACATATAAGATTCTCACATGAAACATTGGGGGGATGCATTCTATGACCAAACGCTATAAAATATTCTACTACTTGAATAGACGAGGTGTCCACATTGCTCTTCTGCAAGAAACACACTTAGTGGCTAGTGAGGGTTTTGCCCTAAAACGCAAGTAGGGTGGCAGACATACTATACCTCCTACACGGCATTTGCCAGAGGAGTGTTGATCTGGAACAGGGATGGGGTTCTTTTCCAACATATTGGAGATCTGGTAGATCCTGAGGGACGATATGTGGTGGTCACGGGTAGACTAGATGACCAAGATGTAGCGATAATTAATGTTTATGGGCTCAATGCAGATCAGGGCGCTTTTTTGTCTAGGCTAAATGGCATCCTAGCACCTTACATAACTCATTCCACGATCCTAGGAGGAGACTTTAATTGCATAGTTGACCCTTCAATGGACCAATGGCATCCCCTGCTTAGAGAAACAACTGAGCACCGCATGGTGAAAGCCTTCACAGACCGGCAGGGCAAATGGGGGCTATTAGATACATGGAGACGACTACACCCAATGGTACGTGACTACTATTTCTCATGCATGCACAACCTACATGCCAGACTGGACACCTTTTTATGTTCTCTGGACATCCATGCCCTGACACATGATGTTAAATATCTGCCACGAACGGTGTCGGACCACAAATGGTCCTTCTGCATCTGCAGTGGGGGACTCCCCGCTAGATAATGCCTACTTGGTGGCTCAAACTTAAGCATTGGAGGACCAGTTATTCCTGGAAGACGTTAGGGGACATATAACACAATATTCTATAGAGAATACAGCCTCAGCCTCGTCAAAACCGATAGAGTGGGATGCCTTTAAGGCAGTAATTATTGGTTGGTGCATGGCAACATCTATAGGGGTTCGACATACCCTCGTGAAGGAGGTTGAGAAGCAGATCAGGGGCTGAGGTCCTTAGAAAGACAGAAACCATGGCATCCTGAGCTATGACATGTGCTACTATACGCCAAGGAGAGGGTGGCTGCCCAGGTTTAGTGGCTGAGGTGCTTTGATTACAAAAAGTACATGAAACAGACCCATGCAGAAAGGGATTGAGTGGGTTCCTTGCTGGCCTGGTTGGCTAACCTGGCCAGGAGGGGCTCGCCAATCATAGAAATTGAGGATGATGATGGACAGGCAGGATGAGATCAACCGGATGTTTCTGCGGTTCTATGCTAATCTGTACCAGAGTGTAGAAGAACAGTGGAAATTAGCTATCGAAGGCTTCCTTGCACCACTCCCCCTCCCCACTCTGACGGCATAGGACACAAGACACTGGGGGCTGACATTAATGTGCAAGAGGTTAGAGAGGCCATTAAGGGTCTTGCCAGGGGTGAAACCCTGGGGATGAACGGGCTCCCTGTTGAGTTTTATGCCACTTACATAGAAGAACTAGCCCCTAAGCTCGTGGACATGTTTGAGATGGCTAAAGCTGAGGGCTCCCTCACCCATACCATGCGGAGGCACTAGTCATTCCCCTCCTCAAACCAGGTAAACCGCCATCAGACTGTAAAGCCTACAAGCCCTTATCCATGCTAAACCTGGATTTTAAAAAACTTAGTATAATATCAGCAATGCCTCCTGTCCATAATAGAGGCACATGAGCGTGCGGGGCAGAGGGAGCCGTCTTCACGATTGATATAGCAAAGGCCTTCGATAGCCTCGAGTTGGAGTTCTTATATGCGGTCATGGAACGTATGCAGTTAGGATGGGTTTTTTGAAGTGGGTCAAGTTGCTGTATTCAGACCCCCTGGCCAGAGTTCGGAAGGGTGGAACAATCTCGGAGCAGTATAGAGTGGATTGGGGGACACAACAGGGGTGCCCCCTCTCCCCATTGCTATTCTCCCTGGCAGTGGAGTAGCTGGCCAGTCTTGCACGGACGGACAATAGATATCAGGGTATACAAATTGGGAGACATAACCACTATATAGCATTATATGCTGATGACTTAATAATGTTCCTAAGCAATGCGGAGGGAGCACTGGAGAGAGTCAGAGAGCTGATGGCTAAATTTGGGGCACTGACATTGCTCAAAGTCAACTGACAAAAGTCTAGGCTCTTCCAGCTGACAGAGGATAGCGACCCACCTAAAGGGTTGGGCAATCACCAATGGGAGCCTTGCTGCCTGGGGTGTTAAGATCTATCACTCCCAATTTGACTTACAAGAAGGAAATATAGGGGCCACTATAAGATCCTTGAAGGCTAGTGTGGATTTCTGGAAAATCCTACCACTGTCAGTTGCAAGGAGGGTGGCACTTTCAAAAATGGTGGCACTCCCACAACTTCTGCATTTTTTCACGACTCTGTCTATATGGATACCACTGACATGGTTTGATGAATTGGACTCTCTTATAGCATCCTTTCTCAGGGGGAGTGGATGCAAGCGGGTGTCCCTGACGAAGCTGAAGTGTCCGACAGGTGTAGGAGGGCTCGCGGTTCCCGACTTTGAGTCATATTATTTAGCAGGCCAGCTACAGTGATTCGCACAGTGGATAGTGGGGTGACAGACGCAGGAGCATGAGATTAGGACAATTGTGCCAGAACATGACGTACTTTAGCGGATACTGCTGAAAGTGAGTGGGATCATGACTGAGTGCACTGGCGAGCTTCAGGTGGTGAGTTGCTGCTGGAGGAGATGCCGCCAAAAAACACTTAGCTGGGTCCCTTATTCACCGGACCACCCTATGACAGTGTTACATATCCTGCCACACGGGGGACAGTGGGGGGGCACTGGATACAAGCGGGAGCGACTAGGATATGGGACTTCTACAGAGAGGGGGAACTGATTCCCTTTCAGGATTTCAGAGAGGGATTGAGCCTTCCCCACGGCCACTTTTTACTTCATAGGGGGATGATGGCGGCCCTCCGGCGTCAATAGAGGAAGGGCACTTCAGAACTGAAACACTATAATACTTGCAGCTATATTGGCACAGCGGGAGGTTGAATTAAAGCGGTTACAAGCTTCTATAGAGTGATACGAGATGAAACCCTACAACCACTGACCATTCTGAGGGACCGCTGGATGGTGGACCTAGACACCCCCATAAACGACAAGGACTGGGAGAATGTCCTAGCCAGGAACTCTGAGGTATCGAGAAACGCCCACTTTAGGCTGATTAATTTCTACATCCTACACAGGGCATACCTGACCGCAGGGTGCATTAACAAATACTTCCAGAGGGAAGATGGAGTGTGCCTGAGGTGGGGTGAACTCGAAGCGGAAATGTTCCACATGATCTGGGCATGCTCAAAACTGCACAGTTATTGGAACGAAGTCACTAAAAAAGTGATGGCTGCTACTGATAGGACTGTTCCCTGTTCACTGGCCCATTGCCTCCTGAGCTTGTTTCCTCATCACTAGCAGATTTCAAGACCTGGCCTTTATCCTAACTATACGGTAAATAACGAGGCATTGGAAAGCGCCAGGGGGGCCTCAAATAGCAATGTGGAAAAAAGATCTAGAGAGATGGGCTGGGTGTGTGGGGAGAGTCTTCCTTCGAAATGCCCAGGGGGGGGTCAGCTCGATTGAGAGAGCCAGAGCCTGGGAGGTGCTGGTGGATAGCATAAAAGACCCTGAGTTGGAATCGGGAGAGTCTACACCATGGATGTAGTCTCCACCTGGCAGACTAATACCTCATGACCCTTGAAAGGACGCGTCGGGAGGAGATCCTGTTGAACTAAGGGTAGCCAACAGGCTGGACCTGTGAGCTAGGAGGGTCTAAGATGTAGGAGGAACCCAGTTGCATGCTTAAGGTACAGAAACGACCTGCAGAAGGGGGACGGAGGCGGGGTTAGTATTAGGGTGTTCAGAATAGATGTTCCTGATGGATGTTGCCTGGCACATCATAAAGCTTCTTTGCTCATTGTCTTAGCAGGATGAGACTCCTGGCCAATGTACGCATTATGTGATTGTTAAATGCAATAAAATCTTTATTTTTTTTCAATAAGCACCTGTGCGACTTTCTCCAATTAAATTTCAAAGTCAAGGGCTACGTTTCGCAGGAATTCAAACTATCTGAATTGGATGGTGTATCTGTGTGGAGCTGGGAAGGGACACTGTGCATACATTACACACTAGTATTTAGGTTTCTTAAATTGGAAGCCAAAGTGTGTGCAAAGATCTAATTCATCGTTCTTAGATTCTGCGAGTCCTATCTCATTGTCAGATGTAGAAATGTTGATATTGTTTACAAACAGAACAATCTTGATGCAACGTTGATAGCAAGGAAATGATAAGATTTCATATATTTGCTCTCAAAGTTTGTACTAATGAACACTACTTCTCAAAAAAGGAAAACGTTTCTCAGGCAATTGCCAAGGAAAAAGAGCTCTTCCAAGAAGCTGTCATGGTCAATCTCTACTAACAACTCACTAGAACCATTTTTGCTTAGTTTTGCCTTAATTTGATGCATTAGGAATACCATTCTACTGTACGTTGATAAGTAAGCTCCCCCAATTATTACTTTCTTTATATCTTCACTACATTTGATTGACCTTGGTGATTACGCCGTTTTCTCCATGGCACACACACTGAGTGAGAACTGCATTCCTGTCTGGCCAACGAAAGGCCATTCGAGATATTGGGGACCAATCTACTGGCCGGTAGCTCACCTGTGGTGCTGAGTGACTTCAGTTGGAGCATCTTACGCCCCCATCTTCTCTCCACTTCTGTTTAACCATTGGTCTTACAGCAGCTTCCTTAAAAGTACTGACTTTTTAGAATGGCTTTGACCGTTTTGCACGTTTGTTGGCTAATTAAAATAAATTGTGATTACTTTGAAGGGCAGTATCTTCGGTTAAAAATAAAATGTTTATTCAAATGAGAAGCATGTTTTTAAATGGCACTGGCCAGTGTCTGTTTGAAAGGAGTGTTCTTATTAGAAAGGAAGTGACTTATTTGAACCACGACAACTTGTTTGATTCAGAGTGATTGAGTGACTTGTTTTGTTTGGGAATGGCAGCATCTTGCTTGATGAAGGTTTGCACTTTAGGCACTTTAGGCGTTCAGTGACTTATTTGAAGCACAGCCTATTTGTGTTTAATTTTTAGTTTGAAGAGGAATGGCTTGCCTGAAGCAGAGTCATTTGTTTGAAGGAATGTGGTTTGTTTTAGAAAGAGTCACTTGTTTAAAGGAACATGTTGAATGCTGGTGAAGACATGTTGAAGTTAATGATGAGATGTCACCAACCACCCCCAAGACAGACCTGTAAGGAAACAGCAGCATGCATCACAATACTGGATAGTACACAGCATCAGAAGAGGCGCTCCAGCCTCTCGTCCTCATTTCGGGTCCGATAGGGTCACAATGACAGATGGGTTGGACTTTGGGTTGTTCCCAGTTTCTATCTGTATCCAAGGAGGAGTCCAAATAGAGTAATCGTCCCCTTTATATTGAGTTCAATTCCTCTCCTCTCATCTCTTATCCAGTTTTCCATCACCTTCTCTTCTCATGCTCCCATTGGTTACTGGGTCCATTGCTTGCTCTCCATTTCAAGGCTTTGTTGCCTTTTCTCCCTCACCAGTGCACATGGGAGCTCAATTAGAATAGATGTCTATAGCCTAGGTATCAGTTGACAAAGAGTTGGGATTGTCTGGAATTGTAGGATGTTGTGGCACATGCGGTTCAAATGCCACTATGGGCTTTCGGTAAGTATTCTTTCCTTCTGGGTGCGAAACCTTTTCTTCTCCAGTCAGCACCGGATCCACAAACTGTTATTCAAAATAATATCACTGTTCGCTTATAGGAGTGTGACATGCATGCACTGCTTAACTGGACCTGACCCAAGTCCATTTAACTAAGAGTTGAAGATCTGCGTTCAGGGTGTTTGTGCCGGAGTTTAGTATAGGAAATGGATTAAACTACCATCCTGGTGGGAGGGAAAATGCTTGAAATCCACCATGGCCTGGGAATGGTGGAGGTCGGGTGACACACTTCTGATACAAAAGTTAGCAAGAAAATGCCAAAGTCAACCAAGTTGAAACAATACAAGAAAAATGTAACCATCCTGAAGCCTAGAAAATATGATGTTGCAAACTATGACACATTGTTTCAAGGCCTCGATAATCTGACAATCTTCTGACAGTGGTACTTTACATCTGCTTAGACGGCTGAATTATCTCTTCTCTTTGGTGATAGGAGGTCAAGATAGAAATGATTTCTTGCTGTAATGCCATTAGCGACCAGTGACAGGAAAAAGTGGTGAGGCAGCGTGGGAAGGGGCAGAAGCGCAGGAGGGGAGCATTGCGGTGGGCAGTGCATGGGGGTGGATAATAGCAGATAGTAACTATACAACAACAAAAATACATACCTGCCTCCTGACCCCTCGCTGCACTTCTGGCTCCACTGCAGCTCAGACTGAGGCTCTCAGACTCCCCTAAAACCAATCCAGACATTGCTCTCATTCTGCTGGCATCATGATAGATGCTACGCAAACAAATGATGGACGGAATGCTGAGTAAATCATACATTCACCATCAGTCAAGAGATCTGGGTTAAATCCGTCATTCTTTTGCTCACCATACCATACCACCCCAGTTTAGACCCAGCCATATGCAAATCAGTCTTGACCCTGTGCCTCATGGGAACAGTCCAGATCGAACTGCCAAGCCAGGTCCTCCCTGGACCGGAAACAAGCATCCTGGGACCGGTTTGTGGCTATTACCCTTCATCAGCCAAGCTAGCTTGAATCCAGTGGCACAGTGAGCAAGGGATCCACGTCTGGGCATACCCATCCCACTTAGGGTGAAAAGTGCTATGCAAACAAATGTGATGGACGGAATTCTGAATAAATCATACATTCACCCCCAGTCAAGAGATCTAGCTTAAATCTATCATTCTTTTGCTCACCATACCACCCCAGTTTAAACCCAGCCATATGCAAATCACACTTGACCCTGTGCCTCATGGGAACAGTCCAGACCAAACTGCCAAGCCAGGTCCTCCCTGGACTGGAAACAAGAATCCTGGGACCGGTTTGTGGCTATTACCCTTCATCAACCAGGCTAGCTTGAATCCAGTGGCACAGTGAGCAAGGGACCCAAGTCTGGGCATACCCATCCCACTTAGGGTGAAAAGTGCTACGCAAACAAATGATGGACGGAATGCTGAATAAATCATACATTCACCCCAGTCAAGAGATCTGGGTTAAATCCATCATTCTTTTGCTAACCATACCATACCACCCAGTTCATGGGAACAGTCCAGACCGAACTGCCAAGCCAGGTCCTCCCTGGACCGGAAGCAAGCATCCTGGGACTTGCATGGTGAGCAAGAAAACGATGGATTTAGGCCCAGATCTCTGTACTGGGGTGAATGTATGACATTGTTCTACATTCCGTCCATCAATTGTTCTTTTTGCATTTGTCACCCCAATTGGGACGGGTATGCCCAGACGTGGGTCCCGTGCTCTCCATTCCACTGGAGTCAAGCTTTCCTGGCTGATGAGGGCTGAAAGACCGAAACCGGTCCTAGGATGCTTGGTTCCAGTCCAGGGAGGACCTGGCCTGGCAGTTCGGGCTGGACTGTTCCCAGTGGGCGCAGGGTCAAGACTGATTTGCATATGGCTGGGTCCAAACTGGAATGGCATGGTGAGCAAAAAAACGATGGACTTAGGCCCAGATCTCTGTAATGGGGTGAATGTATGACATTGTTCTGCATTCTGTCCATCTATTGTTCTTTTTGCATTTGTCACCCCGAGTGGGACGGGTAGGCCCAGACGTGGGTCCCATGCTCTCAGTGCCACTGGAGTCAAGCTATCCTGGCTGATGAGGGCTGAAAGCCCGAAACCGGTCCTAGGATGCTTTTTCTAGTCCAGGGAGGACCTGGCCTGGCAGTTCGGCCAGGACTGCTCCCATTGGGCACAGGGTCAAGACTGATTTGCATATGGCTGGGTACAAACTGGAATGGCATCGTGAGCAAAAAAACGATGGATTAAGCCCAGATCTCTGTACTGGGGTGAATGTATGACAGTGTTCTGCATTCTATCCATCAATTGTTCTTTTTGCATTTGTCACCCCGAGTGGGACGGGTATGCCCAGACGTGGGTTCCGTGCTCTCCATGCCACTGGAGTCAAGCTATCTTGGCTGATGAGGGCTGAAAGCCTGAAACCGGTCCTGGGATGCTTGGTTCCAGTCCAGGGAGGACCTGGCCTGGCAGTTCGACTGGACTGTTCCCGTTGGGCGCAGGGTCAAGACTGATTTGCATATGGCTGGGTCCAAACTGGAATGGCATGGTGAGCAGAAAAATTATGGATTTAGGCCCAGATCTCTGTGCTGGGGTTAATGTATGACATTGTTCTGCATTCTGTCCATCAATTGTTCTTTTTGCAGCAGCCATCATGATAGAAGCACCGGGATTGGTCTGATCGTCCTGGATTTGCGCTCCCAGAGAGACTAGAGCCGGCAATGCAGCTCGTGTTGGAGACATCTCAGTGCACATGTCGGTTTGGCCATCCTAAGACAGCCAGCCAAATCTACATGTGCACTTGTAGCAGTGCTCACTACTCCTCCTCCATGAGTCATCACCCCGCCCCCAAAACCACTCTGTGAAGAAAAATAACATGATAATAAACCATTTTTTCAATCATTTTCTTATTTCCAGGTTTGCATCTGCTGGCGGCGGGGGGGGTGAGGGGGGGTGATGCTCCACTGCCATAACGGAGGAGCTGCCCCTGTGTAATGCCTTGGCCCTTGATCCAGTTGTGAGGAACCCGGTGCCCATGCTTGGTCTCTTACTACTAGTACAGATAACTAAGGTGTCTGTGCAGTCTCCCCTACATTTAGAACAGGGCTCTGTGCATGAGACATAACAGGGAATTAATCAAAGGAGACTGACTTCTTTGAAAAAGAGTAACTTCTTCTAAGAGGCTGTTAGAGACTTGTTTTGCAGTGTGCTACTTCTTTGACAGAGAGTGCCTTCTTTCATGGTGAGTGACTTATTTGAACTTTTAGAAGATGATGGACTTATTGCAAGTGAATCACTTGTTTAAAGAAGAGTGAGTTCACTCAAAAAGCGTAGTCTGTGTTGTGGGGGGTTCAATCATGTGCTCTAACACAGTTTCAGTGTGATTCAGTAATTCTTCAGACACGTACACACATATTCTACCACCTCACATAACACGCGCCCAGTAGTCCGTCTTCCACACTCCATTCAGCATCTCAGTTGTAAAATGATCTTACCACAGACTGGAAGAATATGACATCTTCCAAGTTCTGCTTTGCAAAGCACAGGTGCAGTGTACTGTGTTTGCCTCAGATGTGCAGCAGGGCCTACAAGGTTTTTTTTTTTTTCCTCTTGGTGTCCTGGTATTTTTTTTTTTTTTTAACTTTATTTATGTTTGAAAGAAAAAACAATACAGAGATCTCAGCAGTGTGTACAATAGACTTCAGTGTGAGATATACATTACGACAATTCCGTTCCTTAGACCATGAATAACACATAAGCAAGGCTCCAGGCAGCAAGGACCCACCAACCATCACAGCAATCCCACCCGTCCGAACCCAAACAGGAATACCCTAGAACAGGGGTCTCCAACCTTTTCTGTAGTGAGAGCTACTTCTGGTCAATCAAATTCATCGTGAGCTACTAAAGGCCCAGCAACTCGCGCATTTTTCCAAGAGACCCCCACGCCCAGTTGTAAGGAGACTACACTAGTGTTTGAACTACTGTTGGCTGCGCAACCGCTAAGTGTAGTTTGTGTATTGATGAGGGCAGGAGGTTTATATTTGTACTGACATGAATATAATAATATCCTGCCTAGCCAAGTGACTTAATATCGGTTGTAACACTTTCAGACAGTTCAGGCTTTTAGATAAAGTTTTGCATGGCGACATTTAGCGCCCAAAATTCCAATCCAAAAAGCACATACACAAGGCCCACAATGCAATGTTCTATTGCGCAGAAAGCCAAGATTGGTTGAGAGCTGCATGTGACGTGTCCACTGGCATCTCTGGAAATGGAAGATGGACATTTATTTTTATTAAGACACATTTACACGTTGCTCTTCCAGCCTTTGTATTAGTGTGCTACTTAAATTACATTTGTGATTCAAAACTTTCCTAATTTAAAATAAAGTATCCCTCTTCAAAACTGTTTTGTGCATTATCACACTTGGCCAGCTACCCTCACTGCAGAGAATGGGCACGTTTTTGCATGATGTGCATTGTACACCCTGTCAGCACACACACTTGGTACATAATGGATGCAGAGAGAACACCCACCAGCATCAAGAACACTTGGTACATAATGGATCATGATGCAACTTCCCTCCACGTGATGGACACTTTTTGACGTTCTTAAAAGCATTGCATCACCAAATTATCTGCCATGAGACGGAATGTCAACACGGCAGCAAGCATGCCTAATGTTTTATTTAAGTGAGCCTTAGAAAGTGACACTCATAAGAAACACTGTTTTATAACATTTCAGGTAAACCTGGTAATTTGAGCACGTATCCTCTTTTATGCAATTGAAGTATTTCTCTGCAAATTAAGAATTGTATGTATATGATTTTAATGATTTGCATTTAACATTGTTAAGCTCTTGAAGCGGAAAACAAAACTGTTTTCAGTTTCATTGCAGTGTGCAAACATGAAGCTCAATTCAAACACGAGAAAGATCATAAATAGGATCTATATTACAAGGCAGCGTTTTAATCTGTTTTTTTATGGTTTCATGTGCCCTGGACTGCAAGGTGTATCCAAGGGGGCACGCATCTGCGCGCCCTTCTGTAGCACTGCTAGATCAGAACATTTCCTTAATCTTTTAACACATTCTTCTTTTCTTTATGCAATCATCCTTAAACAATCCTAAAATGCAAAAACTAATCCCATCCCTCCAGCTTAATCTCTCATGTGCTTAAATTAAAAGGAAACCCCAAAACTGTTTTCTCAGCTATTACTGCGTCCCGCTTTCAACCAGCTACTAAATCACTCTTTTGCAGATAAGTCACTTTTCTTGCCTCCTAATCTCTGAACAAATGGATAAACACATAAATCACTTACAAAGCCGCAACCTGCAACCTAATCATCATGTGCACTTCCATTCCCTGCTGCCAGCATTACGTCTTGTTCAAACCACTACCGTGCGTTATTTTAAAGCACGTACACGCCAAAAAACCAGGTGTAATTCTAACCCCGTGACCTGAAGTTTAAACATTTAAGAGACAGCTTTGAAAATTATTTACGTGCACCGCAAACACTTCAAGAAACAACTTCATAATCATTGCATGAAAACGAAAAAGTAATCATCCCCAGTTTTCACCCATAATTCACATGAGCAATAAGCGCACACTCCTTTCCTCCCAAATCATACCATCCTACAAATGCGACAAAATATGACATTAAATAACAAAATAATGCTGCCTAAATTAAGTAAAATAAAAACAAAAAACTCTAAATTTGAGCGAGCGCAGTCCAGCCAGGAGTTCTGCTGAGACTGTCAGATGGGCAGGAGTTCCCCTCCAATGCAGTTAGTAATTAGCCCGGTCTGCTTCGGCAGCATCCCAGTTCCCCCCTCCAGGCACCTGCTGGGGAATAGAGCCCCCTCCCCTGTCTGCGATCACAACAGTGAAACGCATTTCAGATGCACCAGAGGGCGGGTGGGGGGCAGCATCAGTGGGCAGCATCAGAGACACGACTGGCCTCGGGCACAGGCGGGATGGATTGGCAGATTACTATTTACGAGGTTTTGTCTGTGTCTCCCTTTCTGCAGCTGGCCAGGGCACCGCCGTGCTTTACTATCTCACGTTTTATGTATAATATTTATAACACTTCTTTCAATGTAGCGCCACCAGTGCATTGACTTTCTTCTCTGCGCTCCTATGTGCTCTCAGATAACTAGAGTAAGTTTGACAGGTGCTGGTGGAACTCGCAGGAATCTGTTGCCAAAGGTCACAACGCCAGCACCAGGACAAACAGCGCCAGGACTTGTGTGTAGAATGTTTTGAACCAACCATGTTTGTTGGTGTTCGAGTTAGATGACCACATCTCGATTCCATGCCACCAAGAACACAATAGCCCAGACCTGCCCTTTGCTCTCACAACCGCTGTAACCCTGTAGTTGTTTTAATAATCTCTATTAATAGGAAAAGAGGATACGGGCAAATCACTTAATCTCCCCGTAATGTAAATACGGTGCTATGTAAAGCGCTCCAATACCTTCGGGTCGAGTTCGCGCTCGGCTATATAAATATGCAACAAAAAATAACAGGCCAGGGTAGGGGCTCGCTACGGGTGTGGAGCTGATCAGGCCTGCGCAGGGCTCATTAAGCTTACCTGTTGCTCCGGTCGACCTGGTGGCAGGCTGAACAAGGCAGGCGCCACAGGGCCCAGTAGCAGTTTAATACTGCCTGCGCCACCTGCACGCTTTCCAGCACCGGCAGCTCCGCTCTGCCATGCCTGCTGCTGTGCACCGGCACTCGACGCGCAGGAAGAAAAAGGCGCCTCCAGGGTTTGAAAGGCAGGTGACGGCTGCGCATGAGACTAATGGATGAACAACCAATCCTTTTTGGCCCGCCCCTCCCAGCTAAATTCAATTTGAGCAGCTGGTTTGGGTGAGGGCGGGTAACGTCGCCATAAAAAAAGGCCGAAATGTTACAACGATGTAAATAGGCTACTAAATTGTGCCGCTACCAGCGCGAGCTACTTAAGGGGCCTTGGCGAGCTACCAGTAGCTCGCGATCGACCGGTTGGAGACCCCTGCCCTAGAACAATGACCCTCCACTCGCTCTTCTATGCCACCTATAACTGTGACCTTCATATTTGCAATAGCCAATCCATGCGCAGCCCACGACTCCGGACCCGAAGCGAGGAGACCCACAGCGCTGCACCCACCCCATGGCCTCCCCGAATGCGCAACTCCGCTGCGTATAACCTATCCAACCCCTGAGGGCACTATCCCCGAGCTGGAGTGTGATTGAGAGGGGCTCGGCAGATTCGCGATATATGTTTTATATGGGCCCCAGATGTCTTTGGGACGGGCCACGGTGGGGAGGAGACTGGAGTAAATCTCGCTGTTCGTGTTGCAGAAAGCCATGGCCGTAAGCCATGCCTTAGCCGTGGGAGCTGCTTTATCACCCCAACGCCTTGCAATTTCCCGCTTGGCTAACAGAAAGCCCAGAGACACAAGCCTCCGAACTGTCTTGGGGAAATTTACCGTATAGCCCAGCAATGAAACCTCAGGAGTGGGAACCATCGCAAGCCCCAACATCTCCTCTAGGATTTTGTGCACCTGCGTCCAGTATGATTGCAATCTCGGACATGTCCAGGTCATGTGTGCAAAGTCAGCATGAGGTGCAGCGCATTTCCAGCATGTGTGAGGCCGCGTGGGATCAATGGAATGGAGTCTATCCGGGGTCATATAGCTGCGGCGGAGAAACTTATAGTGCAGAAGTTTATGACGACTATTGAGCGATATCATGTTAGTGACCTTGCAGCAAGCGGACCACTGTTCGTCCGTAATAGGCCTACCCAAGTCCGCCTCCCAAGCCGCCCGCAACTGGTCATCCGCACAAGGAACCAGTGCAGCACATGTCCTGTACAGTTTAGAAATAATGTGTGCCCCTGTATCCTTGTCAATGAGGAGAGTGAGGGGTTCAAAGGAAGCCGGCTCGAGGGGGAATCCCTTAATTTCTGACCTAACCGTAAAATAAAGCCAGTTGAGGATGAATTTGTCCATGAAAGTGGCCTCGCTGAATCGTGCCTCTTCCGATACCGAGAATATGTGCCCCCCCCCGGGTATAAATCCCCAATCTTGGTTAGGTTAAACTTCGTTAAAGTGCGTTGCACAAGTTTCTCGCCAGTGCCCGGCAACCAACCTGCATTGGGAAGCGGGAGAGAAGAGGAATATAGAAAGGGCTGGTCCAAGTAGCGCGAAAGTCTATCCAGGCCCAGCTGGTGGTGGACACCGTTTGAATATCCACTGGACTCCTAGGGACACCCTTGGGCAATACAGCCAACAAGCGACTCTGGAGAACAAAATCCGCCTCTGGGCGAAGAAATGGGATCCGTGCGTCAGGGTGGTACCAGGCATAGGCGTGTGCACACTGAGCGACCAGAAAGTATAAATACAAATCCGGTACACCAAAGCCGCCCCTGTCATGCGGGAGCGTGAGAATCTTCCAATGGATCCGGGGGTGTTTTCCGCCCCAGACCAGTCTAATCAAATGGGACCGTAGGGTGGCGAAAAAGTTTTGGGTGAGGGGAATGGGGATATTATTAAAAAGATACAAAAATTTAGGAAGCACTATAATTTTTATAATGGCGATTCTGGCTGCCATGGAGAGCGGAAGCCGCAGCCACCCGTCCACCTGCGCCTCAAGCTTCGCAACCGCGCAGCCATAGTTGAGGCGGATAATTTCGTCCGTGCTCAGGTGTATATGTATGCCCAAATATCGTACCGAGTCGGAGCACGACTCCAGCGGAAACTCACACTGCCACGGGGAGGTGCCGCTAGTCAGCGGGAAAATTATAGACTTATGCCAGTTGATGCCCAACCCCGAATGGTGACCAAAGCGAAGAATTTCCTGTTTCAGGGGGGCAAGGTTTACCTGTGGCTCTCTGACATACAGTATGGTGTCGTTCGCATAGAGGGAGACCAGCAAGGGACCCGTCCGAAACTGGAGACCCCTGTGGAGATGTCGCTCCTGAAAGTGCCTGATTAGAGGGTCCATGGCAAGTATGAACAACAGTGGCGATAGTGGACAGCCCTGGTGAGTGCCGCGGGTAAGAGCGAATGGGCGGGATAGGGTGCCGTTAATACGCAGGCGTGCCGTCCGACGGCTATAGAGGAGCCGCGTGGTGGCGATGAAGCTAGCTGGCATGCCCATTCGATGCATTACGGAAAGAAAAAAAGGCCATTCTAAGGAGTCGAAGGCTTTTTCGGTGTCGAGGAGAATTGCCGCCGCGGGTGTGTCAGGATTTATTCTGTGTAATACTGTGAATAGCGTCCGCAAATTTTATGATGTCGAACGATGGGGTATGAAGCCAGATTGGGCGGGCGCTATGATAAATTCCATCAATTGTGAAAGTCTGTTGGCCACTATTTTGGCAAGAATCTTATAATCGATGTTTAATAGGGAGAGGGGCCTATATGATCCACACAACGCAGGGTCCTTGTTCGGCTTTGGGAGCAGAACTATGACCGCCTCACTAAGGGTAGGCGGGAGGGTCTCCAGCTGCAAGGCCTCCGCATACACCTCAATGAGCTTGGGCGCCAGGAGATCGGAAAAGGCCTTGTAAAAATCCCCGGATAAACCATCGAGGCCCGGGGCCGAGGAGCTCCGAAGTGCCTTAATCGCCCCTCGAACCTCAGTCACCGTTATGGGTTCCACCATGAATTCCTACATTCCCTTGTCAAGGAATAGTAGCGCGATTTCCGATAAGTAGGCCTCCCGAGAAGCTGAGGCACTGCTCTGCTTGGTCGTGTATAATGCCGAGAAGTAGGCCAGGAACTCGTCCCGAATCTCGGCGGGCGTCGTGCGGAGTGTGCCGTCCTCGCCCCAAACCTCAGCTATAAAGCAGAGCCTGCGCCAACGTGCGCCCCGGTCCGTCCCCCTCACCGTATCTGCGTGCGGTGTGGTATTTTCCTAGATACAGGATCTCCCTGTCTGCGGCCTCCCGGTAGTCAGACAGGAGGCGCAGACGCCTAGTAAACACGTCGCCAGACGGAGCCCGCCTCGCCTCAGCGTCCACCCAGTCTAGCTGGACCTCCAGCTGAGTGATTGTCATGCGCAACGCCTTTAGGACCCCAGCATGTTTAGCTATGCAAATCCCCCTAATGTATGCCTTAAACCCCTCCCAAAGCACGGCCCAAGAGTCTACCGAGTCCTCAATCACTACGGAAACCTCGTGGACGAAGAGATCGTCTAGAAGCGCTCCTCCCGGGGAATCGCCATTGTCGCTCAAAACCTTCGGGCCGTGGAACGTCCAAACACAGTAAGACTGGAGAATGATCTGAGTATATTCTAGGGAAAGTCTTCAGCTTGCGAAACCAGGGGGACCGGCCCGGGGAAAGGAGCCAGTAGTCAATCCTGGTCCAAGTGTTGTGTTGACCCGAGAAGTGAGTGTAATCAGTGGTGCCTGGGTTGCGCCTGCGCCATATGTCCGTCAGGGAAAATTGGTGGCAGAGGTCTAAGAGAGCGCGCCGCGCCCCAGGCTTAGAGTCAGTGGCCTCCGAGGTACTGTCCAACCCCACATCGAGCAATAGGTTGAAATCGCCGCCAATTAGGAGCCTGGCCGGTTCAAGGGTTGCGAGCTGGGCGGCAAGCGCGTGGAAAAACTCTGGGGAATCAGTGTTAGGAGCATACACACACACAAGAATAATCCCGTGGCCCATCAACACCCCTCTCACTATGCAGTATCGCCCCTCTCTGTCCCCTAGAAACTGCTGGCAATGAAACAGGACTCTCTTATGAATCAACACTGCAGCACCTCTAGAATAATTACTGAAATTGGAAAAGTACCTGTGTTTGCTCCAGGATGCCGCAAAGCGGGCGTTGGTTGAGGAGTGCAAGTGTGTCTCTTGAATAAAGGCAATGTCCACTCGGTGCCGATTTAAATAATGTATCACCTGTTTGCATTTACGCTGGTTATTCAGGCCCCTAACGTTCCAAGACATTAACGATAGGTTGATGGGGTTTTCATTCAAGCCTATTTGAGCCATCGAAACCGCAGAGCAAGCAGTAGGAGACAGAAATCAGTCGTATCATCATATATCAGCAAGTTCAACACACACCAATCAATGTTAATGAGATCAAAACAACCTACCCCTACCCCCCCCCCACCCAGCCAGATCACGAAAACGTGAGGCGAACCCAAACCTGCAAACAAAAAGAAAAGCTCCAAACAGCATCGCCAGTTGCAATCAAACAGTAACAAGCGGAGCATCATAACCAAAAGTAGTCCCAGCGGTTTCCACCAAAGGGGGGTGACAACGACCCAACATCAACCCAGCACTACATAACAGTTGTACAAAAAGTGTTCCATAGTCCCCATGTAGCAAGAGTTTAGGAGGAACGAAGCCTGGACGTAGGCGCCATCTCACCCAACCCCAGAGCCCGCAAACAGGTCCTGGCTGGCCGCTGATCCACTGCGTGGGGGAGACTGCCCACCCCCATCCCCCCCGGGAGGGCTTTTACGTGGCTTGTACGTGCGGCAGAATTCCTGCACCTCAGTAGGATTGTCAAAGAGCCTAACCCGGCCGTCAATCTCAACCCGCAGCCGGGCCGGGTAGAGCATGCCATACTTTAGGCCGAGATTGCGGAGCGCAGCCTTCGCCCCCACGTACTTCCGTCGGGCCTCCTGGACCATAGCGGTGAAATCAGGGTAGAACGAGAGTCTCGAGCCTTGCCAGGTTATATCACCTTTCTCCCTAGCCAGATGCAGGGCCGTGTCACGGTCCCAGAAGTTCATGAGGCGGGCTATCAGCGGGCGAGGCGGGAGCCCCGGATTAGGCCTCGGTCCCAGGGAGCGGTGCGCCCTCTCAACCACAAAGCCCGGTGTGAAGGAGTCTCTCCCAAAAATGTCTGACAACAGTTTTTCCACTAATACGTCCAGGCGGCCCGTAGCCGTGGACTCCGGGACCCCAGTAATTTGCACGTTATTGCGCCGACTGCGCGATTCCAAGTCCTCGTTCTTGATGGCCACCTCTTTCAAGATGCGTTCCATTCTATCTATGCGCTTGGTTTCTTGCACAGCGCCATCCTCTATGGCTGAGATCCTGGCCTCTGCCTCAACCAAACGCTTGACATGGGCCTGGATCTTAGCCCCCATTGTCTCCAGCGTTTTAGCTAGAGCATCGAAGCGACCATCAATGGACCTGAACCCAGCTCTCATCTCCTGCAACCAGTCTGGGGATGGGGCACGAGCCGCCGGCCCGCCGGACGCGCCATCAGCATGAGCCGCCACGTCGGGGCGCCTCTCAGCCGGTTGCTCAGCAAGCTTTCCAAATGGCAGCGTTTTCTGCTTCGGGTCCTTGCGACCCATGCCCCCAAACGACCGACTGGACACCAGCCAGCTCCCCTCAGATCAACGGTGGCCCCAAGTCGGTCCAGCGTCAGTTCAACAAGGCGGTCCAAACCACAATCGCTCGGAACAGCTCTTTGAACGGCTCAGCCCCTTCAGTGGCACCAATCCTGCCCCGACTCCGCAGTATTCCGGGCAAGAGCCGTAGTCGTGCCCAGGCCAAGCCGCACGGCGACACCCCCAAGAACTGGACCAGGGAGCACCTGCATGGTGCCTCAGGACCCCGGCAGGGCAGGGGAGCAATCCACAATGTCGCCTCCAGCCGCTGTGGCGCAGCGGCCTCCGCCTGGTGTTGGAGGGTAGGGTAGAGGAGGGCAGCCAGCACAGCCCGCAGAACACAGGACCCCCTCAGAGAAGGCCCGAAAGCAGAGGCAGAAGCAGCCCGGGCGCTCGGCCCAGACCGGAGGCCCCCCGTCCCCCCCCACCGCCAACAGGCCGTTCCGCTTCCCCCCCAGCCCCCCGCCCGAGTTAGCAAGGGGTCCGAGGGAGGAAGACAAGCGAGGCCGTACCCGCAGCGCAGGACCAACGCCGAGCACCCGGCCGGCCCCAAGCCAGCAGCAGCGCGGGGAGCAAGGCAGACCCCCGCCCGACCGCACCCAGGCGCTCAAAACCCCCTCGCAGCCTCCCCAAGGTACCTGTCTCCGCACCGGCCGCCGCCGCTCCTAACGCCGCTCCCGATTGCCGATCCAGGCCGCCATCTTGGAGCCTCAGGTCGCCGGGTCCAATCCCTCCGCTGGCCACAGTCGAGACACACGTGGCCCCATCGTCTTCGCGTCGTGCTCCGGGGGGTCAGGGGGAGTAATAGCAGTGCTCTTCGTCCAGCGCCCGAGTCAGCAGGCTGGGGACATCCGTGAATGTGCTGGGCCGACGGCGGAGCTTCAACGCCGCGCGGCCATCTCAGCCCACGGCTTGGCCACGCCCCAGGCCTACAAGGGTTAACACGCATTGACAAACCAACAGGTCTCTCTTACATTTTGGGAACAGACTAAAATTTTTGCAAAAACACTGCTGCAGTGAAAAAAATAAAACAAACGTGATTGCTTTTTGTATCCATTAATTAAATGTGTGGTATCTCGATGCAGTTGTGAGATGTTAAATAACCCCGCAGTGCAAGCACTCCATGGGAGGTGGAACGAAGTGTCATCAACCAACCAATAGAATTAAAATCCGAAATGTATAGTCGTCTGAATGGGACCGAAGCCCACACTGTCTATGACTTACAGAACTGGCAACAAATTGCAGACAACTGCGCTATCAAACCATACCTAAAAAGAAAGCTCTATTGCTAGAAGACTGTCAGTAACCTAAAGGACCCCGGACAGCTTGTGATCACTAAGGCAGATCGCCCCCCCCCCCCCCCCCACTCCATACCGAACAGCTGGTGAAGCAACACGGGCTCACTTCAGCATCTGAGCTTGTCAGCCTTCCACGTAAGTATCCATTTCAGGCCTCAGCTGAAGGGCTGTAGCTCGAGCCCCTTCATCCGGGCAGCAATTAACAAACCATTAAGTTAATGAGGGAGTCTCTCTGCTTCCCTGACTGGGTGTTAACCACTGATGTCCAAGTGGGGTGGCAGTGATGGAGGATCTCAGAGCTAGGGCAGCCACCCTTGTGAATTTCAGTGCCTTGTCTGCAGATGGACTCTTTTATGGCTCTAAAAGCTAATGTTCTGTAAATCCGCTGTATAATTTCTGTACTTCCAATAAAGCGTCTCAGACACACAAAAGTCCTCTTCTGTGCTGCACTAACCTGTTATCTAAAACCTGCACTGTTCGTATCAGAGTGGCTCCCGGGGATGGGTATTGAGCCTGGCAGAGGACGAGGGGCCTTATAATTATTGGGCATGAGGAGGCGAGCATCATATCTCGGGTAAGGTTCCGGTTAGGCGGGAATCCAGATGGCACACGGTGCCATTTGTAGTTAGTGCTCGGCAGACCAGCTGGCACGACCAGAAGTCTCTCTTTGGTCCTCTGAGGAGCATCCCTCGTTTGTTTCAACTCTTCCCTTGGACGGGCTTCACTGAGTCTGTAAAAAGAGAGAAAGGAAAGGGGTATTATCCGGTTCACACATCAGGTGTGGCAAATGTCGCTCTTGGACACTTGCCTGTACTGCTGAGAGTAGTAATTCTGGCTGGCATTTGGAAGAATTGTAAGTCTGCATTTTCAAACAAGCATCAGCTTTAGAATACAGGGACGCCATCTTATATCTATACAGTATATGTGACAGATTTCCCTAATGTATTGGCTTCTTGGCAACTTGGTTCTTGCGGGCAGATTATGTCGTGTAAATGCCAACGGGGTCTTGCTCATGCCCACTTTTCTAACAGACCTTCCCTACCGTTTTCTTTCGGTGTCATGGTTGCAGACATACCTTAGTGTGTTGATCACTTACTGCCAATATTTACGTGAAACTCAGTTGTAGCCAACTCCTTTGCCCTATATATGTTTTTCACCCTGCAATAATGTTAAAACAAGTGCAAATTGGTATTAGTTGCTGTATTAGCACAAGGGCCGAAAAGAAGCTGGGCCCATGTTGAGTTTGCTCCCGTTTAGGTAGTGTCAACTCCATTCCATTAAAAATATTTTTCTAAACTTGGAAATAGCATGTGCAAAACTAGTCTTCATGGGCTATTCCCATTTTTTCCAACCATGTTTAAATCCGGCATGAAAACACCAGCAAATCCTTTCACCAATGTTATATATCTGCCGTGCTTTTCCTTGCATCTGCAGTTTACAGATGGGTCAAAATAAATGACTGGGTTTCAGCTCTGCATAAGGGGGATTTGGAGAGCAGCCGACCACTGCAAGGTCAGCCTGTCCCCCCCCCCCCCCCCCCACCTCCTGGGCAGAATGGGAGGGTGGTGCAGCCTATGAGCTTCCATTTTGTGTTGGGCTATTTTCATAGACAAATGTAGCCCAAAATATAAGTAGTGTCATGTTGGGCTCCCTGTCACCGTTTTAGGTTCCAGTGACTAAGCCTGGGCGTAGTTCGCGAAGTAGCACTTCGCGAAGCTACGCAAAGTGCAGTTCGCACTACGGGAGATACGCGTAGCACTTCGCGAACTGCGTAGTACCTTGTTCGCACTGTGCCAGATGTCGTTTTCAATGATTGCACAGTGCGGACAAGCAACCGGCACTGTGCAATCATTGAAAATGGCATCTTGCACAGTGCGAGCTGTAGTTTTCTGCTGCTCGAGCAGATTTTTACTCGAGCGGCAGCTTTCTCAACGCGAACTGGTAGTTTCTCATCGCGAGCGGTTGCGAGCATACGCGACCACTCGCAATGAGAAACCTGACCTCCTCGCGTTGGGAATCTCGCCGGGAGGCTTATTTTCCATGCTCGCGATCGCCAACTTGATGTTGCTGATCGCGAACAAGGAAAAAGTCTCGCCGGGATGTCATTTTGCTTGCTTGTGGTCGCCAACTTGACGTTGAGGACCGCGAGCAAGCAAAAAATGACCGCAGCACTACGCAACACTACGCTACGCGTGTTCGCACTGTGCTACGTGCAGTTCGCGTAGTGCGAAGTAGAGCAAACTTCGCAAACTACGCGAGCGTATCGTAGTGCTTTGCCCAGGCTTACCAGTGACCTGGTGGCTGGTGACAGGGAGCAGTTAGGAGTTGTTCACTGCCCATGCGTCCCTTTAGCTCAGGTTTTAAGTTTTTTGTTTCTTTCTAGCCAGGGGTTTGCCACTGTTAGGCTACATTGTTGAAATAGGTGCACAAGGGGGTTGAAATTGTAACATTGCCACTTGGAACAGGTGCTAGCGGGGGTCTCAAAAGTTTTGCAGGTCTCATCAAAAGTTTAGTTGGCATTGTCAGTTGGGGAACCATGTCCGAAGAGACGGTAGGCTGGTAGTTTGAGGTTCATTTTAGGACGTTCGGTTGCTTAGGGGTTCATACATGCAGCCATTGGTTGTAGGGGGAAATATAAAGTAGAACATGTTGAAATTCAGTGCATTTAAAGGAGATAGCTGTGGGGAGGGCTGGTGGTGAAGACCCCAAGGGTGGGGGCTTTGGTCAGTTGCATTTGATATTTTGCGAGGTTTAGTTTTGTAAGGCGGTTTTCCAGGATAGGTGGTGAAGTGACTTTTATATGTGCTGCACCCCTCTTTCCCAAATGAAATACGTGTATTTGAATTGTAATTCATTCCATGCTGTTAAGAGACGAGGACCCATTGGAAGTGCTGCCTTTGATTTTAGTTCTGAGAAACAATCCAGTATGTGGTGTACGTTGTTTAAATAGTCACTATTTTGTTAGAGTGTCACAGAACTGGGCATTAAGTGGTTCTATAAACAAAGAGTCGTGCTCTGCTGCGACTGCCATTACCCTGCCCATGTGTCAGAGCAGGGACTCGTGTATTGCTTTTATGAAGCAGGCTTGTGTGCGCCCACTGCGAGGGCTGCAATTATGCCTCTGTGTTACAGAACAATTCGATTGTCTAAGTATGGCAGCACAAAGATGATGCGTGGTTGTTAGTGTGTTCCTGTGTCACAGGGCAGAATCATAGATGCATGCATAACCGGGGCCAGGAGAGAGCCGCCGTGCCATGTTATTATTCGTATCATATTTGAACTTTGACATGTTGTCTTTCCTGTGCCACTCAGCTGGCTCCTGGATACTACTTTGCAGGAATGCTTCAAGCCGATAGTCAGAGGCTCTGCTTGAAATAGAAAAATAGAAGTAGCCAAGTACCTGCTTGTTTCTGCGAAGTGCCGGTACGCTCCAATTAGAAGTATTACGTTGGTCTTGAAAAGTGCCAGTATTGTCCCTCTCAATGTAGGAAGGTGGAATCTGATTGCATGGTTGCCCCCACTTTGTTCCTGGTGGTCTGCTGGTTTTTGACTTAGTTTGACTGGGACCTGCTATTCAGGACCCCAGCCTATCTGATTTCTCCCTTAAATTGATTACAAGTACTTTAGGTACACTCCAGATTGGATTCTGGGGTACCCTTATAAGTCCCTAGTATATGGTATACTATGTACCCAGGGCATAGGTACCCCAGAGGCCTACCAGGGGCTGCAGCATGTATTATGCCACCCCTGGGAAGCCTTCCAAAATGACACCACAGGACTGCTGCTGCAGCCTGGGTAAGGTGGTCCATGCACCCCTTACTGAGATATAGGTTCAATATATCTCTCAATATCACTGCACATATAAACCTATCAGTCACCCCTATGGCAGGCCTTACTAATCCTGAAGGTAGGGTGCTGGGTTTTATGTGAGAGGGTGCCCATGCATGAGCAGAGTCTCTCTGCAGCCTTCGGAACCTTTATTCCGGGGTTGTTTGTGATGCAGCCAAACCATATACTCTTAAGTGCATTATAACCAAACGGTAAATGCTAACTTTGGGATGGCTGCACGGAAACATGTCATGTTTGGTGTCAAACACCTTGGAATCATACCCCACATTAGTAACTGGTGTGGGAGTATGATCCCACCCTTCTAGAGGGAGAGATATGACAGCACCGGTATACCCGGTACCAGCTAACAGAGCCCTGGCATCACAAAATGGATGCTGCCAGCCACAGACACGAGTCTGCCCTCCTGCTGCTGGATGAAACTCCGGCAGGGGAGGCCTGGAAAATAGGTTTCCTGTCACAGGGAGGTGTCACCACCTCCCAGACAGGCTTAAGTGTATTAGGGCTGGGTGGGTGCACTCCAAGAGTGCTTTGAAGTTCAGCACTGGGGGCACATTTGGTGTCCCTGTGCATAGTCCAGTTCAAACCGGTTGCAGGGGCTACCAGCCCCTGCTCTGGTGCAAAACTGGACAAAGGAAATGGGTGTAGCCACTCCTCTTTCCTGACCTTCCCATAGGTGGGTCCCAGAGTATGTGCAACCCCTTCCTTGGGTATAAAGAAGGAACCCCTGACTACAGGATTTTAGATTACACCTGGACGAAACTCTGATACTGAATCCTGGAACTTCGACGATCTACCCTGAACTAGATGACTGAAGAATCTCCCTTGGAGTAAAGGAGTTACTCCCCTGCTTGGCAGGCACCAAGACGCATCTGTCCGGTTTGCATCTCTGAAGCTCCCGCCGGACTCCAAAGAATTTTGCAACACAGGAGGTGGACTTCCATAGTCTCTGAGGTTGATCTGTGCACTCAGCAATTCTGAGGCCTGTATCCCTTGTGGAAGACTGTGCAACCCGAACCACTGGACACTGTGACCATTTGCAGAAGCATCAGCTTTCCAATGGCTCCTACAGCTGAGCTTTGGGTTACGTGTAGCCCTGACACCGAGCAGCATTTGCTCTGAAGATTGCCTGCCTACACTCCACGAGCATTCCGTGAGCTGGCCCTTTGTGTTTTCTCTTGAGGTCCCTTCGCGATCCCTGGTCTGTCGACTGGTGGGTCCCTGTGAAGGTAACTTTAACTTTAATTGGGCTTACCTGGTTGCTCCAGATGTGCCCTGACTCTACATTGCTTAGGGAGGCCCCAGGACCTTGCTGGTCTGGACCGAAGCATCTTTTCTCTTCCTGCATGGTTTGCTGTTGCCAAGGCTTGTTGGGTCCAATCCGGGCACCAACACCGCAGCACTCGACATCCTTTGTGGGAAAGCTCGAATCCAGCTCCTGGTTGTCCTCGACACCTCCTGGTCCTCGTAGCTGCAGAGTCAAGCTCCACCTCTTTGCACCTGAAACACCCGACATCGGTGGGCATTCGTCTATCGTGCCCCTGGTCACTGGCAAGTGACCCAAACTCTGTCCCCTCTGCTTTCAGATATGGAAAACAATGGTTCTGTCGGGTATAACCAAACAATTGCTTTGTTTTCAGTTATGAATGAATCAAGAAAAAAGTGGAAAATTTTTTTTTTAAGAATAATTACATTCAAAGGACCACATGAAGCAAACAACAAAAATACGGCACAAATCACAAAGACCTTCGATTGGCAGGGTGGTAAAATGTTCTTTTATATATAAATTACTTCATTGTCCAACAGCAACGAAAGGTGGACAGAGACGCGGGAACTAGCACCGCCCTGGAGATAGAAGTCTGTGACTCTCCTCCAAAACGCAGTCAGAGTCTTCCAACTGCTCCTGCTCCCAACCGAATCATCGGTTTACGCACCGTCAATCATTCTCGCTCATAAGTGAGTTCTCAGATACTCCGCTGGATGAATATACCGAATCTACACAATTTGAACATTGGGTCTTCCTAGACCTTTTGGCTAGGTTGCCACTGCTAATATTTAAGTCCTGATGAAGACCCAGGTGACGATATAAGATCGCACATACAGGGTCGAAACGTCGACAGTACCTAGGACCAGTCCGAGACTCGCTTTCCCATAGAATCAGAAATCCCCGGGAAACGGCGTCATTGTACTCTTTCAAATACTGGCCGACTTTTATCTTGTGCATAGAAACTTTTGTATTCACTTTGTATATATTGCACATCAATCCTGTCACTTTGATCACTTTGTCACTTATTCACCAATTCACTGTAATGTTTATAACTTTGGCAGCCATAATTTGCAAGAAGACTGTTATGGGTGTTTATATAAATGAAGTAATTTATATATAAAAGAACATTTTACCACCCTGCCAATCGAAGGTCTTTGTGATTTGTGCCGTATTTTTGTTGTTTGCTTCATGTGGTCCTTTGAATGTAATTATTCTTAAAAAAATGTTTTCCACTTTTTTCTTGATTCATTCATAACTGAAAACAAAGCAATTGTTTGGTTATACCCGACAGAACCATTGTTTTCCATATCATTCATACCCAGGTTCTGAGGGACACAGGGTCACCCCATTGTTTATATAACCCCCTCTGCTTTCAGGTTCTTCTGATCTTTGTTCCAGGCTTGAATCACACCGGACACTCTTCTCCTTCCCGGCAGCAGCACTTTGCAGCAGATCGCCATTGAAATCAATGACGATTCCCGACACCATTTGACACCTATGCACCCGGCTTCCCTGGGTGAGGTAACTCGTGTACTACGGTGCTGCCGTGGGTGTTGGCCCTAGAACCCCCCAAGTTTAAAGGGGTTTGCTCACAGTCCTCTCCTAAGTGTCCTTAACTTCTAAAATTCCAACCCGACTTTCCCATTGAATAGTACGGGGCTTGCGCTTGTGTTCTCACACTGCACGCGTCCCCCATGGGTCTCCTGTGTCACTACCTTGGGTGGTTTCTTGGGGTCCCAGCGATTCTACGTGCTCTAGGAACTGTGTCTAGTCAAGTCGTGGTTCTTATACCACTTTCTTAATATATGGTTTGGTCCGCCCCTAGGGCCCATTGTATATTGTGCTATTTACTGTTGTTTTAGAACTGTATTATTGTGTGCCTTGCACTCTAACTTCATAAAGAGGTTAGTAGAGAGTGTTTAGAAATAAATACATATATTTTATATATATACCTTGTGTGGTCTCCTTTCATTTAGTAATTCAAGAGGTTATAATCTGGTAAACCAAGCTGCTTTACACTCCTTTAAGTCTTAACCTGAAGGCTGCTCTCCATAGCTACCACTAGGATAGCTTTCAATAAAGATTGTCTTTCAACCTATCAATAAGGGTTGTTTGGACTGGTGCAAGGTGCCCACTATAACTAGTGGACAGCATATGCCAGGCCAACTTCTCACACTCAAAATAAAAAAGTGCCGGTACTCCGTACCGGGCACTACCGGTACTCCGTACCGGGCACTACCGGCCCATTTAAAGCACTGGTCTAAGGCGTATTAATTTGTTCTGAGTAACAACAACACTGGCGCAAGCTTGAATCTTTATTTAAGATGCTCGAGATAGGGGAAAACACTTTACAGCAGAATACTGGAATTAATCGTTTCTGCGGCTGAAGTTTGGTGTTTCCCAGCATAATTATTGATTTGCCACATAACCCACCATTTGCTGCATATTCTGCACATTTTAACAAAAAGCCTTGTTTGTTGCTCAGACGGATCAAAAGTTACTAAAATCATTGAAACACGTGTTCCTGCCCAGTAGCAGGCTCTTTACAAAGGTTGACTGGTCAGATGTTATTTGCTTATAGGCATATTTGGATGTTAAACTGGTACTAATAAGGTGACAGCTGTTCCCAGACAGTATTCCAATGTGTAAAAATTACAAAACACTATCACAAAATGTGCCGCACTATGCTGCATAATGACCCTTTTCACTGCGCAATGATGTAGTCACTCCTGCTGCACACTTTGGTCCCCCCTCCCAAGCGCAAAATTCCGGTGGCCCTACTTTGCAGACACCTCGACTGCCAACGACCTCTCAGGATGGGCAGCTCGCCAGCCTGCCCGTCAGCCCGTTATCATCCTACTATTTGCTGTCAGCAGAAAGAGGGCGGGCTGAAAACAACACTGCCTTCAGGGCTGTTTTTTTTTTTTCTTGTAACTTTCTTAATCAGCTTCGGTGTTAATGGGAATACCGTAAACAACGAGCTCAATGCAAACTGTAAGTTATGACCCAATGCACCGGCTATCTCAGTGTCGCCCAGGTCACAATGCTTTGCACAATGATTTAGTACTGGTTTTTTTCCCCATTTTATTTACAAATCATAATTTTCAGGTGTTTTCAATTGAGCAACTGACGTGAACCAGTACTACATCTCCCAGAATGCATTAGGCTGTTAAATTAAAACACAGGAGGGAAGCGCATGTAGACATGCAGTAACTTTATGTCCAAGGGCATAGATGGCATCGGGAGGACTAGTCTTTATGGCTGTGGGAGATCTTTACTTACGGTGCAGCTCAGGGCAAGTAGTTGAAGATTTCTGTGAGTGTCTTGATTTTCTGTAGTGGGTAATGTAGAAAGCACCCTGAAGTGCATTTGAAGTTCGCTGCTTCTTATACAAAATACCTAGTATTAGGGCTGAAGGACAGTGGGACATAGATGTACACAGGAAGTGAGGTAATGAAGGCGTGGAAACAGAAGAAGGTTGATCCACTGCAGTGGATGAGGGAGAACAGAGAAGTGTGCTGGTAAATATTAGGGCACCACAATGGGGCCGAAGATGACAAGTGTCCTTGTGCACTGTAACTGGTGCTCATGTAAAGCGTTCCAATACCTTCGGGCTCGCGCTATATAAATCTGCAACAACAAAAAAGACACAGAAGAGGGAAGCACGCCGGAAAGGAATATCATGAAGCCACTTCTCCTCTCTTTTACAAGCACTGTGTCAAAAACCTTTACCCAGAGAGTCTGGTATTAATTATTGAACGGACACAGATTATTACAACGTGGCACTGCACTGGCTCGCAGGCACCGCTGTAGCATTGCCGAGCACCACATTTGGAAGTCCTTGTTGGGGCGCTGCCGCTCAATCCTGCTGGAGACCATCGCTGGATCCAAGGTTGTTTGATAGTTGATCGAACCATTGCTGTACTCTGAAGACCTGGGATGGTGTGATACACGAGGACTTCATATGGCCATTATTCATAATTATGCATTATTTTACCTTATGGCAAAGAAGATCACCTGAGGTAATTATTCAAGTTGGAATCCGCAAGCAAAGATGCATGCTGCTCTGTGAACTGCGGTTATGCCACGAATCGGGATCTACAGACGACTTTCATGAGTTTTAAACACCTTGCCATTCACCGCAGCTAATGGCATTGGAAAGGTAGGCCGCCATTTTAAATTCTGCTGCTTAGTGATGTCACAATGTGAGGGAAAGTGTTCATGTCCTGCGATTGT
This sequence comes from Triturus cristatus, assembly GCF_964204655.1. Lineage (NCBI taxonomy): Eukaryota > Metazoa > Chordata > Amphibia > Caudata > Salamandridae > Triturus > Triturus cristatus. The sequence continues at coordinate 51,716,115 of NC_140584.1, forward strand.
TTTCTGTATCCACAGTTATGGGTGGTTTGTCCTCCAGAAACCCGTCAATGACTTACCGATTCCATGAAACCCGCCACTTTGGCACCTGTTCCTTGGTTCTTACCAGATGTCTGTCTGTATGGCAACTTGAATTTCACTAGGAAACCACTAGAAGTTGGGGAAAAGTCTTTGATTTCAATAAGAGAACATCCCGAGTTCCACAGGCGGGTCATGTGTTCCTGGAAACGAACACAATGAAACTATGCCAAAAATGAATTCCTGTCAGATAATGTTTGTTTTGCTCTTTTTGGATCGTGGTTAGTTTTTTGTTTATGCTTCAGTCTACTTGAGTGCTCCTTGGGCTCTCTGCTAGTTAGAGTGCCTAAAGTTACATTTAATGTTACATTATTGCAATTATTGTAATGGTTTTCAGACGGACTGTATTGGCAGACTGGCTTGATTATGTAACTTATTTTAACTGGGTGCCATAGTTCGATATGACTTCCCAATGGGGGTGCAGGAAGACTGGATCTGGGCCTCTTTTTCACGATTGCCACTGATTGAGGGCCTCGTTTATTAACTTTTAATGCACAGCAGCGAAGCAGGGCTTCCTATTGCTCTGCTGTGCGTCAGAAGAAAAGGGCAGCAATGGGCCATATCTACAAGATACAGTGCATTCCCGTCCTTCTCCTATGCGTCGGCGCACAAACAGCAGCCACGCACCGGGGCATGTACCCTTGCGCTATGTTGCAAGGGTGTCTGCATTGCAGGGATGATTGTTTTTTTCATAGGAAGGGACACCTTCCTGCACAAAAACATTAACTGGTGGCGTTTTCCTCTATCTATATGTGCTGCAGAATGCAGCATCCATTGAAAAAGGAAATAATTTGGAAATATAAAGGTATTTCTCCTTGATGTGCCATTGCTACACCTCCCCTGGGGAGTCTTAGAAATCTGACGCATTCCCAGGTTTACGATTCCTCGTAAATCTGGGAATGTTTCAGATTCCATGGGTGTCGAGTGGAAACATCCACAGCAACACCCGTGCAACGATCCTTTCACACAGTGTCCTGCTTGAAGGAGCACATATTTACAAGTCCATGAAAAGCCACGGTAGCTTTGCATGGCCTTGTAAATATCCTGCAGCACATTGCGCCACCAGAGTGTCAAAAAGGTGACACTCCAACAGTGCAAATGTCCAGCAAATCAGTAGTGGGGAGGGGGAGAAGGTAGGGGAATAGGGGAGAAAAAAAATCACTTGCCGGCCAGCTACCGCCTCTCTTCCGTCCTCTTCCTGGCTTCTGTTGGAACAGGAGGCAAGATAGGCTCCCCTAAGCCATTCAGCATTGTGATTGGTGTGATAGCTGTGGTTTGGCACTCAGATGGGGAATGGAAGCCTGGACATGTTGTCCACCCAGGCTGTAATGCAGCCTGGGTGGAGAACATGCAAAGTGCACATGAACGTTGGGCCAGCCAAACATTCATGCACACTTAAGAGGGTGCAACTATTCCTCCCCCATGCACAGCCTTGCCCCGTTCCACAAATCGGCCCCAGAACAGAAAAATAAAATTAGAATAACATCTTATCATTTTATCTTTCCTTTTTTGCCATGATGAAAGGTGGTGGGGTGACGCTCCTCTGCCTTATTGGAGCAGCCGCCCCTGCTAGGGCTTAGTAAACGAAGCAGTGAATGATTTCCAGTAAGTTTATTCGTACGCAAATTTATCTTGTGTGTCTGCCATTTGTCCAGCCATAGAGGACCGATGATGGACATACCTGCTAACCCATGTGGTTGCCTTTTGACTCTGTCTGATTTAAAAAAAAAAATACATTTTTATTGAAGATTTTGATACAACAAATCCTACATACTTGGGTAATATAAACAAAAACTTCAGACACAACATTTCCATTGTCAATACAATTCATGCATGCATTATTATGGCTAGAATATCTGATGAGCATTTAACCTTAAATGCCAAACATTCAAATCTTCCGGACCTGAGGTCTCCACCATCATAGTATCACCCCCACTCGCAGTCTGCTGCCCCAGTTGGCCACATCAGTTCACATTCGCAGCTGCCCTTCAGTTGTCAAATTTTCTGAGACAACCCCTAGACTGATTCACTAGTCACTCACCCCTCTTGCACCAATCCATGTTGGATTCCTATTGCCTCATTGTCGGGAGTGTAGCACCATTCCACTTGTGGATCAAATTTCTGTGAGCTACTATCAGTGAAACATTGCAGGATATCATTGTGTATCTGTCCACTGATTGCTCCCCTGAGATATGCAGGGCCACCAGCTGTGGCATGAGATCTAGAGTTATTTCAAGAACTTCAGAGGGCCTGTACTCGGGACTAGTTTAAGGGCAGTGCGATTGGCGTGGCCGGAATGAATGCAGACCCGTGGAGGGGGCGCTGACCTCTGGGGGGGCTCTGTGTTTACCAATAAGGATGGATAAGAGGATGTGGTCTCACGGCTAGACTGCCGACTTTGGAGCTGGGAAACCAAGGTTCGAGCCTCAGGGTCAATGCCACATCCTGTAATTCTGGGCAAATCACTTAATCTCCCGGTGCCTACCTGTTAGACCTGTCAGCCCTTTGGGTGGTCCCTCCTCATCATTATTTATTTTGTCCCACTTTTGCCTCAAACCCTGTTTGAATTTTTCCTTTTTGGGAACCACCAGACTTTTTAGTGTTGCTACAGATTCAGGGAGCCATTTTAGCTACCCCTGAAACTTCTGTCTGAGGGCCTGAAGCACAAAATGGTGGCCTCCTGTGACATCACCAGCATCCACTGGAACCTACCAGCACTTTCCAGAACCTTCCAGGAGATTCCAGAACTGTGTGACAGTTGGAAACCGTTTAGAATGTTGGGAGGATAAGAGAGGCAGTTGGCAGTTGGAGCTGGCAGTTGGCACCTGACTGGTGAAGAGAGAGGAGCACAACAGTGAAGGAGGAAGGAGTGAAGCAGCAGGGGTGGAAACTTGTGCCTGGAGTGGGGTCCATAAACCCACCCTTGATACTGGTCCCTACTGATGGATCCCAGCCTATAGCCCTGTGTGGGAAGAAGTCAGAAGAAAACCATCCTAAGGACCTGGACAGCAGGAACAGGCCTTAGAACCAAGAAAGCAGCAAGATTCTGACCTGAGAACTGGTTTCCCTGGAGCCTGGCGTCGAGTAGCCGAAGACCTGGAGCCCGAGGTGGAGAAGCGGCGCTGACTGAGGTAGCAGACGTCGTACCCGGAGCCGCCTGAGGTCGTAAGAGGGCGCCGGCGGAGGTCGAGAGGAATACCAAGGGTCGAGAAGGAAGTGAACCGAGGTCGAGTGAGCGGCGTCATCGGGAGGGTGAAGTCCGCCCTCCGGAGTCGTCGGAGACCGAGGTAGAGGAGCACCGGAGGTCGGGGGTGAGGATCGCACCCCGGAGTCGCCGGAAGTCGACAGCGAGGCCAGGCCGGCCGACGTCATCGGAGCCGAGAGCGCCATCGGACCGGAGCCGCCCGAAGTCGACATCGTGTGGAGACTGCCCGACGCCGTCGAATCGAAGGTAGAGGTCGAACCGAGGCCACCGACATCGGACCGGAACCGCCTGCCGGCGTCGTCAAAGAACTGACATTGTGCCGAGGCCGCCGAGACCGAACCGGAACCGCCTCACGGCGTCGACACGACTCCAGCGGCGTCGGAACATCAGAAAAGGGCAGTAAGTGGAGTAGAGGGCGCCTTAGGCCCTGTGGAGACCTGAGAGACTACTCTAAGGGGCTAGGGAGGTGCTGAATTCCACCTGACTGTGCCTGGGGTGAACTGGGACTAACCTAGAGAGGTTGTGTGGAGAGGGAAGCCAGGGCATTGGAATTTCCCCCCCTTTTGATCTACCTCAGTTTAGGCCTCAGCCTTTGCCTCAGCCAGGGAGTAGTACCCCTCAGGCCTACCACAACCCTACAAGCTGTGCCTGGGCCAAATCAGCCCTTCAGAATTGAAGTGTCATCTGCTTCATGAGTGTTGCTGTATACTGTTAATTATTTATTGGGGATACTGTATTTATTAAGTTCTTATCTATTTATTGCTGCACTGTATTTATAGGTCCACAGGACTTGTTGGGGTACAGTATTTATTGGTACAGTATTTATTACCTCAAAGTATTTAATTGTCTGTATATATTGCACTTGTATTTATGCCCTGTTATTTATGATCATCCCTATTTATTTCAGCAAACAGCAAATATTTATTTGACCTGCTCTATTTAAGAATTTGTATATTGTGATTGTTATTCATTTTCCCAATCAGCAACTAAGAGAAAAAGATAAAGAAGGATATTTTCATAATTTTTACGGTGTAGAGTCGTTTTTGGAACGGATGCACGCATGGTTATTGTATGGGTATATTGTATGCTTAGCACTGCGCCTGTTTCCTGACCACTCGAGCCAAGCTACCCCATTGTGTTGGGAAGGTCCACCACCACCCTGCGGAGTGGGAGTGGGGCTGTTTCCAACATAAATTGGTGTTCAGTGGTGGGATAGAGCTGTGCCTACATATACTCAACAATAACTGTGGGTAGTCCATAGGCCTACACCGGGAGTTTTCTCACAGCGGCCTTCCAAATTGTGGGTTTTTGTTTTTTCCAAATTTACTCTGGTGGTGGGAGGAGGTATTACTAAAGGTACCCCCCTGCATTGTTACTGCACAAAACCTGACCTCTAACCTGAGTGGGCAAGATGGAGTTTGTACTGGAAGATTTAGAAACGTACACTGTGGCCCAACTCAGGGAGTTTTGCCAGCGGGAGGGGGTGTACTGTCCCCCAGGAGCAAAGAAGGGTGCACTCCAAACCAGCTTAAGGGCTTGGGGGGAGGCACGCAGGGAAAGCAAGGCTGAGGAAGAAGACAGGGATGGAGAGCCTGACCCCGAGGGGGCTGAGATGTACCAACCTGAGGTGGGGAACCTGTCCGCAGGGCCCAGGACACTTTCTAGGGGGGGCAGCCGTGCCTCTAGCGGGGGCTTGTCTGAAGTGGAGTTAGCAGACCGGAGGGAGAAAAGACAGCTCACATGGGACTTAGCAAAGCTGGAGAAGGAAAAGGAGGAGCAGAGGATGGCCCATGAATTGCGCCTGAAAGAAATAGATCTTCAGATTTTGCGAATCGGGGCACAACCTGTTCCCAATGGTGGCAGCCAAAACCAAGAGTCCACCAGGGAATCCAAACCTTACCTGCCAAAGGACATTGTAGCGAGCTATGGGGCAGGTGACGACATCGCCAAGTGGCTAGCAGCCTATGAGGTATCATTGAGGGCCCATGGGGTTCCAGCGAAGTATTGGGGAGGGGGACTGTATAAATACATGCCTCCAGCTGGTAGGGATGCTTTATTGGCCCTCGAAGAGGATGAGCAAACCCACTACCCCACCATGAAACTGGCGCTCATCAGGAAGTTTGGACTTACTCCGGAAAAGTACAGACAGAAGTTCAGGGGTAGTCACAAACTGGGCACACAGAATTGGGTGGACTTCCTGGACTATGCAAAGAAGGCACTGGAAGGTTGGATTCAGGGCAGTGAAGTAAGGAACTACGAGGAGCTGTTTGACCTAGTGTTGAAGGAACACCTACTCGAGAAATGTTTCCCTGAACTGCGGCAACACCTGGTGGATAGCAAGCTGACCAGTCCCCGGAAGCTTGCTGAGGAGGCGGACATTTGGGCTAGTACCCGGGTGTCCACAAGGGGGACTGGAGGGGATACTCAAAAGGCCGGACAGGGCGCCCCCCAGAAGAAAGAAGGAGGGGAAAAGAAAAAGGAGTTCTCCAAAGGCCCCCAAAATAACTTCCAAGGGAAGGGAACAGGATTCACCTCTAAGGCTAGCCCACCCAGAAACCCTAATCCTGGCCAGAGTCAGCAGCCAAGGGTTGTCCATTGCTACGAGTGCGGTGGCGTTGGACACTATAAAGGAGATCCGAAGTGTCAGAAACGCTCACCCCCTCCCACTGGAGGAAAGCCCCCCGGAGTAGCTAGTGTAGTGCTCGGGGAGGAGATGCCCTTAACTAAGGGAAGGGAGTGGGCGGGTGTCACTTTAGTGTCCCTGGGAGAACGGGAGATGGTTCCTAAGATCCAGGTGCCCGCAAATACTGCAAAGTATGGGCAGTGGATCACCATCAATGGCCAAAGAGGGGAGGCTCTGAGAGACACAGGAGCCAGTATGACTATGGTACGTAGCCAACTGGTGTCTCCAGAGCAAGTCATTCCCGATGTACTCCACCCAGCCGCGATGGCTGACGGCAGAACCGGCCACTATCCCGTGGCTGAGGTTCCCTTTGAATGGGGGGGGGTTGCAGGTTCACTTCGAGTTGCCGTAAGCCCTGCCGTGCCAGTCGATTGTCTGCTGGGCAATGACATGGAGCACAACGCTTGGAAGGAGGTGGAATACCGGACTCACACCGAGATGCTGGGTACACCTGACTGGGCCTGTGTTAGCACAAGGTCCGTGACTACCCGAAGAGGGAGTTCATTCCGGCTGGAGCCTGGAACAAAGGCCTAGCCAGCTGCCAATCAAGGGAAGAACCGAGGACAGGAGGAGCCTGCCTCGGCGTCCCCACCCCGTAGGACGGATAGGCCACCGGAGGTGGTGGACCAGGAGTCTGCGGTGGGGGACGTTACCAACCTGGAGGACCTACCCATCCCGGCCGAGTGGCACGTGGAGGGAGGCCCATCCAGGGAGGAATTCTGCCAGGGCCAGAGGGAGTGCCCTACCCTTGAGGGGCTGAGGCGACAGGCCGAAGCCCAGGCAGCAGGGAACGTTGAAGGGAACTACAGTGTTTACTGGGAGGATGGCCTCCTCTACAGTGAACCCAAGGCACCCCTACATGGATCGTCACGAGCCTTGGTAGTCCCTCAACGTTATCGAGCCTTCCTTCTGGAGTTGGCTCACGGGATACCATTGGCAGGACACCTGGGGCAAGACAAGACCTTCGCCCGTCTTGTCCCACACTTTTATTGGCCTCAGATGAAAGTGTCGTCCGATACCTACTGCCGGACATGTGTGTCTTGCCAAGCCAGTGGGAAAACAGGGGTAAAGCAGAAAGCTCCCCTGGAACCACTTCCTGTCGTTAGCACCCCCTTTGAAAGGGTGGGCATCGACATTGTGGGTCCATTAGATCCACCAACTACAGCTGGTCACAGGTTTATCCTGGTTCTGGTGGATCATGCCACACGGTACCCAGAGGCAATACCTCTGAGGACCATAACAGCACCTGTTGTGGCTAGGGCCCTGATGGGAATCTTTACCCGAGTGGGTTTTCCCAAGGAAGTTGTGTCCGACAGGGGGACCAACTTCATGTCAGCGTATATGCGGGCAATGTGGAAGGAGTGTGGAGTGACCTACCGGTTCACCACTCCTTACCACCCCCAGACAAATGGTCTGGTGGAAAGGTTTAACAAAACCTTGAAAGGCATGATCAGAAGTCTGCCTGAAAGCCTGCGGAGGAAATGGGACGTCCTCCTACCCTGTTTACTTTTTTCATACAGGGAAGTGCCACAGAAGGGAGTGGGCTTCAGCCCCTTCGAGCTTCTGTATGGGCACCCTGTACGTGGACCTCTTAACCTGGTGAGAGACGGATGGGAAAGAACTCCCAGAAAGCTCCCCCAGGATGTGGTGAGCTACATGCTGGCCTTCCGGAGCCAAATGGCTAAGTTGTGGAAGCAAGCTTCTGACAACTTGGAAGCCAGCCAAGCAGTAATGAAGGCGTGGTATGACCACAACGCTCACCCGGTGGAGTTGGAGCCTGGCCAGAAGGTGTGGGTGATCGAACCAGGAGAGCTTAGTGCCCTCCAGGATCGCTGGTCAGGACCCTTTGAGGTGTTGGAGAAGAAGGGTAAGGCTACCTACTTGGTGGACCTGAAGACCCCTCGTCAGCCCCTGCGGGTGCTGCATGCCAACCGCCTCAAACCCCACCACGAGAGGCCCGAAGTCATCTTGATGATGGTGACTGACGGAGGAGAGGACGTGGAAAGCGAGCCTCTCCCTGATCTGTTTGCGTCTCAGGAAAAGGATGGGTCGGTGGAGGGAGTGATTCTCTCCCCATCTCTAACTCCTGAACAGCAGGAGGACTGTCGCCAGGTCCTGGGGCAGTACTCTTCGTTGTTCTCCCTTGTCCCGGGTAGGACTCACCTGTGCGTCCATGACGTGGACACAGGAGACAGCCCACCTGTGAAGTCCAAGATCTACCGGATGTCAGACAAGGTGAAGGCCAGCATTCATAGTGAAGTCACTAAGATGCTGGAGCTAGGAGTGATTGAACCTTCTAGCAGCCCCTGGTCCAGTCCGGTGGTGTTAGTACCAAAAGCTGCACCACCGGGTGCCCAACCAGAACTGAGGTTCTGTGTGGACTACCGGGGACTGAATTCAGTGACAAAGACTGATGCTCATCCGATCCCTAGGGCGGATGAATTAATTGACCGGCTGGGAGCTGCCCAATATCTAAGTACCTTTGACCTTACTTCAGGGTACTGGCAGATCTCTTTGACTAATGGAGCAAGGGAAAGGTCAGCCTTCTCCACGCCCAATGGCCACTACCAGTTCTGTGTGATGCCCTTTGGGCTCAAGAACGCACCTGCCACGTTTCAGCGCCTGGTAAACCAGATCCTCACCGGGATGGAGAGTTTCTCTGCTGCTTATCTGGATGACATAGCCGTCTTCAGTAACAGCTGGGAGGATCACTTGCGTCACCTGCAAGCTGTTCTCCAGGCCCTGAGACAAGCTGGATTGACGATCAAGGCCAGCAAGTGCCAGATCGGGCAGGGGTCGGTAGTGTACCTTGGACACTTGGTGGGTAGGGGAACGGTGCAACCCCTCCAGGCGAAGATCGAGGCCATCATGGCCTGGGAACCCCCCAAGACACAGACTGAGGTCCGAGCATTTTTGGGCCTCACGGGATACTATCGCCGCTTCGTGAAGGGGTACGGTACCATCGTAGCCCCTCTCACGGAGCTCACGTCCAAGAAACAACCTCGACGGGTAGTCTGGACGGAGGCTTGTCAGCAAGCCTTTGAGAAATTGAAGAAAGCCATGTGCGAGGCCCCGGTCTTAAGGGCCCCAGACTTTTCCAAGAAGTTCATTGTCCAGACAGATGCATCAGAACATGGCATTGGGGCAGTGTTATCGCAACTCAACGAAGAGGGTCTGGATCAACCCGTGGTCTTCCTATCCAGGAGACTACTTCCCAGGGAACAGAAGTGGAGTGCAATAGAGCGTGAAGCCTTTGCAGTGGTATGGGCTCTGAAGAAGTTGCGGCCATACCTGTTTGGCTCGCACTTCCTGGTTCAGACCGACCACAGACCCCTTCGTTGGCTGATGCAAATGAAGGGGGAGAATCCCAAGTTGTTGAGGTGGTCTATTTCCCTACAGGGGATGGACTTTCAGGTGGAACATCGGCCTGGAGTGGACCACGCCAATGCAGACGGTCTCTCAAGGTATTTCCGCCTTAGTGATGAGAACTCCCAAGGGGTTGGGTAGCTCTCCCCACTTTCAGCTGGGGGGGACGCGTGTTAGACCTGTCAGCCCTTTGGGTGGTCCCTCCTCATCATTATTTATTTTGTCCCACTTTTGCCTCAAACCCTGTTTGAATTTTTCCTTTTTGGGAACCACCAGACTTTTTAGTGTTGCTACAGATTCAGGGAGCCATTTTAGCTACCCCTGAAACTTCTGTCTGAGGGCCTGAAGCACAAAATGGTGGCCTCCTGTGACATCACCAGCATCCACTGGAACCTACCAGCACTTTCCAGAACCTTCCAGGAGATTCCAGAACTGTGTGACAGTTGGAAACCGTTTAGAATGTTGGGAGGATAAGAGAGGCAGTTGGCAGTTGGAGCTGGCAGTTGGCACCTGACTGGTGAAGAGAGAGGAGCACAACAGTGAAGGAGGAAGGAGTGAAGCAGCAGGGGTGGAAACTTGTGCCTGGAGTGGGGTCCATAAACCCACCCTTGATACTGGTCCCTACTGATGGATCCCAGCCTATAGCCCTGTGTGGGAAGAAGTCAGAAGAAAACCATCCTAAGGACCTGGACAGCAGGAACAGGCCTTAGAACCAAGAAAGCAGCAAGATTCTGACCTGAGAACTGGTTTCCCTGGAGCCTGGCGTCGAGTAGCCGAAGACCTGGAGCCCGAGGTGGAGAAGCGGCGCTGACTGAGGTAGCAGACGTCGTACCCGGAGCCGCCTGAGGTCGTAAGAGGGCGCCGGCGGAGGTCGAGAGGAATACCAAGGGTCGAGAAGGAAGTGAACCGAGGTCGAGTGAGCGGCGTCATCGGGAGGGTGAAGTCCGCCCTCCGGAGTCGTCGGAGACCGAGGTAGAGGAGCACCGGAGGTCGGGAGTGAGGATCGCACTCCGGAGTCGCCCGGAACCTGTGAGGAGGAGCACCGGAGGTCGGGGTGAGGATCGCACCCCGGAGTCGCCGGAAGTCGACAGCGAGGCCAGGCCGGCCGACGTCATCGGAGCCGAGAGCGCCATCGGACCGGAGCCGCCCGAAGTCGACATCGTGTGGAGACTGCCCGACGCCGTCGAATCGAAGGTAGAGGTCGAACCGAGGCCACCGACATCGGACCGGAACCGCCTGCCGGCGTCGTCAAAGAACTGACATTGTGCCGAGGCCGCCGAGACCGAACCGGAACCGCCTCACGGCGTCGACACGACTCCAGCGGCGTCGGAACATCAGAAAAGGGCAGTAAGTGGAGTAGAGGGCGCCTTAGGCCCTGTGGAGACCTGAGAGACTACTCTAAGGGGCTAGGGAGGTGCTGAATTCCACCTGACTGTGCCTGGGGTGAACTGGGACTAACCTAGAGAGGTTGTGTGGAGAGGGAAGCCAGGGCATTGGAATTTCCCCCCCTTTTGATCTACCTCAGTTTAGGCCTCAGCCTTTGCCTCAGCCAGGGAGTAGTACCCCTCAGGCCTACCACAACCCTACAAGCTGTGCCTGGGCCAAATCAGCCCTTCAGAATTGAAGTGTCATCTGCTTCATGAGTGTTGCTGTATACTGTTAATTATTTATTGGGGATACTGTATTTATTAAGTTCTTATCTATTTATTGCTGCACTGTATTTATAGGTCCACAGGACTTGTTGGGGTACAGTATTTATTGGTACAGTATTTATTGGTACAGTATTTATTACCTCAAAGTATTTAATTGTCTGTATATATTGCACTTGTATTTATGCCCTGTTATTTATGATCATCCCTATTTATTTCAGCAAACAGCAAATATTTATTTGACCTGCTCTATTTAAGAATTTGTATATTGTGATTGTTATTCATTTTCCCAATCAGCAACTAAGAGAAAAAGATAAAGAAGGATATTTTCATAATTTTTACGGTGTAGAGTCGTTTTTGGAACGGATGCACGCATGGTTATTGTATGGGTATATTGTATGCTTAGCACTGCGCCTGTTTCCTGACCACTCGAGCCAAGCTACCCCATTGTGTTGGGAAGGTCCACCACCACCCTGCGGAGTGGGAGTGGGGCTGTTTCCAACACTACCAAAAAAAGTTTTTAAAAAAAGTGTCCTTGTGTAATGTAACTGGTGCTCATGCAAAGCGCTCCAATACCTTTTGGGTCGAGTTTGCGCGGTATAAATCTGCAAAAATAAAAAAAAATAACTTATGATTGGAGAGATGAGAGGTACTTTTACCCGGTGGTAGTGAGAGAATCTGTGGAGGTGGTAATGGGGGCACCAAAAATGAGTCACAGTGGGCGCCACCAGTGCTAAAGCCGGCCCTGCTGTACTTTACCCCCTCCCAGAATAACTGAATGTTAGGGCAGCCCCAGAGTGTGTGTAGTGGTGTACTCGTCTGCCCACATCCCCTAGAGCATAGGTTGGAATCTCCTGTTCCCATTGTGAACAGTCTGCTTTTTGTGAATTATGCCCTGTGGAACACTTTTAACTGGATTAGTTGAAACCTTGCTCCATCCTCTAGTTTACCCAGGTCGGCTTTCCACTTTCCCCTCACAGTGTCTTGTTGAGGGACGCTGTTATGTAGCAATGTGGAATAGATGTGGGACACTGCGTGGCGGTCAAAGATGCCCCAAGTTCCCTGTATTCTAGTGGTGTCTCTATGTGTATTTCACTCAGTGCCTCTTTGTGGCGGCCTAGGATGTATGTCAATTGCAGATATCTAAGATACTGACTACATTTCAGTTCATATTGCTCTAGCAGTTCAGAGAATAGTATTATCTTGCTGTCATGCCACACATCCCCTAGCTTGGAAATAACCACCAGGCCCCTATTTCCTATACCCCTCAATGAGCCGTAGACCCTTAAATATATTAGAATCCCTTAGTGGGGTTTCCAGTGTCACTTTACCCTTCCATCCCAGGGAGTTGTTTCATTCTTCCATGTTTTTAAGACAACCTCTGATGGAGGGAGAAGTGGCTGCAGTCATTTCCCCCATAGAGGCATGGCATGTAACCCCTGGGTCCATGGCTCTCTGGTCCGCCATCAACAATTATTCCTGTATGTGACAAAAAAGCACAGTCATTTATTACCTGCAACTGAGTCACCCAATGATACAAGTGCAAGTTCGAGAGGGTGATTCCACCCTCAAGGAACTTCCTGGTCAAAGTGGTCAGGGCTATCCGTGGGGCCTCTCCGTCCCACAATAGGGCCTTAGTGACATTGTCTACCTAACTAAAGAACCCATCCGGTACCTCAAACAGGGTGTTTTGCAACACATATTCAAATTTTGGCAGCTAAATAATTTTATGTAGGGCCCTACGGGAGTTTTTGACATTGGCCCACATCTGCTTTATAGCTCTCAAGAATTCTGGTGAGGTTTTCCCTGAGGAAGGCTACCCTAGCTGTGCTCACAAATTTGCCCAGATATAAAAACCCAGCCCTGTTCAAACATAGAGGGCTATCCCAGTGGGGAGTGAAAGGGCATGAAGCCCAATTGATCCGGGCTTACCAGGGAGTTGACCACCTGTACCAAATGGTTGGCAAAGACTTTCACAATATTTTTGGTATCTACATATATTGGCCTATAAGAGGTGCAATCGCCACATAGCTTCCCAGACTTATGAATCAGTACAATCATTGCCCATCTAAAATCTTCCGGCAGGGTGCCATCACGTCTACACCTATGGTATAACTCACACAGGGGGCTCATAATGCAGGATATGACACATTTGAAAAAATTCAGCAGACAAGTCATTGGGACCCAGAGCTTTCCTCCACTTCATCTGGACTATAGCTTTAGATATCTCTGCCTTTGTGATTTCCAATTCCAACCCCAGACTTGCCTCATGTCTCAGGAAAGGAACCGGAAGGTCCTCGACAAATCGTTCTAGATCCCTGGCATCTCCTATTGATTTGGCGTGATATTAGTCTTCCAGGTTAGAGGCAAAGGCCTGTCCGATCTCTGCTGGAGTTTCAACCATCTCCCCATTGTTCGTCCTGATCATCTGTGCCCAGCGTCGACCCTCTTCCCCTTTTGCCAGCCAGGCCACGAGTTTCCCTCCTTTGTCACCCATCTCATAGATTAGCCCCTGCTGTGCATGAAACTTGGCCCTCGCCTCTCGTTGGACATGAGTCTGCAGGTTGTGTCTGAGCCCTTCTATATTATGCACAAGTTCCATTGTGCGAGACACCACATAGCCCCTTTCACCACTGTATCAAGATGGATTCCATCTCTCTAGCCTCCCTGTCTTGCTCTCTCTTTTTCCCTGATACATTTGCTATAAAGTGTCTCCGCATGACCATCTTGTAAGCCTCCCAGAGAACCACCTCTGATTTTATAGTGCCCTTGTTGTGTTGAAGGTAGTGAGTGGAGGTCTCTGTGACCAACTTTCTGGTGCCCCAGTCGGTCATCTCTCAGGCGTCAAACCTCAATTCCTTCCTAAGACTTCAGGACTGCTGTCTGCAGCTGTGTAACTATGGCGAGAGGTCCAAGTTACCTCATGGTAAGAGTGCAGTATGGTTGAATAGGCTCAGTTGACAGTGGGGCACTACTAAATAATCTAACCTGGACAGAGAGTGAATCGTAATAGCCGTGAGGAGTGTTGACGTAAGACAGGGCGCTCCTTCCTCCAGAGGTCAGCAAATCCCAGTACTTTTAGAAACTGCAAAAAACTCGGGTCCACCCGGGTGTCCCTCCTGAGGCAGTCACCTTATCCATTTCCCCATGTACAGTGAGGTTGAGCTCTTCCCCCAATGACATGTAAGGCTTCTGGTTTCCCCGCTCTGCCAACCTCCCAGCTGGTCCAATCCCACTGACTGTAGCCCTGAGGGCAAGAAACAAGATGCCAACACCAATTCTTCCAGCACCACAGGCAGGCATCTCAAGTCATCCACCTATGACTGCATGACCTGTAGCATGAGGAACTTGCGGTCCAGGATTCCCACCCCTCTAGATCCTCTGATAAACTGTACATGAGCTAATAATCTCTACCTGCCCTGGTTCAGAATTCCATAGCAATTGCCCACAAGATGGGTTTCCTGCAATAGAGCGATATCTGGATCTAAAGAGGTACTTCCACACAATGTCCCATTTTTGCTTACTAGCCAGGCCATTCTCATTCCAGGAGGGTATTTTTAGAGTTCATCCGGAGGGCGCCTGACAACATGTGTATCCTGACATTTTTTGTTTGTCAAAGGCCCATCAGGGTGCCACACCTTCCTTTGAATGCATCCTGAGCAATTGTGTCTTCCCCCAACTCCCCCCTCTCCAATTCCGTGAGCTGCAGGCTTAAAACTACCTGCCACCTCAATGCTCTAGGAGTCTGTCACACCAACTGAACAAAATTGTCCATTATGTATGAACAGGTCAACAATTGAGTACCAAACAATTCACACTGCTACAATAATACAACCAGTAGGAAGGCATTATTTCATGGAGTAAACAGTACTAGTTGTTCACAAGTCATGGCCCAGGCTTGTCTCAAATCTTTGCAGCACTGGGGCCCTTGCTTCCCGAGTCTTCAGAGTCTTTCAGAAATGTGATCCATTTGTTGCCTGTGGCCAGGGATTGCTACTGTTGGATTTCTGCCACCACTTTGACCTGTTCTGTCTCCACCTGGTTCCTCAACGGCATGCAGATGAGCACCAGTAAGGCCTTCATTTAGGCTTCTGTCTCTTCCACTCTCCAGGCCTGTCCCTTCTCTTGTTTCTCTGGGGTAGGGTGTTCCCATGCCTCTAGCCAGTCCCAGACCTCTGCAGCCATCATAAAAAAATGAGAACCGTTTTGGTAAATGATTTGCAACTTGGCTGGGAAGAATAGAGCGTACTTAAGGTTTAGGGTTCTCAGGTGGCGTGTCAACGCAAGAAAGGTTTCTCTCTGCCACTGAACTGCATTGGTGTAATCTGTATATATTTGTACAGAACCACTACACTGTTCCCAGGGGCCAATGGCACCTGCCACTTGCCGAATGTTGCCACGGTCTGGAAAGCTCAACAGTCTTTGTGGCACCCCCTGTGGCCTGCCCAAAACCCTGTGTGCTCTCTCAACAGTGTACATATTAAAAGCCTTTCCCTCTAGAACTGTAGACAGGAGCCACTTTTCAAGAAACAGTTTCGTGCTGGGGCCTCATGTGCGCTCTGGAAGTCCCACTAGCTTACTGTTCTTGCACAGAGACCTGCCCTCCGTGTCCTCCACATCATCTTGAAAGTGGGCTATGGTTTTCTCAATCTCGTGTTCATCATCTGTCCTTGAATGTGCAGGTTTCAGTTGGGCCAGCGAGGACTCTGTTTCACCAACCTGCTTTATAAGCTTCTTATGGTTTGCCCACAAGAAACCCAAGTCCAGGGCCACTGCTTCAATTTTGTGCTCCAGTGTGGCTTTGGCACCTCTGATCGCCTCCAGTATTACAGCTGTATGAGCTGCTAACTGCAGGTCTTCCTTCACTGAGGCAAGTTGGTGAGATCCCTCTCCAGGTCGCGTGGGGTCTCCGACCGGACCTATCTTCTGTGATTATGGCTGCACCATGGCCGTATGCAGACCCTACGCCTTCCGGGTCGCAAGCTATCCACGGCGTTCTGCTAGATACTCCCTCTCCATCCAGGGCCAACTTACTCAGGGAGACCTCCTGCCCCCGGGAGCAAACCACTTAGCCCCCTAAAAGCCTTCCCCAAGCAGTAAAGTGGGCCAGACACCAGGCGGACAACAGCAAGCCTCCCACATGCACAAGAGCCCTGGCTTGCCCCACCAATGAAGAACGCAGGTATTGTCCTGTGCCACTCCAACTCTCTGCTGCACCTTCAGTCATGGGGCCACGCCCAGCACGAGCATGGCCTCTCAGTTGTTAGCCCCAGGCACAGCAGTAACCTGTGTTTCCTATGGGCAGTCACCCCAGGTACTCTAAATCCTGCTTCACACCTACAAAAGAAATAGGTGGGCCTCCGTTGGTGTAGTCCGAGGGCCCTCGCAACTGGTCCTGCCGTCGCTGCTTGAATCAAGCGGGTGTGAACTGTTAAACACATAAGGCCGATTCACAAAGATATTACCCTGATTCCAAGTCTCATTCATTACTCTCCTCTTGACATAGAAACAGGAAACTCACTAGTCCCGTTTTTTTGTAAAAAGAAAATAGCTTTCCCCGAAACCTATGTAGAAGGTAAAATTGATCTCCGACTTAGAAGAGGAGCAAGGTAGTAATGTGTCCCTTTTAAGGTCTTTCTTTTCCTTATTTATTCCAGGTGATTGTTGTACAAAATGTACTTTTATATTTTTACCCTTGGTTGGTTTGTGTTGTCATTGACTGTTTTCAGCGTAGGGGTGATGAGTTCTACTGGCTTAGATTTTATACTCTGGTTTATGTTCCATCTTTTTCAATCATTTTATGGCATGGGTTTAACATGGGTTTACTTATTCTAACCCAGCTTTTTCACCTTGAATTATATGCCTCGGGTGGGCAACACGAGATAATCATATGTTTCTTATAAAAAGATGTAAAAATGTGCTTAGAGTTGAATGTGGGTTTTGATGTCAAGTTTCATGCATAGAGTTAAATGTTGTGCTCGGAGATACATTTGTGATTCGTATCTTTCTGCTGGGCAAATACACAAACTACAAAAAAGATAAAGAAAGCAAGAAAACGTTATAGCGCCTGTCAACAGTTACACACGAACTAGAAAGGGTTTATAGATCTCTGAATAAAGAAAAACAAACAATGGGGAAGACAATTGAATAATGTAATACCACTAATCCTATTGAGCTTTTTAAACCACTGCTTTCAAAATCTAAACAAATTCGTTTTTAATTATTAATCAGCCATGGATAAGAACAGATTAGTATTCGAATGGGCTGTGCATAAGCAAAAGTGTGATAGTAATTACAAGATATGCTAGCTAAACTGACCCCATGTACTTGCACATTTTCCTATCTACCATTTTAATTAGTAAATGATCTCCTCTAGATTCATTATTCAGTTCAGCTTTAAATCCCTCTCCTCAATGTAGGGAAATTCAGCTGTAACTTATCTAAGATTCTAGCTGAAAAAAAGCAAAAAATCTACTTCCTGTCCACATAGACTCTAGAACGAATGGATATCTCAATCACTTATTCTTAGTCCGCATGTAACCCATACATGGGGGTTCTCTTGTCCGTGCGTGTGCAATAGCCGTGCTCTGCCTGCTTCTCTTGAATGTGAAGAGTGTGAGCCCACTAGTCTCAAGCCCCATCGTCTGCTTCCTGCCTTTAGTTTCATACCCAATGGCATTGCTGGCCCCTCCCTTCTTCTCTATTCTGTCATTGGCCAACTGTGTTTCTCCCTCATCAAACCAAGTCTTCTTACTCTGAAGTGTCCGCTTGTAAATCCCGCAAATAAATAAATTATTAAAGATATGCATCTTTTGGGTGAGTTGGGATTCCTCTGTTTGATCAGACCATTCCGTGTTCCTCGGGAGAACAGTTCACTTACTTCATTCCTGCACCCCCCCCCCTCCCCCTCCAAGAGTGAGAGAATTTTCCTCGAAAGTCCAATCATTTTAGTGAGGAGGCGCATCCAGTCACAAAGCTTCTATAAAGATTCGGTACACTTTTTCTGCGACTAAAGTAGTAGAATTTAACAACATTCCAAACAAAAACAATACACTCTAGTTCAGAGTAATAAGGAATAGTTTGTGAAGAGCACATGGGAGAACACAAGAATTCTACTTAAGTTGTTTAATTTGGCAGGAGTAATTATTCATGTGTGGTGTATACTACATCCATTGTTAGTGGCATCATAAATATTTTTGCTGTCTCTGATAAACATATTTTGTGGCCCGTGTTCGCAAAAACTGTATGTTTATTACCCGTTTTCAGTTACTAAAACACTCAAGATGCCAAACAATATTGAATTATAATTTTAATTTTAGGAAATGTGGGCACAGAAAAACAGCTGAAAGCTCAATGTGTCTCGTCTTCCAGCCAAGTAGTAGTAATTCAGTCGTAAAACGGCGGATGGGATATACGTCACGTTTGTGCCCGAGTAACCCGTCCTCCGAACTCTAAATCAGGCCCTTATTTTTTTAACTAGCCTGTTTTTCCCACTATAGTAAAGACACAATAAGATTGTCTTGGTTGGGCGTGGTTAATCCTCTTCTGGAGCAGGATGATCAGGATTTGCATTTCAGAAGTTCCTCAAGCAAGTCATGCTTTGATTAAGGACAGAACTCAGCAGGGCTTTAAGTGGGCCGGGTTTCACCGGTGCTGAGCACCGGCACTTTTTTAGAGCAGTCCTCGAAACGGGTCTCTATCTGGGTCTGTTTTGTGCCCTGGCACAGGCGGTCTGTTATTTTCCAGACTGCAGTGACAGCAGGCACATCACACTGCTCACTTCTCACTTCTCACTAGTGGGAAAGTTACGGCATGATGTCATGCCAGGTGAGCGTTGTAGGGGGAAGGGAAATCCTTTAAAGAGAGTCCTTTTTCTCTCTGGATTTCCCTGCTCTTTTTGAAACTCGGGAGCAGCAACATTGTCCTGGTGTCACCAGAGCTTTAAGTGGAAGCTTTTTCAATATTATATACAAGCCATAGTTGCTACTTATTTATCTTATGCAACTAACAACTATTGACAAAGCAAATAGACCTGACTTGTTGTAGGTGTGATGTTACTTGTTGTATAATATATCTAGATGCAATGACCGAAGCAGCAAAATACAAGTCGGGCGGCACCCTATGCTAAGCACAGATTTTTAGCTTACATATTTTTAGGCCACGCCCTTATTTACATTGGCCACGCCCCCTTTTAAAGACCCCTCCCCAGTTTTTCATCCTACCTAAAGTCCTGGAACTCAGAGTGACCAGGTGGAAGACTGTCTGGTCGCGTTATAAGGTCTGCTGTACTGGCATCTCCAGGGAAGGTGGAGTAAAGTTTTCAAAATGTTCTCATCTAAGAAAGCAGAGAGTTTGGTACAGAGATCAGGGGGCATATGTATCAACATCACCATTTGCGATTCTCAAATAGCGATTTTTAAAGAATCGCTATTTGAGAATTGCAAAACGGGATGTATTTAAAAAATTGCAAACTTTTTGCGATTTCTTAAAATTCCTTAATTGCGATTAGCAAATTGCGAAATCGCAATTAAGGAATACCTGCCCATTCATTTCTATGGGCCAGGAGACCCATAGGAATGAATGGGAAGTAATTCTCAAATAGCGAATTCGCAATTTGCTAATCGCTATTTGAGAATAATTTCAAAGTTGCAAGGGTGTCATGATGACACCCTGATGCACCCCTGAAATGAGCATGTGTGTGCATATGGCGCACATACATGCCCTAAGGGCATGTATGAGCGTCACGTGGCACTTTGCAAAATTAAAAATAGTGCATTTTGAAAGGAAATCGCAAATTACCACCAACTGGAAGTTGGTGGTAATTTGCGATTTCTTAAGGATAATTCGCACAACTTGGGTGCTTTTTACATTTCATTTAAGAAATCGCAATTTGCGATTTCTTAAATGCTTACGCAAAATTAAGAAATCGCTAAATTAGCAATTCCTTAATTTTGCGATGGGATTTTGCCTAATACATCCCGTTTTGCGAATTTTTAATCGCAAACGCTGTATTTTGCGAATCGCAGCGTTTGCGATTAAAAATTTGCTTGATACATATGCCCCCTAGTGAGGGAAGGAAGGCGCTTTTTGCTGCATCAGGTTGAAGGGCTTAATAAAAAAAGTCTCACAAGTTGGAGGCCATCTCCATCCTCGTCGAGAAGTGTTCTCTCATGGTATGACGTTTGAGTTTTCGAAACGGTCTGAGAACTTCCTTATATGACTGTTTTGCATTGGGGTCATAAGTCTATATTGCGTTGTGCTTAAGCTTTTTACATTGGCTTTTCTCTGCTCTGAGGGCAGTAGAGAACCAGGGAGCCGAAGGCTTAGAACTTTTGGCTGTATGTAATTTCAGGGGGCAAGAAGATCTAAAGCCTTGGAGATCCACTGATTAAATAGGATTGCATCGCTGTCAGGATTGCCCGAGAATGCAGGTGGGGTAGACTGGAGGGAAACCATCAGGGCCTTCTTCATCACCTAGTTCCAGTCTCTTTTCATTACGGGTGTAGTACTAATTTCTGTCTGGTTACAAGTGCAATCAAAAAAGAATGGTACAAGGAAGTGGTCCATTCAGGCCAAGAGGATGGGGTCACCAGCATGGAAGCAGGTAATATTGGAGAAGATTAGATCCTAAACATGGCACACTGCAGCTGTTATTATTTCACTGGACTGTCAGGAAAACTTTATTGTGGATGTATGTCACCATCTCCACAATATTACATGCAACTTTATATGTAATCAAAATTTATTGGGAGGAGATATTGCAAAAAAAATATTTTAGTGATCAGGAATGGAGTAAAATATTGCAATAGTGTATTGTATAGAATGTAGCATTTATAGATCGCTTATTAGCCTATATGGGTATACCAAATTAGTTACAAGAAACCAGCGTTTCAAATATATACAATGTATTTATTTTCAACAAGCATGGTCGACGCAACAAAAATAGCTCAAATGTACCCGGGGACTGCTGAGTGTTTCCCTTAAGTGTCAAGCACTGCAGGCAGATTATCTACACATAGTCTTGCAATGCCCAATAAAACTAAGTATATTGGACCCGTATAGGGGACACCCTGTTCGAAATTTCTGGTAGATTGCTGACCTGAGACATATCTGTCTGCTACTCAGTCAGACGCACAGACCGTAACCAGGCAAACAAGCGTGCACAATTTATAGATTTTGGGTTGGTGTTGGTTAAGTGTAACATTGCTATGGCATGGAAGGCAAGACAGGCTCCCAATATGCAACAAGCATTAGCAAAGCCAATAGGTCTCTTTGTTGTGAGAGCTATTGTTTTTTTAAAATTTTAACTGTGTTGTACAGCACTGTGGTTGTATAGTATGTTTAAAGATTTATTCTAAATTGCTGTAAAATAGCCAGTATTTTTTTGTTATTTATTAATGCTTGAGGAATGGTGTGAGCTTTGAATTACAATGAGCAATGGAAGGAAAGTAGCACCCCGAACAATGGCTGTCTTAAACAAGAATTGGTAATGCATTGGTTTCACCTATGTGAAGAATAAAGAGCTGTTTTTACCAATCGTCGTTCTGGAGAAGGAAAGGGCTCCCTGAAAAATTACATGGGAGTAGAGAGGATGTGGCACAGCGGCCAGAGCTGCTGACTAGATAGCTTGGGATCCTCGTTTGAGTCTGGGTGACGCAACATCTGTGATTGTGTGGAAATCACTTAATCTCTCGGGTGATAAATTGGTATATAAATATGCTGCAAGAGTAAAAAGCAAAAAGGCAAAACTTTATGGAAAAAAAGTTCTTGCAAAGCGGATGTTAACAGTATTTGGGCCACGGGAAACTGATAAGAGAATCTGACGAGGAGCAAGCATTGGTAAATGCAGGAAAGTATGCTACAGCCAAGAGAAATGGAGGAAAAGTAAGTAACATGTACAGGAATCCATGAGAAGCCAGGAAAGAGAGGAGGCTGGATTTAAGTCCTTCTAATTTTACACAAAAAACAATAGATTTCTCAAGCACAACCCAAACACTGGGCAGGCGAAAGTTAATGAGTATCATGATATAGTGAACACTGAACTTTTTTATGGTGTTAGCAGTGCTTAATATAGAGATTGGGATGGGTTGTGGGTGGTAAAAATAAGTTGGATAATTGGTAGTGTGATAGTAAATGCAAAACATGTTTAGCGGGAAATAATATATGAATTTAATATATTAAATAATTTAATTTAAATTGATGGAAATTATACAAAGCAATTAAAGTGTACATTTAAAAAGAGATGGAGAAAATTTCCCCCATAATATTGCAAATGAAAAGATGTGGGAAGCACATTTTCTTCAAAGGAAATGGAATGTGACAGTGTGTATGTGTGTGTGTGTGTGTGTGTATATAACAGGCAAGCAGTTCCTCATATGTACTATTGTGTGCTTGAGCTAAGAATGAATTGAATGCTATTTGTTTTAAAAGCACAGCAAAAGTGAAGCTCGTTTTTTGGCACAGGAAAGTTGAAAATAAGACTTAGGTTGTGGGTGAGGTGCCATCCCAACTATTGTTTAAAATGGTCTAACCTAGGAATTGAAAGGCAGCATTGTTCGAGGGTAGTAAAACATATATGTTGTGGTTGAGGTGCCATTGCCAATAATGTTAAAAGATGTTTTGTTTAACTCAACAAATGGAATGCAGCACTGTCCAAGAGAGAAAAAAGGTAAACTTAAACAGTGGCGGCCAGCATCGCTCGTAGGTGGTGAGGCCGGGTCCCACGTACTTGCTCCTTCTCTCTTCTTGCACAACGAGGAACAGGAAGCAGGCCCCACTAACCAATCACAACACTGCAATGCAGCGTTGTGATTTGCAATGGTTTGAGCATCCTGTTTCGATGCTCAACCAGGGAATAGGGGCATGGGCATGTTCTCCTTTCAAGCTGTAATGTAGCCTGCATGGAAAACGGGGAAAGTGTGCATGACTGGTCCAAGAGGGCCGACCAAACACTCATTGCGCACTTAGGAGTAAGCAAACCACTCCTCCCCTGCCCTGCTCCAAGAGCAGAGCAGCCCCGCCCACCCACCTGCCCGCAAAGCAGCAGGAAGCAGCATAAAATGATAATATCGCAAAGTTATTTTCATTTTACGTTTCTGCTTCGCACTGCTTAAAAGCAGTGGGGAAATGCTTCTCCGCCATAGCGGAGGTACTGCCACTCAATTTAAAGCGAAATATTGCCTTTTTGGTCACTTTTTTGGACACTCATAAGCCAGAATCTGTGAAGGGTAACATTTTCCAGTGTACCTTGTACACATTTTGTGTTTTCGAAGTCACAATTATTGTTTGACAAATGAATTGAAAGGCAGCAGTGTCGGAGATGAATATAACTTAGGTTGTTGTTGAAGTGCAGTCGCAAATATTGTTAAAGCTGTCTAACATAACAAATGAAAGGCAGCATTTTCCATGGCGAAATAAAGGTACATTTAAAGCTAAATGTAAAAGTTGCCCTATTGGTTTCTTTTTGGACTCCCATAAGCTAAAATAAGAGAAACACAACATTTTCCAATATATCTTGCATACATCCTATGTTTATACAGTCACAGCTATTGTTTGAAGCTGTCTAAAAAAAAGAATTGAAAGGCAGCATTGTTTGATGGGAATACAGCTTAGGTTGTGGTTAAGGTGCAGTCATAAATGTTGTTTAGAGCTGTCAAGCATAACAAATGAAAGGCAGCATTGTCCGAGGTGGAATGAAGGTAAATTAAAAGCTGCATGTAAGTGTTGTCCTCGTGGTTGTTTTGTGGACACACATAAGCTAAAATAAGTGCAGCGTAAAATTTTCCAGAATACCTTTCACACATACTGTCTTTTTGCGCTCACAAGTATTGTTTAAAGCTGTCTAACATAAGATTTGAAAGGCAACATTGTTCAAGAGGAATAAAACTGAGGCTGTGGTTGAGGTGCAGTTGCAAATATTGTTTTAAGCCATCTAACTTAACAAATGAAAGGCAGCATTGTTCGAGGTGGAATAAAGGTAAATCTAAATCTGAATCTAAATGTTACACTCTTGGTCATGTTTTGGACACCCATTAGCTACAATAGGAGAAGGGTAACAATTTCCAGTGCACTCTGAACACATCCTGTGATTTTGCAGTCACAACTATTGTTTAAAGCTATCTGAATTTCTTTTTAACCCCTTGTGTGCCACGCCCTTTCCCCGCCCTGTGCCGGCCGTTACATTAGCGGGCGGGGTTTATGACGAGCTGGACTCGTCATGGGCACAGCGCAACCGCGGCCCATGACGAGTCCAGCTCGTCATGGGCACACAAGGGGTTAAAAGGCAACATTGTTCAAGAGGAATAAAACTTAGGTGGTGATTGAGGTGCAGTCGCAAATATTGTTTAAAGCTGTCTAACATAACAAATGAAAGGCAGCACTGTCCAAGGTGGAGCAAAGGTACATTTAAAGCTGTATGTAAATGTTACCCTCTTGGTCACTTTTTGTACTCCCATAGGCTAAAATAAGTGAAGAGCAACATTTTCAAATGTGTTTTGCACATATCCTGCAAGTTTGCAGTTACAACTATTGTTTAAAGCTGTCTAAAAAAAGAATTAAGAGGCAGCATTGTTGGAGAGGAATACAACTTAGGTTGTGGTTCAGGTGCAGTTGCAAATATTGTTAAGATCTGTCTAGTATAACAAATGAAAAGCAGCCTTGTCTGTCTGATGTGGAATTAAGATAAATGTAAAGCTAAATGTCAATGTTCCCCTCTTGGTCATTTCTGGTTAAAAGAGTTGAAAGGCAGCATTGTTCGAGAGGAAATAAACCTAGGTTGTGATTGAGGTGCAGTCTCAAACATTGTTTAAAGCTTTCTAACTTAACAAATGAAAGGCAGCCTTGTCCAAGGTGGAACAAAGGTAAATATAAAAGCTGAATGTTGATGTTGCCCTCTTGGTCATTTTTCGGACACCTGTGATAAATAATATGTGAAGGGTTACAATTTCCCGTGTAACCCGAGATCACATACGGCATTTTTCAGATTCCTGGTGAGTTCGCCCAGGTTGTATTTGTCTTTTCTGGTATGCTGGCTGACTTTTGGTTTTAGACCCAATCATTTATCTAAATGTTTAATAGTTGGTCACTCACACGATGGTGGCTTGCCAAGTTAAAATGCAGTAATGACATCATGTCCTGTGGCGTTTTTCAAATAAAAGGCATAATGACAGTAATGGCTTCCTTACATTAATTGACAACTGGTCAGCTATCTTTACTAAGTGATTTTCTTAACCCTTTCACAATGATAAAATGTTGCCGAGATCTTTAACCTGTTTGCTAGTGGGGGTCACGTTTTAAAATCTGGTTTCTCTAAACAGCAGAGGCAAGTTTCTGTCCTCATTTTTTTCTTAAAGGAGAGGTATTATTCTACTTCCCTGTGTGCACTCCTACCTGCCCACTTGGACCTTTCTGTCAATCCTACAACACTCTGGGTTATATTTGTAATCACATGGGAATACTGATTTTTAGAATATTATTCATTGTGCAACAGGGCTGACTGACAGCATTCATTTTTGTCCCTCAGTGTACGTTGTCTTAAATGTTTATGAAATCTACTTCTATTATGGATCAAGTGAAGTATTCGGTTCATCCGTAATTCCTGAACAAGCTCATTCAGACACTTACCTCCTCAGTAAGTGGAATCCGAGATAGGCAATTCTTGATGTCATAATTAGGGGTGGGCAGAAAACTACGCTCCGTCAGCGTAGCAGATAAAGCCAGCCACCCCTGCTCACCGGCCCGGTCCCTGCTTCTGATAGCCAGGCCGGAGAGAGCCTCCCTGGGCCCCGGTGGACCCCTGTCTCCAGCGCCCAGACCCTCGGCTGTCTTGCAGGACGGGGGGCTCACGCACCCCGGGGCCCGCCGGACGGAGCACAAGCCCCGGACCCGGGCCCAGCTTCCGAACCCTAGCCAGGCCAGGGAGAGCCTCCCCGGGCCCCGGTGGACACCCTTGCCCAGCGCCTGGACCCTCGGCTGGCTTGCAGGACGGGGGGCTCCCGCACCATGGGACACTGTGACGGAGCACAAGCCCCGGGTCCGGGCCCAGCTTCCGAACCCTAGCCAGGCCGGGGAGAGCCTCCCCGGGCCATGGTGGACACCCTTCCCCAGCGCACGGACCCTCGGCTGGCTTGCAGGACGGGGGGCTCCCGCACCCCGGGGCCTGCCGGACGGAGCACGAGCCCCAGGCCCGGTCCCAGCTCCCGAACCCTAGCCAGGCCGGGGAGAGC